>NC_138538.1:81472627-82072627 GCF_964234715.1 Podarcis melisellensis | reverse complement strand
CTCCATTTTAGTTACTGTCAGACTGTAGGGGGTTGTATGCTGAAGTTGGTCCAGAATGTAGTATCAAGAATGCTGCCTCAATCTGACACCACCAGCTAACATCTTTGTTGATGGAACCACACTGGCTGCCAATATACCGCTGGGCAAATTTTATGGTCTGGTGTTAGTATATGAAGTTTTTAAGAACTTGGGACCTTACTACTTGAGAAGATCAATACCCCACATAATGCACCTTACCTTTTATACCCCATAATAGCTGCCACACTGAAGTAATCAGTAGGGAGTTATTTTGGTTGTGCCATATGTCTCCAAATTCTGGTCCATGATAGCAAATGAGCCTCTTGGGCTTGCCGATCGGAAGTTCAGCAGTTTGAAACCCCGCAATGGGGTGAGCTCCCATTGCTCTGTCCCAGCTCCTGCCAACCTAGCAGTTCAAAAGCCAGTGCAAGTAGATACCGCTGCGGTGGGAAGGTAAATGGCATTTTCGTGTGCTCTGGTTTCTGTCACAGTGTCCCGTTGTGCCAGAAGCAGTTTAGTCATGCTGGCCACATGACCTGCAAATCTGTCTGTGGACAAACGCCGGCTCCCTCAGCTTGAAAGCGAGATGAGTGTTGCAACCCCATAGTTGCCTTTGACCAAACTTAACCACCCAGTACCTTTGTTTTACCATGAAATTCTCTTCCAGTTACAATTAGACAGGTGTCAACCCTGTTGAGATATCAGTGCCTACTGAAGTTTCTAGAACGTCATTGCAGATGAAGCCTGAAATACAACACTGATGCCCACAGCTGGGTTTAACTACGGGACACTTCAAACATGAATAGAAAGTGCAAAGGGAAAGTTATCAGTGCAGGAGCTAAACAACCATATTTCAAGCACATGCCTGCAGCTGTAAGGGCAACAAGCCTCTGTCCTTCTGCCCTGAACAATTTCCTTCTTCCCCCAAAACAGCCTTCTGCATCACCATTCTCCAGGGCCCTAAACCACCAAGTGGATGAACAAGTTGTCCCCCAAATCTTCCTGAGTTACAAGCCTATCACCTTCAGAGGTCCCTAAGGAGGTCACTAAGCTGTCCTACCCACTGCCCTTCCTGTACCTCCTTGCCACAAAAGAGGAATGAACCACAATTTAGTCCCACTTTACTGCCAAGGAGAACTTTTTAATGATCTGCCTTTCCCCTCGCATTGCCACACCCAGCTTAAGCACACAACCAGAAGCAAGCCCTGATTTTTTTGTGAAGGACAATCTGGCCTCAGGGTATGAATCCACAGCATGGTCTCCTCAGCCAATCTGAAGTGATGAGGAAGTTCATATGGGAGCCAGGTGACCAGGACTCTACATTGCTAGAGGAGCCTCCATGCACAGATCAGGCTCCTGCTTCAGAAGTTATGCCCCTACATGGTGGATGTGCAAGTGCTGTGTAACTTGGGAGACAGGGCTAAATGAGTCACCCTACTGCCCCCTTCATCATGGTTTCCCCTTTCATGTGAGAAACAATGCTCAAAGAGCATTGGAGACTGTAATCCTATACCTCAGGGACAACTGACCTCTGGCCTGTGAGCCAAATGTGGCCTACAAGTTCTCTCTTAGACTACATCCAGACTTTTGAGTCTACTGTTCAAATTGTTCATTGTTTTCTGCTATTTTTATGACCATTTTATGGATTTTACTCTTATTGCCGTTGTTGTGCACTGCCTTGTTGTTGCACTGTGGGGCAGAGAGACTGGGTGTGTGAGACCCATACATTCTGTGCAACAAACAAAACTGTAGAACGTACCTTCCTCGTCTGTCTCTGAGCGGTGGCCTATATTTGGAGCATTTTATTGGTGTGACATTGAAATAGACTCTGTGACCTGGTTTCTCAGAGCAGAAGCAACCGTTCGCTCCATTTCTCCCCCTTGTATTTAACTACATTAACCCGCTTGCATTGTTACAATCATTAGTGGCATTAAGCAAATTGCCTCCCTTGAACATTAGATAATAGCATTACAGGTGCTTTTATCCCCTGCTGGTTAGGGAAGACATGTGGTCATGGAGGCAAGAGAAGGAAAACAACAGAAAACAAGCCTCTCTTACATTGCAGTACCTTAGAGAGAGAGAGCCACCATCTTTTGAAGTCTTTGGAGAATGCCCCATTGAACTGAGCAGGTGTTGAATCGGTCTTTTAAAAACCTCAGAGCATTTCTCGATTTTTTTTAATTTTATCTCTGGGTATCTAGGTCACCAGTGCAAAAGCATCTCACAAATGCAGCAATTTCATGCCACAGACTTCCTCAGCTTTGAGATGGGGCATAAGGGTTGTGGGTGCATCCGTAAGCTTAAACAGGTAAGAGTGGAAATTCAATCCTTTGCTGGAACCTTTTTGTACATAATAAAGAAGTAGCTAAGTCCCATTCCATAATGAGAGGGACTCAGTCAAACTAGGAAGACTTGGCGAGCCCAAACCTGTGTTTTCTGCCAGTTAAAAAGACAAAAAGACAAAAGCAGTATGTTGTTGGGTTTTTTAATTGCCAAGTGAGCCAGATTTTGGACACTAACAAGCGTATTCAGAGCTCTTTGAGGTTGCTTCATGACACTAACGCATTAGCTTCACATTTGGATGGCTGTATTTCTTTATGCCTTTGAATTTCGTCCATTGCCTCATCTGGGTGTGAAATTGGGACACAGATGCTGGTGTCAACCCAACCCCACCCCAGATTTCAAACAACACAATGGTCAGTAAAAATGAGAATGAATAAATAAAAACTTGTTGTGTGAAAAAAGAAAGAAAAAGTGAATAACCAATGCAAGTAATCAATGCAGGGAACAGAATTGATGTTTACCTTCAGGACTGGTTCCAGCGATCGGCCAAGTTGGGCACTGGCTGATGGCTTCAGGGGCTCAATAGGACCTCAACCTACCTGGACCCCCTCAATCTTTGGCACAAATTGGTGCCTCTGTTTGGGGCCCAGGTAATTTAGAACTTAATTGCTAATTTTGTTGTTGTTGTTGTTTAGTCGTTTAGTCGTGTCCGACTCTTCGTGACCCCATGGACTGAGCACGCCAGGCACTTCTGTCTTCCACTGCCTCCCGCAGTTTGGTCAGACTCATGTTTGTAGCTTCGAAGACACTATCCAACCATCTTGTCCTCTGTCGTCCCCTTCTCCTTGTGTCCTCCATCTTTCCCAACATCAGGGTCTTTTCCAGGGAGTCTTCTCTTCTCATGAGGTGGCCAAAGTATTGGAGCCTCAGCTTCACGATCTGTCCTTCCAGTGAGCACTCAGGGCTGATTTCCTTAAGAATGGATCGGTTTGTTCTTCTTGCAGTCCATGGGACTCTCAAGAGTCTCCTCCAGCACCATAATTCAAAAGCATCAATTCTTCGGCGATCTGCCTTCTTTATGGTCCAGCTCTCACTTCCATACATCACTACTGGGGAAAGCATAGCTTTTACTATACGGACCTTTGTTGGCAAGGTGATGTCTCTACTTTTTAAGATGCTGTCTAGGTTTGTCATTGCTTTCCTCCCAAGAAGCAGGCATCTCTTAATTTCGTGGCTGCTGTCACCATCTGCAGTGATCATGGAGCCCAAGAAAGTAAAATCTCTCACTCTCACTAATTGCTAATATAGGCACCATAAATCTGGCCCAAAAGGCAACCAGCGTAGCTGCTTCAAAATTTGTTTTATATGTGAGCATCTCCAGGCACGTACCAGCTGTTGAGCCACTGCATTTTGCAACTAGTTGCAACTTTTCAACGGCTGCCCAACATAGAGCATATTGCCTTGTATTGGAAGTTAACAGGACATGGGAAACTGTGGCAAAGCTGTCCTGTGGGATAGCTCCCTCAGGAGGATATAAACTGGGATATAAATTGAATAAATAATAAAAATCCATCAATCAACGAATCTTTGTCCAGAAATTGTTAGAGCTGGCACACCAGCTGAATTGAGCAAAGGGACACTTGGCCTCTAGTGGCAAAGATGACTCAAGAAGCACCCCCAAACTATGCAACTGTTCCTTCAAGGGGAGTGCAACCCACCTATAGCCAGCGGCAGAGCATATGCCAGCGCTGCCCAGGGCGGGCACGCTCCCGAGGGGCATGGGGCATGCTCCCAAGGGGGGGTGCACTCATGAGGGGTGCGGAGGGTGCCCTCCCATGCGCCACAGTTCAGGGTGTGGGAATGTTCAGGGATGCAGGAGAGGATATATTGTTTGATTATAGCCTTTCCAGCTTGTGTTAACAAGTTCACAATTTAGCAGAGTAACATTCCCCATTTTAAACTTACAGCGGATGCGTTTGCTCAGGCTCGCTAAAGCCTCTATAATAACTGTCCTGGTATTTTTCCCTTATTCTCTTATAAAAGATAAGACATGACACAGTCTTCTATAAAAGTATAAAAAGAGTTTACTCACATTCTGTTCACAATCAGATCCCAGAAGGCAGACTTAGCTTAGAAAAGTAACATACACCTGGAAACTATCTCATAAGGAGACAGTCCCTTTGTCCTCTCTTCTTTGGCTAAGCAGATGTTGCTTCTTTGATGCATGTAGTCAAAAAGAGAGAGATGACTGCCCTGCCCTGTGCTTTTGTCGTTACCTGCACAGGTAAGGCCACACTCACCTCTATTCACATGCAGAGGAAGTCTGTCCCAGCCCAGAAGGAAATAGGAAGTTTACCTGCTGGCTGGACAAACATTCCTCCCCATGTGTATACATGTTCACTCTAGGTATGTTGTACTTGACTGGTCTTGTGTTTCACATCCCACACAGGGTAGGAGAGGGGCGAGGAAGCTGCTGCTCACTCTCCTCCTGCTCTCTGCAGCCAAGTTAGACACAACCTGGCAACGGGTGCACCTCGCCACGACTGAGGAGGGCTGCTCTCTGCCGCCAGGTCAGAAGAGCTTCTGCTGCCGGGCATGAGGTGTGCCTGCCATTTTGTTACTCCCCCCCCCGTCATGACACGCAAGGTGGACCAAACCCACCTCACCCCCTCCCTACGCCTCTGCCTACAGCAGGTTGACCAAGCAATTCCAGGACCTGAGTACCACCACCCACCCACAGAACCGTCATCTTGTCTGCATTCAACTTCAATTTATCAGCCCACATCTAACAGGTTACCACCTTTGGCCCTGCACTGCCTCTCCTGATTCAGATGGTACTGAGAGATTCAAATATGGCTTTTGCCAGCTGGGTTAAAAATGTTGTGCCTTACCTTCACCCTGTAGTGGGCTGTTTCCAGATTGGATGATGGATAGCCCTGTCACTCTTGGGCACTGGGTCATATTTTGTAGAGAGCATCATCGATGGTTGCCAGCACTGGATCAAGTAATTGCTCAACACAATTTCAGAATTCTGTCAAAACAAAAAAAAATTTTTCCCTTCCAGTAGCACCTTAAAGACCAACTAAGTTAGTTCTTGGTATGAGCTTTCGTGTGCATGCACACTTCTTCAAGTATCTGAAGAAGTGTGCATGCACACGAAAGCTCATACCAAGAACTAACTTAGTTGGTCTTTAAGGTGCTACTGGAAGGAAAAAAAATTTTTTGTTTGTTTTGCCTATGGCAGACCAACACGGCTACCTATCTGTAATCAGAATTCTGTGATGTACTGTATGTTCAGACACACAGTCAATCACTGCTCACTTTACAACCACTGGAGGCCAAAGAAAATATTCACTTCTAGGGAAACTTGATCAAATTATTGAGATACCCTAAATATTCTGTCACTTATATTGAGGTATTCATTGAGTTGTTGTCCCTTCTGTAAATCAATTGGACATTCATTAAATAAAATGGAAAATGCACCTGAGGAAAGCATGCCTAGTTTTCAATTAGGCTCTATCTGATAATTATGTAGAGAAGGTGGTTAAAACACTTCTTTAAGAGTTGTGTTTATATCTAGACTAAGAATGTAAAAAAGGTATCATTTGCTGTTCCGCCCACTATTTGTTGCATGCAACACTGTTTCATTTCTACTGTAGTTCACCTTCCACAAAAGAATTGAAATATTTGCCTTGATATCAGCTGTGGGGGACTTAAGTTAATTGTTATTATGTTATTCTGCTACATTCATTTCAATGTAATTTTGTGTGTGTGTGCGTGTGTGTGTGTGTAATCAATTGCATATT
This sequence comes from Podarcis melisellensis, assembly GCF_964234715.1. Lineage (NCBI taxonomy): Eukaryota > Metazoa > Chordata > Lepidosauria > Squamata > Lacertidae > Podarcis > Podarcis melisellensis. The sequence goes on along the minus strand of NC_138538.1, from coordinate 82,066,520 downwards.
GTTTGTGGACTGAATGCAACAACAACAGTGAATACTAATCATATTTCCTGGATTTATTTCCATTCCACACATGGGAATCATGAGCAAACACTGGGAATTTCCATTCCTGTTTTCATTAGAATTCTCTGGTATTCCAAATTTATACAAGACCGATGAAGGCTGCACATGCAGACAGCCTAGAACACTAGAAGGGGCTTCTAGAGATTTCAGATTTGCAAAAAAAGAAAACAAAGTGGGATGGTGTAACACATCATCCGCTTACCTATAAAAAAGACTCTGTTCCCCCTCAGTAATATAAAGCTAGACTATCTTTCATAATCCCTTCCCTTTCCCTTATTCTGTCCAAGCGATGAGGGAGAGAAGTTGCTGGAACACATCCCTATGTCTGCAGTTTTTGCACCAATTGCCCACAATACACTAGGGATGAAATAATATCTTTTCTCACCCTCCCCAAACTTGCAGGAAAATCAGTGCTGCTATCTTTTTTGAAATTTAGCAGGATACATGCCATCAGAAAGTGTAACCTTACCTGCCAATTTAAACCCCACTCACACACACGGGAAAGGGGGTTATAAATATGGTATTTTAAAAATGTAAAGGTGTCCAACACAAAAGGCTATTTGGACCTATTTGTCTGAAATTTGGCAGGTTTCGCCCACACTGTAGAGGCCAGCATGACTGAAAATGTCATCAATTTCTCCTAAAAAGAAAAAAAAACAGTTAAAGTGGTGTGTTCCATCCCCCCAAACACACACACACAAAAACCAAATGGTGGTGGTAGAAATAATGAAACAGACACAGACCAGCTTTCAGCTGGAATGAGCAACCTATAAAACATCTCCCACTGAGGTGGGCTGTTTCCTGAAGCTCTATATTGGACTCTGAATAAAATCTTATGGCCGATGTACCTTCCAACTTAAAGAGATCAACTTCCAAATATATCTTATTTAATTCCTGTCACTTGTTTGTGATGTGCTAGGAGCCCTACTTATGTGTTATTGCCTGTTCTCAAATTGGGAGAAACAGGGCTATATATATTGATATTCCAGTGTTCCCATTGTTTTATGTAGAGGATTATTAGTGCGTGTACTCAAATGCACATAGAAAACTGCCCGATACAGAGTCAGACCATTGGCCCATCCAGCTCAGTATTGCCAACACCGACTAGCAATGCCTGTCCAAAGTTTTAGGGCAGAGGTCTTTTTCATTCCTATTTGGGACCTTCAGCATGCAAACCAGAATGTCTGCACCAAGCTGCAGATGTTGGGGACGAGGCCTAAGCTAGTAACATCCATTTATCCTTCCCATGTTAAATCTTTAGAAAGAGAAGAGATGGCGATCACTGTTGTGACATTAACTTGTAACATGTGGCAGAGTCATCTTCTGACCGGCTAGCTGCATCAGTTCAACGTCGCAAGTATTATGATTTTTCAAGGTGAGAACAATTTGCATACATTTTAAAAGCCACCTGACTTTTCTGTTTGCAGCTGTGTGTGTGTGTTATGCTTTCTGAATGGATCTTGAAAGTGGAATACGAAAATAATTTTCTGTGCCAAAGCCTCACAATCTCAAACTCAGGCCTCTGGTCCATAAGTCTGTCACTGCTGCTCAGCTTAATTTTGAACTGAATCAACACCTCCTCACAATAAAATTCAGGAACTGTAAATGATGGATACTTGTTTTGGTCTATACGGATTTTATTCGGGTGATTGTGTTGGCATGGGCGATCTGGTTCTCCGTAAATTCCTGCCAGATCATCCGAATCCCTTTTGATATTTATGACAGAAACCTGCCATAGGTTCACTAATTCCGATTGGAATACATCCAGCACAAGGACTATGCATTCCTTTTATATTAGGCCATTGCTTTCATGTAGCCCTTGCATAATCTGAACTAAAAAGCGCTGGCCAAGACATTTCCATTCTGGCATCTTGATGTCTTCAACTTGAGAGTGGCTTAATTGTGTACACCAATGGCCAGGAACCAAAATTTCCTTAATGATCCTGTGTTCAAGGGAAGCAAACATAACTTGTTAACAATACATAATTAAACATCATTAAGTGGAGCATTTGACAGCAAAGTCCTCTCCTTCAATCAATTTATTCACTTGGCTGGATTTAATCTTCTTCCACTTCCCATTCTTTCAGCTCCGGTTAATTAATGCATGGCACACTATGTTCTCGCAACCTGGGAGCTGTCAAACTAAGTTGTTTACTATTGTTCGTGTAGAACATTTGCCTTTAAGGGGAAGAGGACTTGAGGACAACCTAATATTCCTCCTCCTGCCTCGAATACAGATGAACCCGCTGCAAGGCAAAAAAAGGTCTCCATGCAGTTAGTTTATCTCCACTTTATCTCATAGAGAAATGCTGGAGTTTGCTGCATTTGGATACATAGCAAACAGAGCAGAAGTTGCATGCTGGGTGGTTGGGCATCTGCTGTGCTAGCTTCCTGACAGGTGAGTCACTGTTGCTTACTGGGAGCAAGAGGGGCAAGGCAGTGGGGAGGTCCTCACAGTGAAAGCACATTGGTGGAGGCAATCAGCTTCCCAGCTTTTCCCTTCTCAGTAAGCAACAGCGACCCAGCCAGCAATAAACTAGCTTTGTGAGTCCACTCCAGTGGGCCAGCCATTTCTGAAACACAGCCAGAAGTATCTGTCAAAATCAGCTGTAGCAAGAAGACCTTGAAAGTACCTTTTTTCATTTATAGAAGCAAGGAAAATAAGGACAGGAGCCCAGATACAGACTGCAAAAAACAACGCCAAGCAAAAAGGCATTGATGGAGTTATTGTCTGCGGAGTCTTTGAGGTGTAATTTTAATTCGAGGTGCAGTGACCAGTGGGTGGGCACTGGACAGAACCTATGCATGGGCCTAATTTGGAGCTCCCTGCTGTGGCATCTGCAGACATTTCAAGGGTGAATACAACAGCTTGGACAAGGAGATTTGCAGGATTTGTAGATCTGCAATTGCTAGAAGATTTCTCAGGATTGAAATATGAACAGAATTTGGAGGTTCCAACTCAGGCAAAATGTATGCCCAATGGAAATGATTACCATTTCAGCGGGAGATTTAAATTTATGGTTGAATCTTTGCAATGAAATTAATTGGACTCATGAGAGCAGTGGGATTGGATCATGTCTTAGCATATCCTGGATAAGATAAACAAACAAACAAACAAACAAACAAACAAACAGACAGACAGACATATGTTTATATCTTTTTTTAAAAAAATAATAATAATAATCAATGAGACTCAAATGCATCTAGATGTGGTAGGATCATGTTCAATGTCATTAAAAGGTGGCTTAAAATAATCAATAAAAGTACGAGAGGTATTAGCACTGAGCCCAAGTAGTCTGTTCCATATTTTAGATGACATTTCCATATCTCATTTCCTTCTGCACATTTTTCTACATTATTGTTATTATTATTAGGAATTTGCATTCTGGAACAAGCTCTGGCAATCCAGTGAAGATTATGTGCTTTTGATAGAATTCCTAGAATCACATCTTTCCAATCTCTTTTAATAGCAGTTCCCCTCTCAGGAGTAAGATTCTGCAATATGCTTCAGAAGCTACATGGCATGCGGCATGAGCTTGTTTATTCATATGGCAATAACCCAAACAGGTTTTATTGTCAACCACTGCATAAAATTCAGATGTGGTGCTCTGCAAATTCCATTTTTGTATGGGGAATGAAAATGTGTCTTGCTGAAGGATCATGACTCACTGGAAGTGTTCCTTCTGACAAGTTAGCATTAAAAATATGCCCCGCTTCCTAAATGTACATAATTTTCATTTTCTCTCTCTCTCGGTCTCATTGTTGAGAACAGAATTTTTTGGTACATGCAAACCTAGTGATGAAATCAGGCATCTGCTGAATTTGCAGATGCTGAGAAAATGCATAAGGCTTCTGACCAGAGTACATTTATACAGATAACAACTATCATATTCAAGCTACACATCTGAAAAAAACACGATTCCATTTATTACTGCTTTTTCTCGTATCGTTGCAATGCAGTACATCAGCTTTTAGAATGATGTGACACAATATACACATTTCTTCTCTGCATCAGAATTTCTGCAGATCCATTAAGAAAGGTCATTTAGAAAAAGGGGGGAAAGAAAAATCCATGCTTAGCTTGATTCATTGGTTTCTCTCTACCCACTCTGATCAGGTTATTTGCAGAACATAATACTTCTAAATCTTTTCCTATTCCATTTGCTCCATATCTTCAGTAAGCTGTAATGTCAAAAATCTTTAGTCTTCTGATATAGCAGTTTCAACCTGCGAAGTGCTTCCAGTTAATGAAGCAATTTTGTTAACATTAATGTTGTTCCCAATAGATGTGAGAAATAACTTGTCTGTATCCCATACTATTTCATCTAGATATATTTGCATGGCTCTAAGAAGCACTGGAGGATTGCAAAAAAGGCACGATGAGAGAAATACATCTGGGCACATTGACCCATAGCCTCCTCTGTGCTTTCTCTCATTTCCCATTCTGAAACTTATGCTGCCCCTTCCTCCTTCCCAGCAGCCGCACATCAATCCTAATTCTTATGCAACTCTAATGGTATTCTCAGAATAGTTATTGTTTCAATAAAATTATGAATGAAGAAGAGAAGAAGAGGAGTTTGGATTTGGGTTAAACCACAGAGCCTAGGGCTGGCTGATCAAAAGGTTGGTGGTTCGAATCCCCGTGACAGGGTGAGCTCCCGTTGCTCGGTCCCAGCTCCTGCCAACCTAGCAGTTCAAAAACACGTCGAAGTGCAAGTAGATAAATAGGTACCGCTCCACGGGAGGGTAAACAGCATTTCCGTGTGCTGCTCTGGTTCACCAGAAGCGGCTTAGTCATGCTGGCTATCGCTCTTTACCACTACACTACACACATTGTCAGGGACTGGGCAGAGGAGGAATGGTGGAGACTGCTTCCCCAGCTTGACCCTTCCAGAGAAGAAGAAGACAGTTCAGAATGACAATAGGGGTTTGAGGGAGATCACAGCTCAGAGGCAGATGAGGGGAAAAGCTGGGAAATAATGGGAGAGGAGGAGGAGGAGGAAGCACCAGGAGAGAAACAGCTAATGGACACAGTGTTTTTAGAAAGCATTCCAGACACCCTCCCCCCTCTCCCAGAATCCAGGGAGCCCTGAAAGTAGTAGAGCAAAGGGCTAAGAAGCAAAGGGCCCTCAGTGCCACCTATAGGGGAGAAGGTGATGAATGAGGAAGTGGGGGGAAAGGGGGATGGAGAGTTACTCAAGACAACACCATTATTCCAAGAGGCTGCATTCATTCCAAGCCTCTCTCTGAAAATATTGAATAAAAGCAGATGGTAAGGACTTTTCCTTGTCTTACCCGTTCCTGGCAACATGTCGTGGGGGTTGCTTCCTCTGCTGCCTGACACACATATACAAATTGGTCAATTACACTAATTGTTGTGCATGGGTAGCCTAAATATTTGATTAGAGCCATGGTTCCCAATGTGGGGCACACACCCCACGGGGGGCAATTTGATTTTTAAGGGGGGGCAATTTGGAAGCTTGTTTAGACCACGTTAATGGCCTTTAAGGCTTCATCCATGTGAATAGTTCACTTTTTGAATAATAAGAATTATGTGTCATATGGGGGGCACCAGGTTTTTAAAGGTGTTTAGGTGGGTCATGGCCAAAAAAAGGTTGGGAACCACTGGATTAGAGTAAAATCACCCTCACCCCCCACAGACTAAGTTTTAAAGTTATCTAGCAAATAAATTGGCCATGGTATATATACTCATTCCTTCTGTCCTGCTACAATCTCTGCTCAAAGCATTTTTGCCGAGTTTTCAGTGAACTTGATAATCATTCAAAATCTGTTTGCCGGCAACAACAGCAGGAGGGAACACCATAAGCTTGCTTTCTGAGCTCTGCAGCCATCACATGAGGTCCTCCTACCTGACCTTCTGCCATTTTAGGTTAGTTTATGTCCAGCAGATGGCATTTTCAGTCATGGTGCCCAGTTGATGGATTAGCCTCCTCGCCTATGCTCACCTGCATCTGGTTAGATGTCATTTTGGAATCAGGTGAAAACCTTTTTACTTGTTCAGCACTGCATGATCCAGCATATGATGCAAGTTGCTTTGGTCATGGCTTCATCCATTCTGCTTTTGGAAGGCAGACACTATACATGGAAATATTAAGGAAGCAGGTTTTGGCCAAACAGTAGGAGAAATGTCCTTACTGTTGGAGCGATGTGTGGGAATGTTCAGGGATGCAGGAGAGGATATATTGACTGATTATATCCTTATCCAACTTGTACTAACAAGTTCCCAATATCAGCAGAATAAAACATTCCCCTTTATTTAAGTTTGCAACGGCTGCGTGTGCTCAGGCTTGCTTAAGCCTCTATAATAATCACTCTGGTAATTTCCCCTTTATTCCCTCTTAAAATAGAAGACACAACACAGTCCTTTACAAAAGTATAAAAAGAGTTTACTTACATTCTGTTCGCATCAGATCCCAGAAGGCAGACTTAAACTTAGTGAAGTAATATACATTTGGATTCTATCTTATAAGAAGATAGTCCCTTTCTCCTCTCTTGGCTGGGAGTAAGAGAGAGATGGCTGCCCCTGCCCTGTGCTTTTTTTATCATTACCTGCACAGGTGAGACCACGCCCACCTCTAGTCACATGTGAAGGAAGTCTGTCCCAGGAAGTTTACCTGCTGGCCGGACAGACATCCCTCCCCATGTCTAAACATATACACTCTAGGAATGTTGTAATTGACTGCTCCTGTGTTTCACATCCTACATGATGGAACAGTGGCTCAGAAAAGCCTCTGGTGAGGTCTCTTTCACTGGAGGAGTTTGAGAAGAGGGTAGATGGCCTTCCATCAGGGATTCTGTAGTTTCATTTTGCATTGCACGTCTTGCCTGGACGGTTGGACTCATGTAGATCCCTTTGAATGCTGTGATTCTGCGAAATAAATATATGAGTGTGTCTTGTGCAACACAGCAGACAGCTATGCTCTTTCAGGCCATCTCCAGCTCTCTGGATAATCAACAACACTAATTTGTCTCTAGTCTAATTGTGGTAATGGTATGATGATTTGTTACGGCTGCCTAAATGTTTCACATACACAGTGCCATTTGCTTCAGTGGAATGTTTTCTCTCTGGCCATGCTGAAAGGAAGGCTGTTTGCTTATGGACAATGTTGTCGCGCCACTCCTTGGTGTGTGGAGTGCCTCTGGGCGCAATCCTCTCCCCGATGCTTTTTAACATCTTTATGCGCCCCCTTGCCCAGATTGTCCAGAGCTTTAGGCTGGGCTGTCATCAATATGCTGACGACACTCAGCTCTATCTACTGATGGATGGCCACACCAACTCGGCCCTGGACACACTGACCAGATGCTTGGAAGCTGTGGCTGGATGGTTTCGTGGGAGCCGATTGAAACCAAATCCTTCAAAGACAGAGGTACTCTGGCTGGGTAAGGATGATGTGGGGATGAGGGACCAACTCCCTTCTCTTGAAGGGCCCAATTAGTGTCATTGCCTTCCGTTAAGAGTTTGGGTGTAATCCTTGATGCCTCCCTTTCCATGGAGGCACAGGTTACAGCAACAGCCAAGGCGCCATTTTTCCACCTTCGCCACATCAAGCAGTTGGTCCCTTACCTTTCCCGCCCCGACCTGGCCACAGTGATCCATGCGACGGTCACCTCCAGACTTGACTACTGTAATTCGCTCTATGCGGGGCTGCCCTTAAAGCTGTCTCAGAAACTCCTGCGGGTGCAGAATGCTGCAGCGAGGCTCCTCACGGGGTCTCTGCCATGGGAGCATATTCACACAGTGCTTTTCCAGCTGCACTGGCTCCTGGTGGAGTACAGGGTCAGATTAAAGGTCTGCTTTTGACCTTTAGAGCCCTTCACGGTCTAGGACCCTCGTACCTACGGGACCGCCTCTCCCGGTATGCCCCAGGGAAGACCTTTAAGGGCCATAAATAGCAACACCCTAGTGGTCCCAGGACCTAAGGAAGTTAGATTAGCCTCAACCAGAGCCAGGGCTTTTTCAACACTGGCTCCGACCTGGTGGAACACTCTGTCTCATGAGACCAGGGCCCTGCAGGATCTGATTTCTTTCCGCAGAGCCTGTAAGACAGAATTGTTCTGCCTGGCCTTTGGCATGGAGTCAATTTGATTCCCTCCCCCCTTTCTTTTTTTCCTTTCTCCTCCTGTGATGAGGCTGCATTTTAATGTTTTTAATGTTTAAATGTTGTATTTTAACCTTGTTTTTACGTTGTACTCATTCAACTTGTTTTTATTATTGGTTGTTAGCCGCCCTGAGCCCGGCCTCAGCTGGGGAGGCCGGGGTATAAATAAAAATTATTATTATTATTGACACTTTGTCCTTCCCCTGCTTATTGAAAAGACCAACCTAAATCCCCATAGGCTGTGACCCCAAATAGATCTTTCTAAACTTGGAAGGAAATGGCATAGCCGTCATGAAAGAAAGCAAAACAACAACCTCTCAAAGGGAATTTGAATAAATGCCTTCAGCGGGACAATTTCAGGTTGCCGATTCCGGAATACTTCCTCCATGTACAGGCTATTCACATTTTCCTATCTGCCTGAATTGAACCATTCTTTAACATAAGTAGTAGTCTTCTTTCCATTATCAGCCCCCTCCCCTTGTTGGTTGGGAAAGCAGATGTATATTGTGTTCTTGAATCTGCATCTGGATAGATAAAAACAATAGCATTGACATCAAGCCCACCAGCCTCCCAGGCTGTCCAAGCAATCTTTGTGTTGCACAAAGTTAGCCTCTTGCAGCTGCCAGGTTTTCACACCCTGAATTATGAATGTCCTCCTCTGAATATGGTTTATTTCCTGGGATATGGTACCCTGGGACATTATGCAAGCTCTTTTCCAGCTTTTATGTGGACCAAAGCCAGGGTTTAGCATACACAAGGCAGTGTGAGCCAGGCCAGTTCTTCCTGCTGAAGAAAAAGAAGGGGAAAGAAAGTCCTTAATATATTCAGAGATGTTTGCAAGTGCTTTGCAATCTTTCTTTTTTTAAAAAAATATATATATATTTTTATTTGATTTTACAAGTCTGAAATTATAATATTTGTAGATTCCTCCTAATCTCTGGACTTCCCACCTTCCCCTCCATGGGTCCTATAGTTAACATTTTCAACTGCATATTATTCAATAGTCCATTTTTTATATCACTCCATTATCTCCATAGTACTTGCTATATTACTAGCATTATTGCAATCCTGCTAAAGTTTTCATCTGCAAGATAAACTATAATCCCCCCCCCCCTTCTTTGCTAAAGTTTTGGTCTTCTTGGTTCCTGAGCTTTCTGGTCAATTTTGTTCTTTGCAATCTCCAGTGCGTAAATTAATAGAATTATATTAAAGACATTTGTGGTTTTGCCTTTACCCTTATGTAATATAACCTGGTTATGGCAATTGTTTTTTTTCTTATAGTACTTTGCCTGTTCCACCTATTATGATGGAATTATGGTAAACACCCACCTGGTCCCACTCCACTCTTTCCCTCAAACCATAACTCCATGTCACCTCTTCCACTGAAGCCTTTGCCTTAATCTCGTTTCAAACCCAAACTTTAATTTGTACCCTTTCTACCCTTTCCATTTCCCCCCAGTTGGTCTCCACCTGTCAAAATTTAGATTGTAAGCTTCTACTTTTGGAAGAACTTCCTCTGGTGGACAGACAGGACTGGCAGCCTCAGGCAGGACCTGTCTGGCTTGCAGTTAGCAGATCCTCAAGCTGTTGATGCCAAGGTTATTTCTCCCTGCTTTTTGGTTTCCTGCTGTTTGCTTTCCCTCTTCTCCTTTTCCTAACTAGGGAATGGAACAATTCTAACCTGGTTTGGGGCTAAGAAACAAGAGCATTGTTTTAGGCTTCTCAGCTTAGATTTCCACCCCCCCCCCCAACACTGCTGAATTGAACAAACTAGGGTTAGCTGCAGGCCATCTTAAGCATATCCGGCACCATGGAGCAAAGATCCCTCCAGTCCCCTTCCTCCGTTTCCCAGAGTTGTCGACCTGTTTTAAGGGGGTGGAATCCCGCCCTCTCTCACTGCTGCCCCATGCTGCTCCCGCATTGGCAGAATCATGGTGTGGGGCGGGGCAGGCGGGCACGATGGGGACGGCACGGGGGTCTTGTCCAGGCAGGGACAGGCGAAGCAAGCTGGGCCGTCTGCGTCGCCGCAGCACAGTAGTGCGCTCACTCAGCCGCAGTCTTGCCATCCTTGCTTGGGGAGGAAGGGGGGGGAGGAGAGAGCGTGACTGGGAGGGGATCGGGCAGGGGAAGGAAATTTGGTTTGTGTGAAGGAGTGTAGAGGTGGTGGGGGTAACAGGAAGAGGCAGGCTCCGTGTAAGGTGGTGGAGAAGCAGGGGAAGGAGGGAGGGGCACTGGGGGCAGCAGTTGCAGCGTGTAGCCTTGAGCGCGGGGATCTTTTGAGGTAGAGTGGACGGGGAGCAGTGGTAGAGTCATGTTTATTATGCGCAGGGCTTGGGATGCAAGCACACACCACGCAGCCAAGGAGGTGGTGTGTTGCGGAGCCAGCGGAGAGAGCTCCGGACTGTGGGAAAGCATCCAGAGCCTTCCCACCTCCAACGGGTGTTTGAGGTGCACAAGCACCAAGCCCCCACTCCGCCTCACTTACCTCCCTGGACTCTCACCTCCCTGGACTCTCCCCCTGGCGCCCTGCACTGCTTGGTTCCCTGGCTCACCATGCCACTATGCCCAATGGTAAAGACGTCCCTGGTTACCTGGGACAAGCAGACAGACTCCATAAGGAAGAGCAGCATGCCCATGCCTCAGGAACATCAAGTGCTTCCCAGCAAACCCCTGGACTGGAGCTCTTCCTTACCTTGTGGAGGAAAAAGCTAGCCCAAACAGTTGGACACACTTCAGGTCTGCCACAGCAGAGCTGAGTCTTCTTCTCCCCACCCAATTTTGGACTGGGAGTAGAGACAAGGTCTGAAGGACACCAAGTCAGGAAAGCATCTTTGCCACCACAGGGCCAGCTCTGTCCCACCAATAGTGCCTCACCAATGCATCTTGCCTTTTGCAGCCACAACAGAGTCAGAAACCCTGTGTAGACAAGCTCTCTCCCCTTAGGCAGTGAGTCATGTCAGTTCCTTGCAGTGCCAACTTGAAAAAAATATGGTGGGGGCCCAGATAAGACCTGCCCCACAGAACTGGTCACATGATACAGTGCACACACACACCATTTGAATGGGAATGCCCATCAACTTTGTGGGGGCCCGGCCCCCTCAAATATTTTACCGTGGGGGGCCAAATCCCACATGGCCTCTAGGAGTTGGCTCCTATGGTTCCTTGCTTGGGGGCACATTTCTTCTGAACTTTATGTCCCTAGGAGAGGGAGTCTATATAAAGTTCCTGCCATGGACCAGAAATGGAATAGACCAGGAAAACCATTGTAAAAGGGCTACCCCAATGACATCATGAGAGGAAAAGATATAAGAAATGTAATATGAGTAAGTCACTGCTAAACAATCTGCAGTGGCAAATTCATAGGACACAAAAGCATTGGTCTCACCCTCTTTCAGAATTACATCATAATGAGGAATTATCTGGCTCTTGAACCTTTTTCAAAGAAGGAAAATGAAGTGACCTCATAGTCACCATCACTTTCTGTCTCTTGGCAACGGGGGGGGGGGAGCACACTCCTTTCTCACAGGTCTGGCACTGACTCAGAATCTGACTAGACCTCTTTCCCTGAGCAGGGAGAGCTATCAGAAGAGGAAGGTAGAAAGGTCACAGGTCAAGAAAGGTTTTTCTCTCCCAATTTATTTCTTCCTCAAGGTTCTCAGGGTTCTAGAACTACTGGAACAATATGAAGATGCTGGCAGATGGAAGGCATCTAAAGAGGCCAACCAGGGCCATCTTACTCATAGGTGCTAGGGGTGCGGGGCACCCAGGCGCCGGGCTCTCAGGGGTGCTAGGCTGAGAGTCTGGGGCCAAGATTTGGAGTTCAGGGATTGGGAGAGCCAACAGCCGCTGCCAAGTGGAACAGAGCCTGGCGGAGCACTGCAGCTCTGACCTCCTGCATGCCTGGGATTGGCGGGCAGTCAAGAGGCCCTCCCAGCATACGCTGCTCACATGAGCCTTGACTGTCGTTGTGCTGGGCTCTGTTCCCCCCCCCCCAGCACCCGGCTGCCACCTTGGGTTCCTCTGTTGCTGTGCACGCCGCGCTGGCCCGGCCTAAATAAAGGTCAACAACTTTGGGCAACCTGGGGGGGGGGGCGCTGGTGGATATTTGCACCCCAGCACCGCATATGCTTAAGATGGCCCTGAGGCTAATGCTGCTTTTCCCTAGGGGAATTTGACATTTTCTCTCATCCTCCCCCTTCAGTACTTGACAGAGTAATCCAAAAGGAACAGGGCACACCTGTCAGAAGTTGGGCACCTTATTGTATCACCTCCGTATTTTACACTGTGAACCAAGAATTGGGGGGGGGGGGGAGTCAGCTGGCAGTTTGCATCAGTGGGATGCTTCGTTTGGTAGATGAATTAATCAGCTACAAAGTCGTTCCCAGGGTTAGGGAAATAGTCTAGAAAACGTGTAGGTGTTATTTGTTCTAATGGGTAATGAATCAAACTGCAAAGCCTCCCCTGCTTAAAAATGGTTTAACTTGTTGCCTTGCTAAAAAGTAAAAATACAGATTGGGGTTTTTTGGGGGAGGGGGAGTGATGGTCTGAGCCATTGTGACTCACCTCACACCTAGGTGCTCTGCCACTCAATCCAATACAAGGAGCCAGTAAATGTCCAAAAGTTCAGCGTGCTTTGTAGTGGAGGCAACCAAGGATGGGGAGGAGATCTCTGCTTGGTTGCAGTGGCAAGAATTGTTGTTTAGTTGTTGCTGTTGTTGTTGCCTTACTTTCCCCTCATGGTTCAAGCTGCACCCCATGCTGTCACACCATGCCATCCCTTTTTCTGTTGAAACATACTGAATAAGTACGGCTGGCCATTTGAAATGATAGCAGAGGAGCTTCCCAACAGGTGAGGCATTGTAGCAAACCAGACGTCATACTATTTTCACACAAGGGGCATGTTATCTATCCGTTGTTTTCCTGCGTGCATTGCAGGAAAGAAAATGTGTTCATGATTGAGCTGCAAACCAGCTCTGAGTTGGTTTTGTCTTTGCCTTTGTAACACAACCACCTGCAGACATACTACAGGATCATACGCCCACTAGGAGTTGAATTAGTTTCTCCATGAAAGTTGTCACAGCTGGAACCAAACTGAAGAGAAAGAAAGCCTCCGCCTGACGCAGAAAGAAAAACTTCCTAAATAAATAACAGTAGGATTTAGGTGCTACCTCAAGGGACAGATGCGAAGGAACAAATAAGTCAACATTCTGTTTTAGATGCTTGGTAATAGGTCACTTCCCTGCTGCTCAGCTTATTGTAAACACTTCACATATCAGATGATGTATTCCCTCCGTGATTCTCTTGGAGCTGGTTTGATCCTCTTTGAGTCACTAAGCAATAGCACATCTGTAGCAGGCAAAGGCCTCCCCAAAGCAATTGTTCTTACTGCAGCACGAAGCTGATATGACTTTGCTAAACTCAAAAAGCCTTTTTGAGATTAGAATTAAGGTGGGTGCTGTCTACACACACATAACGGAATAAGACTGGCTGTGGTAGGAAAGCTTCAAACAAGCTGAAACAAATTTTGAATTTTTGGACAGACTGGTTTGATGAGCTCAAGCCACTTGTATTATTTCATATTTTAGCAGCATCAAGGAGGCTCTCCCATCTTTGATAGTTTTATGGGGTTCATTTTAATTAATTTATGTTTTCTTCTTTTTCTTCTTGCTTCATTCTCAAATGACTTCGCTTGCCTTCCTCTTATGGTCAATATATGCATCCCCACTGCTGAGGCAATGAGGAGGCAATCCTTCTCTTCTCAACCCATCTCTGCACAACACAGACTAGAAATGTCATTTTTGAGGCCTTCCGATTGCCAAAAGAAATGGGCAGTTTTCACTGGGGAAAGGGGGAAGGATGTTTACAAGAAGTATCCCGTCTGTCACTGAAATATACTCAGATTCAAGAGTGGATTTCATGCTCTTTATTCAGCTCATAGTGGTGAGAATGGAAGTTTCCCCAGAATGTCTGCTTTATATACTTTATTTAAACAATGGGCCCCACGTGATTGGCTAATTCCAGGATTCTCCTGTAGGCCAATTAGGTAGTGGATTCACTTCCACCTAGAGCAGGATTGGGTGGCTCCTGTGGACTAATCAGATTGCTGCATTCTGGATCCTATTGTTCTAGGGCCAATCAGACTGATGCATTCTGAATCCTATTGTTCTAGGACCAATCAGACTGCTGCATTTTGGATCCTATTCAACTCAGTACATAGCAGTCACTTACAAAATCTATTTGTAATTAGCATGTCATTTGGGTAGTTTACATCTTTTTGAAATGTTGCCACAACAATTAAAAACTAAAAAACAGATTACAATCTCAGGACTGAAAGTTGTTCATGTCTTATCCATATATAGGGCAACTGGGTGTTGACTGGGGTGGGTGGCTTTGATGCCATGTTTTTAGGGCCACGCCTGGTGCCAGCTCCACTTCCTGTGTGGATTCCACTATGCATTGTCCACGCTTGCCTATAAGGAAACTTCAGTCTGTGATCTCCTGCTCCTGTGCTGGATAGTCAAAGGATGGGGGACACCTAAAGTGACTGGTGTCCTAATCATGTGGGACTGACACATGAGCAGAAGCTCACACCACATTTTTTCCCCTTACATACAGCTGTGCACAATCTGCATTTGTTCTAGGAAGTGGTAAAAAAGAAAGATAAAGGACCCCTGAATTGTTAAGTTCAGTCAAAGGCAACTTTGGGGTTGCGGCACTCATCTCACTTTTCGGCTGAGGGAGCCAGCGTTTGGCCACAGACAGCTTTCCAGGTCATGTGGCCAGCATGACTAATCCGCTTCTGGCACAACAGAACACTGTGGCGGAAACCAGCGTGCATGGAAACACCGTTTACCTTCCTGCCGCAGCGGTACCTATTTATCTACTTGCACTGGCGTGCTTTCAAACTGCTAGGTAGGCAGGAGCTCAACCTGTCATGGGGATTTGAACCGCTGACCTTCTGATTGGCAAGCCCAAGAGGCTCAGTGATTTAGACCACAGCGCCACCCGCGCCCCTTTTACATGTAGAACAACACATTTACAGCATAGGGTGTGTCAGTTCAAAGAGGAATAAAACTAAAATCAAGGTCCTTTGGCCCTAACCAGTATGGACAATGGTTAGAGAAGATGGGAGTTGTAGTCCAGCAGTATCTAAACAGCACTACATTGCCTATCTTTGCTAAAGGCTAATGGCACAGAGTGCTGGCCTAGGACTATGGAGATCTGGGTTCAAATCCTGACTCAGACATAAAACTTTCTGGGCCATCACAGTCTCTCAGCCTAACTTACTGCACAAGGTTTCTGTGAAACAACCATGTATTCTGCCCTGAGCTGCTTGGAAGGAGGCAAGAGAGAAATTCAACAAACACCAGTATGTTGTCATGGCTTCCTCAAACTATCCTGTGAATTGTTGTATGAAGCAGCTGCTATGAATATGCTGACAGAAATATAATTTTGCAGTTTGCTGGGGAAAGAGAAACAACTGCAAAAAGTAACTTCTGGTGTACATAATTGGTATGTCCACAGTAAACGAAGGTTTTAAAAATATACTAGCATCACAATGCAATATGATCTGGGACTTTGTTTTGATCCCAGTGGTTTCATTTAGCTTGAATGCATGCAGAATTCGAAAATAAACACTCTCCCTCTCTTGTCAGTGGCATTCTAAGGACTTTGACATTTAGTCAAGGTGACCACAAGTAGCTAACTTTTTCTCCCTCTCTTCATTTAACAAAATCGATAATGCAAATCGCAATGTCTTAGAAATACCAGGGCGAGGGTCAGCTTTATAGAAAATTCACTTTAACTTGCATCATTGCATCTTATTACAGAGAGAGGGTAGGGGGAAGTCACTGGTTTAATTAATGCCTATGCTATGTGGTGCTGAAGGGACAGCTTATACAGGCAGCCTGCCAGTGGGGGGCTTTTATTTTGCTTCGTTAATAAAGGGGAACAAATGGTCTAATTTGAAGCTTGCCTACTTGTCTTTTGTTAGGTGCCAAGCTGTCAATGCGAACACATGCAAGCATGGAAAGGGATTTTGACGCTCAGCAGCTACCTCATGCTTCGGTGGTCATAACTGATAACTTGGATGTAGTGCAGAACAAGTCCAGTTATTTTACATATAACATACATTAAAGCCCAGAGTAAGTGCGGGGTTATTTTGGGGGGTGGGTGTTCTTTCTACCTTCTCCTCTTGTTCTTCTCATTCCAGCCTGGATATAAGATTCAGAAATTAATTCAGGAAAGCAACAATGTGAGGAAGCGGAGCAGAAAAAGCCCACCTGAGTCTTTGGGATGGGTGATGCATTTAAACGTGGATAAACACATGCCTGCAAGGCAAATGTAGTCCCTCTGAGATCAACCCCTACAAAACTCTGAGCTGATGCCTCCCCAAGGATAAATGAAAGCAGTGGGGATTTTCAGGAAGAGGTATCAGTGGACAGGAAGGCATAGAGGATGAACAGTTTATTGGCCCAAGAACAGACACCAACAATGGGAAACATTTTAATAAAAATTCAGAGGAGCCTCTAAGACCTTCTGCCATAGCTGAAATAGCAGGCCTAAGAAACTGCCCAGGTCAGGTAGCCCTCAAACTACCAGGTCCTTATCGCTAAAGGAGGATCAACCAATTACAAGCTCTGCCATTACAGGATAGAGAAGGAGAGGCAGATAGGGAGTCTCACCAATGCATCACCTCTTTCCCATGTTCCTGCCATTTCAACAGTTTTAGAGCCATGAGACCTTTAGTGTTCTGGGACAGCCCTTGTGACTCACAGAATTGTAAGGAAATTCTAAACTGCCATGTGAGTCTGTCAGAAAAACAGAATCCTCTTTCATGAGAGAAATTGGAGGCTACGTTTTTGGCCCAGTGCAACACCCAAGATCACCATTGCCATACAATCAGTGAGAAGGAGGGGGGAAATGCCTTGATGCAATGAAATCCATACTGGGCTTAGAGGGGGGGTGTGTGATTTTTATTATTATTATTATTATTATTATTATTATTATTATTATTATTATTATTTGTATACCGCCGTATACCCACAGGTCTCAGGGCAGTTAAAACCAAAAACCACAATATAAAAACACAAAATGCATAATAATAAATAAATGAAATGGAAAACAAAAAAAACCCCAAGTAACCTCCCCCCCCCCCCAACACATTTTAAAATGGCACTAGGTGTCAATCAGCCAAAGACCTGGTTAAAGAGGAAGACCTTTGCCAGGTGCCTAATGTCAGGAGCTCGTCCTACACTCGAATAGGACCCTGGTAGAGACACATACACGACTGGCATGTTTTCTCCCTCCTGGTCATTTGTTCGGGAGCTTCAAAAGCTTTCTTCTGCCTGAACAACTGAACAACACAGTGACTGATGCCAACAGACACCGGCACACTTAGGGATCCGCAGAGTCTGCGCAGTTCGCATGACAGACCTCAGCAACTCAGCATTTTGGCTAATCTACTTTATTTACATATAAACACACACGGAGCACTGCAACATGGCTCCCTCTCTCTCTAGCATCAGACAGCAAAGAGAAAAAGAACAAAGGACAATAGTCCCACTTCACGGAACACAGTAACACAAACATCCTGTGTCCGTCACTTCCCACTCTGTGGAGTCAAAACATAAACCATCATGTGATAGACAAAAATCCCATGACTGCATTCATGGAGCAGGAATTCTAACACCTAAACGTGTATAATGAAGACTTCAGCTGAACCTCCCTATAAGGAGCTGGTAGCAACCTGACTTCCTGAATTATGATCAGAAGTGCTTCCTTAGCCAAACCCACAGGCTTCACACTTTAAGCCATTAGGTTATATAACTAAACTAAATGATAGCATTCATTTTCATGTCCCCTTCATACTGGGGGAATCTCACCCCCCCTTCCCCATTTTTCAGATGATATATATCCATAGGGAAGTGTGTTATATGGATTTTGTGTTAAGTCGTTTTCTATTCCGCCATCAATCCTCAAAATTATAGTCACACTGACTTTGCCTCAACTGTGTATTCCCCGATGTTCCCTTCATCTGATGCATTTTAAAAGAATAAAGTCTTGTTCATTTTGTGTGAGAGAGGGAGAGGTGGAACAAAAAGGAAAACAACTTCATGTGAACAGTGTTGTTCTACTTGACCTTCAGTTTCCAATAATAGTTCGTAATACAAAGTATTTCCTCAGAACAGCTGTTGTGGATATGCTTCTGTGCCTCCCCGGGTTTAATGGCTTTTTAATAGGTAGAATTGTTTGAAGCATTCTGCCGTTGAAAAATATTTCTCACTTCTTAAATAAAGGAGAGTGTCTTATTGACTTTTAAAGAATCACACTATTTTTATGCGTCGGAGCCGCTGGAACAGCTAAGTAGATCTACAGGCAGCAATTCTATGCAGACTTCCTTGGAGTAAATCTGATTCCCTTTTTACCTCATTGGGATCAGGCTGTTAGGGCACATTCACACAGAATGTTTTGATTAATGGATGGCAGGAAAATCAAGTGTGAGAATTTGCATGTGTGAATGAGAAACATCACCTTGAATCAGTTCAAAAGCTCTGTACTTGTCAGATTATTGGTGGTGCAGCATGCATCAGGGCCCTCCTCAACTGTTATACTACTGAGGAAATTTTTGTGAGCGGCTTTTGGACTTGCTCAATGTTTTAGAATAGCTGTGTCTGTATTCTTTATTATTCTTTATTAAACTTATTAGTTGCTTATCACCTGAAGGTTAAGTCCAGTCAAAGGCGACTATGGGGTTGTGGCGCTCATCTTGCCTTTAGGCCGAGATGTCCACAGACAGCTTTCCAGGTCATGTGGCCAGCAGGGCTAAACCACTTCTGGCGCAACGGGACACCATGATGGAAACCAGAGTGCACAGAAACACTGTTTACCTTCCCGCCGCAGCGGTACCTATTTATCTACTTCCGCTGGCGTGCTTTCAAACTTCTAGGTTGGCAGGAGCTGGGACAGAGCAACGGGAGCTCACTCCGTCACAGGGATTCGAACCGCCAACCTTCTGATTGGCAAGCCCAAGAGGCTCAGTGGTTTAGACCACAGCACCACCCACATTATGTACCTTTAGTACATAATACCATGGGGGGGGGAGAGAGAGAAGGGAAACCATATAATACATTAATATTTTGTATAAGCTAACATACATACTAGCCACATAAATGCTAGTGAGCAACATTAACAGAAACTCAACCGCCCTGCCCCCCCCACCCCAATTTAAAAAAAAATTACTCACATTGAACCAACATTTTGCCCCATTTAACCTGTCCATCCCATCCAGAAGTCTGGTGTCAAGGCCAGCTATTACAATAAGTGGTAGGTGAGTCCTACTTCCTCCAGAGATTGTCCACTTTTTCTCCTCTCCTTTTTTTTAATATAAAGATATTTATTGAAGTTTTTTTTTTAAAAAAAAATTATACAAAAACAAAGAAAAAAGAACAATAGCAAAAACAAACCACAAACACAGAAAAATAACATATATAAAAAAGACAAAATACAAAACTAAAAACAATTTAAAAACAAACAAGGTTTCGTTCCCTTATTTTCTTATAACTTACTTCCCCAACCTCCTCATACCTCCCCTTTCTGTATTCCAATTTCATTATTAATTCAACAAATCCTCTCCCTTAATTTCCATTTAATTCTTTTTTATCCTTTCTTTTCTTTTTACTTAATCATTACAGCTGAAAACCACTTAATTTCTAAACCAACATCATTCTAGCATTCATTAATTTTGCAATATTTCCTAAGATAGTCCTTAAATTTCTTCCAATCTTCTTCCGCCGTCTCTCTTCCCTGGTCTCGGATTCTGCCAGTCATTTCTGCCAGTCCCATGTAGTCTATCACCTTCATCTGCCATTCTTCCAAGGTGGGTAGATCTTGTGTCTCCCTCTTTCTCCTCTCCCTTTATGGGGGAGCAGTGGAAAAGGAAAGCAGGAAGATTGCAACAAAAAGATTAGCTGCTACCCATCGCTTGTTGTTGGTAGGGGTGCAATCTGTGATAGAGGGTAGAGAAACCTTCAGAATAGCTTAGGAGGTGGCCCTGGGGGGGTTGCATAGGGGAAGGTGTACTGGCAAAGATTGACTCAATCTCTCTTCCGCTCCCTTGGATCAAAAAGCCTTCTTTTCACAGAGGGGCACCAACTGTGTGCTCTGTTTGCAACACAGTTCCAACACTTATTTTAAGTTCTTTTCTTTTCTATCCCTGGAGTCCAAGACTGCTCAAGTCTTTGCTAGGGATAGGAAAGGAAGGACGATTCATCGTCTGTACTTTTTGCAACCGACTGATCTAATTTAACAGTTCCAAAGTTGCTTGCAGATTGGAACTCAGCACCTGATCAGATTTCACACATCTCTGGAATTTGCAAAGTAGTGTGCAACAAGTGTGCACAAAAATGTGCATTTTATCTTCTGGGGAAATGCACTGCAAAGCACTAAAAAAATAGGATTCGTCTAAATAATTTTAAGTATTATTACAGCTTGTGTATTTTTAGAAACCACCCTGGGAGCACAATGGCATGATGGATGTTCTACAGATTGGAGGAATAAACAAACAAATCTGCTTTATATTTTGGAAATTTGTTGTTGTTAAGATATCATTACTAAATATTGCATGAAAGTTCCTGGGATAAAGGAGCAAGTTTTCATCTATGTTTGGATACAATCAGATGCCATTTTGCATCAAGACTAAATTTTCCAGAGCCACATTTTTTTGTTTCTTAGAATTCCCAAGCAAAGATGAGTATGAGGCTGTTAATAAATAAATAACAGGAGATGAAAAACATTTCATTCAACAATTTGAGACATACCAGACCAAAGAGAATCAGTTTCCTTCCTACTGAACTGTTTCTGGAGGTGGAATAGAAGCAAGGCGACAACTGACTTATCCCAGGAGCAGGATGAACATTTTATAAAGGTACAAAACACAAAGTTGAGTCTCACATCATCATTGTCAAGATGACTGGAAAATTAGTAGTCTGAACCAAACCAAAATGCTAATTTTCATCTGCTTTAGAAAGATTAATTTTTGTGTGAGACAAAGCTATGGAAGAATGCTTTGCTTAAACACATTCACCCATTTTTCCCTACCCAAAACTAAACAAATATCAAAAATCCATAGCTGTGCTTTCAAATAGATTCTGTAATAAAGTTGAATCAATACTACACATGGCTAGGAAATATGACCAAATAACAATGACAAACATGCAATTTCTAATCCTATTTAAACACGCTTTGAATTACTAATCTGGTACAAGTTATAGTATGTAATAGACATTTTAGCAAGGGAAAGGTGAAATTTTTCTCCTTAAGTGATGGAGAGTTTACTCCTGTATCCCTAAAATTGAAGGGAAGGCTTTGCCGAGATACAGTAAAACCCTGTTATATTAATAATGCTTAGGCTTTCCTTCCATGTATATTATTTCTCAAAGAGCTAACAAATAAAAAAATAGTGAGACTTAACACCATGTTGCTGTGTATCCCCATCTTTAAGAGGAGTTCTCCAATTTTACAGGAGTCTTGTAAACTGTTCAGGCCTCTTTGGAGGGAAGGGATTGCAGGATGAAGGATAAAGGGTAAAGGTAATCAATTCCTCTCCCCCCCCACCCCCAAAGGCTGTCTGATCATTTTGTAGCTACATAGCCAAGGGACCTGAGGAGAGTACCCCTAGAACCAGGCAAAGGGCCTTCTCGGTAGTGGCGCCCTCCCATCAGATGTCAATGACATAAACAACTACCAACTGACTTTTAGGAGACATCTGAAGGCAGCCCTGTTTAGGGAAGTTTTTAATGTGTGATGTTTTATTCTGTTTTTAATCTGCTGGCAGCCACCCAGAGTGGCTGGGGAAAACCAGTCGGATGGGTGGGTTATAAATAATAAATTATTATTATTATTTATTTATTTTTATTTATTTATTATTATTATTATTATTATTATTATTATTAGCTGAGGATATGTTTGCCCCATTTATGGGCAGGGGCGAATTTGTCACATCCCTCCTTGCCTAGAAAAAAAAAGTACAGGCAGTATTTTCCTTTTTCTTTTTAAGTAATATTTATTGAAGTTTCGAAAGATTACAAAAATAAAGAAAAAGAAAAAAGAAAAAACAGAAAAATAAAAACAATTAAAAAACAAATCAATCTTTCCATAACTTATCTTTCATTTGCTTGTTTCCTTGACCTCCTCACACCTCCCTTTTTTGTATTCTAGTTCAATTAACTATTTCAGCAAATCCTTTCCATCTTTGCTTTTGTCTTAATAATTTATCTTAATATAATGTAACTTTACATTCTCACCAATTAACAATCCATTTTTACTTAATCCTTTATAACATTTCTGCTAAAACCACATAACTTCATTCCAGCATCCATCTAGCATTCCTTAATTTTACTATGTTTCTGTAAATAAACTTTAAATTTCTTCCCATCTTCTTCCACTGACTCTTCTCCCTGGTCTCGGATTCTGCCAGTCATTTCCGCCAGTTCCATATAGTCCAGGCAGTATTTTCCTATGGGAGAATGTTATGGCCTGAGGGCAATTTTACTCAATGAGGAGAGGTGGTGATAGACTATTTAAATCTGTTCTGCCCTGAATTCTCCCTTCTTAATCAGCAACAACCCTCTCATCCTTTTTCAATGTGGGCCTACAAGTTGGTCTTCTGCTTTCCAGGGGCTGAGTAGATATATTTTTGGGAGACTCTAATTTGCTCTGGGTCTTCTCTTTTTCACCTACTTCACACTGTTGAGTGATGTTGTCTGTTGGAGTGACGTTCCTTCAATTTGGGTAATTGGCATATAGTTTGGACAGGTGAGAAGATTTCAGAAAGGATGGCAGTCTTGGGTTGTGGGCATCTTTTAGTCACTGTTGTCAGGTATGGCCTGTGGGTACTGGGGACCTTTTGACCTGATGGGCACATTGGAGTGAACTTTGGTCAACAAGGCCATATGCATAAATTAAGATACTTTGGAGTTAAGGAACAGCAGAAAGAGGGGGAAGGAAGTCGAGTTTTGAAATGTTAAAATGATTGTAAAATTAATGAAATGTATAAAATTTAAAATCGTAAATAATAAAAAAAGGAATGTCCTCCTGGACATTTTGGTCCTCCAGGAAGAAAGCCACAAGTGGGGTGCCACAGGGTTATGTCCTGGGCGCATTGCTGTTCAATGGCTTTACAAATGACTTGGATGAAGGAGCTGAGGGATGCTCATCAAATTTTCAGATTACACCAAACTGGGAGGGGTAGCAAAGAACTGTTTGTCAGTCGAACAGACTCCCATGAGAGGTGGTGGGCTCTCCATCCTCAGAGGTTTTTAAGCAGAGGTTGGCTGGCCATCTGTCAGGGATGCTTTCACTGAGATTCCTGCATTGCAGGGGGTTGGACAAGATGACCCTTGGGTCCCTTCCAGCTGTACGATTCTAGATGCATCTAACCTAACTTATTTCAAAAGGTTGTTATGGGAATCAAATGAGGAGGGGGAAGGGAACCATATATGCCATCTTGAACTCCTTGGACAGAAAGTTGGGCTAAAAAAAAAAAATGTAATAAAAGAGCTTGATAGAAGAGGTGCCTTAGCTGCAAGTTTCCTGGCAGCAGCATCACTGCAGCTTGCCGGAAGAGGGGTAAGGTGGGTGGGGGCAGCCAGCACCAGTGGCGTAGCGTGGGTTGTCAGAACCCAGGCCAAGTAATTTGCGCCCCCTAACCCGTGGATTTGCACCCCCTAACTCTAACCCCCAGATGTTGCGCCCGGTGCGGCCGGCCCCCCCTGCACCCCCCACGCTACGCCACTGGCCAGCACTGTGCAGGTGAATGCTGACAGGAATGCCCTGCCTTCCTTTTTTAATATATATTTCATTTATGATTTTCAGTTTTATTGAAACCATGCATCGAAAAGAAACTGCAGTCTCTGTTGTGCCTCATTCCTTTTTTATTTTTTTTATGATTTTCAATTTTATACATTTCAATAATTTTACAATCATCTTAACATTTCAAAACTTGACTTCCTTCCCCCTCTTTCTGCAATTCCCTAAATTTGTTTTTTTTTATAGTTTCTGCATATCCAAATTAACTTTATTTGCTCATTTACTCAGCTACTTTAAATACCCTTATAAAACTGCAGGTTATTACAATAATTCTGCCAATCTTCTTATCTGTTTACAGTTTATTTCTAAATACTCAATAAACTATTTACATACATGAATAAATTTCTATACAATTTAGGTAAAAGAAAACCTTCTGGGTTTTTTTAAAATAAAAGTTATTTTGTACATCCTTTTCAATTCATTATATATCATTTCCCAGTAAGCTTTAACCTTACTGCAAGACCACCACATATGATAAAAAGAACCTTCTTTCTCTTTACACTTCCAACACTTATTTGATTTTGATTTATACATTTTTGCCATTTACTCGGTATTAGGTACCATTGATATGACATTTTCATATAATTTTCTTTCATGCTGTAAGTTTTATATCCATATTCCACAATCGTTCCCATGCTCCCATATCTATAACCAGTATCTATTGCCCAATATATCATTGAGGAATTTACTTGCTCATCCTTGGTCTCCCATTCCAATAATATCTTATACATTTTAGACAGCACTTTTACATTACATTCCAACAGATCTCCCTCCAGTTGTGATATTTGTTCCCCAAACCCTCATATCATATCTTTCTTAAATACTTGGTTCAAATGATGATATGGTATCCATGTTGTAAAATTGCCTGATAATTCCTTAAATTCTTTTAATTGATACTTTCCTCTCTCATTTTAATAAGAAATATCTAAAAAGTTTGTTATCTTGATTCCCCCCCCCAGTAAGATTTGCCATTTCTGAATATTCCATAAGTTTTTGTATCCATTCTTCTTTTGCTGGGACTTCTTCCTCTTCTTTCCATTAACATGACAAAAGACTAGCATATTTGTAATACAACCTTTATTAGAATAGAAGAAAAAATATTTAATTGGGGAAGGGGGAACTGGGCCTTGGTGGGGAGAGCTCAGCTTGAGCTGCTGGCCTCACTGTTGCCG
Source organism: Podarcis melisellensis (assembly GCF_964234715.1). NCBI lineage: Eukaryota > Metazoa > Chordata > Lepidosauria > Squamata > Lacertidae > Podarcis > Podarcis melisellensis. The sequence goes on along the minus strand of NC_138538.1, from coordinate 82,041,301 downwards.
CTGCCTGGAAGAGAAAAGAACAGGAAAGATTCTTAATATTTTCATTTATTATTACTGCAAGGATCTCCAAGTGGCATCATTCTCCCACATCATTCTCCCTTCCTCATCCAATCTCCCACATCATTCTCCCTTCCTCATCCAATCCCTAAACTCTTCTTAAATCAGGGAGCTGCCTCCTCCACCCCCAGCCAGCCAGATTCTCTCTGGCCTCCCTGTTCTTCGTGAACAAAGATCAACACTCACCACTGGTGGAAGCACTGGTGGCATCCATCCCCTGGTCCTTCGGCCTCACATAAATAGTTCTTAATTTTATCCTCCTCCCATCTACAATGACGCTTTCTTCCCTCATAAAGTCCAGGTGATGGATTTTGATCGAGCGTCAACAGGAGACCAGCAGCTCTCTCATCCTGCACAGACTGGAACATCTGGTGGCTTCCATCCCTGGTCCCTCGGTCTCACATAAATCCTCTGAACTCTAATCTTTCTGCCATCAACCATCACAGTATCCTCCTCCAAACGGTCCAGGGGATGGATTTTGATGGCACGGCAACAGGAGGCCAGCAGCTCTCTCATCCTGTGCAGACAGCGGGATCTAGGGAAGAAAAGGAAGAAGGTCACAAAATGGATTCTAGTTATTATGTTGGAATGAAGTTATGTGGTTTTAGCAGAAATGTTATAAAGGATTAAGAAAAAAAACAGACTGTTAATTGGTGAAAGGAGGGAAAGTAAAGTTACATTATATTAAGATAAATTACAGGGCAAAAATTGGAAAAGATGGAAAGGATTTGCTGAAATAGCTAACCGAACTAGAATACAAAAAAGGGAGGTGTGAGGAGGTCAAGGAAACAAGCAAATGAAAGATAAGTTATGGGAAGGTTCGTTGTGTTTTTTAATTGTTTTATTTTTCTGGGTTTTTTTCTTTTTCTTTTTTCTTTCTTTTTCCTTATTGTGATGTGTTGGTTTGTTTTTGTTTAATATGGTGTTTTCGATTTTTTCTTTTTGTAACCTTTAAAACATTAATAAATATTATCTATATATATCTATATCTATATCTCTCTATATCTATATCTATATCTATATCTATATCTATATCTATATATATCTATATATATATATATATATATTTCCTCGATACTCTCTATCTCTGCACTGCGAGCCATTTCCCTCAAAGCATCTAAGGGGGCCCTGAGGACAATCTTTAAAAATAATTCTAACCATAAACTGGTTCCCTATGTTTCTAAATCTTAAGGGATAGCAAAAGAAACAGACTTTGGAAAGAATAAGAGATCCAACTTACAAGTAGGATGAAGAAATCTTCATTTTTCCCAGCAAACACAATTCACCCAAACCAACCTGTTTCTCACTCAATAACCTTAAATAGTTGCTGTACCCAAAGTTCTCAGCCAAGTCACTCAGCAGGGGGATGTGTCACAATGAAGGGCATGACACGGTTACTTTAGCTACCTTGCTTAACAATGGGCATTGTTCCCCATAATATTTATTTCTCAAATATATTTTTCAGTGGGTTAAGTGGTTTTATTCAATTTATTTAGAAAAGATCTAGAGCTGGCTTCATCCATCACAGTGCATTTCTGGACAGGACAAGAAACACCTTGCAAACACACACACTTTTCAACATGGAGGGGTCACCAAGGGAAAGCACTTCTGGCCTGGACTATGGCTGCTGTTTCTCACTTAAGAGTTAAAAATAACACCACTCAACACCCTGTAGTAATCTGTCCAGTATTATGATGGACAGGAGCAGGGCTTCACCCTTAGACCCCTGTTACTTTCAGTTTCTGACCAGTGTGTTCCTCATTCCCCTGTTACTTTCAGTTTCTGACCAGTGTGTTCTGCCAATAAACAGCTTTCCTAAGGTTGCAAATAAGTGAAATGTTATGAGTTTCATATTCAAAACTGCTTCCCCCCCACCCCTTACTGATTACTATATATAAATTATACGTCGAACATATAATAACTTACGGAAAGGATCAATAAATGTGTCACCAACTGTCTATAAACCTTTATCATAATCACATCAGATTTTCTTTTGTGAATGAAATACAATGGTTTCAACCAGTTTTTAATAGCCAGTAATCAAATGTAGAGCTTGGGGTACATTAAAAAGGCATAGATCAATTCCCCAGATGTTCAGTTTCCAGGGATTCAATGCCTGGCACCTAGAAACTCATAGCATAGGAGAGTCTGGCACCCACAAACTCATAACAATTCACTTCCTTAAGGGGAACAATTCATATTGTTAAGCAAGGTAGCTAAAGTAATGGTGTCATGTCCTCCATTGTGACACGTCCCCCTGCTAAGTGACTTGGCTGAGAAATTTGGGAAGAGCAACTATTTGAGGACAGTTGCTCAGAAGAAAAGAGGTTTTTCCGAAAATGCAATTGACACAAACAATGAAGATTCTTCATCCCGCTTATAAGTAGGATCTCTTATTCTTTCCACAGTCTGTTTCTTTTGCTATCAGTTAAGATTGAGAAATCTAGGGAATCAGGTCATGGTTAGATAAATTTTTAAAAATTGTCCTCAGAGCCACCTTAGATGCTTTGGGGAAAATATCTAGATCCCATTCCCTGATTATTTTCCCTCTTCTTCCCTAGATTTTGAAGTCTCCAAAGACTCTGTGGGCTGCGGGTCTCCTGCTGCTGAATTTGGAAAATCCAAAAGATGGAGGTGATAAAAATAAGACAAGTATATGAAAGACCATGTGACCAGGGGAAGGATGCCACCAGTGCTTCTACCAATGGAGAGTGTTGATCTTTGTTCATGAAGAACAGGGAGGCCAGAGAGAATTCTGGATCTTTGGGGGGGGGGAGGCAGTTCCCTGATTCAAGAAGAGTTCAGGGATGGTATGAGGAAGGGAGGAAGTGAGGAAGGGAGAATAATGTAAGCCACCTTGAGATCATGGCAATGCACACACTTTTTAGACATGCATCATTTCACGACATAGCATAAAGGTGAAGGTAAAGGGACCCCTATCCATTCGGTCCAGTCGCTCTGGTTGCGGCACTCATCTCGCTTTACTGGCCGAGTACAGTTTCTGGGTCATGTGGCTAGCATGACTAAGCCGCTTCTGGCGAACCAGAGCAGCGCACGGAAACACCGTTTACCTTCCCAACGGAGTGGTTCCTATTTATCTACTTGCACTTTGACGTGCTTTCGAACTGCTAGGTTGGCAGGAGCAGGGACCGAGCAATGGGAGCTCACCCCGTCACGGGGATTCGAACCGCCGACCTTCCAATTGGCAAGCCCTAGGCTCTGTGGTTTAGACCACAGCGCCCTTTCCAGCCTCAGGAGGAGTAAAGGGAGCATTCATGCAACACATTCATGCGCTGCAGCCAATACACTAACATGTTGCGACACACAGTTGGGAAAGCTCTGCTCTAACCACTACACAACACTGGCTCTCTTGATCCAAAGAAAGAAAAATAAGAATAGCATTCTCTCTATTGTTGTTAGGTGGATCAATTGAACCAAGTGGTAGCAAGGAAAATAGAACATGTACAAACACCCCCATGCCCACACACACCCCGCAGACCTGAAAACAAAGGATGGAGGGGGGAAGAGTGCATTTTTTGCCAGCTGGGGGGCGGGATCAGCTTTGTTGAGTGACCTAGCAAAGTCTCTCCATTTCTGAGTGCACAGCTGAGTGGATATGATTTCTGCACTGCACACACTTCCGCAAGGCTCTCTCCTGCAAATGGGATGCTGCTGCAGCTCAGAAGATGCCCTTATCTCGAAAAGCCAAAAGTGTAGAATACAACAAGGCAGAGGAAGAAGAGGAACAACTTCAGAACGATGTGGCTAAGTGTCAGAGGCAGCCACAATAAAAGGAGGGTGGGGGGAGAGAGAGGCAAGGCAGTTGTGATGGAGACTGAAAAGGAACATTGGCAAATCCGACTTTCTCTTTCACAGGTAGCAGAATAGCTTTGAAAAAAGCCGAACTTGTGCAGTTCCCATTGTGCTTCTGTGGGCGGGAAGGGGGGCAGGCCAGGTGGACAGAATCCAAAGATGAACAAGCTGCCTGCACACTGTGTAACTGTCCTTTGTGAAGACTTCCAAGAAACTGTCTTAAAAGGAGGAACGAGCGCAGGAAGGAATACTGATGAGGGACCCTGGCCTAATAAAGAGTGGAAGCAGACACTGTAGGCTGCAACCTACAGATTGCTTACGTAAGGGTAGCATTACCGAGTTCAACAGGATTACTCTGGAGAAAGTGGCTTGACAATAAATATATCTCTCCACGGAAACTGAGGCATTCAGAGGTTTCGCCCCCTGCCACACTCCACTGTTTTAAACAAACACTTCAGAGTACAATTCCACATGAACCAATTTGATAAGATTAATGGAGTCTGCTTTATTGAGTCTAAGGATGGACACCTTGCACCACAGACAAGCTTTGAGAATTCATTCAGGGCTTAACACAGGGGCTCCAATGGTGCCAACGTGTATGCCATTAAAAATGACAAGGGAGAAAACAATGGTTAGGGTGCAGCTCAGTATATAAAGTTTCAGCCAGTAAAATGTTTGCAAACCAGAACCCCTCTCCCCATGTTACTTAAGATAAGCCCTAACCTTTGGCCCTCCAGATGTCTTGGACTACAATTCCCATCATCCCTGACCACAGGTCTTGTTAGCTAGCGATCATGGGAGTTGTAGGCCAAAACATCTGGAGGGCCCGCAGGTTGGGGATGCCTGCCCTAAGCCAACATGGGAGGAGTGCAAGTGGGGGTTGCTATTATCACCATTTCTGAAACAAGTGATGCTAGCCTTGGAAGGAGCTGCAGTCTCCCTCAGAGTGAGGCATTCTGGGTAAAATAGCCGAGAGAGCCCCCTGTCCCCTGATGTGGTTTGCCTTAGCAATGAAAATGCTACAGATTTAGAAAGAAAGCTTAACACCTCTAAGTTAGTCAGTGACTTTCAACTCCCTACCTCCCTTAAATTTAAACTAGTGGTTGTGGAAACCCACAGTGCCACAGGCACTCTCACAACTGCGTTCTCCAGAGCACGTTGTTCTGAGGAAGCACTCCCTTGGCTGTTGCTAGAGTGAGGCCTGGAGAAAGTTGTGGTGGTCCTGGTGGTGGCAGCAGATGCAGCACACTCATGGAAAAAATGAGCCGTGCAACCGGAAAACAATTTGCGTGGACAGGCAGAGTCCCCAGATCCCGAGTGGTCCCCCCCCCGTCATGTGGAATAACGACTCAAGACAACGTGCTATGGGATTAAATTGGCCACAACTTTATTAAATTTCAAATGTGGGTAGACCTTGGCTCAGGCATTGGCCGTTCTCCCTCCCCAGTCCCCAGCCGGGGACCTAGGGAGCTACAGGGTTATCCAGTGTGTGTGGGGGGGATGGGCTGGCTCTGGAGAACATATGTTCAAGCAGAGATATCCGCCCCCGTTACGCCGCTGCCGCAGGGGAGAGCAATGACGACCTTTCGGTGTACGGTCAAAGCCTCCCTTCAGAAACCCCTTTAACGGGGAACCCTGGTATCGCCGCAGCAAAGAGGAAGATGGACTAAAGGATTCCGCCCAAGGCCTGATACCGCCAAAGTTGTGACGTTTTGCTATGGGAAAGGCGAAACCTGCCAATGCAGGGAAATTCCTTTCCGGCCCTTTAACAGCGACCTTGTCGTAGCAGCGCCCACATACCTGTGGAGAAAGGTTAACATGCAAAAGAAGACATTAACTGAGGGTGGGTAGGGTGGGAGAAGCTCTGGAGCCAAGTGAGGATTACCAGGTAAGATCCTCCCTCTGTTGTGTGGGCAGGTAATCCCTCCCCCTACCTGGCCTGGTTTCCCTGGCAACGCTTCCCCCAGGTGGGATTGGACAACTCACTGAGGTAGGCAGAGACCTCCAGGTATCCCACCTGAGGGAAGGCAAAGCCTATGCTGATGGGGCCACTCCAGATCCAGGGCTGCACGCGTCCACGCAAAGGGCGCCCCCCGTTTTAAGCGGGGAGCGGTCATTCCTGCATCTGAGAAAAATCGGCTTGGGCCTGTCTCATTGTTCCATTCACAGTAGCACATGTTAGAAAGAAAGAGAAAGCCCTGATATTCACATCCCTGTAGTAAGCTCAGCTGGACCGGTCTTGCTCAGGCTTTGAGGTCTCAAAAATCCTCTTTGCTATGGTGGCAAGCCATAGCAAATTATCACTTTTGATGATTCAGTTGCCCAATTTACGCATGTTCAATATGTGCACAATCGCTCATACGGCATCGCGCTGAACCCAGAATTGACCCCAAAATGTCACAAATACATCACAAAAAAGGGGCGGAACAGGGTTTTGAAGGTTTTCTCAATGGCTCTTACAGTACCTCAGAACATAGGTAAAGGGGCCCCTGACCATTAGGTCCAGTCATGACCGACTCTGGGGTTGCGGCGCTCATCTCACTTTATTGGCTGAGGGAGCCGGCATACAGCTTCCAGGTCATGTGGCCAGCATGACTAAGCCACTTCTGGCGAACCAGAGCAGCACACAGAAACACCGTTTACCTTCCCACTGGAGCGGTACCTATTTATCTACTTGCACTTTGACATGCTTTCGAACTGCTAGGTTGGCAGGAGCAGGGACCGAGCAACGGGAGCTCACCCCGTCGCAGGGATTCAAACCGCCGACTTTCAGATTGGCAAGTCCTAGGCTCTGTGGTGTAACCCACAGCACCATCTCAGAACATAACCCCCTGTAAATTGGGGGTGGGAGTGGTTGCCTGTTCTTTGTGTTGAGAATATTTGAGTATTTTCTCCTGTTGAAACCGCTTTCATTTGATAGAAGACTTATTAAACTCACTGTAACCTTTCAGAATATAATAGGGGCAAAGCAGTACTGCCCACAGTAAGATTAATTACTGACAGCAAGGGAAATGGGGAACATATTTCCTCATCTGCAACCTCTGCCCTGGCAGCAGACCTGGTTTCAGCATCAAAGGGGAATGTCGGGTATGGCTTTGTCCCGCTTTGCCATTCTAGTGAAAACGTGGCCTTTCCTTACTTCCCATCTGCGACAGACACTCTCTGCAGGGTAGTTTATTAATTATCCCTAAATATAAATAGAAATCAGCAGGTGTGTGAGTTTCTAGAAATGGCACTTTAATTGAATTGCCGAAGAAGAAGAAGAAGAAGAGTTTGGATTTGATATCCCGCCTTTCACTCCCTTTAAGGAGTCTCAAAGCGGCTAACAATCTCCTTTTCCCTTCCTCCCCCACAACAAACACTCTGTGAGGTGAGTGGGGCTGAGAGACTTCAAAGAAGTGTGACTGGCCCAAGGTCACCCAGCAGCTGCATGTGGAGGAGCGGAGACGCAAACCCGGTTCCCCAGATTAGAGACTACCGCTCTTAACCACTACACCACACTGGCTCTCGAGCGATACTTGCACTGGACCATCAGTCGTTACACATGCATGCTCAAAATAAAAACACAAATAAATGTCCTCATACCCCACCCTGCCTTCTTTTAGATTGCTTTTATCCTCACAGGTCCTTTTGCATTTCTTTTTTTAAAAAGACTTACTGTAAAATGGGATTTTACTTCGTGTTTGTCACTCAAGTGGATGATGGCAGTTCTAGTAAAGGTAAAGGACCCATGGATGGTTAAGTCCAGTCAAAGGTGACTATGGGGTTGGGGCTCATCTCACATTCAGGCCGAGGGAGCCGGCGTTTGTCCACAGACAGCTTTCCGGGTCATGTGGCCAACTTCTGGTGCAATGGGACACCGTGATGGAAACCAGAGCGCATGGAAATGCTGTTTACTTTCCTGTCACAGCAGTACCTATTCATCTACTTGCACTGGCATGCTTTCCAACTGCTAGGTTGGCAGGATCTGGGACAGAGCAATGGCAGCTCACCCCGACATGAGGATTCGAACTGCTGACCTTCTGAATGGCAAGCCCAAGAGGCTCCGTGGTTTAGACCACAGTGCCACTTGTGTTTCTATATGAGCTCTACTTCTAGCCCCATGAGGCAGTGGTTATTTTGGAATCCCAAAAATTCAGAAGTCCAACTTGATGCTGGGTAATGCATTTGGGGAGGATTCTAAAATGGCTGTCTCCTCAAAAGGATGAGAGTCGAGTGGTTCCCATAGAGAAGTATCATCATTTGCTTGGGTTAGGATGTGGGAGGGGGAGAAGGATAGAACTTTCTTTATGTATGCTACAGCAGCAGCAAGAATACTTATTGCAAAGCATTGGAAGACACAAGACCGAGACTTCCGGGTTGACGTGATCGGTGTAATGGCGGATTCTCTCCGAGCTCCGGAGGGAATCGGCTCCACTGAGGACAGGTCTTGCCGCGCCGGCGACGCGGGGACCCTCAGAAACCACAGGTGCTGATACCTGTGGACTTGGTGACTCAGCGGGCACCTTAAGCGCCCCCCTCGACAGTCAAAGAGCCTTTTTAAAGGCTGCGGAGAAGGTACGGGGGGTGGCGTGGTGCTGAGAGTAGACCGCTACCTCAGTGGACTGAAGCCGCAAGCCATTCACCGGAGAACGTCAACTTTCTACCTGAAAATTGGATTGGAAACAAACACCCCGTGAGTAGAAGGAAATTTGGACTTTAAAAAATTTTATTTTTAATTGGGCGAACGGGGGGGATGTGCTAAAGGGAAGTCCGCACCCCCCCCTTCATACAGGCAATTGGAAGCAAGGAGCAAAAACCTAAGATCGGAAAAAAAAGATCCCGTGTCTATTGAGACCGATAAGAGATTCCATTAATTTTTGAGAACAAGCTTTTATCTTTTTAAGTTGTGCTGGAGGGAAGAGGTGAATTTTGGAAACTTTTGTGACCCCCCCCCCTTGGACCTGGGAGCGTCCTGCATCAACTTAGCCTGCAGGAATTGGAGTTTGACAGCTGTCAATTGAGCTGTCAGACAGTTGAATAAAGGACAAAATTGTATTACTATATATCTCTTTGGTTTAAAGGTGTTACATATAAGCAGATGTGATTTGAAACAAAGTAAATAAGCAACAGGGTAAAGGACTGCTGGCGTAGAACTCTGAACAATGGCAACCCCCCTAGGGGAAACCAGTGACATTACAATGGCTGCAGAAGGAAAATTACTAGCAGAAATAGAGAGAGCTTTTTTTCTCGTGGGAATTTTGCAAGAGCAAGCCACGGAAATGGACAAACAACTTACGTCCTTGAGTTCTAAAACAAGCAACCCTGTTGACGGAACTAAAGACTTGTTTTTGAAAGTCTCCGCAGCTGAACCAGAAAGGATATCCTTGGAGTTGGTGGAAAAGGAAGTCGGAGGAGGGAAAGTGTGGACAAAAATTTTTGAACAGAAATCTATGCTGCCAGGAAACAAAGAAACCCTTTGGATTACAAAACATGAACAGACGAGACTGAGGAGAAAAGTTAAGGAGGAAGTCCCCGGAAACCATGGAATTTTGAAATTTAAAGGAGTAAAGAAACACAACTGGGACTTCCTCCTCTTTTCTGGCCTTGACCATTTGGAATTTGAGGGACTTTTGGTAGAACCCTGGCAACAAGTTTCTTCAATAAGGTTTGAACTGGGAGAAGACGAAGCAATCGTGACAGATATTTTTCGAGACCTGAAGACCAGCAAAGAGGACTATTGGCAGAAAAGCCAGAGAGAGACTGAAATGGATTTGAGAGCGGTGGACGTGAGGAATCCTGGCTAGGAGTTTTATGGGAGGAGAGTTATTTGGGAAGGGACAGATACCCGGGCAGGGAGGGAGGGGAAAACAGATTCTTAAAATTTTTAGGACTTTTGGTTATTGTAAATTTGATTCATATTTTAATATAAAAAAGGGGAAATTTATAGTATTAAAATCTCGATTGATCTTAGAAAAAGGATCTATCGCATATAAGAGAATAGGATAATAATATTGGGCCTAATAGGGAGAATTAAGTTGGAAAATAATGAGAATAAGCTTAGAGAGAGGAATAAGAACTTGCTGAATTAAATAGGGGAAGTGGGATGTATGTGGGGGGTGGGGGGAAGTCATATGTGTTGTTTGTCTTTATAAAATGTGAAAACCCAATAAAAATTTATATATATATAAAAAAAGGAAGACACAAGACCTACCCACTCTGGAAGAATGGCAGATGCAAGTAATGGACTACATGGAAATGGCGGAAATGACTGGCAGAAACCGAGACCAGGGAGAAGTGTTGGTGGAAGAAGATTGTAGTTAATTTAAAATTTATTTACATTTACATATTGTAAAAATTTTGAATGTTGATGTCATTGAAATGCGCTGAAGGAGTTCTAGCAACAAGGTTAAAAATAAGATTGGATTGATAATAGATAAATTAAATGGATATGAATTTGCTGAAATAATTTTTAAAAGGGATACAAAAAAGGGAGATGTGAGGAAGTCAGGAAAATAAGTGAATCAAAGAGGAGAATTTAAAGAAAAAGGGATTTTTGTGTTTTCTTTTTAGTGTGTTTTTCTTTTTCTTTTTCTTTTTTTCTATTTTTTATATATAAGTAAAATGTTTGTATTTTTGTATTTTGTAACTTTATATTTTTTGTATGTGTTTTTCCTTTTTCTGTTTGTTGTTATTTCTAAAACTTAATAAAATATTATTGGGGGGGGAAAGGATGTGGGAGGGGGAAGGGGTGACGGGGGAAAGAAAACAGAGCAAAGGGAAGTGGGGTAAGAGTAACTGGTGGGGAAGGAGGAGAAACTAGCAAGGAGGAAGGAAAGTATCAGACAAGGATCAGGGAAGAAGGAGAAGTAAACAATTTATTAGTGTGTCTTAGGGTAAAATTGAGAGAGGAGAGCAGCCAGTTTCTGAACGGCCTTATCCCCACACAGTATAGATTTTAATGCTTTAATTTCCAACATACCCCAAGTGATCTACATACAGGTCCATAATCAAGAGACAGAAGAATGGAAGCTGCTCTTCACAAACGCTGAAATGAATCTACAGTTTTCTTCAAAACACCAATGCCCCATGGTCACATGGTGGCAGCAGCAATGAAAGGGAATGAGGGAATATGTACCCAGCAACTGTAGAAAGACAACAATCTTTCACCCAACGAAAGAAATGCATAATTTTCACTGGGGGAAAAGCAAGGAAACCCCAACCTAGTGCAAACCTGGTTGGGAGGGGAGAAATGGTTTCCAGCCCTAGTCCACCAGTGACCCAAATAGCTCAGTGAAGGCTAACTTAAGGGTGGGTGGGAAGCTCATGGGGCAAAATGCTCCTGAACTCCAGTGTGGGAAGCTTCTACTCCCTCACACTCCCATGGGATCCACGAAGATCATGACATGTGCAAAAACTCTTGTCCACCATTGCTCCTCACCAGCCATGGGCAAAGGCGTTCCAGGACCTAATTTGGCCTAGAATGCAGCTTCATTGGGTGGGGGTGAAGGTTACCAGATTTTTTTCAATGAGTCCGGGGACACTTTTTGAGTTCCTACTAAATAGATGGATTTTGTCAGGGGACTGATTTGTAAATCCGGGGTCTGTCCCCGGGAAACAGGGACATCTGGTAACCTTAGGTTAAGTGTGATTATGTTACAGTAGAAGAGACTGCATGTGCCATCAGAACCTTGTGTGCCATTTCATGCAAGACTTTTGTAAAAAAAAAAAAAAAAAAAAAAAAAAAAACAGCATGGAAAGCTTATTGCCGAAGAGAGAAGCTGCTGTTTGTTTTTAAAGGTGGCTTTCCTCATATCTTTGGTGGTATAATAATAATACCACGGCTTCCAACAAAGATGAAAGATACACTAAAATGTCACATATTAAAAACTTCCCTGAACAGGGCTGCTTTCAGATGTCTTCTGAATGTCAGGTAGATGTTTATCGCTTTGACATCTGATGGGAGGGCGTTCCACAGGGCGGGCGCCACTACCGAGAAGGCCCTCTACCTGGTTCCCTGTAACTTGGCCTCTCGCAGTGAGGGAACTGCCAGAAGGCCCTCGGAGCTGGACCTCAGAGTCCGGGCAGAACGATGGGGGAGGAGACGCATGGAAAAGCATGCATGCAAACTCTTTTACATACTTATAAGTCATCTATGAATCTTTGCTGGCACCATGTTCGTTGCCAGTTTTCTCAGGAAGTTGTTCCTATGAAAGGCTTTACTTCTGGGGATCAGGAAATTTTTAATTTCTTTCCCAATGTAAGCATTTTTAATGTGTGTGTTTTTTTGGGGGGGGGATCATTGTGGAGGAGAAAAAGTAGATTGTTTAGCAGTCTAGGCTAACCTACATTTCTTTCTCTGTCATTTCTATAACTCTTTACCAGACAGCCATCAATTTTTCATTCAAATTATTTCAGATATTTGTGACTAACCTACATTCGTTCAGTTCTGGCAGCTCTGGATTAAACTCGTCTCTGGAGAAGATATGTATATCAAATGTGTAACATAATTCTCATGCAAACGTCTTATCTGAAAATGAATGGTCAGGAAAGAAATATATGTTTTTTTCAAAGATTATCACAAAATTGTTCTATTGCATAATTTTAAAAATGTGCCATGGAACCAGGGGGTGGGGGGGGGGGAAGCTGGGATTTGTTCTTTCAAATCCAGTAGCAACATGATCATAGCTTGTGCTCTCCACCCACTTGTTTTAAAATAGCACAATGCTGAATTCCACCCCTGTACTACAAACATTTCAACATAAATTAACATGAATGTTATACTTCTGCAGATGAACACACAGGGCCATTTCATGCATAGAATATGCATTTCCGGAATAAAATGCGCAATTAAAAGAAGGATTTATAAGTGGTTCAGTGGCAGTACAGTGAGCAAAGGAAAGTGTCTGTAAAAAGTGTGATTTGCCCATAGGAATCCATATAATCCAGGACACCGAGCAAAATTTTGAGTGCTAAGTGGTCCCTCCCTGATGCTTGAGTAAAGAGAATGTGAGAGGACGGCAAGCTTGCACTGAAAACCTCATGGAGCAACATCTTGAGGGGGTGTTTTTAGCTCCCCTCACCCACCTTTTGCTTTGGAAGCCTTATAAGAAACTGCTGAAGGAGAGGGCAATAGGGAACATCAAGGGAGGGGTGTTTCTAGGACTAAAGAGAAATTCCCTTGTTATTTTTGCATGCTTTTTTGTTGTTGTTGAGTGCTGCATGCTTTTTAAGTACAGTGGTACCTCGGGTTACAGACGCTTCAGGTTACAGATGCTTCAGGTTACAGACTCCACTAACCCAGAAATAGTACCTCAGGTTAAGAACTTTGCTTCAGGAGGAGTACAGAAACTGGGCGGCGGCGGTGCTGCGGCAGCAGGAGGCCCCATTAGCTAAAGTGATACCTCAGGTTAAGAACAGTTTCAGGTTAAGAACGGACCTCCAGAACTAATTAAGTTCTTAACTCAAGGTGCCACTGTAATCTTACTATATTTATAGTATTGGAATGTACCACATTTTTCCGTGTATAACACGCCTTCGTGTATAAGATGCCCCCCCCCCTATTTTGGGGGACTCAAATTTAAGAAAATATAGTTGTTGAGCTTTTTTGGGGGGGGCTGGAATGCAGAAAATCACTAACCCGGATGACATACGCTCAGAATCGCTCATGTTGCAGAAGCCAACTGCCGTCTGTCTACTTGCCAACAGCAGCCGGAATTTGAACACCCAACTGCCGCTGCGGCACCCAATCCATGGCAGCCGTTGCCGCAGCAACCAATCACCCATCAAATCACCCCTGACAAGCTGCGGCTCAGAGCTGCAACCAATCATCCTCCCCCACAACGCACTGCCTGTCCTGTGTATAAGATGAACCCCGTTTATTAACATTATTTTTGAGTAAAAAACCCCCTAGTCTTATACATGGGAAAGTACGGTAATTTTTTGGGATGTTCCATTTCCAGTTGATTTGCAATGCTATCGGCAGTGGGGAGGACTGCAGGGCCTGCTCCCTTTCAAGGCCTTCACCAGCCGGCCTAGTGGGTGGGGCCCAGGCCCTCACACTTCCAGGTGCTTACTTACCCCGGGAAGCCAAGGAACCATCTGCTGCAGAGAGGACTGCAGGGCCCATGGCATGGGGCTGGACTCACTGGAGTGAACTCCTGGGGAAGTGATGGGGGGTGTTCTGCTGTTGCTTCCCTGCTCCAACTGCCCATGTGTTTTGAAATGTTCTTTCGCAGTTGGTGGCATTTTTGTTTTCTTGCTCTGTTCCTGGTGGGTTGGATGTTTGCTGGGATTGGTTTAGTTTTTGTCAGGAATGAGCCAGCTCCTAGTGAAACTCCGCAGCCAGCTGCAGAACAGAGAGAGTTAGATCTGCAGCCGGCTGAACAGTGCCCAGTGCCCAGTGCAACTGCCACAGGCTTTGGAATGCCGGTTGCCGAGGGAACGACAGAGAGTGGGCTGGAATGCAGCCAAAGCTCTCTGGAAGATCAATTAGGCATGAACAGGTCTGTCGGAACCAAATCAGGTTGGAGTTAAGTCAATAAGTCCCAAAAGCCGGCAAATGGTGAGGGGGTTGCTAGACAGGAAGAAAAACCAAAGACGTAAGAGTCGTAAGTTGAATATCTTCTGTAGATCCCAGAATGACTTTTTAGAAGGGTCATCTGAGTAATGATGCTGGATGCTTTGTTTAAGCCATCTGGAGCTACCCGTTGTTTTTGACAATAATGCTTCTTTTTAATTACCTACACCAGGCATGTACAACAGGAAGATCACAATTTAGTGGTCGATCGTGGGGATCTAGCAGGTTGATTATGGGGTGTTCTGTGGTGATCCCCAAAAGGAGCTTAGAAATTGTTTTGCACCTCCTTTCAAAAAAAAAAAAAAAGGCTAACAAAAGCTCAACAGTTCTGGGCAATAACAATGGGTAGATCACTGCCAATTTTTTAATACTGGGAGTAGATCGCAGTCTCTTGGGAGTTTTATGTGCCTGACCTACACTTACTGTGTTATCAAGCTGAGAACCTGTACTCCTGACAGTTTTGGTATAATTGTATTCCCCCCCCATCTGTTTTATTGCCTATTGTATTGTTTGTACTTTGTTCTCAAGGGAAGAGGGTAAGGGCTGCCTGGCAGTGTGGCCCAGCCAACAGAATGTCTGGGGCAGGTTCCACAGTGGGGGGAGGGGAATGAACTGGGACACCCGATCTCAGTGATCATGGGCTGGACGAGGAGTTACGCTAAGACCAGACCATGTCATAACCTAAAAGGCAGGTTTAGTCGTTTGAAGACTATCCCTGCCTCTGGGTCTGGTTTTGACCAGAAAGATACTGGAATCAACAAGGGAGACCCACATGACCTCAAGGTGCTGCTGTGCATTGCCACGTCAATTATTCATAAGATCACTGCCATCCATGACTTGATCGTGGATGGAGGACTTGATCTGACATGTGTAACAGAGACTTGGTTGGATGAAGCAGATGGGCTGGATCTTGCCGCTGCTTGTCCACCAGGTTTCTCTTAGGCACAGCAACCCTGGTCATAAACCCCCATCGTTTAGCCCAGACACTGAGGTCCAGCGGTGAGGGCCTTCTGGCGGTTCCCTCCCTGTGAGAAGTTGAGGTTACAGGGAACCAGGCAGAGGGCCTTCTCAGTGGTGGCACCCCCCTGTGGAATGCTCTCCCATCAGATGTCAAGGAAATAAACAACTATCCGACTTTTAGGAGACATCTGAAGGCAGCCCTCTTTGGGGAAGTTTTTAATGATTGATTCTATGAATATTCTGTTGGGAAACCCAGCCAGATGGGTGGGGTATAATAAATGATGATGATGACGATGATGTTTTAATACATCCCTGTTTCTTTGTTGTAAGTTGCTTTGAGCAGGATATCTTTGTAGAAAAGCAGCCTACAAAGAAAATGAATGAAGGAATGAAATCAAGTCACCCAGATAGGTAGCAATCCTAACAAGACTTACCTTGGCACTCTTTAATTCAATGGGACTGACAGCTAAGTAGACATTTTTAGGATTACAACCATGGATGGCTTTGTGATGGTCCATTAACTCCTTCATTCACTTTGCCTGTAGGGCACCACAGGACTCTGTTGTTTTTGGTAACAAAGACTAACAAGGCCTGCGAACTGCAAATTTATGAACTGGAAAAGGAAACACACAAGCAAGGTAACTGATCTGTAAATATTTGTTGACAACTGAGAAATATGTGTGCATTGGGCGCTATGTTACATAAAAAATAGGTATATTTCCACATCGGTGAATGTTGAAATGGAACAAAAGCTTGTGCAAAATAATACAATTGCAGCAGAACCAAAAGTACTGGATACAAACGATAGTTAGAATGGATTGGGGCAAGTTTGTACAGTGGTACCTCGGGTTAAGTACTTAATTCGTTCCCGAGGTCCGTTCTTAACCTGAAACTGTTCTTAACCTGAAGCACTACTTTAGCTAATGGGGCCTCCAGCTGCCGCTGTGCTGCCGGAACACGATTTCTGTTCTCATCCTGAAGCAAAGTTCTTAACCTGAAGCACTATTTCTGGGTTAGCAGAGTCTGTAACCTGAAGCGTATGTAACCTGAAGTGTATGTAACCTGAGGTACCACTGTACATTTCTAGTTTGAACCAGAGATATACACTTTTTTCCCTCCCACTCTTAGTCATCAGGTGACACCTCACACAAACCTCTGAGCTTTCCATTGCACAGACATTCATTGAGGGCAAACAGATTAAAAATGTTAATCATATTCACTTCCTAACAATTTCACCAAAGAAGTCCATGGGACTTACCTTATTTTATCCTCTCAGTAGCCCTGTGAGGTAGGCTAGAACAAGGGAGACTGGCTGGCTCAAAGTCACCAGATAAACTCATGAGTGATTGAAAAATTGCGTCCCAGTCTCTCCAGCCCTCTTTCGCTCCATTCACTTTGGGTGGCAGAAAAGAAAAGTAAGGTGCCCTGCCAGGAAATAAAAAAAATTCTATCTCTTTTAACATCACAGGTAAAGCCAGCACCCAAGAAACACACTGAAATGCTTTCTGAAATCATCCTCATTGTGCAAGATTTTCTCTTCTTGCCTCAAAAGCAGGTGGTTGTGGAAGAAGACAGTCAACCTCCCATTCCATCCAAGTCTCCTGCTGTGATTAGAAACTCAAATCATTTTTCTTCTTCTCTTGTAAAAAAAGGAAGAAAAAAGTTCCAGGTGTAGAAATATTACTTTTGGTGCGTCGATTACTATGACAACCCTTCAGAGATTTGTATCTATCTTTACGTCTGAGGTTTTGCTCTCACTGAAAAGAAGAATTACCTGGGTTGGATCTTGATGGCCATTTATTTTTAATCATTTTCTTTGGATACCATCCCGACAGAGAAAAGGAAATCTGCCTGGATGCATCCAGATTTATTTATTTTTTAAGGTCTCTTGCAACAGATTCTGTACTTCACATTCTCTGCTAGTCTTTTAAATAGGAAAAGGAGCTCCCCACCTTGCAAGAATTGAGGGGAAATTGTTTTAAGAAGTCTAACGAACAAACAGGGATATCAAACAAAAGCGGAGGATTAAGAGACAGGCAGTTTATAGAAGAATTTCATTCCAATAGATGGGCATTGGTCTTTTCAAAGCTTAGTTGTGAGGCTGGCCCATGTAACTTTCTCAGCTGTTAAATGTCGAAGAAAACTAAGCACAACAAAGCATCAAACATTAAAAACTTCCCTATACAGGGCTGCCTTCAGATATCTTCTAAAAGTCAGGTAATTGTTTATTTCTTTGACATCTGATGGGAGGGTGTTCCACAAGGCGAGAAGGCCCTTTTGCTTGGTTCCCTGTAACTTCACTTGTTGCAATGAGGGAACCGCCAGAAAGCCCTTGGAGCTGGATCTCAGTGTCCAGGCTGAACCAATTCCCTAGATTGCTGCCTCCCTGTTTCCTCTGCTTGTAATTGATGTAGAGAATCCAAATGCTGCAACACTGAGGTAAAGCTGCTGTAAGTAAAAGGAGATATGTTGGCATAAAGACATATGGCAGTATGGCTGGAGGGAGTGGGGCACTACTAAGCCTATCATAGTTGAAGCCTGGTTTTCTGTAGAATGTTTCCTTTCAGTAGGAAAATAGCTCAAATGGTGTTTGGTTGTGATTTGTGTTGCATGTGATATAAGTGAATGGGACACAAAGGCAGTCTTTCACTTTTATGTGCGCGTTATGTGATTTGTTTGTTTGTGCTAGAGTACTTTGTGCCCACAGCTAATGGATTCTCTTGACTCACCTGGGTTGCATAAAGAAAATTAATAGGACTACAGAATATGAGGGAGAGGAGATGGGGCAACTTTCATTTTCCACAGTTAACATTTCTGTTCTTCCTACATTGTTTTAATTTATTTGACTAAAGACGGAAAGTTCACTGGTGATGAAGGAGTCAATTCAGCTGTTACACATCTGGAACCCTTTGAATAAGGCTATAAAACTGCAAATCTTCATATATAAATCTTCTTGTGAATTAAGGATGCTCGTGGAATTCATTCTTTTGAATTCTGATCTGTGCCTCCACATACTTTGAGGCTTTCTTAGATCTTCCTGGTTCTACACTTCCTAATATTCCATCAGAGATCTTGGCTAGCAAGAAAAAGGTAGCCAAATGCTAAAGAAAGCTGTTTATAAAAGTTCGTTTCAGGAGAAAATTAGTTTAAAACCCATATTTATATGTGATTTGTGTGTAGACTTGAACAATAAATAATTATCACACTGATGCAGGAATGGAACAGATTTGTGAGTGAACACGCAGGAAACTGCTATGAATAGGAACCTGACTGGTTTACCTGTCTCTGCTGGAAAATGCATTTGCTGAACTTTGAAACTGAAATAGTACTGCACTGCCTGGAAATGTGCTAGGTACCATTGCTTACTCTGAGATTCGGTAATTTATTTCTGCATTCCAAATTTGATACAGCCTAAGCAAGAAGAACAATGGTTTTCAGGCACATTCTCATCCATTTCTCTTTAGCATTACAAATAGCAGCTTGCATAGCTATTCCTTCGTTCTGTGATGGAAAGAAGAAAGGCAAAGGCTGTCAGGGGAAGCCGGTTACCCTAGGGAAGAATAGCAGGTCTTATTCAAAGTGACCATAAGAGTGCATAGGGACACCAACATTCAAAAAATTAGGTACTATGCAGGGATGGACCAGTATTTCCCAAAATGGGCAATACCGCCATCTTGGGGAGCACTATTAGCCTCACTTGCAGCTGGGAAACATTGAATAAAAATAAGGGGGCAGTGGAAGCATAAAGAAAGAAGAAACTTTTGAAAAAGCATTCAAGCATGTTTCATCTGTTGTGTAATGATGCTTACCACCCATTTGGGTGCTGTTTCAGGACAGCGACAACGCCTCTCCAGGATGTGGCAGTCATCCTGGAGGCCAGGGGGTTTGCTGCATTTGGGGGTGTAATTTGTGTGTAATTTGAATGTTACTATGGTGTCATATTTCTCCTTCATGGATCACTGCCTTGTCATGGTGAAGAGGTTTGAATAATTCAGAGAAGCTATGAGCTATGCCGTGCAGGGCCACCCAAGTCATGCAGGTCATAGTGGAGAGTTTTGACTAAACGTGATCCACCTGGAGCAGGAACCAGCATGCCACTCCAGTATCCCTGCCAAGAAAATTCCATGGACAAAAACAAAATATGGTCTGAAGTTCAACATCGAAAAAACCAAAGATCATGGCCACTGGGCCCATCACCTCCTGGCAAATAGAAGGGGAAGAAATGGAGGCAGTGAGAGATTTTACATCTTTGGGCTCCATGATCACTGCAGATGATGATAGCAGTCAGGAAATTAAGACGCCTGCTTCTTGGGAGAAAAGCGATGACAAACCTAGACAGCATCTTAAAAAGCAGAGACATCATCTTACTGGCAAAAGTCTGTAGAGTTAAAGCTATGGTTTTCTCAGTAGTGATGTATGGAAGTGAGAGCTGGACCATAAAGAAGGCTGATCACCAAAGAATTGATGTTTTTGAATTATGGTGCAGGAGGAGACATTGAGAATCCCATGGACTGCAAGAAGATCTAACCTATCCATTCTGAAGGAAATCAGCCCTGAGTGCTCACTGGAAGGACAGATCCTGAAGCTGAGTCTCCAGTACTTTGGCCACCTCATGAGAAGAGAAGACTCTCTGGAAAAGACCCTGATGCTGGGAAAGATTGAGGGCACAAGCAGAAGGGGACGACAGAGAACGAGATGGTTGGACAGTGTTCTCAAAGCTACCAACATGAGTTTGACCAAACTGCCGGAGGCAGTGGAAGACAGGAGTGCCTGGCGTGCTCTGGTCCATGGGGTCACGACGATTCGGACACGACTAAATGACTAAACAGCAACAAATGGTGTCATATTTACAACGTCATTTCCTTTACTATGTTGTAGGATGTAGGTGGAAATAAAGATATGTAAAAGAATGCAAATTGGTCACTGCATGGTGGATTGGTTAAATTCAGATCTACAGATTAGTCTGGGAGGTGTATATCTTTCACCAGGTACTACAAATACATCAGGGTTGGTGCAGTGACTCTTCAGGGTCTCTGACCTCTTCCTTTTTCTTACCTTGGTACCTGAATCCTTCTAATTGGAGATACTTTGGATTGCACTTGGAGCTTTTGTATGCAAAGCAGGTGCTTTACACTCACATTTGGTCATTTCCCCTAACCGCCCGCTTTTTAAAGCCTGCACAGGTGAAGTTTCATGGCACTGGAGAACAGCGGCTAGGACAATGGGTATTAATAGAAACTGATGATATTCCCCTCATCCCTGCCCCCAATTTGGATCTGCATTAATACAAATCTAGAGGGGATGTGCTGCAAAACTGTTTAGTCCCAGCTCATTAATTGACCACTTTCTTTCTTTTCCTTAAATACATGAACAAAGCAATTTAATGGGGCTGTTAAATTACCATTGGCTAAGACCAAGCATAAGCTGTGATTTGAACAGCGATGGAGAAATGCAGGTGAATCGGAGCAGTAAGACGCACAAAGGAAGACATCATAAATCCATTCATCTTGCACAGCATCTCTTTTCTGTGATTCCTGCAGCCCCTGCAATTTCAGGATGATTTCACAAGATTTTCTTAAAAACGGAATCCCTGTGCTGATAATCAACGGATCTGCTTTTTGGCCCCTGCAATGCTTCCAATGAGTGCGTTCCACGTCACCAAAGTTGGTGAAGTTGAGCCTGGAGGATGTTCTGCATCTTCCTTAGCTTCAGAGAAGATTTGGTACTTTTCCACAGCTAATTAAACTGCAGAGTTAGTTCACAGTTATGAATACATCAAGAGCAAAGTGGTTCGTGATTCTCCGAGACATGTCAAAATCTCAATGGGAAGCTTTGTTTAAAAAAATCTTCCACCCACTATTTCACTGCCACACAGCTTCTTGAGCCCTCACAGACATGCTCCTTCTAGGTCCATGTAAAAAAGGTAAAGGACCCCTGGACGCTTAAGTCCAGTCAAAGGCAACTATGGGGTTGCGGTGCTCATTTAGAAGACATCTGAAGGCAGCCCTGTTCAGGGAAGTTTTTAATGTGTGAAATTTTAATATATTTTTAATCTTTGTTGGAAGCTGCCCAGAGTGGCTGGGGAAACTCAGCCAGATGGGCGGAGTACAAGTAATAAATTATTATTATTATTATTATTATTATTATTATTATTATTATTTCACTTTCAGGCCGAAGGATCTGGCGTTTGTCCACAGACAGCTTTCCAGGTCATGTGGCAGCATGACCAAATGGCTTCTGGCACAATGGAACACCATGACAGAAACCAGAGCACATGGAAATGCCGTTTACCTTCCTGCCACAGCAGTACCTATTTATCTACTTGCACTGGTGTGCTTTTGAACTGCTAGGTTGGCAGGGGAGGTCCATATACCTCTCAGCAGTAAAATGGCCTTTGTAATGGCTTGTAGATTTCCTGTTCAATATATTTTTTAAGAAGAGCTTCAGTGTAGAACAGCAGCCTTGGCAACTGGTGGATCTGTATTTGGTGAAACTAAAGACAAATCTCTGGGTTCCACCTCAGGCAAAGCAGCTGAGGAAAATGAAACGATTTCTGAAAGCATCACAAACATTCCTTGGGCACAGGGAATCCTACATGGAGCTCATAGAATGGTTTTATTGTTGCCCGGGCTGGTGACAGAGGAGGAGGATATCTTTCAGTTCATATTTAAGGGTGGGCCTGCTTCCCGGAACAATACATGAAACTGAACTGAATTACAGACACCCTTCAAAATTTGCACTTCTCTGAATTTTGCAATGTAGTCCATTCAGTCAAAGAATGTACACAAAAATGCATATACAAGGATGAAGTGGGTACAGTAATGTATAACTTCTTGAAAACACCATAAATAAAAATGCATTATATTTGTGTAGATTAGGAAAAGTTGCATGTAAAAATGTGTAGACCAGGATAAATTTGATGATGAATTTTGAAGAGCTTTTTTTAAAAAAGAAAATGTGAAGAATTGAACTTTAGATTGGAAAATAGAGAAACTGAAATTGACAGAATTGCCCATCCCTAGTTGCCTCAAAGACCAGAATGCTTTGCTGGGCTTCCAAAACAACAACAAGCACAAAGTAGGAGGTTTTTGTACTGCAAAATCCTCTTGTTTATTAGCTGATCTGGCAGGAGTTCTAATGCCCCATGAGGCATTTTCTACAGTACTGTGCTGAAAATTTAATCCATGCTTTCCCCATTCTTCATCAATTAATGGGGAAAGAAATTTCACTTGGAAATTATCAAAACACACACAGAGAAAATACAAAATAGTCATGGGTGGGGTTTTTGTTGTGCGTACCTTGCTTTCAAGGTGACAGGGGTGTGTGGGAGCCTCCTTCACAAGGAAATCAAGTCTCATTAAATTGGAGGTTTGGGTAAAGCAAGCACCTTTTATTTATGTTTAAATGAAACTAGCCAACAAGCCAAATGTGGTTTCCTCTAACCATTTTCCTCAGTCCATGTACAAGGTATGTTCCTTAACATTCCCCTTCTATTGGCAATAACAAGACCACTGGCAATTACCTCCTGCAGCATAAGGGCCAGTGAGGAGATGTGGGGAGAAAACTATCTAGCTATGCTCTCCAGGAAAAAGTTCTGTGTCATATGAATATCCTAGTCTCCCTGGATCTTTTAGGAGAAGCGTATTCCTTGAAGCATCCCTTTTTGAAGTTAAGTTGGTTGCTTCCAAGAGTATGATCTTATCTGTGGTGACTCAACAGTTGAACTCACTTTCTCAGGTCAATGTGATTCACTCTTTAAAAACCACCTGGAGTGACATGGATGCTTCCTTTTCTCCCCCAGAAAGTGTTTGGAGCAGGGTGAAGGATGGCTTTAATTTGTGTTGCTGCAATGTCTTTTTATGATGGTTTCGTCAGTGATTGTTTTTGTTTACTATATAAACTGATGAATTACATTACAGTGGTACCTCGGGTTACAGACGCTTCAGGTTACAGACTCTGCTAACCCAGAAATAGTACCTCGGGTTAAGAACTTTGCTTCAGGATGAGAACAGAAATTGTGCAATGGCGGCAGTGGGAGGCCTCATTAGCTAAAGTGGTACCTCATGTTGAGAACAGTTTCAGGTTAAGAATGGACCTTCAAAATGAATTAAGTTCTTAACCAGAGGTACCACTGTACTGAATTTAAAACTTCCCTTGGGTCCACGATCTTGAGGAAGGCAGGGAAGAAAGGAAATAAATAACTATAGTTAAGTCTCATTTGATCCACATGGGACTTTACTGCACAGTCAACTGTGCATTTAGATGAGATGGTGATAAAAATAAGAGCACTGATAAAATCGGGAGGATGGAAAACAAAGCCCCAAACTGGCTACTAAACAGGTGTGAGCATGGGTTGGTGAAATCATAATACATTTTCATTCACAACTGCTAGCCATGCAAATATTTCAAAGCCTCTAAGGAAGGCTGCATCAATAAATGCTGTTTCTGCAGGTTATGACTATTGGAGTGATAATGGGATTTCAAGGTACTTATCATCCATCTTCTTACAAACAAATCTGTTCAGGCTAATTCTCCCAGACTCGTAGTAATCTTACACCTGTCACTTTCATTTTATATTTTAAAGTTGGACCTAAGAAAAACATTGTTGTTTTGCCTTCAGCAGTGGGGTGGGGAATTGTATAGAAAAGCTCAAACAAGAAACAGAGAAGAAAATTAGCCATGTGTGGAAATTTGTGTTGGTAGAGTGAGAACGACATTTGCCCCACTGAATTCATCTTATACCAGTTTTATTTCTTCTTCTTCATTCACTTTATAGTAGTCTAACTCAACTGCTACTGAATCTGTAAGCATCAGTTAGATGAAGCTGAAGGAGCAGAAGAGACTGGGTCTCATATAAGAGAAAATATTCATTTCTATAACCCATGCATTGGTGGCAAAGATTGAGCATGTGAAGTAGGGCTGTGCAGACCACTTCTGATTCATTGTGGGACCCAATTTGGTGATCCCAGTTAGGCCCCAGTCAGACCTGAACTGCTCTTGACCCAGTCTGATCTTGACGAGAGGCTTGAACTGAATAGGGGGACTTGCACAGTCCCCAATATAAAATGAATATTTCAAACCCTAATTAAACATGTAGTAGGTGGCATCATCTGCCCACTCCACCCAACATGGGGGATGTAGGAGATGGTGCAGTCAAAAGTCTCTCCTCCCTCTTTGGTAGCCATAGATGATTCCAGGTGGAACCAGCCTGGAGTGATCTGGGATTGCCTTGACACATTCCAAACTAGAGCTAAAGAAGTAGTACTGCACAGGTATTCCGAGGCTGCAATCTTACACCTACTTTCCTGTGAGGAAGTTTCACTGATCTAAGTAGGACTTAGACTTGAATCAGTATGTTTCTGCGGTACACGGCAGAACAAAAACTGTTGTGTGTCTGTACAAAAATGCATCCTAATTCATTTTTAGGGAATATAGCAGTTCAGCAGTTGACATACTGAGTATATTCTCTTTGCTATAGAAGTTGAAATGATGAGCATGCTGTTCATGCTCTCTCTATATCATTTCAACTTCAGTATCAAACAGATTACCCAATGGGATGTGTCCCATTGGGAATTACCCAGCATGGAACCCCATAACAGTTCCACACTTTCTCAAGGTGTTCATTTTGGAATTGTCATCATGTAGGAGCAAGCCTATGGAGCTGAATGAGGTATTTGAAGGTTAAGAATGGTAGAGACCTAGGCACGAGACCCAAAGAGTTAATGTGCGATGGTGCAAAGAATATGCCAGACTGAACTGATGGAATTTCAGAAATGAACTCTTCCATTACCACCTGCCTCACTGGTGCTTCACTCACAATTAAATTAAGTTGACTGTAAACACTTCTTTCACATCCACATTAATATTCCTTGTCAGTGCACAGCACTCACTTTCTGAAACCTCAAATTGGATCTTGCCTTGCTGATTCTCTCTGACAATTGTTCTCATTTCTTCAGAACTATGTGAGAATGTCAGGATTCGCCCTCCAGCTGCTGCCATCATTCAATTGCTTCCATATTCTAGACCCCAGGAGAAGTTCGTCTTTGCCATAATATTACTGTGTGTGTCAAACGACTCACGGCATTTAATGTGTACCATGCAATTACATTGCTGGTCTTTCTTTAATTACAGGTGTTTGAGGGTTATTTTTATCTGGACCACAGTCGGTTGTGGGGTATCTCTCCTCCCTAGTTAGTTATCATGATGAAAAACACCCCCCTGTGGACCTAAGATGTGTCAGAAATAATTCTCACAAAGGTAGCCAGTTGGGATGAGAGAGAAGATCAACTTCCCTTCCCTACCATGCAGTGGTCCAGAAAGGAATCTTCCCATTTCTATTCATATAGAGATAGAGATAGAGATAGAGATAGAGATAGAGATAGAGATAGAGATAGAGATAGAGATAGAGATAGAGATAGATAGAGATAGAGATAGAGATAGAGATAGAGATAGAGAGAGATAGAGATAGAGATAGAGATAGAGATAGAGATAGAGATAGAGATAGAGATATGTACATGGAGGCAGGCTGAACGCTACACATTAAGACATGTAGTTTGACAATAAGGCTATTATCCTATTCACCTGAGCGCAACTTACATGTGAGTTTTCAGACACTCTGTTTTGTGGTTTCAAGCAGAAAAAGCTGGGAATTCAAGAACTATGATTTTTGTTTTGAGGAGTAATAATGACATACACAACAGTAAATGTGCTACAAATATCTCTCAAAGAGGTAAATCAACCAATCAACCATTTGTTGATCAAAACAGCTGGCATCTTACATGTAAAAGTAAAAAAGATACAGGACCCCTGGACAGTTAGGTCCAGTCCAAGGCAACTATGGGATGTGGTGCTCATCTCGCTTTCAGGTCAAGGGAGCTGGCATTTGTCCACAGACAGCTTTCCAGGTCATGTGGCCAGCATGACTAAACTCCTTCTGGTGCAACGGGACACCGTGATGGAAACCAGAGCACGTAGCAATGCTGTTTACCTTCCTGCTGCAGCAGTACCCATTTATCTACTTGCACTGGCATGCTTTCGAACTGCTAGGTTGGCAGGAGCTGGGACAGAGCAACGGGAGGTCACCCCATCACAGGGATTTGAACTGCCAACCTTCTGATCGGCAAGCCCAAGAGGCTCAGTGGTTTAGACCACAGCGCCAGTACCTTGGACAGCGGGAGACCAGAACTGTAAGAGCAGGTCTGTTACCATTTTAAATGGCAAAGCATAAGTAGTCAAACTTTTTCTTCCCTAATAGTGAACAGTCTTTTCTTTTCAATATAAGCTAGGAATGAGAAACTTGTGGCCCTTCAAATATTGCTGGACTCCACCTCCCATGAGCCTCAGTGGGCATGGCTAATGATCAGGGATGATGAAAGTCATTTGGAGGGTGACAGTCTCCTTCTTCATCCCTGATATAAAGGAAAAGAGGTGCCCCATATTGACTTTTGTGAATAGCAAACCACTTGAGCTTTCATTGTGTACATTCATTACTTTCCCCCACCCGCTTCTTCAATACTTCAAAAACTCACAAACTTACTTGAGATCATAGTGGTAGAAAGCATACCATGTGTCCGCAACTTGTATCTCACAAAGTTGACCACAGCAGACACTCTATGCTGGATAGCCAGGAGTTTAATAAACCTCCTGTTTCTACTGCTGGCCTGGGATGACCAGCAAACCAGCAGAATTCACAGAGAAGCAATTGTGTTTTGATGTCCAACTGGATTTTAGCGTCTACAGAAAAGGATAAAAGTTGAAGCATCATGTGCACTCCCAAACTGCAATGAACAGTATGGAATTCAATTGCTACCAAACGTGATTATAGCCATTAGGTTAAATGGCATTTTAATAAGGATTAGACAAATTTATGGAGGTCTATTAGTGTCCGAAGCTCATGATAGCTAAATGGAATCTCCATGTTAGGGTCCATTGTAGATCTCATTATGATGGAACCAAAGCCCAGATATTAGCTATCACAATAATGCCCTTCCTGGGAGTTTTCAGAAGCTAGGTGCTCTTGCAAACATAACGCTGGTTAAATCCAGCAAAGCAATTCTTATGTTTAGGCTTATGTGTATGTCACAATGTTGCAGACTTTATTCTTTAAGCTGCAAAATTCAGCACTCATTAACAGATCCCGCTTAGCCCTGTCTCTGATATTCTTCAGTTGATGGGCAAATTATTATTATCATTATTATTCATAGTAGTAGTAGTAGTAGTAGTAGTAATATTAAAAATAATTCAAACAGGTTTTGTGTTTGTTGTGTTGACCCCCCTCCCCATTTCCTATTTATCTTAATATGTTTTAATGTGGCTGCTGTTGGCATTTTTTATTTGTTTTACCTTATTGTTATAGACTTCTTGAAAATCATTGGCTTTTCCTTTCAAAAATGGTTCATTAGTTTATTATTATCACCATTTTGTGGTGGCAGGTGCCCACTGGATCTGGTAGGGTTGAAGGTGGTGGTGGTGGTGGCGACAGGCAGAGACAACACCAATGACAGTTGGGCCAACTAATTCCAATGTCGACCCCATCCTCTCGCTTGATGAGTTCTGTAACAGCAACGGTAAGGAGGAGAAGGAAGCAGACAGAGCATGCCATGCCTTGGAATTGTAAGTAAGAAGGCAGGCTGGTAGGGGTGGTTGAGAACAAACTGAGGTTGGTGAGTAGAGCTTCATGTGCCCTAATAAACCAGCTGTCGGAATCTCCGTTCGACCGAGCTGATAAAGCTCATCTTCCGGAATTGCCCTCTGATGATGATTAATGACCTGAGCCCTTAAAGAGGCTCCCGGCCCATTCCCATTCAGCAGAGAATCAAAGCAGCACACGGAAGTGATGAGATTTATGGCTATATCGCTATGCTTTATTTCTTACTACACAAACAGAAAACACATCCTCTCTCTGTGAAAGCAGAGAGCAACTGAACAAACAAAGGAACAGGAAACCAGTAACGTCACATCCGTCTCCTGTGAGACTTCCAACAGTATGGAATGTGTGGAATGTAAACAGAGTCTTGTGACTCCAAAGCACTGCACAGTGGCAAACAGAAACTAACACCAGCCTCCACTGCAGCTGTAAGCTGCCTTGGGTGCTATACGTAGTAAGGTGTGACATGCACAAACCTATTGTTGCATGGCGCCCCAATCTCTGAGCACAGACCAGTTCCCTTTGCCAGAATAAGGACCATATTTAGGTCATAACTATGGCCCTTGCTTGGCTAATTCAACAATGGAATCTTCCATTAGACATTAAGCCTTGTTTGATACAGGAATTTGAAGGGACTTGTTCATCGTGCAACCTATCCCCAAATTACAACAATATTAATACAGTGGTACCTCGGGTTAAGAACTTAATTCATTCTGGAGGTCCTTTCTTAACCTGAAACTGTTCTTAACCTGAGGTACCACTTTAGCTAATGGGGCCTCCCGCTGCTGCTGTGCTCCTGCCATGCGATTTCTGTTCTCATCCTGAAGCAAAGTTCTTAACCCGAGGTACTATTTCTGGGTTGGCGGAGTCTGTAACCTGAAGCATCTGTAACCTGAACCCGAGGTACCACTGTATTGCAATTATTAACACTTATAATAATAACATCAGCAGTCATCGTCAGTGCTTTTTTTTCTTAAAAAAATGTTTAGGGGTCCCCTCATTTTCCTACTCATATTGAAATACTGCCCCTCAACGAGGCCAAACTTAGATTCACAAAATGTTTAGGGATGCGCGTACCCCCCAAGAAAAAAAGCACTGGCCATTTTTACTAATAGCCATTGACAGACTTCATCTTCCAGGAATTAATCCAATCCTGCCTGCACCAACCTGTTTCAAATTACAACAAAGGCTGCAAGAAATTAATCATTTGTGCATATCTGTGCACACAGAGCTATTTTTCCAGAAAATGAGGTGTCAGAGCTTACCATGAACTATTTCTCTTAGAATGTCTATGGCACCCAACCCCAAAAGCCCCAGCCAGCACAACCATCCTGGCTCAGGCTGATGGGTGAAGGTTGGTAGAATCCCTTTTTAACTTCCTGAAAAATCTTGTGGTTTTTTTGTGTGTGTGTGTGTGTTTTTGTTGTTTGTTTAAGCAGCAGACCAACTTTCTAAGCAGGTTGCAAACAAATGCTTTAAGGAACATCATATGTTATCTTGTAGAACAGAAAAATAGCTAAAACAAAACAAAATTCCTTCCAGTAGCACCTTAAAGACCAACTAAGTTAGTTCCTGGTATGAGCTTTTGTGTGCATGCACATGAAAGCTCATACCAAGAACTAACTTAGTTGGTCTTTAAGGTGCTACTGGAAGGAATTTTGTTTTGTTTTGACTATGGCAGACCAACACGGCTACCTATCTGTAACTAGAAAAATAGCTAAATACAGTAAGCAAAGATTTTTTGACTTTTTTTAAAAAGCTTTCTGTCCCTCCTCAAGTTGAGGACCAGGGAAGCACACTGAAAATCACATTCATAACAATTCAGAATAAATGATTTAAAATAGGAGAGAGCATGTCAATTTGCATGTTCTTTATGGGCTGCAGAATCCCTGTTTTGTTGTCATAGATTTTGGGTTCTTTTCACACACGAATTTTATTGCTTCAGCAGTTAGTTCATGCAGCTTTGCTAATGCCTCTTTTTTAAAAAAAATCACAACCATGAAAATAAACAAAAAAACAAGCCACCAATTGGCTTGCAAGCACTAAAGCAAAGCCCTACACTACTTTTACTTGCTTTCGAGCTTCTTAGAGAAGAGAAAGGTCAATCGCAGCTTGAGGATTTTGTCTGTCATACTTAATTGAAACATGCACCAGAGATTCTTTGGGGGCAGCGAGAGAGTCCTGCATTGGTTTTTCCCCAAACCTGTTGTCATCATTGATAAAAGATGTCACTACTCCTTATACTTAGCCCATAGTTTCCCAGGGCCTGACATTGCCTCCTTTGGCTGGAATGCATTCTAAAGACACAAGGACTGTAAATTCCCTTCACTTAAGCTAAGATTGACATAGGAAGAGGGACTGTGATCATCATACAGCAAGGGAGAAAAAGAAAGCCTCTCCTCCTCCAAAAGGGGAGGTGTTGTGGGCGGGACGCAATTTCTGCGTCACACAGGGGGCATTATGCCCCCTGCCCCACTCTCCTGGCTGGCACACTACGCCCACACAGGTAAGCGCCCAACCGGGCGGCTTGGAGGGGGCGTGGTTTGCTGTTTAAGGTACCGCTGCGCCAGCCATTCCGCCTTACTTTTCACCTTCTCATCGCGAGTCAGCTTGGAGTCAGCTAGGAGTCATCGTCAGGTTAGCAGAAGCCAGGGAAGAACTCAGCCACGAGGTTTGGAGTTGGGGTGTGTGTGTGTGTGGAGGCTTCCTGGTTCCTGGCTTGCCTTTTAAATTTAGGAGGCTTACGTGTGCTCATTGCTTTACTGCTTTAAAAACCCAGGCATCCAGGTTCACTATCTGTGTTAATTTTTGCAATCTGCCTTTCGGTGACATCAGGGGAGAGCTGATCAACAGGCTCCACCTACTGGTGAATAAACCCCCCTTTAGGCTCACCCCTCTCCGAGTGGGTGGAGTCAATCTTCCGTGGTCCAATGCCTAAGCCAATACCTTCTCACTTGCTGTAATCAATAAAGTTGTGGCCTTTTCTTGCCCATTAACCTTATACACTGTGTCCGTGTGTCTTCATTCCACAAAGCGGGGATCAGGTCCTCGAACCACAAACTCCACCATTGAAAAGCACTTACTATAGCAAAAACAAAAAAAAACAAAACAAAAACCGGCATGTGCAGGGTTCTTCAGACCCCAGACACCTTCAGTTCCCGTCAGCTCTCATTAGCTTTAGCAAGTGACAATGAGATAGGAGCAAGCATGCAAACTTAGCCCAGCAATCTTACCAAATCTGAAAACACACCACTGATTCTCTTAGGAAATTGGATAAATGCCGCTATCAGAAGGGGGTGTCAGTACATTCTGGGTGCAGCAGAAGGAGAATGTTATACATAACATTATTTTTCAAAACAAACAAACAAAATAAAAACCCAAAAAACCAAGGGTCTCCAATGTGATGCCCTTCACATGCCACTGTATTCCCATCATTCCTGGCCATTGGTCACAGTGGCTAAGGCTGATGGGAGATGGAGCTCAACATTATCTGAAGAATGCCACATTAGGCTTGCTCTGATTTAATTACTCCAGTCTTTCCTAAACCTGATGCACTCTTGACAGAGTTATGACATATCCAAGTGCTCTACAAAGAGAGTAAACAGTTTCTTGGAATATTTCATAAGTTATTGCCTTCCCTTGAAAGCATAAGTTTTTATCTAATTTCCCTTAATCAAACATGGGGTTCTGGAGGGATAATATGCAGTAATTTGTAGCCAGAGGGTAGATTTTGGTTCTTTGAGTAAATGAGATTCTGCTTGCTCTCATCTGTGCATTGATATATCAGCTTTACTGTTTAACTGATATTGCTGAAGCAGGCAGCGATAAGAGTGTACAGCTGCACAAATTTGCAGATTCCCTTTCATTCATTCACCTTGATGACTCCCCTTAGGGTAGAGATCCAGACACTCTCAGAGGAAAGTGCCATTTCAAACAGAGTTTAGACCAAGTCTGGACACAGAAACTGCTTTGGTCGCCCTGTATGATTACCACTGTCTGGTAACCTCTAGGTTAGATTACTCTGATGCATTATACATGGGGCTACCTGCTGCTGCAGAATTCAGCAGCCAGGTTTGAGGATATAGCACCAATCCTTGTCCAACTGCACTGGCCGCCAGTTAGTTCCCAGGTCCATACAAAGTACTGGCTTTTAAAAACTTACTTTAACTTCAGATCACCTCTTCCCGTATAAACCAACCCGGATCATTCAATAATCATCTGAGGCCCTTCTTTGTGACCCTCCTTCATTGGCGACATGAGAGAAAGCTTTTTCTGCAATGGTTCCCTGTTTGCAAAATGCCTAGGGCCTTCATTACATATCTTAGGGTATCAGGCAAAAAAATAAATCCTCTTCTCACTGGCCTTTGGCTAATTAAACAATCTGTGGCTCTTCAAACTGCAAAGGCTGGCTGGGAATGAACCTTGATCCTAAATGTCAAAATAAGCTGCAGTGGAAAAAATAATAATAACCAGCCGCAGGTAGTGATATAAGCAAGATAAATATTCCCATTTAGCCACTTTCTTCTTAATACCTTCCATTTGTATTCACATTTTTATTAACATAACAACATTCACCCCAATCTTTATAAAATCCTACTTTAGAATGCTAATGCTCATCTTTCCTTTTCTAATATTATTTCGCCAAGAGAGTCAAAGCTTTGTAGGCTTAGAGCAGCATATAAACTCTGACATTCTGTATCTCTGTGATGAATAACAATGACAAAATATGCTTTAAAAGGATTTGGTATTCTAATTGCTGATAATTGTTAGAATACTTATTATTATGTGTAAAGGCTGTGCACTGGTCCCAAGATTTGTCTTGTATCACTAGCAGACCCTCCAAGTGTCCCTATTTTCCAAGGACAGTTCTGGATTTCTGGTTTCTGATTTGATCCCGGAATATACCACTTTTCCTTAGGAAATCCCTATTTTCATTGGAGAAATGTTGGAGGGTATGGAATTATCCAATCCCAAGCTATCTGAAGGCAGCACTGTATATGAAAGTTTTAAAATATTTAATGATTTATTGTTTTTATATGTGTTGGAAGCAACCCAAAGTGGCTAAGACAACACAGCCAGATGGGTGGGGTATTAACAGCAACAACAACGATGACAACTAGGACGTCCCTGTTTTCATTGGAGAAATGTTGGAGAGTATGCCATAAATGGGATCCTCATAACAGAGGGTCCTGGTTGCGTGTGGGACCCAAGAGCTCACCTGATAGGGTTAAAATGGGGGGGGGAGCAAGAAGTCCTGGCCATTCCCCTGGGATCACACCAGGCGATTTTAGTCAATAGCCAGTGGTGGTGTGATCCCAGGGGCTTTAAAAACAGCAGTGTGATGCAAGGAGCGGCACTTGCTTCGCACTGTTGAACACCCGCCCACCCTCCCTAGTTTAGTTAGTCGCTTCGCCTTGCTTTGGTTTGGGTCACCTGTTTTGGAACAGGGGCTGGGTAGGAATTTTTCCATTTGGCAGATTGGCTTTAGCCATTTGGTTTTTGCCTACCCCTTAGCAAATCGTCACAACTTGTAAGGTGGCAGTTAGGCATTGGCTCAGTTGGATTGGGGAGAGGGGAGGGGCGGCCATCACCTGCCCCTCCAGGAACTGGGTATTTCGTTAAAGGAATCTGAGGGTCCTGGATCTCATCCAAAGTCCGCTTGAGGGGCTAGGGCCATGCCAGGACCACAGGAACCCCAGCGTGAGCTTAGGTTGGTCCTCATTGGCCTAGCTCCCTCGTTTGGTTTACCCCATTTGACGATCACCCTGAGAGGTGGAGCCAGTTATAGTGGGGAGGCAGTGCCTAAGCCAATACCGCTCACGCGATTGTATTTCAATAAAGTTGTGGCCCAAAAATTTGCCCCAAAACCTAAACTAATATAAGTGTCCGTGTGTATTTATTTTGGGGGTGGGTCTTGGGGCCTCGAGGCGCAACCCATTCTGGCCTGTTTCTGATTTGCTCTCTCCACTCCAATCTGGGGTTATGATCCACTCTGTATAAAAGAAAGCTCTGTATTCCCTACTCACTATAACAGGAAATCTAAAAACAGCAACATTTCCCCCCTTTTGGCCAAAGCGGATGAAATTCACAAGCATGGGAGTCCCTGCAGAGTGGATTAAGCCTGTCAAATTGTAGACAAATAGGTCCAGAGACCTTTGTAGGAGAACTTTCTTCTATAATGAACATTAGGGCAATAGTTTTACTAAGCCAACTAAAACTCCCAAATCCATATTAGTTCCATTTATTTTAAAGCAGGAGCTAGCATTTCTCTCTTGCTCTTTGTTACCTTGAAATAATTATGAGATGGTCAAGTGATGGGTATTTTTTATTGTACATTTTAAAAACATTTCCAGTGCTTGTCTGTGTCTTCTGAGTTGCCTTCAGGCCTCCAATAGGCCTTACAACATGAGTCTGTCTGGGGGCATGTGGAGTTCTGAAGAGCTCTGGGTTTATTTGTTTGTTTTGTTAAAGCAGAACAATGTAGAATAGTAATAAAAAAAAACTTAAATGAAGCTTTAAACTTCTTCTTTTTTTAAGCCTCTCTGTTGCTATGCTTCAACAACAACAAAACAACCCAGAACCCTTTAGTCCTCCACAGGCAACATTTTGTATAGCTTTACTTCTTGCAAGGCCCCCACACATTAAAACATACAGAAACATTGAAATATACAGAAACATAAAACTATTTTATCAGAAAAGCACAGGGGTGGGGGTGAGGGAAGCAACAGAGCAAGACGAGGCTTTGTGGGAGCAAATTCAGAGGGGTACTGACCTTGTGTTTTGACCCAGGAGGGGAGAAGACCCTAACTCACCTCATTATTTGGCCTCCTCAAAAAGATGACACCCCTATTGCGTGTTGAGTCCCTCCAGGCCACCCACCAAGAAACACACACTTCACACATAATTTTTGTTTAAGGTTTTTGGCATCAATTTTGGCCACAACTTTATTTGAATACATAATTGTGAGTGGTTGCTTAGGCATTGGTTATGACTATCTGTCCATGCCCAGGGACAGAGCTGACTTCCGGATTCCAGCGTAAGCCAGCATGGGAAACAAGTATTGGGTGAGGAAGTGAGGCTGGGCCCCAAACCATCACTTCCTCACCCTCATGTTCCGGTGGGGCTTGCACGGCCCAGGTCCGATTCCAGGGACAAGGACGAAAGAATGGCAAGCCCCTGGATTCCTTTAACGGAATTCCCTTTTTCCGCATCACCATTGGAGGGGTAGGCACTTACCCCTCCTCCACCGAATTTTAACCAATGCCTAACCGCCAATGGAGCGCCAAGCTCACCGCCAAACCACTCACAAACCCAGCCAGGACCTCAGTTTTTCCACTACTGCACCTAGCCAAGCCTCATTACCTAAAGCCGAAAGGTGCACCCCATCCTCCCTGAAGAGGGATTCGTCCCGAAAAAGGATCTTAGGGTGTGAAATCTCATCACCACCCAACTCCAAGATCTTTCTCGCTACTGCAGCATTTATACGTTTTCTGGCCCTCTCAGTGGCAGCTGGGCAATGACTTCCCCTCCATACCCGTCGTTGCAAAAGCCTTGACCAAAATATTTTAGCTGACGGCATCAACGCCCGTAACACCTCTAGGTCACTTAAGATTAACGCCCTTAGCGACAGACAGTCCGTGGAAACCAGGTCATTCTCGCCCAGTTGCACCACCACAGCCGTGGGCGGCCCTTCCAGAAACATCTGCCTCCGAATCAGCGGCAGGAATTCTGACCAGCGCATCCCTCGTCTGGACAGCCAAGACACGTGTACATGTGGAGGAAGGCCGAGACCCGCTCCCAATCCGGACTGTCGAGCTCCAATGCCAGCCCAGTGCACGATACTGTGTCCCACCATCCAGATGCGAACCGCTGCTACACCTGAGATAAACAAGCAGACAACATGTCAGCATACCGCCTTGCTAACGAACGTAACCTTTAAACGCATTAGATTTCCATCGGCCCATATTCTTAATCCTGTTAGCTGACAGACCCCAGTGTGCAGCCGTCGTGGCAGCCCCGATCCTGAAGGAATGAGGGGCAAAACCATCAGCAGACTCCCCGCAAGCCAAAATCGCCTTTCGCATGACCATTGCCAACTGGTGCCTTGATAAAGGCAACCCATTTTCGTGTGCCAGCAGCGGACCATCCCCCGCAGGGCGAACAGCCAGGAACCTCCTAACGTCCTTCACCGAGCAAGGGCCTGCCACCTCTGAAGCAGGGAGACGAACGAGGGCTCCCCTGCCCCTCTGATCCGTTTTTGAATTCCTAATTGTGAGTAGCAGCTCTGTAGGGAATAGTTGCACATCCCGTAAAAGCAGACCCCTAGATCTACCATCCTTGTGAACTTCGAGCACCAGCTCGCCCACCCGTAGGGCACCAAAAAAGGCAATGGAGAAGGCCGCCGAAAAAAGGCGAGCCTCGTACTTGGACCAGCATACATTCCGCAGCGCTTTGCGCATTCTGCTGAGTAGGTCAAATGAGATAGGGGCACGGTGAGCTGGACGGGAAGGGCACATCCTACTCCAACCCTCCAGGGCCTTGCGAACCACGAACTTAGCACAAGGATCTTTGTCAAAATGCGCTTTACAGAAAAAGGCTATAGCAGCCGCTTGCATCCTAATTGTCCTGGCTGCACGACCCAATTGGAATAGGTGCGCCAGGTATCTCAACACCTGAGAAGTGGAAGGTGGGCCCTTCCTTTCCTCACTGGCTGGCGGATGGGAAAAACTAATAAAAGCAGCCCAAGCTTTAGAGTACGAGCGGAGAGTAGAAGGGGAAATAGATGCCGCTACTCCCTGGAAAACTAATTGCTGCCAAGGTTCCAGAGATGATCCGGGAAATATTCCGGACGTTCCTGAGCCTCTGGAACTAGAAGTCTGAACCGCTCCATCTGAAAACGGGACAGAGCATCAGCAATTTCGTTAGACACCCCAGGGACGAAACGCGCAGAAAACACGATATTACAACGTAAACAGTGCAATACAAAAACCCGCAGGAGAGCCGACACCCTGGGTGAGCGTGACGACAGCTTAGCCAACACGTTCACCACCGCCTGGTTGTCAGTCCAGAAGCAGACACGACGGTCTCTGAAATCATCGACCCACAAGTGTACAGCTACTGCAATGGGAAAAAACTCAAGAAAAGTTAGATCCCGCGTAATGGCTTCACCTTGCCAGGCTGGTGGCCAACGCTTGGCGCACCATCTGCCCTTCCAATAAAGACCAAAGCCCAGGGAACCCGCAGCATCTGAGTGGACCTGAAAGTCATTATGCAGATTCAAGGTGTCTTGCCACAGGGATACACCATTGAACCCTTCGAGGAAGTCAAGCCAGATTAACAAATCGGCCTTGACCTCACTGGAGAGGCGAACCCGATGATGTGGGGCCTTCAGCCCCGCAGTGAGACGAGCCAGTCGTGAACAAAAGGGGCGCCCAGGAGCCACCACCCTGCAAGCAAAATTCAGGTGACCCAATAGGGACTGAAGTTGCCTCAGTGACACCTTTTTCAAAGGCAGCAATTCCCCTATAACCTTCTTCAACGCAACCAGCTTATCCTTTGGCAAGCTGGAAGTTTGAGAAACAGTATCTAACAGGATGCCCAAGTAAGTGAGCTGGGTGGAAGGACCCTCAGTTTTTTCCGCTGCGAGCGGAACACCCAATTCCTGCGTGAGTTCGGCAAAGGCATGCAGCAACACCGAGCAGCCGTCGGTATCGCGACCTGAGGCCAGTAAAAAATCATCGAGATAATGAGTGACTCCGTCCATTCCCGTCTTCTGTTTGAGGGCCCACTCCAAAAACGTACTAAAAGATTCAAAAGCGGCACACGCTATTGAACAACCCATGGGCATGGCTTTGTCAAAGTAATAATTTCCCTCAAATTGGAAACCTAGCAGCCAAAAATCCTCTGGATGAATTGGCAGCAAGCGAAATGCCGACTCGATGTCGCATTTTGCCAACAAAGCGGCCCGGCCAAACTTCCGAATCATCTTGATCGCATGATCAAGGGAGGCGTACTTTACAGAGCAAAGCTCCTGAGGAATAACGTCATTGACAGAAGTGCCCACAGGATGCGACAAGTTGTGAATCAAGCGATATTCGCCAGGGGCCTTCTTTGGTACTATACCCAATGGGGATATGTGTAAATTAGACAACGGAGGAGAACTAAAAGGACCAGCCATACGCTGCATGGCCACCTCCTTTGTGATCTTTCTCCTGGCAATGTCGGGGAGCTCATAAATTGACTTTTGATTTAAGGGATTCCGTGCCACGGGAGGCATGGCTACCGGAATCCTAAAACCAACCGAAAAACCATCAACGAGGTAACGTGCCGCAAGCTTATCAGGGTAATGTTGCAGCCAAGCTTGAAGGGCCGAAGATCGTACAGGGGTGTGAGCCAAAGAGGTCAACACATTATTTTCCTGTTCCTGAAGTGGAGGGAAGGGGAGCTGACTTGGGGGGTTGCTGAGTGCCCCCCCTTGCCCCTCGAAAGGGCCGCCTACCACCAAAACAAGCGGAAGCTGAATGGGTTCCGTTGCATTTCTCACACAAGTGGGCAAATCTGCATGTTGTGCGCTGACAGGAGCCTCTGTTATAATCCCAGCAAACAAAACGTTGGCCCGCCCCAAACGCCGAATTCCTCGGCTTTTGCTGTTCGGTCGCCTTTTTCTCCATGAGCGGAGCCACATAAGTGGTCCACACATCAAGATCCTTGCGATCCCAGCGGGCCGAAGGAATCTTGGCGGCGCGGCGCCTAAAATTCTCGTCATATTTGATCGCCGCTTTTCCACCCGCTTTGGTGAACGCAGAGCGAACAATAGACAAGTAAACTAACAGATGAAGAGATCTCCTTGGATAAGCCGCAGAGACCACGCCAGCGAAGACCTGGAAACAATCGAGCCAATGCTCGAAAGTCCTGTCCGCGCTAGAAGTCCCGGGGGATTTTTTGGATGAAAAACTTGGCTTTTCTTGCTCCTCTGACGGTGGGAGCAAACTGAATATGTCTACGTAGCGCCCATTTAAAATTCTGGACCGCAGTTTAGCAGACAAGTGCGATCCTGGTATGATGTCCCTGGCGGAATTGGTCGAGACTTTAACGTCAGGGACCAAAGCGCCATCCTTACATTCCTGCACCGCACCATACTTTGCCCTATGTGTATTAGCCCTTCGCTCCCAAGCCCACCGGGGGAGCCCCGAAGCCAGTTCACCAAAACCCCAATAAAGTTCCAAAGCATTACCCTCGCTATCGGAATCAGAGGAAGACGTACCAGAGTAAGAGGAAGATGAGTCGTCCTTCTTCCTCTTCGCACGTTTCCTGGATGCCTTCTTACGGCGCCGCTTCCCCCCCGAGGACTTCCTGGCAGGGACTGGAAGACTGTCTTCAATCGATGAGTCAGACTCAGGATTCAGCAGGGGTGTAGCTGAAATAGACTGCGAAGAGACAGCACGTGAGAAGCCGGAGCCCGATGGCGCCTCAGGAGAAAGCTGGGGGGTAGCACGTCGGCGAGTTGGCGCCCCAGAAGGGCCACGCGTTCCTGAGGCCCTTCTGGTGGCACCCGCAGATCTGCGGGACCGACCCCGTGTTGCAGGTAAGCCAGGGGGCTGTGTTGGTGGGGGGTCCATAATCAACCCCCCCAGAGGTAACCCCTCCCTCCCATCTTCGCTAGATGCCGGAGATGCCGGAGATGACGCCGATGCATGTGAAGGGCGCCTTCCGGATGCCGATGCCTGGGTGGAGCAATGTTGAAGGAAGCCATCCATTTCAGACGCAAAGCGGGATAAGGCTGCTGGGTCACCGGCCATGCTCTCCACTAAGGATTGAACCTGCCCTCGCGGCTGATCCGGGGTACGTGAACGGAGCGCCTGGGATGGACCTCTAATAGGCCGTTTGGAGGCGGCAGCTGGGACCGTGCGAGCGGCGGCCTTCTTTGGAGCCATAACTGCTATATGGAAATAATAGGACAATTAAGCGTCACCAACCAGTCAGTACAATTACAGAAGACAGCAACACGTAACCAGTCAAGACGATCGAACTAGAGAAATACTAGAATAAATGAGGCCTAGTAAAAGAATTAAAATTACCAAAATTACGAGAAAATGAAATAAATGAAAAGTAAATAAAATCGAATTAAATTAAATTAATAAATTAATTTAAGATAAATTAATACCAGGTAAATCAAATAAAGTAGCTTAAAGTAAATCAATTAAAATCAATTGAAATTATATCAGCTAAATTAAATAAATGAATAAATAAATAATAAATTTCAAAAGGGGCAGGCACACTCACAAGGCAGAAGCGACTGCCTAGCCAAATGCAGTGATACAAAGCAAACCTGCACCATAACGGGCCAGCCAGCCAAGGCCCACGAATGCGAAGGCCGAAATAGCTGCCTCAACCTAAAAGAATTAGAAGGCACAAATACCTACCAACCAGAAAGAAGGGAGGGGGAGCCGAAACGCAGCCCGGGTGCGATACCGGCAACGGCCACAAGAGGGAGCAAGCGGCCGCAAACGCCGCACCAAGCTGGGAAAATGGAGGGCCTCCTCCGATGGCGCAGCCAAATTCCTCGGCGGGCGGGTACAAGCCTCGCCGACGGAGGTGGGGGTGCGCGTGCGGGCCGCTGCGCAGCGCCCCAGCGGCGGTTCACCCCGAGGGCCGCTAGGCCTCCCAAGGGAAGCACCCGCTGCTCCGAAATAGGCCGCCCCCGGCCCACCGGGAAGGAGCCAGGCAGCGGCGACGGTCTCCCCCGACGGCGCAGCAACCCACCACGGGCGGGTACAAGCCGCGCCGGTGGAGGGGGGGCGTGCGTGCAGGCCGCCGCGCAGCGCCCGAGCGGCGGCCTGCCCTGGGGCTCGCTAGGCCCCCCGACGAAATGCGCCCGATGCGCCGCTCTAAACCTCCCCCAACCCACCGGGAAGGAGCCGGTTGGCAGGGACGGGCCGCTCCGCCGAGACCACGGCCTGGCGACCTGGTCGACGTCCGCGGGGCCAGGCAGGTACGAGCGTCGGGGGGGGAGCAACGGCGGTTTCGCGGCTGAGGCCTCAAGGCCGAAAGCAAGATAAATGAGCCGGCGATCCGGCGGGGTTCCAGCCGAACGGGGGGGGGGGCGGGGAGGAGAAGCCTACCGGGGGCTGGGGGGGGGAACCACCCTCAGCCCATGCTTCTGCCTCCCGGGAAAGTGGAGAGGGGGAGAGGTCTGATAGAGAGAAAAAATTAATTCAAAAGGAAGGGGGGAAATATAATTATTGGGAAAGAATTAATAGCAGAATCAATTTAAAAGGGGATTAAAAGGAACAAGGGTGAAGGAAATAGGGCTAAAGAGCCCGACAGTGAGCAATTAAATTTGGCAAGGCC
The DNA here is from genome assembly GCF_964234715.1 of Podarcis melisellensis. Classification (NCBI taxonomy): domain Eukaryota; kingdom Metazoa; phylum Chordata; class Lepidosauria; order Squamata; family Lacertidae; genus Podarcis; species Podarcis melisellensis. The sequence continues at coordinate 81,999,917 of NC_138538.1, read as the reverse complement.
TCAAATACAACCGTCTCCAGATGCAAACCGCTCCTTGATCCGGTGTAAAAGCCAAGAGGACGCCCAGCAATGGCGACCTGTATTTAAAGGCTCTAACCCCACCCCCAAATTGGCTACATACATAACTCCCCATTAACCCAATTAACCACTTATTGACCTAGGTTACCCAAACTGCACAGTCATACCAAAGTGGCCTGTATAGCCCAACCGCAACACATGCTCTCGTTTAGGGAGAACATGCTTTATATACAGCTATGTGGTGCTTTCCCCCCTAAAAAAATGTTTAGGGGTGCTCTCATTTTGATTCAATAAAATCACCATTTTATAGTTGAATTCAGGAAAAATAAATACAGTAAATGGACAAAAGTACAAAGATTCACAAAATGTTTAGGGGTATACGTAACCCCCAGAAAAGAAAGCACTGCAGCTATGTATATACTGTGAAATAAGTTTACTCACTATATTACACACACACACACACACACACACAATTTATATATTCACTATTATATATTCATTGAAACACGAACACCCAAAATAAAAAACAAACATATAGAAACAAATTACAAATTTGGTGGCAAGGATGTTGATGAACTGCTGTCAAGCACAAATTGTCAAATAGGTGAAATTCCAAGGAAGTTATTTTGCTTGATGTGGGGCTGACAAAACATGTCCAGTCTGAAATGGCCAGAAGGGCTAAAGATTTGATTGGAATGTTAAATATGTGATATTAATTGCTAGCGCTAGCTTGAGGAGCTGAATTTTCTAAGCATGTTCATACAGTGACATTCATCATTTTGAATAAGAAATGGCTTTCCTCTCGTGCCAGCCATGGCTCAGTGCTTCCAAAGTGAAATCACCATGCCACAGGAACAGACTTTCATCATTCTCTCTCTGTCATTTCCAAGAATTCTGTGGGGACTCTCCATGCTTATATACTGAGCATGTATCATCACATTCAAGGGGGCAGATCCCATCCTACAGTATGTATTAATAGGATGCAGTTATGGAGTCTTCAAACATTTGTTGTACTCTGTGTCTTTTGAAAGACAATAGTGGGTCCAACGGTCAAGAATGCTATAGGCTAGAGGGAAGTGAGGGGCAGATGGGGACCTTCAACCTGGAAAGGTAGCCCATTTGGAGAAGAGAAATTCTGATCCTAAAACTCCACTGCCTTTGCAAAATATCTTTGGGAGATAAAAGGCTAAAGAGTAAACCCTACACAAATGCTAGTGGAGTCCCTTAGATGTTTGGATGGAGCCTTGTATTCCGCCTCCTGGCAACTCCTGGTGCCAAACGTATTGCTCTTCTTTGCTTTGAACCACATAAGCAATGCCAAGAGTGGGGTCTTGTCTTCTGGGCAGCCCAGGACCTCCATACCCACCCACTGCCAAGGCTTGTGCTGTAAACAGAGTAGTTTGACTTAACCCCTAGAGGCACACTCAAGACAAATGGATGCCAACAAGAACAGTAGGACCCTCGTACCTACGGGACCTCCTCTCCTGGTATGTCCCACAGAGAAATTTACGGTCTGCAAATAAAAACATCCTAAAGATCCCAGGCCACAGAGAGGTTAGGCTGGCCTCAACTAGAGCCAGGGCTTTCTCGGCCGCGGCTCCAATCTGGTGGAACGCTCTGTCACAAGAGACTAGGGCCCTGCGGGAGCTGACATCTTTCCGCAGGGCCTGCAAGACAGAGCTGTTCCACCAGGCCTTTGGTCAGGGCGCAGCCTGACCCCCTCCTCTGGCAATCTGCACAGAATTTTGCTTGATGGTTGCCATTAATTTGATTTTAATTAATTTTATAATGAATGTTTTTAGAATGTTGGACTATTTTGATTGTTGTTAGCCGCCCTGAGCCCAGCTTCGGCTGGGGAGGGCGGGATATAAATAAAAATTATTATTATTATTATTATTATTATTATTATTATTATTATTATTATTATTTCTGTTTATCCTTTCATTGTGAAGGCTTAATTCAAGTTATGGGTTTGTTTCATTTAACGTGTCTATAATTTGCCTTCAGCCCAGCGGTGTAGCTAGCCGCTCAGGCACTCGGGGGCAGGGCACGTTGCCCACAGGATGAGGTGAGCCAGGGCAGGGCACAGTGCGTAGAGCATCCATGGACTCCGCCTGCTGCTTCCCCCTCAGCTGTAGGGTGGAGAGACACATGGCTTGGGCATGCTGCAGGCCCCCAGAGTGCCACCCCCACAATGTGGTACCCAGTGCGCCCTGCCCCCATGAGCTACGCCTCTGCTTCAGCCTTCATAAACCTGAATGGGGAGGGAAAGATGATGAGGAATTTTTCTCATCTCTTGCAGGCCAGTTCATACACTTGGCGGGGAGGCAGGGGCAGATATTTGGCTCAGTACAGGGTGCAGACTGAAGGAAGCCTCCCTTCCTCAGCCAGTTTTGTTTTTTTCCTGGGTAAACTGATGATGTTACCAGCAAATGTGTACACTGAATTTTGCATATGCAGGCATTGTTGAATTGATGCCATGGCACCCCCTCCCCCCTCATTCTTCTGTATAAAGTAGGCCTGGAAATATCATCTGAAGTGGTCTTGGTTTGCTTCATTAACTGAATACAAGAAATAACCATCCCATTTTGATTTCTAAACTGATCTTTTTTTTTCTCTCCTGGCATGCTGCTTTTTGTCCTGTGTATAGATTTGATTATCCTAATGAAGTTGTTAAATAGGCATCTAGCTTCATTTAGCATCTCTCAAAGAAGATATAAAATAAAGGGAAACAGATAAGGATTTTCAGATAAGTCCTGATTTCACAGTTATCATTCACCAGCCATTCACCATTTATTTCCACCAGTACTTGACTTATTTGGAAGTGGGGAGGTAGAAGAGACAATAAAATCTAAGCTCCCCACAACTCCTTCAACTTTAAGCCAAATCATGCAGCTGCTATCCCCTTCTAAAAAGTGAGCTCCCCCTGTGATCCTAGTTCTGATTTTCACAAAGCCAAACAAGCCATCACAAACAGCCTCTTGGGACTGACTGTCTACTAACATTCTCTCTTTGGTAGTTGATGCTACAAAATCCCACTGCTTTTGTGTCCATTTGTATGAATCCAACTTCATTTGATGTGCCTGGAAAGATTCTGAAAGAAACTAGCTGCTCAGTCCTGTGAAAGCTATGAACATTAAAATCCATGGAACCTTAAAAATCAATAGGCACCTGTGTGACGGTAAAGTCCTCCAGCCTACCTGGGATCAGGCTAAATCCCAAGGCATGCTAGGATAAATTGAAATTCATTTCAAAGCCCAACAGAATATTTAATTCTGAAGTGTGCAAAGTGGACCGGCGCCACCTGAGGCCCACTGAATCATGCAAATCTTTCGAGCCACATATTTTGCCTACCAAGTGATTATTGTCCTTCTGCTTTGGCAGCCCATGTAAGCAGGGGAAACTGCTTTACTGAGCTCCTGTTGGGCTGCCAACCATGGGTGGTGGGCTGTGTTCAACTTGGAGAGTCAAGAACTGTTTAAGGCACATATACATAACCATCTAGTTTGAACTTAGCATGGAAATTGGGTTTGTTTTCTCGACAATTGGGTGCAAGACTCTCCCTTGCATGCTGGAAAGCATTACTAAATAGTTCCTACGTGGCTGATTTGGTGGTAGATTCATGTTCTTTCCATGGCACCATTGCTTTGGTTTCCAAGAGGAGCAATACCAGTGTGGGAAGGAGGCTAGTCCATTAGGATGAATGTAGCCATGCCCCACCAATCTCAGTCTGCCCTCAACCAGTGGCTCAGAACTGCAATGCCTCAAGGACCACCTCTTTTCATATGAACCCACCCAGACCCTGAGATCATCTTCTGAGGCCCTTCTTCATGTGCCTCCTCCTTGAGAGATCTGGAGGGTGGCAACATGAGAACAGGCCTTGTCTGTAGTGGCTCCCCGTCTGTGAAATGCTCTCTCCAGGGAAGTTTGCCTGGCGCCTTCATTATACACCTTTAGGCACCAGGCAAAAACGTTCTTTTTTAACCAGGCCTTCATTTGATCTGATATACATCCTATGCCCTTTTAAAATGTGGGAGGTTGGTTTTTTTTTGGGGGGGGGATATTTGGTTGTTGTTGCTTTTTTATTATGTATTTTGTGGTTTTATATCTTGATTTTATTCTGTGCAACCCCCTGAAACCCCCAGGTATAGGGCGATATATAAACTCAATAAATAATAATGATAATAATTTCCTACTTATGTTCAGCCATAGGGGTGGCACTGGCTGTCAGCTTCCTCCTTCTTAGTCTCAACTGTTGCTCTTGTTGAACTCTGTAGAGAGATGGATGGGGACATAACTATAATTTAGTTGCCTTTGCCTTGCATTGGCTCCAGGTACTGTTGACCTTCTTGCCTCTCACCCTGCTGGTCCTAAGGTGCACAAGCCATGACTGAAGGAACTATATAGTTGTGACCTGAAGCTTCCCACATTATCTTTGCAGCATGAGAAAAGAGCTCAACTTCCATTGGCTTCCATTCCACAGCACCAGGGACTTCCATACTGCAAAGGTAATGAGTCAACAGAGTCTCTGTCCCTAAATTGGGAGCCCTATGTCACCCTGCATAACCTTGCTTGGCCAGACACACAAAGGGAAACTTTACATTCACTATTTTAAAGATGTGTGCTGCCAGCCACTCTCAGCTCTGTGAAATGTATTTCTTTTCAGAAACTGTCTGCTCTATGGCAGTACCTGAGAACTGGTACAAACAGCACCTTTCCTCGTGCCTGAAGGCAAAGAAACAAATGTTCAGGCTTTCACGAGTGCAACTGGGGAAAACAAAGGCAAATGGTAAACCTTGCAGTTATTCGGAGGGTTTTTTTGTTTGTTTGCTCAGGGACATACAGAAGAAAAGCAAGGAGTTTGCCTTTGGGGCTTTGGGCCACAGCACACACCCTGAGCAAAACTCAAAATGAATTTGGAACATCCTGCTCAGGTAAACTATCCACAGCCACTTTGAGCAAAAATAATAGGATTTGGTTAAGATTAGTGAAATATCTCAAGGTTTATTTTTCCAGCTCACAACTCTACCCTTAAGGAAGCAAAAACTCTGGAGTGTCTTGATTGATCCCAGTGCTGATCGTCAACACCCATAAGGCATCAATCATGAAGGTGGTCATCTGTCTGTTGCCTGGATAGCATAGACAAGCATAGTAGGACTGAAATAAGGTATGCCAAAATATCATTATAGTCATCCTTGTGGTAAGGATGTAAGAAGGTATTGATTTTCATTCAACCCTGCGCTCACCAAGTTCAACACTGTTTCTGTTTCACTGCAGTCCAGCTTTCAGCAAAAAACACATTATTTGCCTGGCTGTTCACAATGATGAGATTTTGCATATTTAATTACATTATAATCATGTCATTTCACACCATTCATTCCAATGCAAAGGAAACAAATTGCAAATTGGCTGGGGGATCATCAATTACACATTGTCTGTTGACTGAAAATAGCAACAGTGAACTCTTATCATATTCTCCAGACTGATTTCTGTTCTGGACATGCTAACTCTGGCAATTTCTACTCCCAGTTCCGTTTTCATTTAAAGTCTCTGACATTCCTACTTTGTGGTGGTGAATTTGTCCTCCTAAAAGTCATTGGCATAGAAAAGCCCAGGAGAACTGCTTGCCTCATGAATTGAGGGTACGCCTTTTTTTCTTTGTCAAATTGGGCGGTGGCAATAAGAGGACCAACCTTTTCTGACAGCATGTGCTGACATGTTTTAGGACCTCAACATGCCCCAGACATCCCAGGGCACTGTGGGAGCAAAATGGCTGCCATCACAAGGTGACAAAAGATGTAGTGGGGAAAGGATGCTGGAGAGGGGAGGGGAGAGGAGTTGGAGACAGTACTGAGAGCAGGTCTAGCATGGTTGCATAGTATGAATGGATAAAATAAGCAACAACTTATTTATCAGAATGCCCATCATTTTGCCTGCAGGCAGAGGAAGGGTGTATATTTTGGAGGACTCCAGCGTGCACCTGGGTGCTCTGTGCTTACATCGATGATGGTGGTGATACTGCAACTTTTATGCTGCTGCTCTGTACAAAAAGTCCTCTCAAAGTGGCTCACAAGGCACAGCCAAGCCCAGAAAAAGTGGAGGCCAAGCAAGCTCTGCCTTTTGCACCAAATGTGCCCCAAGATGGCAGCCAATCAAAGCCAGTGAAAATCAAGCCTGACTCAACATGTTGAAAAGAGCCTCTTCATCTGCTCACATAGAGTTCTATTCCTGAGTCATGCTTGAGTTCCGTGACTTCAGAAATTCCAGGAATGGTTTTCTTATATATGATGGTTCAAGTTATTAATCTGTGTAGTTAAAGCTTGTTGCAAATCTATTCTAATCAGGGCTATTAGCATGAAGGGTGTTTCAGCTTTTCCTTTTCTCAGTAATTAGAGTGTCTTTTAATAGGGCAAAATCAATTCCAAGTAATCATCTTAACTGCAACTTCAGCACCATTTTTTCCCATGAAAATGTTAATGATGATTGCAATTTCCACTGATCCATTTATCTTGGTGTCAACAGAAGGGAACCAAAGAGGCATAAAAAGGTATAAATACAGCAGCATACTGTTAAAATGCTACTTTAATGAACTCTAAAACCTACAGAGAAAAAAAGAACATACCCGTGTCAATTTATCTTTTTGCTTTTCTCTGCCGAGCTTTCTCTGCCTGAAAGGGTAGTACAAAAACAAAACAAACAAAGCAAGTATGTAGAATGTTTAATAACTTCCAGCCACTTAATTTCAGCATCTTACTTATACTCTGAGAAGCTGGGGCCTGGGCGATAATAATAAAATATTATCTCCCATAATGCTTGCATCCACGGCTTAATGATGGTGGATTATGCTGCAGAAAGAGGGCAACTCTTGTAAGCTTAACTCAATTCATCCTTCCTCACTTAACTATCAGATCTGGTCTACAATATCTTTTGGTTTTTGAGAATCATAGAATCTTTGAGTTGGAAAGGACCCAAGGGTCATCTAGTCTAACCCCCTGCAACACAGGAATCTCAGTGAAACCATCCATGACTGATGTCTATCCAACCTCTGCTTAAAAACCTCCAAGGGTGGAGAGCCCACCACCTCTCGCGGGAGTCTGTTCAACTGCCAAACAGCCCTTACTGTCAGAAAGTTTTTTACGAATGATTAGTCAGAATCTCCTTTCTTTTTACTTGTAGCCATTTGTTCGAATCCTACCATCCAGAGCAGGAGAAAACAAGCATCCCCCCTCTTCCATGTGACAGCCCTTATGATATTTGAAGCTCTCCTCTCAGTCTCCTCTTTCCCAGGCTGAACATACCCAGATCCTTCAAGCGTTCATCGTAAGCCTTAGTTTCCACACCCTTGATCATCTTGGTCACCCTCCTCTGCACATGTTTCAGGTTGACAGCATCCATCTTAAATTGTGGTGCCCAGAATAGGACACAGTATTCCTGGTGTGGTCTGACCAAGGCTAAATTGAGTGGCACTATTGCTTCCCTTGATCTGGACACTGTACAGTTACTATACTGGTTATGAACTTAATTTGTTCTGGAGGTCCGTCCTTAACCTGAAACTGTTCTTCATTTGAGGTACCACTTTAGCTACTGGGGCCTCCCACTGCCACCATGCCACCGGTGCGCGATTTCTGTTCTCATCCTGAGGTAAAGTTCTTAACCCAAGGTACTACTTCTGGGTTAGTGGAGTCTGTAACCCAAAGTGTTTGTAAACCGAGGTACCACTGTACTTCTGTTGATGCAGCCTAGAATAGCATTAGCTTTTTTTGCTGCTGCATCACACTGTTGACTCATGTTAAGCTTGTGGTTCACCAAGACCCTTAGATTTTTTTCACCTGTACTGCTAGTAAGCAAGGTGTCCCCCCCCCCAATATTTGTGAATCTGGTTCTTTCTGCCTAAATGCAAAACCTTATATTTGTAAAGCCATTGAACAGCGATGCGCCCAGGACATAACCCTGTGGCACCCCACTTGTGGCTTTTTTCCTGGAAGACCAAAAAGTCCAGGAGGACATTCTTTTTTTATTACCAGTATTGATGATTTTCAATTTTATACATTTCAATTGTTTTTCAATCATTTTAACATTTCAAAATTCGACTTCCACCCCCCTCTTTCTACTGTTCCTTAAATTTTATTTTTAATAAATTTTCTGCATATCCAAATTTGCTCATTTATTCATCTACTGTAAATATATATACACTTTTATAAAACTGCAATTTATTGCAATGTTCTTTTCCGTTTACAGTTTATTTGTAAATATTCAATAAACCATTTCCACTCTTTTATAAACAGAATTTATCTTTTATTAACAGAATTTATAAACAGAATTAATCAGTTTATCTTAATTTATTGTTTTCCGGTAAGCTTCACCCTTTCTGCATCTTCCATAGGATTTGGTATCCATTCTTCTTTCACTAGGGCTTCTTCTTCTTTCCTTTTTGGGGAAAGTATCCACAAGGGAAGGAGCCAAACCATAGACTCCTGCAGCAAGACCTGGGCTTCCTCCCATGCCCACAGCTGTTGGACAAAAGAAGAGAAACGATTCTTAATATTACCTTTCTACAACAATCTCAAGGTGGCTTACATTATTCTACCTTTCTCCTTTCCTCATCCCATTCCTGAACTCTTCTTGAATCAGGGAGCTGCCCCCCCCCCCCGTGATCCAAATTCTCTCTGGCCTCCCTGTTCCTGACGAACAAAGATCAGCACTCAGCATCCATGTTGGTATCGGTGGCATCCATTCCCTGGTTGCATGGTCTTACGAATATCCTTCTTATTTCCACCTTCTCCAGCTTGTTGTTGTTTATTACATCCACCTCCTCATCCCAGACCAGGGGGTGGATCTTCGGCTTGTGACAGCAGGAGACCAGCAGCCCACAGATCCTTCAGAGCCTTCGAAACCTAGGGGAGAAGAAGGAAAATAATAAGGAAATGAGTTCTAGATACTTCATTGATTATATCTCTGTGCTGAATTTGGGGCAGCTGGCAGCTAAACCTACCCTATGTTTCCAAATCTTGAGGGATAGTGAAAGAAGCAGAATGCAGAAAGAATTAGAAATCCTACTTACACTTGAGACAAAAAGAGTCTCTTCAATCCCTCATGGAACCTTTCCAATTTTTAAGACAGCATCTTAAAAAGCGAGACATCACCTTGTCGACAAAGGTCCTTATACTTAAATCTATGGTTTTCCCAGTAGTGATGTATGGAAGTGAGAGCTGGACCATAAAGAAGGCTGATCGCCAAAGAATTGATGCTTTTGAATTATGGTGCTGGAGGAGACTCTTGAGAGTCCCATGGACTGCAAGAAGATCAAAACTATCCATTCTGAGGGAAATCAGCCCTGAGTGCTCACTGGAAGGACAGATCCCGAAGCTGAGACTCCAATACTTTGGCCACCTCATGAGAAGAGAAGACTCCCTGGAAAAGCCCCTGATGTTGGGAAAGAATGAGGGCACGAGGAAAAGGGGACGACAGAGGACGAGATGGTTGGACAGTGTTCTCGAAGCTACTAACACGAGTTTGACCAAACTGCGGGAGGCAGTGGAAGACAGGAGTGCCTGATGTGCTCTGGTCCATGGGGTCACGAAAAGTTGGACACGACTAAATGACTAAACAACAACAATAGGAGAAGGAGGAGGAGGAGGAGGAAGAAGAAGAAGAAGAAGAAGAAGAAGAAGAAGAAGAAGAAGAAGAAGAAGAAGAAGAAGAAGAAGAAGACGACGACGACCGGGAAGTGGAATTGTGACCTTTCTATTCACATGTCATTTTTACATAGTATTTTTGATGGCATCCTGTTTCTTTGTAATTATCACCTGCAATTGGAATGGGTGATATTCCTTTATCGTTGCTGGTTTTTTATATATATATAATCTTGCAATAGCAAGGCCCCATCCATACTACACATTTAGAGCAGCATCATACCACTTGGTTTCCCCCAAAGAATCTAGGGAACTGTAGTTTGTTAAGGGTGCTGAGAGATCTTAGGAGACCTCCTATTCCCTCAAACAGAAGTACAATTCCCAGAGTTCCCTGGAAAGGGGATTAAGTGCCAAACCACCCAATCAGAATTGTAGTTCTGTGATGGTCATCAAACATCTCTCAGAACCCTTAGCAGACTACAGTTCCCAGGATTCTTTGGGGATAGCCAAGACTGTTTAAAGTGGTATAATGATACTTTAAATCCATAGTATAGGTGGGGTCCTAGTCTGAGATCCATTAATGAAATCAACACAAGACTAAAACAACGTGGATATATAAATGTTCCAGTAGAATGTGGTTGCTTTAAAATATAACTTTCCTTTTAACATTCTGTTGGTAATTGCAGGCCACAATAGGCTCATTGCTGAAGTTTAGGGAGTTGTTCAAGTTTAAAGAATACATCTTTATAGAGTTCCTTGCAGGACTGGGTTACTTACAGTGGGACCTCAGGTTGTGAACTTGATCCATGCAGGAGGCATGTTCGCAACCCGCAGCGTTCGCAACCTGCAGCGTCGCATCTGCACACACGCGGGTCGTGATTTGGCACTTCTGCACATGCGCAAAGCGCGATTCAGCACTTCTGCGCATGCGGGAGTGCCAAAACCCAGAATTAACTTCTGGGTTTGGCGCGGTGCACAACCTGAAAACGCGTAACCTGAAGTGTCCGTAACCCGAGGTACCACTGTATTTGTCTATTTGGAAATGGATGTCCTAGTTTGGTTCCCATGGAAACCTTGCACTGAGGCTTGCGAGAAGCCAGTCAGCTGGTGCATATTTCACTTGGTTTCATTTCCCCCTTTTCTGCTGCGGTTAATTGTTTTTTTTCCTAATGTTTAATAGTCTGAAGAATGTTAAATGACTGAAAATTTCAAATGTTTTGCTGAAACCTTCTAAAATTACTTCCCTGCTTGAAGAAGATAAGGCACCAAAATGTCTGATTCATGCTCACTCCTCCTTGCTTCCCTCAGTCTTTAGGCAATATTAGTTATGTTAATGATTTTACATTTCTTGTGTGGGCTTTTGATAAATGTGGCAATGCAATATATCTCGTGCTTAAGTATTATTGCTTTTATTTATTTTACAGGGCCAATTCTGCATGATTTTATTACTCTAGCATGCTTGGGGGGGAGCGCATTGATGGCGACTCTGTTATCTTTCTTTTTCTTTTCTGCTATTTGGGTGACACCTGAAGGTTACTCTCTGAAGAACATTGTGCTAAAAGATGTGGCTAGGCCAGGTGGCATCAATCAGCTGTGTGTTTCAATGACATAAAAGGCCACTGCTGTCTGAAGGCGCATCTAGATTTCTTCAAGGTTCAAATCCCTCTGGGGAGCATTTGCACTATACAGTGTCCCAGTTTCAAAGTGACTGTTGCTACCTTGAACAGCCACAAGTTCTTCAGCTAGCTCAAAGGAGAGGAAGAACACTCTGCCTCCTTGAAGGCATAAGAAACAAATCACTTGCTTGGAGGAAAAATAGAATCAAGCTATGTCCTTGCGCCTTCTAGGACAGCCAAAAAGAAAACAAAAGCCCAAACCAACCTTTTCCAGCATTTCTTGTGCTCCCTGATTTTCTTCCTGAATTCCATATGTATATCCAGACATATACTCATGAATGTATTTGTAAATATTATGTTATGTGGGGAGGAAATGTAATTATACCTAGTTTTATCAGCATGTGGATATTCATGAATGGCAATGTACAAAACATCACTTTCTTGATACGGAAGGGGCCAAAGATCAGTGTTAGAGCAGATGTGTGCAAGTAGCTCTAACAGTCTAAGTTTTCAATTTAAAACAATAGATTGCATGAGAGCACAAAGAGGGAACCAGTAAGGTAAATGGTAAAGGACCCCTGGACGGTTAAGTCCAGTCAAAGGTGACTATAGGGTTGCAGCGCTCATCTCGCTTTCAGGCTGAGGGAACCGGCGTTTGTCCAGAGACAGCTTTCCGGGTCATGTGGCCAGCAGGACTAAACCACTTCTGGCACAACGGAACACCGTGACAGAAACCAGAGTGCATGGAAATGCTATTTACCTTCCTGCTGCAGCGGCACCTATTTATCTACTTGCATGAACTGCTAGGTTGGCAGGAGCTGGGACAGAGCGACGGGAGCTCACCCCATCGTGGGGATTCGAACCACCGACTGATTGCCAAGACCAAGAGGCTCAGTAGTTTAGACCACAGCACCACCCGCACCACTATAAGAGAGAAGCAGTGTGGTGTAGAAATTAGAGTGTCCAACTAGGATCTGGAAGACCAGGGTTCGAATCCCCAATTGGCCATGAAGCTCCCTGGGTGACCTAAGGCCAATCATTGCCTCTCAGCCTAATTTACCTCACAGGATTGTTGTGGGGATTAAATGAGGAGGGGAAGAACTATCTATGCCACTTTGAGCTCTTTGGATAAAAAGGTGTTGTATAAAGACAATGCAAAGCAATGTAATATGCTACAATACAATACAATACATAAAGCTCTCACAGATATCAAGGTCTAGGGCTGAGTTGGAGTACTTTCGGAAAACAGTCCCCTCATCTTTGGGCGATGACTTTTGAAGAAACGTTGTCTCAAAGGACAGCAAAAATCTTTACTCACTGAAATGAAAGCCCACGATTTCTTTCAACTCAGTAAATAAATGACATAATGGTGCTAAAACAGCTACAGAATGGGGGAAACATGGCCATGAACAACAACAAAAAGTAGTTGTTCTCAATATTAGGTCCTGACACCCTTCAAAAATAATACTCAAGGCAACTGTTTTGACCTGAAACTCACGCCTCAAAATGAGTAAAACTTTGGTGCAGCTCTTGATGGAGAGCTGTTGCCAGCTCAGAATAAACAAAACTGGGCTGCATTGTCTGTACAGAAAGCCTTACCATTACACAGTATTGAAAGTATGCTCTCCACATGCACACTCTCCAAGTATTTTTCCTACTACATAGAAAGGACATGTGCAGCTCCTTGCCTAATGATCACCCCCAAGAAACCACCAGGCTCCCCATTTTCCACAACTGCCCCCCCTTTAAAAAGCCGGACCACATCTGCCTTTGTTATGCTGAGTCTCAAGCTCCATCGTTGCTATCTCTTCTTCCCACAGAACGGAGAGGCAGTTATGGCAAAGATGCATTTTGCTCATGTGCATGGATGAGTTATTTCCCTGTGTGACACAGCAGTAGGACTGCGCACTGAATTATTTATCTGCCATCAAATTCCACCTATGGTGCAATTCAGCTGCCCCGTAACAATTTCTAAGAGGAGATATATTCCAATGCTACTGAAAACCGTAAGAAAACCATTGCATGCATTATTTTTCTCCATAAGCAAATGTCTGTCTGTCTGTCTGTGCCACATACAGCATTCCAAAATGTGATGAGATTCTGTTTCAGGCCACGACTCCAAATTTCTCTTTCTTCTGGCTGGCTGTGGAATCTAGGATAGCATGAAATGTCCTTGAAATAATTCTAAAAACAAACAGTGACATTAAAGACAGGAAACGTACAAGGTGAGTGTAGGAGATGGATTTACCAAGCAACGGGCTTTCAGTATTCCACCCCGTCCCACTATAAAGAATAATGGCTTGTAATGAAAAAAATAAAAAGACATACATTTCCTTGATGTCTGTGACAGCCGCTTCCCAGCCACCCTGGGTCTGGTGTTGCCTGTGGAAGAGAGATCTGGGTCACAGCAGTGTATTCCCTTCTGCTTGCACCTTCCTGTTCCCACTTTAAGAACTCATTGCCACCAGATAAAGGGGGGAATTATCTCTACCAGTCTGCTCCCTATCAAATGGCCTAAATGCTTTCCTGGGGGTCTTCCTGAAACCTGTCCAAGTAGCAGAGGTTATGGCTTCCAGGTGTGAGGGTCTTTATATTGAAAAGAGACCACAAAGATTTATGAAACATGTTGTTCAAGATTCCGAGTTTTAAGAAAAAGATATTGTATGCAAAAAGTTGCAGAAAACCCAACAGAGCAGAAGAACAAACAAGGATTACATGCAATCCTCTGCACCATCTCTCAGTGCCTTCTCTCAAGATAGATTTTTATGCAAGCTCCTTTGTTCTTCTCACGCAGTCCTCCTTTTCTGCCTTTCTCTCCCAAGTGTAGAAAAGCCTTTCCTTATTAAGCTGAGATCCACCTTGATCTGCCCACTTCCAGAGTAGCTGCCTTTTTAAAAAGCCCTTTACATCACTGGTTCTTCCCAGCAAGCTACACTGGTTAACCCTAAAATCCCCAGGAAACAGACAGAAAAATATGCCGTATTTTTCGTCCGATAGGGCACACCGGCCCATAGGGCACACTTAATTTTTTTTGGGGGGGGGGATAAAGAAAAAAAATATCCCCCCCCAAGCCCCAAAGAGCAAAGAAGCCATGACAGTGAGCGGGGTGGATCCCGCTAGCTGTCTTGGCTTCGTTTTTAGCCTCGGGGCTGGGGGTCCAGCAGCGAAGGCAAGCCTGCAGTGCCCGGCGGGAACTCCTGCCGGGTGCCGCAGGCTTGTGCATAGCTGCCCTAAGCCCGGGATGCGCAGTGCCATGCTCCCCAGGCTTCAGGCTTCAGGCAGCTATCAGCAAGCCTTCGGAGCCCGCGGGAGTTCCTGCCAGGCTCCGCAGGCTTGCAGATAGCTTCCTGAAGCCTGCATTCACCCCATAGGATGCACACACATTTCCCCTTCATTTCTGGAGGGGGGAAAGTGCGTCCTATAGGGCGAAAAATACGGTATGCATTCCCATACAAAACACAACAATCCATATAAGTAAGGCCCAATTCCTTCCAAATGTCTATGAAACTAACAGTTATTTAAAGTGGAGTAGCCATAACTATTGTTCTCTTCCCCTGCAGTAAATAAGCTTTCACTTGCAGGGGGCAGGGGGAGTGACAATGGAAGTGAGGTTTATGCAAGCACTTGAGTGGAGCTCTTGAAAAAGGTGCTGAATCTTATGAAATCAAAACAGCACCATCCACACACAACAGGGATATTGGGGGAGGGAGGGACCTCAAGACTCATTGAAGTAGCAAAAAAAGGGGGGCATAGAAAACTCACCCTGAAGAGGAACACTCAACATTGCAACATTTTGCTGCAGGTCCCACTCTTCAGCAGGTCCCACTCTTTAGCTATGCCAAATGAAATATACTCGGAGTCGAGAGTGGATTTCATGCTCTTTATTCAGCTCATAGTGGTGAGGAGGAATGGAAGTTCCTCCAGAATGTCTGCTTTATATACATTATTTACACAATGGGCCCCACGTGATTGGCTAATTCCGGGATTCTCCTGTAAGCCAATCAGGTTGCGGATTCCCTTCCACCTGGAGCTGGATTGGATGGCTCCGGTGCACCAATCAGACTGCTGCATTCTGGATCCTATTGTTCTAGGGCCAATCAGACTGATGCATTTTGGATCCTATTGTTCTAGGGCCAATCAGACTGATGCATTTTGGATCCTATTCAACTCAGTACATAACACCAAGATACTTCAAATTTCAAATGCTGTATATTTCTGAACGTCAGATGTTGAAAACAAGCAACAGGGAAAGGCTTCTATGTTCATGCTGTATATACTTTTTAGAAGGCATCTGGCTCTCCATAGCTGATGTGGGATGCTGTACCAGAAGGTTCCTTAGTCAGATTCCAGCAGGAATCTTCTTATGTTGTCATTGCTCCAAAAGCTAACCAGTTTCATATATATGATCTGGAGTGAGCAACACTCAGATCGCACACACAAACATTTGAACTCACGGAAGCAAGGAGAAAAGACAGGCTAAATAAGCTCGCTGAACCTTCCCTCCTTCTCCCCTGTGACAAACTCAAAGGAGAATCAATATGGTGCATTCCCAGAAATATATGAGTTCAAATTCCTGAAACGTAACATTGGGTGGCCTTCAGGAAATGATACGGCGGTCCAACACAGCACAGTTTGAGTACACAATGAGACAGACCCCAAGTATACCAACCTGAACTGTTTGGAACATAGCTTGAATTTTTAAAATTGGGGGAGAATTGTTCAGAATTCATTTGTAGTATCTCATGTTCCACACCTAATGTACAGAGCAAAGTAATATATATATATATATACACCATGCTCAGAATACTGCATACACTAGAATTTAAATGGGCAAAGTGTTACTTGGCTGGAATCAAGCAATGGATGTCATTCACAGTGAATATTATTTCCTTTCCATCAATACCCTAGACAGTAGGGATGGCTTCTCACATTCATTTTTGAATATCCAGCATCCTATATTAATTTGTAATGTATGCAGTAGCATCCCAAGATGCACATGCAGCACAGAGTAATTTTGCATTTCAGCATTCTGTCATGGAGTCAAATGTCCGTAATAACTCACACAATATGTTTGCCTCTGTGGCTTTTCCCTGTGCAAAAATCTAGCGTTACAGGCCATTCTGTCAGATGGCCGGAGGAATCAGGAAGAATATTATGTGTGCCAGAAGGAAGTGTCATTCCCAATCAGTTGCAAAGGTGATCTCCATTTTGCACCTGTGCTATCTTTATTCTGACTGCTGATGAAATAGGGCTTCGGCTTGTATTGATGTACAGCTAGTGTTCTTGGGGGATGTTTTTGTGTATCATTTTTCCTACATGGGAAACAGGGAGGTATAGCAGAAAGTGCCCGGCACTGCCAAGGAATTTTGGGAAATGAAAAATATTGTGATTTTCAATGGGTAGTGTGATTTATGAGTTTTGGGCCATGCCAAATTGAATAAAGTCATGCCAAAGACACATTTTGGTCCACTAACTGGACACAAAAAAAACACACACCTGGCATTCAAATATTGAGGAAGATCTCCACCTCAGGAACCCTTGTGTTGAGTTCAGAGACGATATATTGAGAGGCATCCAAATGAGCACAGTTGCAAACCTTCATGCCAACACTTGGGCAATAATATATTAAGAGTAATCCAAATAGGCACACTTTGGACCTATGGCACCAAACTGGGTGAAGGCACACCAAGGTCACATTTCTCCCCCCCCCCTTTTTTCCTTTTTAACTTTTATTGATAAATGCAATACTTACAAACACAAACCAGAACACTAAACAAACTTATTCTACATAGATACATACACCTCTCAACTTAGATTACAAAAAAGAAAACATACATACAAACTAAACATACAGACATAAATCTTGTCTTCCCTCCACCTATATGTGGATTCCTTTGTTTCTTTTCTTCTTCTCACTGTGTTACCAATATTATTTTTGACTATCTCATCTTATACCCATTTCTTCTTAATGTTTTACTCTATAAGTTTCATTCATTGCATATCAGTATATTAATACCAGAACAATGTTTTTGGTGTATTCCTTCACGCAAGTCCACTCCTCTATCAGTTTTTGGTCTGATTGGCCTCTTATCACTGCTGTAAGTCTTGCTGGTTCTATATATTCACAAAATCTTATTTGCCATTCTCTTATTGAGGGAGTTTTTTCTCCCTTCCCATTTTTTACTATAATCATTCTGGCCGCAGCAGTTACATATAAGAAAACTTACCATGGTCATGTTTCTGTCCACCATCTTGATTCAGAATGGTACCAGGTTGTCAGGGAACTGACATTGGAGCCAGAGGTAGAGGCAAGGCTCCCAAGCGATGCTGGAGAAGGGCCCAGCAGGGAGAGAGGGAGCTCATCGGCTGGGGAAGGAAATCAGCGTAACACCAGGGATAAAGGGGGGCAGGTGGGGGAATCGGCGAGGGGACTCCAGGACTACTTGCCAGAGACCAGCGGGGAGAGCACGGGTCCTCCGCTACCCACACCCACCCTGCGCAGAAGACTTCCGCGCAGGGAAAGTAGACGTAGACTTGGCGTCAAAGAACTTCTTTGCTGGAAGAAGTTCAAGAAACGCACACTGACGGATTCTGCTAGCGACTGAAACAGCCACGAAGTGAAGGGCTGTCCAGCCAGGAAAAGGTTTAACCAGGCAACCTAGCCAGGAGTGGCAGCAACTTACGCACAAGCAACCCCTTATAACCATTACACAGGTGTTCAAACGTAGACAAACACCAATTCCCCTTGGGAACACTCCTGTTGAGTTAGACAATGGTGTCTTTAGAAGCTTCTAAATCAGAACAGGTTGGAATCTGGATGCCAAATTTGGTGAAGTCCCGTCAAATGGGGTGACAATGATATCTTCAGTGGCATCCAAACTGGCACAGTTTGGGTGAAGCCCAAAAACTGGGTGAAGCCATGCAAAGTCACATTTCAGCCCACCATCTTGATTTTAAATACACCCAGCATCCCAGGGTCAACAAAGACCACCCCCAACGCCCAACTCATGAACCCTTGAACTGAGTTTGGTAATGATATGTTGAGAGGCATCCAAACCAACAGAGAACAGACAAACAGGCAAATGGATAAGCAGACAAACCACTTTCCTTTTTTAAAAATTTCTCTTTATTAATACATATACACACATATGTACAGAAAATAAATTCTTCACGGAAAAAACAACAATAATAAGAACAACATAACTTAATTATAAGAAGAAAAACAAAACAAAGACAAACATGTAGGTTATTGACTTCCCTCCACCTCAGTTTTGGGTTATGTAATACATTTCCCCCCGCAGTTTTTCTTTAAAACTTTTGTATGTCGAAGGGTTATATTAAGCCTACTGTGATCTTTGGATTTTTTAAATCTACTTCAATATAGGTTATGAATTTATTCCATTCTTTAATAAACTTTGTTTCTTTCTGGTCTCTAATTTTTTGTGTTAATTTTGCCAATTCTGAATATTCAAATAATTTACTTTGCCAATCTCTTACTGTTGGGATATTGGTTGATTTCCAAATTTGGGCGATTAAAATTCTAGCAGCTGTTGTTGCGTACTGGAATACGGTCTGGTCCTCTTTCTTAATTTCATTGCCAATCATTCCCAGAAGAAAATTTTCAGGTTTTTTAACAAAAGTATATTTAAACATTTTTTTTTTTTAGTTCATTATAAATGAGCTCCCAGAAGTTCTTGATTTTTTCACAAGTCCACCACATGTGGTAAAAACTACCTTCCTTATTTTTACACCTCCAGCACATTTTATCTCCATTCTTATACATTTTTCCTAATTTTACAGGGGTGATGTATCCAAAACATATAGTGTATCCATAGATAGATAAAGATATCCATGTCCACTGTAATGTATGAAAATTACATGGATATAAATTTTGCTGTGTGCAAAACAGGTGTGATTTTTTTACCCCTCACAGTGAAGTATGTAATGGCTAGGATCCAGAAACACACACAGCTTACTCCATGCACCCAAGAGATCTTATGCTAATGTTCCTTAAACAATAAGAAATGGCATGTTGTCGTCATGCCACACAGAAAATTGTTTCTGAATCTGAAGAGACTTTCGAAAGCAGTGGGATGGGATATCTGGAGTTTAAAGGCGGAAAGATTAAAAAATCCCACTTGGGATGTCAAAAGTAGCTCTGTTGTTTCCGCCAGCTGTGTACGTTGTTGTTTGGTCGTTTAGTCGTGTCCAACTCTTCGTGACCCCATGGAGCACGCCAGGCTCTTCTGTCTTCCACTGCGTCCCACAGTTTAGTCAAACTCATGCTAGTAGCTTCGAGAACACTATCCAGCCATCTCGTCCTCTGTCGTCCCCTTCTCCTTGTGCCCTCCATCTTTCCCAACATCAGGGTTTTTTCCAGGGAGTCTTCTCTTCTCATGAGGTGGCCAAAGTATTGGAGCCTCAGCTTCAGGATCTGTCCTTCCAGTGAGCACTCAGGGCTGATTTCCATCAGAATGGAGAGGTTTGATCTTCTTGCAGTCCATGGGACTCTCAAGAGTCTCCTCCAGCACCATAATTCAAAAGCATCAATTCTTTGGTTATCAGCCTTCTTTATGGTCCAGCTCTCACTTCCATACATCACTACTGGGAAAACCATAGCTTTAACTATACGGACCTTTGTTGGCAAGGTGATGTCTCTGCTTTTTAAGATGCTGTCTAGGTTTGTCATTGCTTTTCTCCCAAGAAGCAGGCGTCTTTTAATTTCGTGGCTGCTGTCACCATCTGCAGTGATCATGGAGCCCACGAATGTAAAATCGCTCAGTGCCTCCATTTCTTCCCCTTCTATTTGCCAGGAGGTGAAGGGCCCAGCTGTGTACAGTTATGTAGAAATCTGTTCAGTTCATGTGTTTCCTGTGAGTAATGCTCATGGATTGGGACACACAACATCAGCAGACACATCCATGAAGTCTGGTGGAGACCAGAAGAGCATTTCCGCTGCCTGTCTGCAGGCATCTCCTTTTCTAGATGAGTGGCCATGTGTGAAGTGAAGTGGACCTCATACTATGATCACCACCATGACCACAGATCCAGTGCAGTGTAAAAAGAAATGGGAAATCACAAACAAGTTCTAAGGAAACAGGAAAGTTCAGGGGGAAATGATATTAAAACATTTCACTCAGCTTTGTACTCGGTTGGTTGTCATGAGTATGTGAGTTGTCATTTAGCACAAAGCTTCCTTCCATACAGGCGCATTCTGTCACAGATATGTCAGTCCACATTGGATCTTGCAGCTCCAGTCAAGCAACAATCCAATAAACAATTTTGGGGAACTGAAGTAAGAGATTGTCTATCTTGTGCACAGAATCTGAATTACTTTCCTTTTTATTAAACTGAACTTTCTTCCTTTGGTAGCTGGGCTGCTCCAATAATTTAATGCATCGCTATATACCATCAGCACGGAAAACGAGTGGTTTAATGTAGCATTCCTTTTTTCAAACTTTTGCTCTTGTTCCTTCTTTCAAATTACAACAGTTTCAAATATTTACTCCTCTCCTCTGTCCTGGTGTGGAAATATCAGATGAGCCATAATATTAAAACAATTTATGTGTGTCTCCATACTTCATCCAGTAGCATAATTGAAGAAACAAATCTGCATAGTTAAATTCACAAATAAACATAAATAATGAAGTAGATGACAACAAGATAGAAAAGGTAAGAATTGTGAGGGGAATTCAGTCTATCATAATTCTTAACAGAGATGCAGTAGACTGGGGAATCTCGGGCCACAGGGCAAAATATAGACATCTAAGTCTCTATATCTGGGCCTTGAAATTCTTCCCAGGCCATTCCTCTTCTCCACAGGCCCACATCCCTCACTAGATTTGCTTTGAACCTTGCATATTTTTGCCCCTCTATAGTATCTCTTGCTTGTCTGAATGAAGGATAGACAGGGGATAGACACTTTGGGCCAGTAACAACTTTTGATTTGAGACAACTTCTCACAGATGTTGCACATATTGAAGGAGAAGTCCGAGTGTGCTCCGAGGAATATTTTAAGAAATACGGGTCAGGCAAGTCACTGTTCCTATATACAGTACAATCTGCTTTACCCCAAAGCCATGGGGAATGGGTGGATATGATTTATAGTATCACTGCTGCTGCTTAAAGGTTTAGATAATCAGAAGCGCAGTTCGAAAAATACTGCAATTCACAACGGGATACACAGATATCATACACTGTGGGAAGACGTTTGAGAAATTCAGATAAGATGCATCAGACACCCACAATTCACATAATGAGAGTTGTGCTGTATAATACTTCAGAATGTTGATCAGCATTCCAATCCCAGTTGTCTTGTATATGCTCTCCAGAGGAAAATAAACTTTTGTGGTCTTTTATCAGTTGTCTTGTAGATGATCTCAAAAGGGAAATAAACAACACATCTCTAGGAAATACTAGTGATTTATATGATTTTATTATACATTTTACCGGTTGTGGCAAACTTTATGGGCACTGTTCCCAGGAATTAATGTCTGTCTCTATGTGGTGTGGTGTTCTGTTCTGTTCACAAGGACCACAGGGTTACGGCCTATCCACCAACTTGCCATTTATTTGAATTGAAAGAAAATTATATGAAAATGATGTATAGATGGTATATAACACCAATACAGATAGCAAAAATGTATAAAACCGGGTCAAACACAAGTTGGAAATGTAAAGAAAAAGAAGGGACTTTTTATCATATGTGATGGGAATGCAGAGAAGTTTTAAAAAAATTGGGAAATGATATATAATGAATTGAAAAAAAAATGTTTAAAGTGACATTTGAAAAAAAAAAAACAGAAGCATTTTTTTTAGGGATTGTAGGACAAGACCTTCCAAGAAAAATAAAGAACTTATTCATGTATGCTACAACAGCAGCAAGAGTCTTGTTAGCACAAGGATGGAAGAATGAGGAAATCCCAACGAAAGAACAGTAGCAAGAAAAATTGATGAGTTATGTGGAATTGGCCAAATTGACATATAAACTGCATGAAAAGGACAACAGTGACTTCAAGAATGGGAACCTTTAACAAATTACTTAAAAAGACAACCAAATGATCTGGACTCCTTGGCAGGTTTTGAATAAACATCCACAAATTTATTACTTGAACACATGATAGATAAAGCAAGGATATGTATAATTTTATAATATGCAGAGAACAATATGTGCAAAGAAATCAGTGAGAGGAGCTGAGGGAAGTCCGGGGGGGGGGGGGAATAATATGATTATGTGGTTTGATATCTTGTTATGCTGAAATTGTTTAATAAAAATACTTTATTTAAAACCTTGCCATTTATTGACAGGCGCCATTAGTGTAGTACACAGACACAGGATCTATCCTAACCTCTTTTGCTATAGATGTTACCCAGAGTATACCCTGGGAGTGACTATGGTTCCAATAGCTACCACACCACTGCAGGTACTAAGCAAATTAGGATTAACTGTAGGTCTCCTAATGTCTGTCCTGGCTGCTGCCCAAGAACAACACCGGATGCCCTTTCTTGTAAGGAAAGAAGCCAAGGTTTACTCTAGCAGACTGGCAGTGTAAACTCAGCACAAGAGAAGAGATGGGATTAGTTCTGATGCCCTTAGGTGCCTGGGATGCAGCAAGGAAACATAGTTGAGGGACAAGGCCAGGGGTCAGGATTCTAGGCAGAGACATACCTAGGATGTATTGTAGTCTCGGTAAGGAGCTATATCAGTGCCCCTGGCAAGAAGCTGTATCAGCTATTCATGGGAATGCCTACCTCACTAAGGTAAAGGTAAAAAGGTAAAGGACCCCTGGCTGGTTAAGTCCAGTCAAAGGTGACTATGAGGTTGTGGCGCTCATCTTGCTTTCAGGCCAAGGGAGCCGCCGTTTGTCCACAGACAGCTTTCTGGATCATGTAGCCAGCATAACTAAACTACTTCTGGCACCCCAGAACACAGTGACGGAAACCAGAGCGCATGGAAATGCCGTTTACCTTCCCATCGCAGCACTACCTATTTATCTACTTGCACTGCCATGTTTGTGAACTGCTAGGTTGGCAGGAGCTGGGACAGAGCAACGGGAACTCACCCCGTCGTGGGGATTTGAACTGCCGACCTTCTGATCGGCAAGCCCAAGAGGCTCAATGATTTAGACCACAGCGCCACCTCTGTTCCCTACCCCACTAAGAGTTCCTAGGCTGAAGTGAGGCACACCTTCTTGGTGGCTGGGCCGCTTGATGTGCTGCAATTGCCTTGAAGACATTACGTAATTTTCCTCCTTCCCCAACAGCTCCATCTGTGCTGTGGAGCTCCCCTCCCATCTGACAGGGAACTGGCCTGCCTGACCAGGGTGGAGTTATCATTTGGCCTACTAAACAGCTGCCTAGGGTGTGGACCTCTGAGGGGCACAGTGCTGACGTTTGTGGGGCACAGTTTTAGACAGATTAATTAGAACTTATAAAATACCTGATGATATTTTACTGTTACAGTCATACCTCAGCTCCCAAACGCCTTGGGAGTCAAACATTACGGCTCCCGAACAATCAAAAACCGGAAGTGAGTGTTCCAGTTTTTCAACATTCTTTCAGAAGCCAATGGGGCTTCTGTGGCTTCTGAATGGCTGCAAGAACTTCCTGCAGCCAATCAGAAGCTGTGCTTTGGAAGTCAAATGTTTCAGAATTGGAGCGGACTTCCAAAATGGATTCTGTTCGACTTCTGAGGTACGACTGTATTTTATATTTTGAAGAATTTTATCCTTTTTGAAGCAATTCATACATCAGAAAAGAGGTGGTAAGGGAAGAACTAGCTACTTTAAATGAATTCAAGACAGAACTCAAAATGTTTCGAGATAGAAACAGAAGCTCTGGAAGGCGTGCCATCTCTCTGTATTTCTTACCAGTCATTCCTACCACCCCACGTTTTTACAATAATACCCCATGTATTACAATAATTTAATATGTAGGAACTAGAGAAACCCACTTGTTTTGTGTTTGAGTTACTTATAATGTGGCTACATCCCAGCTGCACTCTTAGTGAAAATACAGATAAATGTGAACTTCAGTAATTTCTGGCGAAGATGGATTGAAATCTGTTTGGTGTGTGTCATGGGAAATAACTTGAGTTGCACAGGATAACTGATCACTTTCCTAAAGGAAACATGCTGGAATTTTACTGTGTTCATTCTACAGGTTTCTTTAAAACTATAAGATACCAGGGCTTGTGCCCCTGCTCACCCGAGTCACCCCCTCCATTTTCCTCACATTAACCCCCAGTTCTTCCCCTTCACACCCCACTTATATATTTCCCAGACCACTTATCTGTTTTTTATACAAATTGCTTGGCTGGCAAACTGTATTGCAAAATTCAGAGGAGTGAAAATATTAAAGGTTGTTCGTGTTTTCTTTCAGATACATTCACATTGAATTGCATTTCTCCCCCACCTCCCTATATACCACGGAGTTATGGTCTCTCCGCCATGGGGACAAGAATGTGGACAGATTGTATGGGTGGAATGTGTGAAGTATGGGGCTGTGTATTAGAACTGGTGGTGTTGAATTGAGCAGATTTGGAAGCGACCCCACTTCAAGCTGGATGCAATGGTTAGCATTTGCCTCTGCCAAAATTTGAGCTCATGCTTCACCTCCAATATTTTAAGATGGAGATTAAGTGGTTTACAAGGCCCCATGAGTCTAACTGCAAATGGCAGCCCTTTGAAAGCTTTCTAGCTTCAGGAGTGTCATTGCAGCAAAAGCATGGGGCTACAGAGGTAAGGAAGGCCCATTGTGCAAGCTCACCATTCTCCTTGTCTTTCTTTGGATGCAAGTCAATGTTTTCATAGGGATTTTATTCATTCAGGGTTTTTTTTGTTTTTTTGTTTTTTGCTGTCATTAATTGAATTTTTATGCTGTTTAACCCCAGCACCACTCCTCAGCCCACTCTGGACTTCACTTCTGAGGACAACCCCAGGAACAGATTTCTATCTTTTATTTCAAGAGCTGGCAAAGCTACTACTATGGTTGTCATGGGCATCAGGCACAATGTGATGGCAGTTGCTGCACATATAAAACTTTGATCTTTCTTAAGGATTTTAATGGGGCAAGAACCCCTGGCCTGTTTTGAAATATAGCCATCCTAAAACCGTCCTCAATCCCTCAGCTTAGAGAACATGCATTTTCCAGAACTATTATTTATGAATACGTAGTCTTAGAAATCTATATTTTTTGTGAGTGATTTAACAGCCTTGTAAAGGACTTTTGCCATGGGGAACCTCCTGGCTAGCCAGTCAAACCATATTGCACAGCAGCGAATCCCAAATTGTCTGGCAAAGCCTCTCTTGAGCACCTAAGCTATGAATACATCTACTAAACAACCGAGTTCTGAATTCTTGACAAGGAGATATTAACATAAATGCAATAATCAGAAATGGTATAGAAAGTAAATCATAATTATATACATTTCTAAATTGCCTGTGGTGTGTGTTTTCTGGTTCTAGATAGCATGCACTAGCATTTAAGCTTAAAGAAAACAAGATGCAAATTGCCACTTTGAAATTTGCATCCTTTGGGCTCCCCTCTGAGCAGCATACAAGTAGTTAGGGCAACAGTCTCTCTAATCAGTATGAACTGCAATCCTGTGCATGTTTACTGAGAAGCCAGCTCTAATGTAATCAATGGGACTTGCTGTTGGAAGCCCTCTCTGAATAGGAGTTTTACGGCTACAAATAGTGCTGATTTTAGCAAATGACTTTTGGGCTTGGAAAGGTATGTTTCCAGACTGAGGCTGTTGCTTCTTCACTGTATGAATCAGCGCCAGAAGAATTAATCTGAATAACCTGTAATGGTTCTAGGGGTTGCTCGTGCATAAGTTGCCGCCACTCCTGGCTAGGTTACCTGGTTGAACCCTTTCTGTCTGGACAGCCCTTCACTTTGTGGCTGTCTCAGTCGCTGGCAGAATCCAACAGTGGGCATTTCTTGAACTTCTTCCAGCAAAGAAGTTCTTTGACGCCAAGTTTCCTCCTACTCTCCCTGCGCGGAAGTCTTCTGCGCAGGGAGGGTGTGGGCAGCGTAGTACCCGTGCTCTCCCCGCTGGTCTCTGGTGAAGAGTCCTGGAGCCTCCTCTCTGATTCCCCCATCTGCCCCCCTTCTCCACTGGTATTACGCCCATCTGCTAGTATTTCCTTCCCCAGCAGATGGGCTGCCTCTCTCCCTACTGGGACCCTCTCCGGCATCCCTCTGGAGCCTTCCCTCCGCCTCTAGCTCCGATGGCAGTTCCCTGACACAACCCTTGTGCAAATCAGCCATGCCCCAACAGCTGTGCATTCTACGGTTCGGTAAAGAAGCCCTGCATAGCAGTAGCGTAGCATGGGGGGTGCCACAGGGATGGTTCCCTCGGGTGCAAAATTTCGACACCTGGTGCTGCCTCAATAGAGCTGTGTGCTTCCCTCACTGAGCTATGTTGCAAATGGCTTCTCCATGCAAATGAGAAAGTGGCCTCTCCAGACAATGAAATGACTCTTCTTTTCTTATCTCTGTGCCTGCAATCTCCTGGGTGATGTGGGGGCCATCAGGCAGTTGAATGTTCATGCATACTCTGTCCATTTCCCTCTCTCCCAACCGCCTCTATGTGGCCCCAAGCACTGGCAACCCATGCTATGCTACTGCTATGAAGGGTGAAGATACATCCTCATGCTGAGGAGTTTTTTTGTACATATGTTAATAGCACCTTGATACAGCTACTGCATGTGTAGCTGGCAAAACCAGTGTGTGGAGGGGGGGAGAGAGCTACAAAGCATGACCCCACATGCCTCTCACACATTTTTTCAATGGTGGTTGGGGAAAGGGATGCTTATCTCCCCACTTCCATCCATGGCTTTCCCCCTGTAACTCGTCCCAATTGTTCCCTCCCCACTCACTCCAATCTGGGATCCCAGATACATATTTGCCTAATGCTCCTCCTACCCATGACTTCTCTACAGATCAACCACTCCCAAAATGATTTAATGTACCATGCTGTCTTGGATTAAGAAGTCTGGGTAAATTAAATAGGCACAACTATATAAACACATTTTTACTGAATATAGAAAACATGGAAATAATGACCACAGCCTTTGCAGTAAATCATTAACTTTGCAGAGATAATGGTCAAAAACATCCAAGCCCTCAGCAAATCACCATTACTTAATTTAGCTTGGCGGAATAACACTGATTTATAATCATTCTCACCTAATGAGGATGGAAAGCTGTTTCCCAAGTTATCCATTGCACTCCACAGAAGATTTCTGTGCCCACTCAAAAGAGTGGGAGGGAGTTTATTAAATTTGATTAGTTGAACAAATCCATGGTTAGTATTCAGCGTGTCTTCATGACAGAACTGAACCATGATTGCTCATTTTGACTGTGCTGATTTATCTGCTTCACGTTGAGAGCAGCCTCTTTGTGCAGCATTAAGAAGCTAAATGGATAGCTCACCATGGAAACAAATTGTTGACTGGTGTGAAGAGGAATATTGAGCTCACTTGTTAGCATTAGAGCTGAAACAAATTATTTAAAAAGACTAACCAGAATTCAAAAACCGAGACACAAAGGACATGAAAATATTGTATGTGTTGTGGGAGATGATGGCTATTCCCCAGTTTTGATCTAACGCCTTTTCACTTTGATATCTGGGCGTTGGGTTCTGAAAGGAGAGACCTGAGTTTTGGTTCTGAGGAATGCAAACTGCATCAGAAAATTAGGATTTAATTAATTCTTAAGGTTTTCCTTTATTTGAGATGATGGGTTGTATCCAACTAAGTTCTACTCAGCATAAACCCATTGAAATTAAAAGTCCTAAACTAGTCATACCCGTTAGTGTCAGTGGCTCTATTCTAAATGTACAATCGGATTTGGCTGTGTCTAAATTCAACCATTCCCAAGAGCCTTGTGAAATTTCTTGGTGTAGGAGGCACATTTATACTTATAGGTAAAGGGTAAAGGGTAAAGGGTAAAGGGACCTCTGACCATTAGGTCCAGTTGTGGACGACTTTGGGTTGTGGCGCTCATCTTGCTTTATTGGCTGAGGGAGCCGGCGTACAGTTTCCGAGTCATGTGGCCAGCATGACTAAGCTGCATCTGGCGAACCAGAGCAGCACACGGAAATGCCGTTTACCTTCCCGCCGGAGTGGTACCTATTTATCTACTCACACTTTGATGTGCTTTAGAACTGCTAGGTTGGCAGGGGCAGGGACCGAACAATGGGAGCTCACCCCATTGCGGGGATTTGAACCGCCGACCTACTGATCGGCAAGTCCTAGGCTCTGTGGTTTAACCCACAGCATCACCCGTGTCCCTACTTATGCTTATACTTAGGACATAAATCTTTCTGGACAAGGTCTCCAGATGAGTGCAGGTGCCATGTAGATAACTCGTGAGTCAAGGGCTTTGTAAAAGATGTCCACAGAGGAACCAAGGCTGATTAGACCTGGAACTACAGTTTCCACTGAATTTCATCATTGTTCCCAACCTTTTTTTTTTTTTTGCCATGCCCTACTTAAGCATCTCTAAAATCCTGATGCTCCCCCCCCCGTGACATATAATTTTTATTATTTAAAAAGTGAACTCATATTCATGTGGAGGAAGCCTAAAGGGCCATTAACTGTTAATAACTCATTCTTGAATTGCCCCCCTTAAAAATCAAATTGCCCCCTTGTGGCGCACGTGCCCCATGCTGGGAACCACGGATCTAGAGCAACCTTTTTTTAAAAAATATGGATCTTCTTTCCAAAGAGGAACATTCAATTTCAAGAGGTACAAAAGATATTTTGATAACACTAGTCATGTGCATATGTCCTAAATCGAGGTACAAGAAATGCTTGAAGGAATAAACAGGGTTGTGGCAAAAGGCTAGCAATGCTTGAGGAATTCAATCTTAGACAATTCCTGTACAAAATGACCAATCCATACTTCGTGGGATAATGTGTGGATCAGACATACCCCTGAATTTTCTGATATTCTCATGAAGTCTTCATACATCCATATATACCCAAAACGAAGGGAAAGAAATTTGTCCCGTTCGTTACCTATCAAATCCGCACTTCCTGAACTAATATGCAAACTGAGATGCAGATATCCTTCAGAATTCATCCTTCACCAAAATTTTCTGATGCTGTTTACCAACTAAAAATGTGTACAAGAAAAGGTAATTCTTAGGAGAAAATATGCACAAGAATGTGTATATTAGTCAAAATGAAGCACAAAAAGCATAATATTAGGCAGTACTGCTGTTTGCAAGTAAAAATGCATGTGTTAGAAGAAACGGACACAGCAATGTATATGCAATTTCTCACCAGCTTTAAACAACAACAACATTTGTTTGTTTGTTTGTTTGCAAATTGATGAGGCAACCGGGTAAGGTGAACTTAAGATTGGACAAATGAGAAGCAGAGATACTGAAATTGACAAATTTGGCTATCCCTTCCTCAGACTAAGCAACTCTATTCTGTTCATCCTAATTTCTTATGCAACACTCATTTCTTATTAATCATACGAGTTCATTCCCAAGGACCCTATTACAATGCATATTTCTGTTACATTTTGATTAACCTGAACAAAAATGCCAGTTAATACACCCTGTATTATTTGTTTGTGTTAGAAGCTAATGTCGTTCACACATTCCACATTAAGGTAACACACTAATTGCTTGAAGAGATTTATATCATTGAATTAGATCTGATAGACTATTTTAAAATATATATTTTATTTCTTTTCCCTCTGGAAAGAAAATGATGGAATCAATTTTCTGATCTATATTACACAGTTTATGGAAATTTGGAACTTGTTCTATTGGGGAAAAATACCATTATTTCAATCACATTTTGCAATTAGTTGCTTCAATCATTATGCCCCCAGAAAGTAAGAGTTTACTAATAAAATAATACTAGAAGTTAGTATCTGTTGTTGCTTGATTATTTCCAGAAGCAGGAGTCCCACCATCATTAAAAGAATAAAATAGTTTAAAAATATATAGAATCCATTAAAGAAAGAAAAAAAGTCAACTGGTATTCAGTGCAGGAAATACTACTGAGAACAGCTGTTCACTTATGTTTTTTTATAGTTTCCAGTGGCTACATGGATGTGCAAAGGTTGTATTTTATATGGGGCTATAAACTTTTGTGCATTTAAATTGGGCTTGGTTGTTGAACAACAACTTCCATCACACCTAACATTCTGGCTAGGGTTGATGGGAGTTGGGAGTCCAATGTTATCACGAGGGTTGTTCTTCATCCCTGGTTTAAGTGGTGGATAATGTTGAAATTCATAGAAACAGACGTAGTAAAATACAAGCCAACATTCCATGTGTGAAGCCTCTCTGGCTTTATTGAGAGTGAACATTCTGTAATGCTTATGCCACTGGTCTTCAACTGGTGTGTTGGGATCCAGTGTTGGGCTGCAGCCTGATCTAAAGTGAGCCGCAAAAAAATCAAAAAGTGTACCCGCAAATACATCTATTGAGTCACAGGTGGGTCTGAAAAAGTTGAAGTCTATTGCAGCATTTAAAAGAAAGAAAGATATATGTTAATAAACCTTAAGTTCAGCAAAGATATGTGGGCCTCTCCTCTTTTGTAAGAGGCCTGAGTCTCAGCAAATTCTGTGCAAGCCCCAAGCTTATGTGTTTATCCTGACTCAGGGTTAACTGACAGCTTTCATCTCTGGGGGGAAAAAATAAGAGTGTTGCTGAATCCTTTGAAATATGCAGAACCTTCCCTTTAGGATGGTCAGATACAAAAGAGGACAGGGCTCTTGTTAGTTTCTTTTATATGAGAACATAAGAGACTTGTCTAGTTAAGCGTCCTTTTCTCACAGTGGCCAACCAGATGCCTATGGGAAGTCTGCAAATAAAACATGAGTGGAATCATTTTCCACTTGTGATTCCTAGCAACTGATATTCAGACACCTACAGTCTCTAATACTGGAGGTGGTACACGGTTATCATGAGTGGTAGCCCTTGAGATCCTTCATGAATTTGTCAAAATCTATCCCACATGGCAATGATCAGGAATACTGGGGGTTGACATCCACCAGAGCTATAGACTGTCAGGAGCTTGGCCAACACTTGAGGAAGACCCTGGCAGAGACACATGCCCGTCTGGAATGTTCACTCCCTCCTGGTCGATCGTTCGGGAGCATCAAAAGTTTTCTTCAGCCCGAACATCACAGCAATCGATGCCAACAGACATCAGCACACTTAGGGATCCGCAGAGTCTTCGCAACTTGCGTGACAGAATGCCAGGCAACTCAGCATTTTGGCTAATCTGCTTTATTTACATATAAATACACACGGAGCACTGCAACATGGCTCCCTCTCTCTCTAGCATCAGACAGCAAAGAGAAAAAGAACAAAGGACAATAGTCCCACTTCACGGAACACAGTAACACAAACATCCTGTCTCCGTCACTTCCCACTCTGTGGAGTTAAAACATATACCGTCATGTGATAGACAACAATCCCATGACTGCAATCATGGAGCAGGGATTCTAACATAGACACCCAGGTTGGAGGTGGTGTCCCTTTATACCATTTTTCTGGAATTGGATAGTGCTGTGCACTTTGAATAAATGCAGAAGTTACGATGGCGTGAATTTGCATTTTAGAAGCGAGCGGTGCTAAATTTAAATTATTTGCTGGCTGCGGTAAATCTGCTTGATGCTTCAGGTGCATTTATTTATTGCAGAAGACACCAAATGATGTCTGTTTATAGCTCCTTAACTGCTACAATTATGCAACGTCCTCTGTTCAGACTCTTAACCTTCTAGAAATAAATATTCTATATCCAGGTCTCTAGTGGCACACTATACAGCAAAGCTCAGGCCCAGTTTATGTTGTCTCTTATCTTCTCTCCAGATAGAGGTTACACATGGTACAGGCATAAGACTGAGAATGCAGCTCATGGCTTTTCATACCACCTAATCACCAGGTGTAGTTGTCCCATATGAAAGGCACCGGGGGTTATTATTTGCTGTTGAATTGCATCTAGTCAATAGGCACAGGAGGTGCCTCATATTTAGCTGAATCCTTGTTCTGTCTCTGGCTGTTCTGGGGGTGGTTATGGATTTTGGGGATCCTATGTAGGTCAGTTTTCAAGTGCTGCTACCTGAGTTAGGAACAGAAACGACACAAGCGAATATGATCCAATATTTGTTATCACCACTGTTGTTTTTAAGTCTGCAAATGTTATAGAAATACTTATGTAATTTTCTGTATTTTGTGTGTGTTTCCCTTTCATGAAAAACACATTGGAATTACAGTGGTACCTCAGGTTACAGACGCTTCAGGTTACAGACTCCGCTAACCCAGAAATAGTACCTTGGGTTAAGAACTTTGTTTCAGGGTGAGAACATAAATCGTGTGGTGGCGGCGTGGCAGCAGCAGCGGGAGGCCCATTAGCTAAAGTGGTACCTCAGGTTAAGAACAGTTTCAGGTTAAGAATGGACCTCTGGAATGAATTAAGTTCTTAACCCGAGGTACCACTGTAATTACATTTGTTTCAGTGATAGCAGATGGTGAGATTAACAGTGTGGATTTCAGTGGAAGCTGAACTGTGGCAGCATAGAAGCAGCGCTAGTTGCGATGAACCCAGAACATGGCAGAAATTACTGCTTCCTTACATCTGTATTCAATAAACCTTTTGATAAAGATTTGGACACAGCAATGCCTGAGACCCTTTTTCAATATGGGACGCTGGGATTTGGGCCTGGGAACTTTTGCACACAATGCAAATATGCTACGATTGAGCTTTAGATTGTGCTCAAGGAATCCTCTTCCCATCTTGGTCTGCGGAAGTTATGGAAGTTCTATAAACTGAACCTACTCCTCTTACATTTGTCTTCTTCTTGTTCCTTATATTATTGAATATATATTCATATATGTTTGAGGGGAATATATATATATATATAAACTAGTAGCAAGATAACAACAAAGATAGAAACCGAAAAGTTTACAAATACTATTATAATACCTGTAGGCATTTCATTTCATGAGAAGCCATGTTTATTTTTCACTACACCTAATAATGAAAGAGGTTTGAAAGCTGCTTTTGAGCTCTTTTCCTTCTCCATTTGCTCATCCAAAAAAGAGCCTCAAAAGCTTGATAGGATATTGGCCTGAGGTAAAAAAAAAAAAGCCAGAGATTGTAGTTGGATCTTTCAGAACAGCCTCTGGAGCTGAAATTGCCTATGGTGAGGTAAACATGAGGTAAATGAAAAGGATAATGATAGCTTTCCCTGAGATGAGAGGCTTTTTATGAAGAATACTGAAAGGCACTGAAATTATTAAGGGTGAATTTGCTTGTATGTTATTTTGCCTTACTCCCCAAAAGGGTGTTTATTCAGTATTTAAAGTGGTTTTTCCTCCTTTCCCTCACCCATTGGCAATTACAAACATTCTTTCAAAATTCCAAACGAGGGACTTTGGAGTTGCTACAATATTCTCTAGTGGGGTCTCTGCCTTTAACAGCTGCACAAAAAAGCAGAAATACAGTAGGAGAAGTTTTCAGAGCTGGGGAATGTTTCATTTGTTGAATGTCACACTGTAATTAAAAGCACAGGAGCCACATCAGAAAAAGAAAGATGGCAACCCCATTTGCAATTGGCATAGGCCATGAAAGTTTCACATGACTACACGCTGTAGCCAGAGAGCACTGTCATTCTCTGTGTTCCTTATCTCATTGTCTCTAAAAGGTTACATTTTTTGTCTGGAAATATAAAGCTCTCCGGGCTTGAGGTTCCCCACCCAGGGAATAAATGATCCAAACGTTACTTACTCATGGCTTCTTTGGGAATTTTAATTAGAATTACAGTTTCATACTAGCTGTACTGGACAAATGGGACAGAGCCAAAGTCACAATGGGAATCATTTCTCCATTTGAGTTGAATTTACTCTAGTCATTCAAGTTCTGAAATGTCTTAATCTCTTAACACAAAGGCGCCTACAGACATTTTTGGATGTGCAGCCTGAGCAAGCAAGGTAACAATGTGCAACCCCTGAATCTTACCAAATTTCATTTAATTTTGCTAAGCTAGTCTTAACAATAGAACAGTACAGGACTCTTCATGGCCACAATGAGTTCCACTGTGGAATTTCTGTCTAATTTCACCAGAATCGACATCTGAAGCAAATTTGAAATCAAAACAGCTGCAAGGAAAATTGCTGGTAGGGATAAATTATTTTGAAAAGATCAGGTATTTCAGGCAACTTTTTAAAAAATGTGAAATCTTATGACATCATTCATTTTTATGTATTTATCATATCTGGAATCCATCCATTGCATGAGGAGTTCGGGGTGGCATATAGTTGGGATCACCCCATTTTTTCAGTATAAAGGTAAAGACCCCCTGGATGGTTAAGTCCAGTCAAAGGTGACCATGTGGTTTCAGCGCTCATCTCATCTCATCTCGCTTTTCAGGCTGAGGGAGCCGGCATTTACGTTGTCCACAGACAGCTTTCCGGGTCATGTGGCCAGCAGGACAAAACCGCTTCCGGCGCAATGGGACACTGTGACAGAAACCAGAGCATACGGAAATGCCGTTTACCTTTCCGCCACCTATTTATCTACTTGCACTGGTGTGCTTTCAAACTGCTGACAGGAGGTTGACAGGACAGAGCAATGGACGCTCACCCCATTGTGTGGATTCAAACCGCCAACCTTTCAATTGGCAAGCCCAAGAGGCTCAGTGGTTTAGACCACAGAGCCACCCATGTCCCTTAACCTTTACCTTTTGTCTTCAGAATATCCCTGTGGGGTAACTAAGGATGAAAAGATTGTGACTTCTGCAGGGTCATCTTGAAGTATTGAGCAAGCATTATAAGCAAGACCTCACTGGCTCTTCAGATGTTGTTGGACTACAAATCCAAATTTAGTGGCGTTTGGTGATTTTTTTTTTTTTTGTAGAGGAACAGTTAGGGCCAGAGAAGGGCACTTGCAAGGGCGATTGGGGGGACAGGACGTCATGCATGTGATGTTCTGACATCACACTTGTGAGCACTGTGCCTTCCTCCTTAAGCCAGGCAAAACCTTCCTGGGTGTTGAGAAGGAGGTGCCAAGGGAACATCTAGGGAATAGTCTAGTCCCCCTAGTCCACTGACCACACGCCACTGAATCCCATCATTCTGGCTCAAGGATATTCGGTCTTGCTGGGTGGGGCTGATGGGTGCTTGAGTTCAACAGCAGTTGGAGGGTTGTAGGTTCCCCATCTCTGATCTACTACATCAGAAGTTTTTAAACTTTCCACCCGTAAACAACAGTTTCCACATTAATATGTTTGCTGAGGAATATGTTGGAGAGCCTTCTGTTCTAGGGTGTACCGTAAGTTCAATTCCCATTGGAAGTTTATCTAGATTATTCTCACTCCATATAATAAACTCAGTTTGTGTTAAACACGCCCAACCTTTTCTAGTAGTGATGCACTCTAGGGGAAGATCTGTGGTGGAGCCTGTGCATCATCACTCATAATCTCATTGAAGAACCCTTGACAAGCCTTTATTACCAGCAAATACTTGAAGGGTTTTAAACAGGCCAAATCAATCATTCAAATACGTTATCTACAGATTTTCAGGACTGCTTACAATTTACCTTATCAGCCTTTAACTCCTTCATGGCAACCTGTTTCTCCACATTATGCCCTTGCCTCCTTCAGTTTGAATGAATATGTAAGATCATAAGGCACCTATGAGCCTTCTCGGCAGCTTACCATTCAGACATGGAAATCATCCTCTGCTATGTAGGAAATGGATAACTCTATTTTATATTGAGTTCAGGCCTTCATGTGAAATCTTTGGAGTCCACACATCTGGGGTAGGTTTGTCCAGAGTTATCTGTGTGTTGTGCTGGAGCCCAAAGTAGGCAGAACCAGACCTGGTGTCTGGCCACCCATTTTATACCTTTGTTGTTGTTTAGTCATTTAGTCATGTCCGACTCTTCGTGACCCCATGGACCAGAGCACGCCAGAGCACTACCACCTTATTAATTCTCATCTACTGAGGACCAGTTTTTATAGTCAGCAGAATCAAGTGGTAAAGTTTTCCAGAGCTGCTCAATTTTTGGCTGCTCTTGGATGGGTTGAATGTTTGAATGCTCCCACATACAGAAAAAAAAATACCACACCTTATGGCATACAAATTGTTACTGAGAATATAGAAGTATATCAAAAAGAAGCAGCATAGCAGGTATTTGTTGATATGAAAGGGAAAAGAAAATGAGAAATCTCTGGGTGTGTGGCTTTCATTCTCCTGCTTGAAAGCCAAGGGGCAAAGCTATAATGTACATTCTACTTTTATTTTACTTACATTAATGGATTTTTCTTCCACACCCACAGGAACAAGAGTCTTGCAGACTCACTGGCCAACTATCGGAAGTTGCGACCCATACCTAACCTACAGAGACCAGCACCTATGGAGATAAAAGGGTACTTCAGTCTCTGAAGATGCTCAACTTTTGATCTTTCGGAATGAAATGCTAACAATGGACTACAGACTGTTCTGTGCTATGATCCGAGCAAAGCTTTAGCTCCCGGTATCTCATCAGGTTAATAAAGTGTGTGAATTTTCTTTTGAAGCAACATCCTAATATTAGATGTGGATAAATTACCTCAGGTCCTGATTCTGGAAGGAGCAACATCTGTACAGTCAGGGTAGTCTGGTTCCCACTGAAAATGGTAAGGTGGAATGCAGAGAGATCAACACAAGAGGAGCAAAGAAAATGTCTGGGGGAGCTAGAGTCAATAATAAGCAAAGCCAAGTAAATCTTGTTTTGTTCCCCTCTCCCTATCTACATCATGAGGTTAAAAATATTGATATAGCTTACAGAGTTGTCAGAAGGCTAACAGGGCTATTAGATGGAAATTGCTTGGGGTATTTTAAAGCTTTATATAAATCTTAAGCATTATTATTCCTACCACTCTCATCCAGGTTTAGGGTTGCAGCTGAATTCTAGGAATTGAATCAAGGGCCTTCAGAACTGACTCCAATACAGCCATGTGATCTCTTTTGCCAAGCACACAAAATAAGTGCAACTTCTAGACACTGAATATTGAAAGTGTGAGGAAAGGATTTCCCTACTGCTGAAACATTTGTTTAAGTAGAAAAAAAATAGAACTGTAAGAAATTGAGATGAAAGCCTCAACCTCGACATATTATTAGAGGCTTGTTCACAGGAAGGCAATGCCATTTGATTTGGTCCATTAAGCAGGGCAATCTAAATTGCTCTTATGCTGGTTGTGAGGAAACGCATTTCATTGGATTCTTATTTCTTGGTGAGCCAAAAGAAAAGGAAGGGAGGAGAGGAATTAAAGAGCAAAACATTGATGCTGTCGTGTAATTGTAGGCCATTTCTTTCCCCTCTGCTGAATCAATCTCTGAATAAGTATTGACTCCATATTTAAACCTTGTGGAGCCTTGTGGCTTGGTGAGTCTGTGTTCTTTTTCTTATAGCTGAAAAACTACATGCCCCAAAGCCCAGCTAGCATGCCCTGATGGTTCTTGTTTCCAGTGCACAAGCTGCATATACATACAGGGTTCTTCTTGGTACCCTGGTCTCATGCTAGTAAGAGAAAAAATATTGGCAAAGACAGGACTGCTGAGCTTTTTAATAGTCGGGCAGATATGATTGCCATCAGAGGTGCCGATTTCCATGTAACATGGGGGGGGCCCTTGTCACTTGTGTGTGACATCACAAGTGTGACATCACATGTGTGACATCATCGTTTCAGGCCATGAGGCACTCCACCACCAAGGAGTGGCACTGCACGGAAGCCTGGTGGGGCCTGGCCCCTCATGAGTGGGGAGCTCAGCCACTTTCCCACATATTGGGGGTGGGGCTGAGCTTCCCTGTGCACGTATGATTGCCATTTCATCTTCACAATAAATCAGGCATTCTGGATAAGTTCCCTAGAGCATGTACAATGTGTCTTTCCTTTGGGAAAGGGATGCTTCCTCACATACTTTATGGAGACTTTATGGAGGATGCTATCTATCTACCTAGATGGCAATGCCCCTACCTCCAATAGCCCAAGAAAGAGGACTCAGCTATACAGCTGCAAATATAACATTTTAAGTGTGCTTTTAAGTGCATTATACAAGTGTGACACTAGGTGGTGATGGTGAGCTTGTGGCAAATTCAATATATTTTTCAAAACGCTTTAAAAAAACAACAACACACATTTTCAGTGTCTTTTATATGTGTCTAGATTTCAACAGAGTCTGTGATGGCAACCAAGTACTCTGCTGAAGGGAAGATATACCTCAACAATAGTGAGGAAATGAACACGCACACTGGGCACTGTGGCCAAATGCACTCAGCAAAATGATGATAGTCACCTCCGCAATCCCCTCCTTATCAAGGCATGACAGCGCAGGACATGCATTTCCCTTCACTTGTATACAATTGCATACAATGACACAATAGGGAAAGGGTTTTAGTGAATATGCATGTGCTGTGTCCACAAACACACACACACACACACACACACACTGCACAGACAAAGACAAATGTATGGTATTTGCGGTGAGCATTCTTCAGCTGGAGATAGACGCTATTTATAACCGAGTGGTCTTGCAAGTTGGATGACAAAATCTCAACATGCTGAATTTATAATTAGGTGCCCTTTAAACTTGCCTTTATTTAATTACGAAGCATATTAGAGAGAATGGAGAGAGGGAGGCTGCGTATACACCATGCATTTAAAGGTTACACCCCTCAAGTATCCCGGGAAATGTAGATTTCGTCTTATAGAACCATAATTCCCAGCACCCTTAACAAACTATGGTTTCCAGGATTATTATTGGGGAGGGGTAGACCTTTAAATGTGTGTTGTGTACACAGCCTGAAATTCTGTTGTCTGAACACAGGTACACAAACCCCTTGCATTCTGAGCACTTTGCTCTGTAGAATTTAGAAATCAACAACAACTTAGCATTTATTACGTGAGTCATGGACGTGCTCCTGCTTTTCATACACATTATGCTAATTTAAATGCTAGTTAGCTAAGACTTAACTCATTTGGAGTATCAGTCAAATTACATTTTAAAACTGCCTTCTGGTGTGGTTCGGCTGTGACTCTGTACATATAGACTGACAGCCTTATAAATCTGGAGCCAAGGTTTATATTTATCAGCCAAGTTTTTCCCACAATCTGAGCTTTGCAAGCTGTCCAGTGTGTACACTGCTCACGTCCGTCTTGACACTTCTCTGGCTTGATTTCCACTCTTATCTCTGTGCATTCCCTGCATGGTCTTACTGGTTATTTGTTGCAAAGCTCTCCCAACGCATGCCATTAAAGATATGTCCTATAGTTTGCATTTCATTTTTCTTTTCTTTTTAAATGACAATTACATAGGAGACCCAGACATTTAATGAATGCCCTTCCATGGAGAGATAAAACTGGCTGGTTCTCTCCTACTTGCTTTTAATGGCTTTTTCTTCTTCAAATACTACAAATACATAAATAAAGATGACCTTGGTGTCAAGAGTGCAATTCACACAATTAACACCTGTGTGAGTAGCTCTTAAAAATTACCAATGGGTGTGGGGGGGGGGGCAATCTGTAACTGGAATGCAGCACTGGGCAAAGGTTTAAGTCCTCTCCCACCTCCATGATTGTCTTACCAAATGCAAGGTAGTTCTTTTAAAATGAGATTCAGAAGTGATACAAAACACAAGTGAGTGAGAAGATTAAAGATTTTATTCTAAGCAGCAATTTTATTATAAACAGCAAGCAATATATACATACCAAGCCAGCACCTCAATCTGCTACTTGGTAGCCCTCAAGAATCAGCAAAGTGACTTCCCATCTGAAGGCAGCTCTGTTTAGGGATGCTTTTAACGTTTGATGCATTACTGTATTTTAATATTTTGTTGGAAGCCACCCAGAGTGTCTGGGGAAGCCCAGCCAGATGGGTGGGGTATAAATAATAAATTATTATTATTATTATTATTATTATTATTATTATTATTCCCGATAGCCTCAAGTTGCACGGCCCTCAGTCTGTGACAAGTTTCTCTCTGAACTATGCCTCAAACCATCCGATTTATAGATAGCTAACCTGTGTGGTTTGCCTGACTGACTAGGTGCAGATCACTAGTTACATGTAGATTATTCATTAGTCACCCTCTCCCATTGCCTCACTTTCTCCAAACAATGTCCAACACCAAAGAATATTGAGAGAGAGATAGCCGCACCGGCAGCATATCTCTTCTTTCTCGTATCTAAAAATGCAAGAAGGGCCTTTACACTCGCCCGAAGCTCGGCTATGCCCTTGCCGGTCCTGCAAGGATCTTTTAAAAAAGTCCCATATGCTCAGAGACTTTGTGCCTGTTCATTGGGGAAGATAGGAAGCCCAGAGCACTTGTTCTTTAGATGTCCCTTTTATGAAGAGGCACGTAGAAAGACCATTGATCCCCTACTAGCGAGGCTCACTGACCTCCCGGAAAAGCAAAAATTTGACCTTTTCCTGTGAGGCAAAGATCAGAAGACGACCCGGATGGTCGCCAGATTCTGTAGGTGCAGACTATCTCCCAACTCAAACTAGTTTGCTAAGAAAATCCCCAAACTCAGTTCTATGGGTGACTCTGGGTCAGCTCTCTGTGGTAGTTTATTGTTGTACATTGTTTTAATTGTTTGTTTTTCTTCTGTGACTGTACCCCCAAGTGTGTTTTATAAGCTGGTCTCCGACCGTAATAAATTATCTATCTATCTAACTTCAAAGAAGGTACCTAGCCCTAGCACTTCCTTCCAACAGATTAGGACAGGGGTAGGCAACCGAAGGCCCGGGGCCCAGATCCAGCCCAATCGCTTTCTAAATCCGGCCTGCAGACGGTCCAGGAATCAGTGTGTTTTTACAAGAGTAGAATGTGCCCTTTTATTTAAAACGCATCTCTGGGTTATTTGTGGGACCTGCCTGGTGTTTTTACATGAGTAGAATGTGTGCTTTTATTTAAAATGCACCTCTGTGTTATTTGTGGGGCATAGGAATTTGTTCATTCCCCCCCCCCAAAAAAAAATATAGTCCGGCCCACCACATGATCTGAGGGACAGTGGACCAGCCTTTGGCTGAAAAAGGTTCCTGACCCCTGGATTAGGACATTAAAGGCTGTTCTCATGCCATCAAAGAATTTAACAAGAGATAAGAAGAGGAAGGAACAGAGGCAGGAAGGGCAAGCATGTTAGATCACTAACTTCTCGATACAATTTATCTTCTGGATAGATTGCCCATACAATGATCCCAAGCATCCCACACGAGTAAGCAAGGGAATGCTTAACCATGCTACAAAGTAGAAGTGCTGCAGTTTGGGACAGGACCCTCAATTCATCCTGTAGCCTTATTAGACTTTAACAATTGGTGGACTCTGTGTTGCCCCCAGACGGGAGGAAGGAAGTCAAATGACACCGAGGGTTGGTTCAGAGAAAGAGTTCTTTATACTGCTCTCCGGAGCAGCAGAAAGGCACTTGCGTGGTCAGTCCACAGCAAGTCCAAAGAAATGAGAAATTTCATACAGTATATATATCCTCCAGGCACCCTCTCCCCCCTCCCCCAGGAATCCAAGCACGTCAGCTTGTGCATGGAGGTTGACATCACAGATGTTCCTGCTCCGGTATTCTTAACCATAAAAGGACATTCCTGTTTCTACTCTTATCTTGGAGCAAGAGGTCACCATCTCCAAGAACACACTCTGGCGCTGTTCCCAGACTAGGTCTGTGTGTCAGCATGTAAGATAAGCCCTAGACATGTCACCCCTGTTCTACTGGAACAGTCAAGGCCATCCTTGCCGTCATGAACTGATAAAGGAGAGGGCTCTGAGCACCTGTTTATTCAGCCGGGTTTTTGTTTATACATTGACTCAGAGCTCAAGTTAATGGATTTTAGCTAAGGAAAATAGGGATTTTGGTGCCTGTTTCAAACTGCCTGCACAGTCAGTTTTCGGTTTGGGAAACCCATTCCTTCAATCCAACCTAGACAATTTATTATTCTTAGTGAGAGATGTGGCCCCTTCTCCCTTCATTCCAGCACTAGCTCACCCTCCTCCCTGAACTGATCATTGCATAACCAATATGACCCCCCCCCTTAATGTTGGTGTTATAGGCATTTTTTGCAAATAAATGAATTCAATCTGTAGAAGAGACAGAAAATGCCATAACTGCCATTTTAGAAAAGGTACAATATAAAGGATATGTTTCTGGCAATTGAAGCAATAATTATCAGTTAGTTTTTGAAATTTCCCCATTCAGTTCAGTACCATGGACAGATTACATCTGGGCCACCGAAAGCTTTGAAGAAATGTCTCAACCCACTTCCCTCCCCACTCTTTATGAGCTTGGTCACAGAACTGAAACAATGGA
This sequence comes from Podarcis melisellensis, assembly GCF_964234715.1. Classification (NCBI taxonomy): domain Eukaryota; kingdom Metazoa; phylum Chordata; class Lepidosauria; order Squamata; family Lacertidae; genus Podarcis; species Podarcis melisellensis. Next base: position 81,957,313 of record NC_138538.1, on the reverse strand, counting down.
ACTGTCGGAAGCTTCATTAAAAATGATGTCCAAAATGCTGTGCCCCAAGTTTCATGCACTTCGTGAAGCTTGGACTCATGCTCCTTGGTATTGTCCTGACCACCGCCTTGCCAAGGAGTTCTTTTTGGATTCAGGTAGACGATGAATGTAACACCAAGTTGCACTTTAGTAGGCTTATTTGCTAGCTAATAATACAAAGCACTCCCCCCCCCCTACTTTTTAAGAGACATCACCTTGCCATAAAAGGTCCTTATAGTAAAAGCTATGGTTTTCCCAGTAGTGATGTATGGAAGTGAGAGCTGGACCATAAAGAAGGCTGATCGCCAAAGAATTGATGCTTTTGAATTATGGTGCTGGAGAAGACTCTTGAGAGTCCCATGGACTGCAAGAAGATCAAACCTCTCCATTCTTAAGGAAATCGGCCCTGAGTGCTCACTGGAAGGACAGATCGTGAAGCTGAGGCTCCAATACTTTGGCCACCTCATAAGAAGAGAAGACTCCCTGGAAAAGACCCTGATGTTGGGAAAGATGGAGGGCACAAGGAGAAGGGGATGACAGAGGACGAGATGGTTGGATAGTGTTCTCGAAGTTACCAGCATGAGTTTGACCAAATTGTGGGAGGCAGTGGAAGACAGGAGTGCCTGGCGTGCTCTGGTCCATGGGGTCATGAAGAGTCGGACACGACTAAACGACTAAACAACAACAACAACAATACAAAGCACAAAACAAATAAAGCAGATTTCTCATGTTCCTTTAGTTGCTGGGAAATTTCTTCCTGAGCAAAGCACATCCTTTCTTTCCTCTAGTCTCTCACAGATGGTCTCCAAATCTTCTACTAAGCAGGGGCATTACTGAGCTTTATAATATTTATAGTATCTTAAAATGAAGCCACCCACATTCCACTATCGCTCTTATGGCTGTGTCATTTCAAAGGAATGGTTAGTAGCCAAGGGAGATAGCTCATTACTCCCATGCAAACCTCATGCATCTATGATGCCTGGGTAGCTGTCCAAGGACTTATGATGGCCTTTAGGGAAGCCCACTCCCCTATATCTGTACTGTCTCACACTGTGGACTTGCTTGAAGCACTTTCTTGTGACATCATACACAATTCTAGATCCAATTCCTTAAAATACACAGCCAAAAAGGATTCTATTAGCTAAGCAGTTTCAGGTCACTATAGAGGCTCTGCATAAAACATCAGAGAGATAGCCTGATGGATGTGTGTCTCTCTCCTTGTGGTAACATATCTTTCACATTTTCCAACACATCACTATACACCAGTTAACAATTTCTGAAATTAAGAGGCGTTTCCAAAACAAGAAGTTTCCTTACAATTGCACACATGTGACTGTTGATACAATCTAATAGAGTCATACCTTGGTTTTCGAACGCCTTGTGACTCGAACGTTTTGGCTTCTGAATTCCGCAAACTTGGAAGTGAGTGTTCTGGTTTGAGAACTTTTTTGGGAAGCCAAAAATCTGACGTGGTGTCTGTAGCTTCCGGTTGAGTGCAAGAAGCTCCTGCAATTAGAAGCTGTGCCTTGGTTTTCGAACATTTTCGGAAATCAAACGGACTTCTAGAATGGATTCCGTTCGAAAACCAAGGTACGACTGTACACACATTAGTACCAGACCTGATTGATCATTGATTCTATGAATTGGTGATGCCAATCAAGAGTTCAGAAGCCTAAGCAAACTAACGATGTGCAAAGATGGTTAAATGTGAATAGCCGAAATATATCAGTCTGTATCAGAGAGACAGCAATTCAGTCTTTAATATCTGTACAGAAGGAAGAATTCCAGCAGTTAAAGTTCCCTCTTTCACATAAATACTAAAAGCTCAGGAGCTCTGGCATCTCTTTCATCTAGCTACCCTACTAGTCATGTTAGCAAGCAGCAAGTTAGTGCAAATAGGAAATCATCTGTCAGCTCTGCCTTATCCTTGCTAAATATTACACTATCTCTGTGGCTTGCTTGTCAACCCCCTACCAACCAACAAATCACAACCTATCTGGTCTCAATTCTCCTCTCAACAATTCATTTCTTGGATCTAGTTGCCACACACTGTCCTGCCCCTCTGTCCCCATATACCTCTTTCATCCATCCTTCTTTCTAGTCTCAGTTCACTTTCTTCTTACCTGCCCCACATTTCCTCCAGCCCTCTTGTTTCTGTTCTTTGGGTCCTCTGTCTTCTTAGACCTCTTCATGTTCCTGCTCAAATTCCCAGCCATTTCCCTCTACAGCAAATTGTTTGTCTTGTACTTAGTCCCTATATGAGGTTTATATCCCAGGGAAACTAACCCTTCACTTCTCTTATAGGGTTGTCAGCATTTAATTTACTGAGCACCATTCACCTCCGCTGTGGGGATATTTTAAAGATATCCTGCCATCATAGAAAGTCAACCAATGACTAGGTGAAACTCACAGAGTAGCTTCTTTTCCTTTTGATTTAGAAAATTTATAAACTTTTATGTATTGGATTTGGGATTATATTAGGCTGCTGCAGGTTTTTAAATGCTAATTTGAGTAAGCTCTATTCAACTCAGTGAGACTTATTTTTAGTAAAACAGACTCACATCACATCCTAAGCAAACCTTCTTGAAAGTAAATTCCACTGAAAGGAATGAGATTACCTTTGAGTAATCATGGCATGGATTGGATTATTAGAAGTATGATTTCTTGTCCCACTGGCCTCCCTAAAGCAAGGTTTATAGGCATGTCCAGCCCAAAAATATTGAAATAGCATTTAATGGATTGTAGGAAATTTTGAACTCATTTGCCCTGTTTATCAGGAGATACTTGAAGAAGTTATAAGCTTAGTAAATCAACAGCAGACTCTATTTACTCTTGATTTATTTCCAGTATTTATGCTGTGCTTAATAGATTGTTGGGGCAGTAAAAAAAATAAAAAATCCCTTCCCATAAATATGCAAGAGCAATCTCATACAGTTTAGTCTAGCAATGAACCTAGAGATAAATTAGTGCCTCGTAACACTGCAGCATCTCTAAATTAGATAGACAAAATGAATACTAAATGAGTTTGTTTAGACCATTTTGCACATTACTTTTGCGAAAAGCAAAGGCTGTTGTGAAGGTATGGGGTCCCATGAGTAGCCATCAAGGAAGTCCCCTATAGAGGAAGTGCAGAATAATCAGTTAGGAGTGGGCATGGAGGCAGACAAAAGGGGCATGCTAGAATGATTGTCCCCTTTGACTTACAGGGAGGCAATCTATGGCAAGATCTGATGGGATGAACAGTTTAGAATGTAGCAAAGTTCTGGCTCTGTAGCAGAACACTGCTGTAACTAGGGGTATTAACAGATTGCACTCAACAAGTGCACAGTGGTACCTCAGGTTAAGTATTTAATTCGTTCTGGAGGTCTGTTCTTAACGTGAAACTGTTCTTAACCTGAAGCACCACTTTAGCTAATGGGGCCTCCTGCTGCCGCCGCACCACTGGAGCACGATTTCTGTTCTCAACCTGAAGCAAAGTTCTTAACCCGAGGTAATATTTCTGGGTTAGCGGCGTATGTAACCTGAAGCGTATGTAACCTGAGGTACCACTGTACAATCTGTGTACCTGGGTAGACTTATAATTCAGCTGGACAAATCAATAAGTGGACACTCATTCACACAAACACTTCTACACAGGTAGTACCTGTTGCAGATATTACTATTGCACAGTTTGAAACAACCTGAAACATAAGGACCGACTCCCTTTGGAGGAAATCATTGTCCAGGCTCATAAAAAGAGCATTCAGTTTTTACTAGCAGAACTCTTCAGAAGCAAAACAAAATACAGTAAATGATACATCCAAAACATGCATACAATGTATTGTGCTGTCCAGCACAGGCTCAACATCTTAGAAATGAAAGATAACCCTAAGCCGACTTATTACGAAAGGTCTCTCTCTCTTTAACACTATCCATTTCCCTGGAGCTGTTTGCCTCGAGATCTTCATTTACATCCTTCTGCTCTCAGTCATGTTCAAAGAAAGACTAACAGCCAGCACCCTTTCAAGATGGCGAATTTGCAACTCAATACCTTTGTCACCTGATCTAAGGGTACAGAAGTGAGTAACAGAAAACAATCAACAGGGAGTCATTAACCCATTTAGGAGCATAAGGCTTATATCGCCTAATAGACTTTTATAAAAATAACAAACCCTTGTCAACACAAGAAATACAAGACAAACTAGAAGACACCCAAATGACCTGGTTAACACAACACCAACTACATGCCCTCTTAAACAACCCAACAGTAAAATCAGCAGCAACTAGGCCCCTGACATCCTTCTAAAACCTCCTCCTAACAACAAAGGGAAACGGTAAAGGGACGGTATCCGCAATATACAAAATACTACTCCAAAATCCCGCAAATCCCCTAGATGCAATAAAAAAACAATGGGAGAATGACATAGGCTATGAGATTAACCCCACTCAATGGACCAGAATGTGGTCTAAACCCCCCTTTAAATCCATATCAACGAAAAGAAAAGAACTCACACTGAAACTCACCTACAGGTGGTACCTAACACCAAGGAAACTAGCGCTAATACACCCAGGAACCTCACCAAAATGCTGGAGAGGGTGCACCTCCACAGGCACATACCTCCACATGTGGTGGGAGTGTCCCAAAATTCAACTATTCTGGACAACAGCCATACAAGAAATATGTAAAATAACTAAGCAAGTAATAGACATCACCCCAGAATTGGCCCTACTAAACATCTTCCAAGACAACAATGCCCATTTACACCACAAAGAACTCATAACCCACCTGCTCTCAGCAGCCAGAAACATCATAACCAGACACTGGAGAGACCTGTCAGGAGTAAGCATGGACCAATGGTTCCAAATAGTATGGGAAACAGCCCTACAAATCAATATGGCTAACCTGATCCAAAACACCCACCCACCTCACTCACACACGAAAACAAAGATCACCACAGCCAATCACAAGCAAACAATCACACCCTGGGCCAACCCCAACCTCTCTCACCACCAAAGGAACACAAGTGAACAACACAAGCAACGCTGACACCAAACTCTACATACATTAAGCATAATAGAAACATCGCCACCCGACCCCAACCCATCCATCTCCCCTCCCTCCACCCCCTTTCTTTTTTCTTTCTTTCTTTTTTTCTTCTCCCCCTAATGCCTCAACAAATGAAACAGATTTGTAAAAACGCTACGTGGAAGAAGAAGGAAAAAAAATACGAGGCACTACACTTCTGTAAAACAAGAAAATCCTTAATAAAAAATATTTAAAATAATAATAATAATAATAATAAAACTACTGCAGAAAAATCCTTCCATTTAGAATCATAGAACTGTAGAGTTGGAAGGTACCCTGAGGATAATCTAATCCAGGGGTGTCCAACAGGTTGATCGCAATCTACTGGTAGATCCCCAGGAGGTTTTGGTAGTTTTTGGTGGATCATTGGGTCCCTTTCCTTTTCATTGTTAAAATAGGACCCAGCCTATTTTAAGGCTATTTGCCCTGCCCTCCATTGTTGCATGATCTGCAGAACGGCAGACAGAGTATACTCATCATTGAGGCTGCTCATTGAGGTTGGTGAGTGGCTGTTCCTCTTTCTCCCTATAAACAGCTTAGCCTTGAACTCCCCCAAAATGGGGCTTTCCTACTCCCTAACAAAAGCTCAACAACTTTGACCTGGGGTAGACCACTGCCAGTTTTTAATTCTGTGAGTAGATCACAGTCTCTTGGGAGCTGGTCCAAGTCCTAGTCCAACTTCCTGCAATACATAAATACACAACTGTCCCATACGGGGATCAAACCTGCAACTTTGGCGTTATCAGCACCAGGCTCTAACCAACTGAGCTATCATGAGTACACATACGTTTTCCATTTCTGTGTCAATTAAATCAGTTATGCTACTTAACAGCACCTGTGTCCAGTGCAATGCTTGAACAAGCCTTCTGTTAATTAGACTAAGCAGTGTTAATAAATAATAATAAAATAAATAATAATAAAATTTCATTTATATCCCTCCCTCCCCAGCCAAAGCTGGGATCAGAGTGGCTAACAACAATAAAAGTAACACAACATTCTAAAATCAATTCATTCTAAAATCAATTCAAAATCAAATTAATGGCAACTATTGGGCTAGAGATCTTTGAGGATTACCAACGGACTGTGCCTTGGCCAGTGTTGGATTACATGGAGCACTGGCCTTGCATGTAGCTGAATGGCTGTGCTTACCTTGGTGGGACACATCTTATAGGCATGATTTGAGAGTACAGACCTTCCAAATGAAATTTCCTTGACGCGCTTGTGAAACGTTCTACACTGCAGTGTATATATAACTTGGTTGATGAGACAAGTGTTGAATATCAGGTCCCATCCTGGGAGTCAAAGTGAAAAATAGGTTATTTCCTATAACCTAAGTGCTTTGGTAGTACATGATGGTTCTCAACATACTATTGTGGGGAGGGAATAAAGCCACAGGCCTCATTTATCAGTCTTTTTCCAAGCACATGCTGACATTTCTAGGACATACAGAATGGTGTAGAAACTGCTGTCAGCCTTTAATTAGGGAGGAGACTGGGACACACACAGCTTGTCTTCATCTTGAATTCTGTCCTTTAACTCTACTGTAAAGCAATGCAAAATAGATATTGCCTCATGACCTTGTAAACTAAAACGATGTGTGTGGCAGTAAGATTTTAATCATACCACTTGTGTTCTGTGCAGTGTGTCTAGAAAGTTCCCATTTTATATGGAAATATCTGAAATAATTAAGGTGAATGATGCTAAGAACCTGTGTGTGTGTGTGTGTGAATATTAGCTCTGTTGAATTAATACATTTCTACCTAGTCTGTTTTAGTAAGCATTTAATTTACCGTCATTGCCTTTTCCAACATGTTTTTTAAAAAATAAAAATATGATTATATTTTATAAGCTCAAATTGTCCTCAGTTCCATTCCATGGTGAGCTAATCAAAACATCCCAAGCTCCAATAAATAACACAATTAAGCATTCAAATGACACCCCCCTCTTTCATAAAAGAGACCAATGTGAAAGCAAAAGGCTGTTTATGAATTAGTTTAAATTGGATTGGAAAGAAGCACAAACAGCACAATCCATTGATAAAATATAAAATGTGGTTTTAATCAGACCAATAAATTCTAGGGTTCTCATCGCAAACCTTATTTTTCAAGTGGAAGAATCTGCTGTCTTTTGCTGATTAGTAACCAGATTTTCATTCATTTGAATATCATCAATACCTCTCTGGATGCAAGTCTCTTTTTGAGATGTTGAAGGAAGCGTATGATAACTTGTAGTTCTTAAAGCACATACTGTAGGAAACTGCAGTTCATCTGCGTCTGCCTTTCTTGGCTCCTCCTCCAGATGTCAGGGAGTGAACTACAGACATTTTGCATGCAAGGGCATCTTCCGTACCTCTGAGCTATGACCCAATTCCTGCTCACTGTTACAAGGAAAGACATTTTCTGCTTCATTTCCTATTACTGTAACTTTCTCCAGCCATAATAGCTTCTGGTAACAAATAGGTATGTCTGTAACTCACAGCCCTACCTATTAAAGTTGACCTACCGCCAGTTACACAATTAACACTTTAGTTGGCTAATTAATTTATGGGCAGAACAATCCAAAAGGTAGCAGGAGTCGGAACCCAAGATGGATGATCCACCTTTTGCAGGGCCCTGCCAGGCTTGCGCTGACAGGGTGAAAGAAAGAGCCTTAACCTTTCTTTTTTTAATACCGTTTTCCAGTGGGAGGGAAAACAGATACACCTGTTTCAGGGCTGGTATGTGTATGCATCCATTTTAGGGGAGTGTTGGGAGCCTGCATCCGTCAACTTCCACTGATCTGCTCCAGCACGCTGCCTTTTCCCCACTGCCAGTGCTGGAACTTCACTGTGGGTAAGGGAAGGGTGGCAGAGATTTCTGCACTGGCAGGGAGTGGTCTTATGGGTTGCGGACACGGGTGGCGCTGTGGTCTAAACCACTGAGCCTCTTGGACTTGCCGATCAGAAGGTCGGAGGTTTGAATCTCCATGATGGAGTGAGCTCCCGTCGCTCTGTCCCAGCTCCTGCCAACCTAGCAGTTCGAAAGCATGCCAGTGCAAGTAGATAAATAGGTACCGCTGCGGTGGGAAGGTAAACGGCGTTTCCGTGCGCTCTGGTTTCTGTCACGGTGTCCCGTTGCCTGCCCCAAAAGCGGTTTAGTCATGCTGGCCACATGATCTGGAAAGCTGTCTGCAGACAGATGATGGCTCCCTCGGCCTGAAAGCGAGATGAGCGCTGCAACCCCACAGTCGCCTTTGACTGGACTTAACCATCCAGGGGTACTTTACCTTTATGGGGTCTTTACAAGTGTGGAACTCTGTGTTCTCATGCTTAGAGAAGGAGATCTGAAGATGCCTATAGCAGAGGTGCCGCCTTGGGTCAAAAATATACACAAATAAAGCTGTATTTGATATATATGATGTCTGACATGATTGAGAACCGTAGAACCAGAGATGGAGAACTTTAAAGCATTAAAATCGAGATGTGGAAAATATGGAAATAACAAGGAGAGTCAGGACTGAGATTTGGAGATATGCTTCAGAGGTCCAGACTATGGAGAACCCCCCAAAATCAATAATTATAATTTGGATGATAATTTGGTCTTTTTTATTTTAGTTTTCTATTTTAATTGGATTATGGTTGGATATGTTAATTGGATGTTTTTTATTGGAAAATTAATTAAAATTATTTTTAAAAAAGCTTGGGCAGCAGTGCGTCATGTGCCTGTGATGTAACGCGCATGGTGCGTGGCGTGCAGGTCGTCAGTGGGAGGCCTTGCCCAGTGATGCACAACTTCTCCTCAACCCTTGCACTCACGAGGAGCCTGCGTTTGATGCCACGCTGCTCTCGGCTCAGCAGCTCAGTCTCCCTCACTCCCTAAATATTGGGGTGGGATGGGGCTGAAACCACTGCTAAGGAACATTGAGGGGGCTGGTGACACCTCCGCCCCCTAGTGTTGGCACGCCTGCCCTATAGTATAACCCTATTTATTTATTTATTTATTTATTTATTTATTTATTTATTTATGTTTATAAACCACCCTTCCTCCCATAGGAAGCCAGGACAGTGAAAACACAAGATAAAATTGTAGAGCAGTTCCTTTAGAGTTTAATTCATAGAATCATAGAATCATAGAGTTGGAAGAGACCACAAGGGCCATCGAGTCCAACCCCCTGCCAAGCAGGAAACACCGTCAGAGCACTCCTGACATATGGTTGTCAAGCCTCTGCTTAAAGACCTCCAAAGAAGGAGACTCCACCACACTCCTTGGCAGCAAATTCCACTGTCGAACAGCTCTTACTGTCAGGAAGTTAGTTCTTCCTAATGTTTAGATGGAATCTTCTTTCTTGTAGTTTGGATCCATTGCTCCTTGTCCACTTCTCTGGAGCAGCAGAAAACAACCTTTCTCCCTCCTCTATGTGACATCCTTTTATATATTTGAACATGGCTATCATATCACCCCTTAACCTCCTCTTCTCCAGGCTAAACATGCCCAGCTCCCTTAGCCATTCCTCATAAGGCATCGTTTCCAGGCCTTTGACCATTTTGGTTGCCCTCCTCTGGACACGTTCCAGTTTGTCAGTGTCCTTCTTGAACTGTGGTGCCCAGAACTGGACACAGTACTCCAGGTGAGGTCTGACCAGAGCAGAATACAGTGGCACTATTACTTCCCTTGATCTAGATGCTATACTCCTATTGATGCAGCCCAGAATTGCATTGGCTTTTTTTAGCTGCCGCGTCACACTATTGGCTCATGTCAAGTTTGTGGTCAACCAAGACTCCTAGATCCTTTTCACATGTTGAGCATAACACGGATAAAATCGGAAGCATCAAAATCACCAGGCCTACTCGCAGACATTCCCCCAAATGCCAGTATGATATGACGTGTTTTAAGTGAGAGAAACAGAGATAGAGAGTTATACAAACTGAGGGTCATGTTCACTGATGTAACTGTTAGACAAGCCTTTCCTACAGACTTCAGGGCCTGACATTCAGTGGTGGCACCATAAAAAATGTATATGCCTAGGTGGGTGAGGTGTGTCTCACATGTTCAGATCCTTGAAAGAAAAATCACAAATATGTTAATGACAGAGTCCAGCAATCAGGGAGAGGGAACTAGGGGATGAGATCTTGGGGGGGGGGGCATACCACCCCCCAGCAGCACCCATGCTGACCTGGCAGTAAAGTAAGGTCCTCGTGCCATTTCCTTATGAAAGCATGTCCAGCACTATTTATAATTTAAAATACAGTATAGAAACGAAACAAAAATATATTGAGAATGCATACCAGCAACTTAGATTACATATATTTCCATGAAGGTCACTGGACTATATCTTACATATATTTGCATGGTTATATCTCATTAAAACCATCTTTAGATGCGGCCACAATGGCCAACTATCTCCCAGTCTCAAATCTTCCATTCTTGGGCAAGGTGATAGAGCGAGCGGTTGCTGAACAACTCTAGGCACGCCTGGAAGAAGCGGACCATTTGGATCCCTTCCAGTCGGGATTCAGGCCTCATCATGGGACTGAAACTGCCTTGGTCGCACTGGTTGATGATCTCCGGCGGGCTAGGGACAAAGGTGAGAGCTGTTTCCTAGTTCTGCTGGATCTCTCAGCGGCGTTTGATACCATCGACCATAACATCCTTCTGGACCGTCTTGAGGGGCTGAGAGCTGGGGGCACTGTCCTACAGTGGTTCCGCTCCTTCCTCCTGGGCCGTGTTCAGAAAGTGGTGGTGGGGGATGAGTGTTCAGACCCCTGGGCTCTCACTTGTGGGGTGCCTCAGGGTTCTGTCCTCTCCCCCATGCTCTTCAACATCTACATGCAGCCACTGGGAGAGATCATCAGGAGGTTTGGGCTGGGTGTTCATCAGTATGCAGATGATACCCAGCTCTACCTCTCTTTTAAATCAGAACCAGTGAGGGCAGTGAAGGTCCTGTGTGAGTGTCTGGAGGCGGTTGGAGGATGGATGGTGGCTAACAGATTGAGGTTGAATCCTGACAAGACAGAAGTACTGTTTCTGGGGGACAGGAGGCGGGCAGGTGTGGAGGATTCCCTGGTCCTGAATGGGGTAACTGTGCCCCTGAAGGACCAGGTGCGCAGCCTGGGAGTCATTTTGGACTCACAGCTGTCCATGGAGGCACAGGTTAAATCTGTGTCCAGGGCAGCTGTTTACCAGCTCCATCTGCCTGCGGACTGTCTCGCCAGAGTGGTGCATGCTCTGGTTATCTCCCGCTTGGACTACTGCAATGCACTCTACGTGGGGCTACCTTTGAAGGTGACTCGGAAACTACAACTAATCCAGAATGCGGCAGCTAGACTGGTGACTGGGAGCGGCCGCCGAGACCATATAACACCGGTCTTGAAAGACCTACATTGGCTCCCAGTATGTTTCCGAGCACAATTCAAAGTGTTGGTGCTGACCTTTAAAGCCCTAAACGGCCTCGGTCCAGTATACCTGAAGGAGCGTCTCCACCCCCATCATTCTGCCCGGCCGCTGAGGTCCAGCGCCGAGGGCCTTCTGGCGGTTCCCTCATTGCGAGAAGCAAAGCTACAGGGAACCAGGCAGAGGGCCTTCTCAGTAGTGGCGCCCACCCTGTGGAACGCCCTTCCAGCAGATGTCAAAGCAATAAACAACTACCTGACATTCAGAAGACATCTTAAGGCAGCCCTGTTCAGGGAAGTTTTTAATGTGTGATTTTACTGTATTTTTGGTTTTTATGGAAGCCGCCCAGAGTGGCTGGGGAGGCTCAGCCAGATGGGCGGGGTATAAATAATAAATTATTATTATTATTATTATTATTATTATTATTATTATTATTATTATTATTATTATTTGATTATCTCACAACTACCTGTTTGTTTGTTTTTTGCTTGCTTGCTTCCTTGTTCATTTTAACATGACAGTTCTCCATAGGCTACAGAATGGATTTCATTTGTTCTCCCATCTTGGCAGTGCTCTGAATCAGATCTGCTTAAATTTTTTTTCTGTACTAGGAGTGAATCTTGTATCTTCATACTATACTTTGAAAATTTAAATGTCATTTCTTATTACTTGACCAGTTTTACAGTATATAGGCCAAATAAACCACGAGACCTACAATCTCAATATTAATAAACTTGAATTGGATAAGGAAGAACAAATCTTTAAAGCCCAGACCAAAATTTGCATTTCATTAGAAACCTCATTGTGAAGAAACAAGACTCTTTTTCTTTGATATGAAACTATTAATTCTTGATATCTGAATTCTAGGAAGAAATTGACTTGCCTCCATTTATTGAAATAACTAGAGCCAGTGCTCTAAACCCTTTTGTAATAATCTTATTTTGCATTTGCTTTTGGCAATGATAGGCGACGTATATTCAACAAAGACATGGGGAACCACGACTTTTGAAAGCCGTTTGGCAATAGACACATTTCAGTGTTCACTAAAGAACCTCTGTGTGTATGTTCCTGAATCAATACATCCTGCCTAGGGATGATAAAGGTAAAGGGACCCCTGACCATTAGGTCCAGTTGTGACTGACTCTGGGGTTGCGGTGCTCATCTCGCTTTATTGGCCGAGGGAGCCGACATGAGGCTTCCGGGTCATGTGGCCAACATGACTAAGCTACTTCTGGTGAACCAGAGCAGCACATGGAAATGCCATTTACCTTCCCGCCGGTGCGGTACCTATTTAACTACTTGCACTTTGATGTGCTTTTGAACTGCTAGATTGGCAGGAACAGGGACTGAGCAATGGGAGCTCACCCCGTCGCGGGGATTCGAACCACCGACCTTCTGATCCGCAAGTCCTAGGCTCTGTGGTTTAACCCACAGCGCCACCCACATCCCTGCCTGGGGTGAACTGGACCTTTAATTTTGCTTTTGTTTTTCCTGAAAACCACCACACCTGTTTGGAATATATTTGATGCTCTCTATAGCAAAATACCTTGTGCACACCCAGTTCAAACTGATGAGTGGAATTCCAGACAAGCTGAGATTTCAAGTTACTAGATCTCATGCTAATAATACTACTGGCAAGGGTTTTACATCCCAGTTGTGTTTGTCACATGAATTATTGGGATTTATCAACTATTTCAACTCCCCATTATCTCTTAAGACCACAGAGTCTTCACTGCCCCCAGATCACTTCCTTGCTGTTTCTTCCCTGATTTTACTAAAGCAAAGATCCAACTCTTGAGACACCTGCTGAGCTTAACACAATTAGAAAGACATGCTGTATAAAAGGGTTTTTTTTCCCCATTCCCTTTCTAGCATTTTGGTTAGCGTAGCTTCGCCAGATATTTTCAAGTTAGCAGAGATCACACAGACTTGGCCCCCCGCCACCTTAAAAGAGACAATTTAGTTACCGTGCATGATTATAGCAAAAGCGAAAAAGTGAATTGCATTAAAAAATTGTAAGACACGTCTGAAAATTGATTTCTAACTTCATGTAATGGCTTTATAGAATCAGCAAGTTGGAAGGGTCTCCAAAAGTCTAGTACAACCCCATGCAATGTAGGAATTGCAGTGAAAGAATCCCTGATAGATGGCCACCCAACCTCTGTTTATAAACCTTCAGTGACCTTTTCCTATTCTAACTTGCTTCCTGTGGCGTTAACTAGAACATTTCCCTTTACCTTGACTTCCAAAGTACTCCAATATTTTGATTATAAGGTTAAGGTAAAGGGACCCCTGACCATTAGGTCCAGTCGTGGCCGACTCTAGGGTTGCAGCGCTCATCTCACTTTATTGCCTGAGGGAGCCGGCGTACAGCTTCCGGGTCATGTGGCCAGCATGACTAAGCTGCTTGTGGCGAACCAGAGCAGCGCATGGAAATGCCGTTTACCTTCCTGCTGGAGCGGTACCTATTTATCTACTTGCACTTTGACGTGCTTTCGAACTGCTAGGTTGGCAGGAGCAGGGACTGAGCAACGGGAGCTCACCCCATTGCGGGATTCGAACCGCCGACCTTCTCATCGGCAAGCCCTTGGCTCTGTGGTTTAACCCACAGTGCCACCTGTGTCTGTGAAACTTGGTTATACTCGGGGCCTAACACAAAACACTTGCAATGTGCATGCACCTGTTCAGGGTGCCAGTCAGCCATTTCTAAGATATTCCATTCTATGCTCCCTGCCCTCTGATTTTCTTCCCTTCCTGCCCCCCTTCACCCCAGCAACAGACACACAATCTTCTATGACCACTGAACCTGGGGTGTTGGGGGCTTTTGTCGCCTCCTTTGAGTCCCCTCAACTAAAGGTACCTTTCTCTTTTCTCACTAACCCTGTTTAGGCTGTATAGCCATTACCACTCAGCCCTAAGTTTCTTATTTATATATATTAAGGCCTTGGTATGGGTGCTGACCTTCCGTGCCTTGCACACATTGCATTGCAAAATTCAGAGAAGAGATTGTGTTCGGGTTCAAGTACGTATCTTTTCGGAAAGTAATCATTAAATAGGTTTCCCTTTCTTCTTCTTTTTATTTTGAAGTCCATCAAAAGAGCACAGGGGAACCATGGGAATAAACTCTCACAAGAGGAGGAGAGAGGAGACTTTTCACACTGTGAACTTCCCACTCACCCTCGGGTTAGAACCTTCGCTGGGATTTTCTGGTCACTCGTTGACTAAGCCGGAAATATATTTTTTTGTCTTCCAGCCTGATTGGCACTTCGCTGCTGTTGTTTTTAAGCCTTTCTCACAGTGAAAATTACAGCTTCGTTTTGTTGGTGGAATAACCTTTTGTATAAGGGTGAAACTGGCATTGGGCATGATCAACATTGTAAAATGGTGGCCATAAGAAGTGGGGAATGACCCTGGCACCCCCAAGCTGCAGTTGGGGTCTCTGCCTGGTTGGTATCCTCATCCCGGTCACTCAAGAAGACTTAGCTGGTTTGGCTTGTACCATGACAATGTTCAATACTGGGTGACTCCCAAGGAACAGGTTTGGCATGGTCCAACCTCAGCTGGAAGAAATGGAGGCAGTGAGAGATTTTACTTTCTTGGGCTCCATGATCACTGCAAATGGTGACAGCAGTCACGAAATTAAAAGACGCCTGCTTCTTGGGAGAAATCAATGACAAACCTAGGCAGCATCTTAAAAAGCAGAGACATCAGCTTGCCGACAAAGGTTCGTATAGTTAAAGGTATGGTTTTCCCAGTAGTGATGTATGGAAGTGAGAGCTGGACCATAAAGAAGACTGACTGCCAAAGAATTGATGCTTTTGAATTATGGTGTTGGAGGAGACTCTTGAAAAGGCGAAAGATTTATACGATCTGAAGAAAAACCAGAGTATTGGAGGAGACTCTTGAGAGCCCCATGGACTGCAAGAAGATCAAACCTCTCCATTCTGAAGGAAATCAGCCCTGAGTGCTCACTGGAAGGACAGATCATGAAGCTGAGGCTCCAATACTTTGGCCACCTCATGAGAAGAGAAGACTCCCTGGAAAAGACCCTGATGTTGGGAAAGATGGAGGGCACAAGGAGAAGGGGGCGACAGAGGACGAGATGGTTGGACAGTGTTCTCGAAGCTACCAGCATGAGTTTGACGAAACTGAGGGAGGCAGTGGAAGACAGGAGTGCCTGGTGTGCTCTGGTCCATGGAGTCACGAATAGTCGGACACGACTAAATGACTAAACAACAACAACAACCTCAGCTGATTCTATTCCACCAGCATGCCAGCCTTTGCTAGAGCCATGCCAGCCCTTACCCTGCCTGCTGCAGTCAATAAATATTTGACTTGTTTTTCATCCAAACGCCTGGTGTCCTGTCTTCTTCTTTGTTGCTCCTCTGAGCCACATAATGCGCCTACCAAAGCAATCAGTTTCTCATGCCATTGGAACTTGACGCTGTCACTTGCGAAACAATTGTTTCATTTAGAAGTGATATATATATATATATATATATATATATATATATATATATATATATGCAGGTTTTGGTGTCCTCGGGTGTCTTCCCGTGTAAAAGTTGGGGTGTCTAGGCGACGTTTCGACGAGGTCTCACTCGTCATCTTCAGGCTGGTGCTTTCGGCTTCTTGTTACTGGAACAGAGCAGGATCTCAGTGTTTGAGTTCCTATAAATACTGTTGAGGGGGTGTGGTGTATAGCCTCCAATGTTCTGGGCAGAGAGGAAGTTCCCAGGCTAGTGTGCCTTTTCTTCTTTTGTTCCTTAATTACTTGAGGGATATCTTGAGTGATTTCTTGAGTGATATCCTGAGTACCACTTAGGTGGGTCATTAGGTGTGGATTAGTTGCTAAAGTCTTTGTGTCTTGACCTCTTGAACTTTGTGAAGAGTTTTTCTGAGAAGATGGCTGTACTGCACTTAGTTGTGCTCTGGCTTGGCTTCGTGTATAGGGGCGAGCTGTGGTTTTGTGGCCTGTGTCAGCCAGATCTGTGTAGGGGTTGCAGGGGGGTGCAGCATCCGGAGGTGCCACCATGGTTTGGCTGCTGGATGGTGTCTGTAATTTATCTGTGGAGAGGGTCTGGGTTTGGGTCTGGTGTGGTTGATTGGTGATGGCGTTCTGTGTGCCTCTGGATCTGGTGTCAGTTTTTGTGGGGAGGGCTAATTTCCAGATGTCTGGCAAGCGGGATGTGTCGTCACGCTTGTTCATGTTGTGAGGGTGTTTCTCTATCTCGATGGCTTCCATGATTATTCTCTTGTGGTGATGTTCCTTGTTAAAGAGCAATTTGGAATCTGCAAAATTAATTTCGTGTCCTGTTTCTTTCATGTGTTGGAAAAGAGAGGAAGTTTTTTCTTCTTTTTTGACGGCATTCTTGTGTTCTGCGATACGTGCATTTATTCGTCTGTTTGTTTGTCCAATGTACGTGGCTGGGCAGACTTTGCAGGGTATTTCATAGACCCCTTGGTTTTCCAACTGGATTTTATCCTTGGGGTTTCTGAGGATATTGGCTATTTTTTGGTTGGTGCAAAAGGCTGTTTTGATATTGTGTTTATGGAGGATTTTGCTAATTTTATCTGTAGTGCCCTTGATATAAGGAAGGAGGGCCATGCCATTGTTTTCTTCTGTGTCTTGGTTTTTGGGGGGTGTTTCTTTTTGGATTAGCTTCGTAACCCTGTTTTGCTGGTATCCATTGGCAATTAACACATTTGAGAGATTCTGTAACTCAGTTGTCAAGTGGTCTTTGTCAGCCAGGCGTTTGGTTCTGGAGATGAGAGTCTTGGCTACGGAGTTTATTTGTGCAGGGTGGTGGTGTGATTGTGCATGTAAGTAGCGGTTGGTGTGTGTTTTTTTCCGGTAGATAGTGTGTCCTAGGGAGCCATCAGGTTTTTTGTAGATTAGGACGTCAAGGAAGGGAAGTTGGTTGTTGGCTTCTATTTCCATAGTGAATTGTATTTTGGGGTGTAGGCTGTTGAGATGTGTGAGGAAGCTATCCAGTTTTTCCTTCCCGTGTGGCCAAATTACAAAGGTGTCGTCAACATATCTGAGCCAAAGTTTGGGTTTGTGTTCTGACTTGTCTAAAGCATTGGTTTCAAAGTGTTCCATGTACAGGTTTGCGATGACCGGTGAGAGGGGTGATCCCATAGGTGCTCCTTCTATCTGTTTGTATCTTTGTCCATTGTGGATGAAGTACGTGTTGGTTAGGCAGTGGTTGGTCAGGTCTGCCCAGCCACGTACATTGGACAAACAAACAGACGAATAAATGCACGTATCGCAGAACACAAGAATGCCGTCAAAAAAGAAGAAAAAACTTCCTCTCTTTTCCAACACATGAAAGAAACAGGACACGAAATTAATTTTGCAGATTCCAAATTGCTCTTTAACATGGAACATCACCACAAGAGAATAATCATGGAAGCCATCGAGATAGAGAAACACCCTCACAACATGAACAAGCGTGACGACACATCCCGCTTGCCAGACATCTGGAAATTAGCCCTCCCCACAAAAACTGACACCAGATCCAGAGGCACACAGAACGCCATCACCAATCAACCACACCAGACCCAAACCCAGACCCTCTCCACAGATAAATTACAGACACCATCCAGCAGCCAAACCATGGTGGCACCTCCGGATGCTGCACCCCCCTGCAACCCCTACACAGATCTGGCTGACACAGGCCACAAAACCACAGCTCGCCCCTATACACGAAGCCAAGCCAGAGCACAACTAAGTGCAGTACAGCCATCTTCTCAGAAAAAACTCTTCACAAAGTTCAAGAGGTCAAGACACAAAGACTTTAGCAACTAATCCACACCTAATGACCCACCTAAGTGGTACTCAGGATATCACTCAAGAAATCACTCAAGATATCCCTCAAGTAATTAAGGAACAAAAGAAGAAAAGGCACACTAGCCTGGGAACTTCCTCTCTGCCCAGAACATTGGAGGCTATACACCACACCCCCTCAACAGTATTTATAGGAACTCAAACACTGAGATCCTGCTCTGTTCCAGTAACAAGAAGCCGAAAGCACCAGCCTGAAGATGACGAGTGAGACCTCGTCGAAACGTCGCCTAGACACCCCAACTTTTACACGGGAAGACACCCGAGGACACCAAAACCTGCATTCCTGTACCCGTGAAAATCTACGAAAGCAAATATATATATATATATATATATATATATATATATATATATATATATATATATTCTATTTTCGTATTCTACTGCAGCAGCTGGTATTTAAATTTCACATTAGGCTAAGATTTCAAAGACACATTTATCCTGTTGAAATTTCAAACTATAAAAAGTATATGTAACATATTTTTGGCACTATCCTGCTTTAACAGCAGCAAGTTGTGATGAAATGCTGGCTCAGCTTTGCTAACCTCTGACTAAAATGGTTTAGCTCCAACGGTTGAGGAGAAGGATGCCTCCTTCTCCAAATTTTGGCTCATCACTATCACCACCCTAACTTCATCCCTGCACACAGGGTCCTTCAGCCCTCCATAAAGTGTTGCTAATAGGCAAATGGCATTCCCTTCCAAGTAAAGGTGTACAGTGAGTGTGCCCAATAAGGTGGTACCTTGGTTCTCAAATTTAATCCGTTCTGGGAGTCCGTTCGACTCCTGAAACCGTTCGAAAACCAAGGCACGGCTTCTGATTGGCTGCAGGCGCTTCCTTCACTAATTCATAAGCTTCGTCAGACATTCGGCTTCCGAAAAACATTTGCAAAACAGCTCACTTCCAGGTTTGCGGTGTTCAGGAGTTGATTTGTTTGACAACTAAGCCGTTCGGAAACCAAGGTACCACTGTATTGCCTTGGTTATTTTGACACTTGCGGCAGAAAATGTCACAAATGCCAGTCCTTTATTCTGGAAATAAAAAAAGGACATTGACTATCAATTTGCTGTCATTCCATGATACCCCAAAACAGTTGCCTTATATGATTTCCTAATGCCAGGGTCTCCACAGTTAAAGCAGCACTCTTTTGAACTTTTACCAAACCAAACTGTCATAACACATGAATCCCATGCAAAAATGCACTGTGGCAAAAGGATTTGGCTGGGTTCTGGCCTGGAAAAATTGCTGCGGTTTCTAATTGTTCCAAACAGTACATAGCCAATTGCTTGGAGTTACCTAATGAAAGCCTACTGTGCTGCTTGTTTCAAACAGCAAGCAAGTGGCACAGGAAATCTTATTTAGCATGGTAAATAATTGGCTATTTCTGCTCCTATTACCATGTTCCTTTGACTGCCTTGGGAAATAGTTGAGATTATCTCTTCCCATCCTGCAAGGAAGCTGTTCTGGAGGTATTAGTTTAGACTGGAATGTAATGCTGTAATCTAGGGAAATACACTAGTGTATGATTGCAATAATTGTCGTTTTATTTGCTTTTATGTTTATGGGTTTAATGGTTTTATTACTCCCTTGCTGCCTAGTTATTTTATATTATTGTATGTGATTTCAATAAGTAATTTGATTAGCAAGGCTGAACATCTCATTTATAGGCAGCCTCCTGGCTCTAAGATAACAAGGACCTTTCTAAGGTGTTGTGTATATGTTTTTCTCTTCAACTGCATCTGAATACCCATGATATTGTGAGCAATATGGGTGCCCATATACGTACTAAGGACAATACCATGAAGAACTTGGCAATACCATGAAGAACTTGACATGACATCCCTCTATCAACATTTCCCACATAATGTTTAGAAACACCCTTACAGATAAACCACATATTTTTCCTGCCCAGCTGCTGGCATAGACAAGAAAGCACAGAATATACAATAAGGTTGCAACATGGGTACATTTGATGATGTGCAAGAGATTTTGTTTACCTTTGTTACTCCATTTTTGTTTGCTAAAGGTCAGCATTCATTCATAAAAAAACAGGATAGCCATGTTAGACAATAAAATTTCCTTAAAGACCAACTCATCTATTATGTCACAAGCTTTCGTGCTCTAGAACAATGCATGCAATGTTATTACAGGGCAAGATTTCACCAAGACATTTTGCCATCTGATGTGTGAAATCCAAGTGGCTTTTGCATCACAGTGCAATGGCATTTGCCATTATTTTTATTTTCTGCCTTTGAAATCCCTGTCACATCTGAATGAAAGTAAAGCCCTGGGTTCAAGTGTAAATAAACCAAAGCGGGTAAAATAAGTATGGCCTGAGATAGACAGAGAGAGAACAACATATTTCACCATTCCACAATCTGCACTAGAACATTGTAATATTAGTGTGCCAAAATGTCACAAAACAGCAGAGACTCCCACAAGCGCATTGGTCTCCCATCAGCCACACTGCAAAGGCAAGGCAGTGGGAAGACTTGTACAGTGTGGGAGCAGCAGCAGGAGTGTCAAATTGGCTTTGAAAGCTGCAGTGTGCATGCTCTCACGTTCTCCAGAAAGCTTCACCATGTTGGATGGTAAGCATAGCAAGGAGAAGAGGAAAAAAAGGGCACATGCTGAAACCACATAGTCTGCAGTTGTTTGCAATCTTAAGAGGGAATGTGGGAAGTAGAAGCAGACATTGAAATTGGAATCTATTGTGTGCTGTTCAGGTTTCAGGTTGTACAAAGGCTGACGGGAAGAAGAAACACACAGAAAAGGTGAATCCTTCATTTTTGGAAACAGAAAATCCAGCTGATGCTCATATTGGCCTCCATCCTCAGGCTAAACATTCTGCTTCCTTGGTTGGAAAACAGCAATAAAGGAAATTAGGCAGTTCAGAAATTCAGGTAGTATAAGTCTGTTTTCCTCCAGTTTAAGAACCTGCTGTTGAGCATGTCAAAAGTTTCCCAGGTTGATCTCCTGTAGACAGCTTCTGCCTGTGTTGGGGCAGACAGAATCTCTGGAATGGCATTTGATTATTCTTCTGCTGAGCTCAATATAGTCAAACCTCAGTTCTCAAACAGCTCAGTTTTTTGAACGTTTCGGCTCCCAAACCCTGAGAACCTGAAAGTAAATGCTCTGGTTTTCAAACATTTTCTGGAAATCAAATGTCTGATGTGGCTTCCGCTTGAGTGCAAGAAGCTCTTGCAACTAATCGGAAGCTGCACCTCGGTTGTCAAAAGTTTTGGAAGTCGAATGGCCTTCTGGAATGGATTACGTTCGACAGCCAAGGTTTGACTGTAATGGAAGGGAGTAATCAGTAATTGTGGGCCTTAAACTGGATTTATAGAAGTTTGTTTCCCTAAGAGATTTCACTTAGAGCATATATCCTTTCAAATAAATAAAGGGTTGTTGTTGTTTTCCACTTGGATATTTGTCCACTGTGGACCACACCTTGATCAGAGCTTCAGTTTTTGTATATAGTCTCATTTAAACTTGACTTGACTGGGACAGAATTGATCCGAGTACCAGCATTTGCCTTAATTGGATTGTAGATCAGCCTTGTTATTCTGTGAAACAATGAATCACCCCAAGAGCTAACACTTGTGTTCATAAATAAGTGGCTCCCTCAATTTCTTATAAATATCCATTGTTCCAAAATGTTCCTTTTAAATTTAGGGAGACCGAATCTAATTTAGCTGTGCCACTGATAGTAAATCGTCCTGCTGCCCTATAGATCAAATGTTTGCAAAAAAGCAGCTGGCATGTAATAATCTCTGGATGAGAAAGACAAAGAGCACCAGCCATCTGCTGACCACTTGGAAACCAGCCTAACAATGTGGAAACTGGAGCCAAACACTGGACCTGCTTCCAACAACCCCAGGAAAATTGTAAAGCAAAATCAGGAATGAAGAAATAATATTGCACTTCACATGACCCTAAGGATGTCCTTGTGGCTTCACAATGTGGGTATTAATCCTTTATGAGATATCTGGGAGTCAATAAATGGGATTTTTGAGTGTGGAAGCAGAAATAGATTCAGTTTAACGAGTCATCTAAAAGCCTTTAATATAATAAGAAATATTGTTCTCCGGGTTTAAGAGTCATGGCAGGCTGGCGGAGGTTTTCCTTTAGTCGATCGTACACAGACAAATCGAGATGTGCTTTACATGCTGAGATATGAAGATTTGTTGCTTGCTTTTGTATCGGGGCTGACTTTCACTTGACACTTTGTACTCAGTTGGCATACCTGAGTACAAAACACCCTCGCATCACACCAAGGGTAAATGTTTGCAGTTTTTGCTCCACTCCACTTTAAAATACACATGAATGGGATAAACAGAAATGCATTGTGTTCCCCTGCCTTTGGGAAAATCGGATCCTGTAAAAAACAGCACTAAGTCTAAGGCTGACCATGATTTTACCACTTAGCCCTCTTGGTAAAGGGTAGATTCTCCTTAGTGGGATGATACAGAGCCAAACTACACTTGTCATTAAATGCATCTTGGCATTTAATTGCACATTCTTCTTGTTTTAAATGCAAATGGTGGCCAGCACCTTTTCCCCTAACAAGGACTCAAGGCAGCTTAGAGCTAAAATATTGTTTTATTCCCTTTATTTGTTGACGGTGTTGTGCACGATCCCTTTCCTCACACATTTTTCCTTTACAACAATTCTGTGAGGTAGGTTCGACGGAGAGGTTGTAATTGCCTCAAGCTGCCCCTTGACTCGTAATCTGGTGAACCGGGTTCGCTTCCTTGCTCCTCCACATGCAGCTGCTGGGTGACCTTGGGCTAGTCACACTTCTCTGAAGTCTCTCAGCCTCACTCACCTCACAGAGTATTTGTTGTGAGGGAGGAAGGGAAAGGATGATGTTAGCTGCTTTGAGATTCAGGGTAGTGATAAAGCGGGATATCAAATCCAAACTCTTCTTCTTCTTCTTCTATGTTCATCTGAGAAGTATTGGAGGGTACGTCAGTGTCCTTCGGGAGGAAAGAGATGGTTTGAACTCTTCCTTCAACCTCTCAATGCTGTGATATGATTAATAATCATGCTTTCCCCAGAAGCTGTTGTTTGAATTTTACAATTTCAGAAAATGTGCATGTTGAATGTAAAGATGTATTTAACATCATGTCTTATTGGGTCCACTTATTGGGTCCACTTAGCTACCTTGGGCTGATAAAACAGACTCTAGGGTGGTAGTTTAGTTAACTGCATGGTTTAATGAAGGCATCCCCAAACTCGGCCTTCCAGATGTTTTGGGACTACAACTCCCATCATCCCTAGCTAACAGGACCAGTGGTCAGGGGTGATGGGAGTTGTAGTCCCAAAACATCTGGAGGGCCAAGTTTGGGGATGCCTGGTTTAATGTGTATGCTTGTTCATTGAAGTAGCCTTTTGGGTCATTCATTCACATTTACATCCTGCTTTTATATTACATTTTTTTTTTAATTAATAACTTTCATTAGTTAGCTTTCATAAAATGCCAACAACATTCTAGGTTTCATTACTATTTTCTTTACTCTTCAATCTTGGGCAGGGAGGATGTGAAGAAATGGCCCTGTTAGTATTCAGTCAACTTAGGTGTTCAGTCAAACTTTGGAAATACCCCTAAGATAAATGTAATAATCAGGAGTTCAGCAATAGTTTGGTACAGTGCAAATGTTTGGGGACAGATTACTGAAACACATCTACTGATAAAAAGAGGCAGAGCAAACGTCGGTGGGATATAATGAATAAGACAAAATAAAAACAGAGCGAGGATTTTGAATAAAAATGTCTAAACCCCACGGAGAGAAGCAGTAATTGAAACAAAATCCGTTTCCAACTTACACATCTGAATAGTGGGATAAAATTATGCTAATCTAATGTATCTGCCCTATTGTGCTTTTCTCTTCATTATGCTGCATGCATAAATATGAGGTGGTTATTATCCCTTTGATAATATTCCATACTTAACTGCTTCAAATTGGGATACTCTCCTTACGCAGTGCAAATACACTCTTTTGAAGGATCTTGTTTACCAAAGCTTCCTTGGCTTGTTATATCGTATTTTAATTTAGCTTTGTTTACAGTGTGTAGAATGTGTTACAAATTATATTTGCTGGTTTGCATTGTAGGTTATGCGATGCTTACATAATATTACCGGGCCCCTCCCATTTCATCTCTGGAGCAGTAGCTCTTCAAAATCTCATGCCTCAGCATTTAAAAGATTTTATTTCCATCTAAAATCTGCTGCTGGGCAGAGCTTTGGAAGACTTCAGCTGGATCTAGACACATCAAAGAAGCGTTCCAGTTAAATGCATTTGAAAGTTTGTATGAAAAATCTGGTTAGCAAAAATGGTACTCCACAGCGCCATCTGGTGTCAGTGTTAGAATGCATAAACAACAAATATAAAGTGCTTTTTCTTTGCCAGTGTAGCTGAGTCCTACATTTTCACACTGGATTACACTAGGAATATTTTCTTTTTCTTTCTTTTTTTACTTACACCGACTACTTAAACATGAAAACTAGGTTTGTGTACGAACATTTGCTGTAGTGATGGTGTGCTGATTATGGCTGTTTGGGAGCACACACTGTCTAAATACATTAGGGAAGTCTGGAATATGTTTGGATGTGAAGGTGAATTCCATTTTAATAAAGGAAAACCCCTTTATGTAATGAATTTTCCTTTTAGCTGCCTTTTGCTGTGCCTCAGTAAGTATGAAGGAAGGTGCAAGGAATGGCTGTGGTTTGTGGCAAAACGGCCTGTTGAAGGACTTGCTATGAGAAATATTTAGCTTGCTATATAAGGCTTAACCATGCAAGCAAAGAATGACAAAAAATGGAATAACAGATGGAAGCAGTCCATTCACTGATTTCACAGAGATCAGGTTGAAGAATGCCTGATCACAATATGGATGCTCAAGGAGATGGTGATGTATGCAATGTGCCATAAATTGGGTCCTCCCTTAAAGAGGGCATGTATTGCAGTGAGACCTGGACAACTGACACCCTGTGTTGTGGGTGGGTACATTTGGTCAGCCACAACACCTGATTGGTAGGTCCCCCGAAGCTGGGTACAATCTGGCCAATGGGATGCACTCCAAATGGTTTGAGGGACCTATTTATGCCCATGCACATGACCCAGAGCTTCCTTTTTCGGCGCGTGCATTCGGAACACCCGCCCACCTCTCCCTACTTTTAGGGCTTGTTGTGGTTGACCTTGCTATGCCATCCTGTGTCGTCTGTCATTGGGACAGGGGCATGGCAGGAATTTTCCCCACTTGGCTGATTGTCTGTTGCCATTTGGGTTTCGCCTGCCGTGTAGCAAATCGTCACAACTTGTAAGGTTGCAGATAGGCTCTAGTTCAGGTGATAGGGATGGGAGAACGCTCTTGCCATCCCTATGTGAAAGGTATTCTGTTAAAGGCATCCAGGGACTCGATGGTTTGGTCAACCCCTGAGAAGGGGTTGTGCCTGATTTGGGTGGCGGAAAGCCCCTTCCTGGCTTTCCGCTTATCCAGGTGTTCACCCTTGGCTGACCTATGCTGGTGCCCTGGGTCAGTGCTACCTGCATGGCAGGGAGCTAGTCAAACCGGAGCCTATGCAACCAGTCACTTTCTGTAATCAATAAAGTTGTGGCCTAAATTCTGGCAAAAAGCAAACCAAAAATTTGAGTAAAGTGTGAATTACTTTAGGGGCGAGGTTTCTGGGTCGGAACATGCAAAAGATCATGCATGCTACAGAGTATTATGCTGGACTGTTTTGAATCTTTTTGTGTTTTGGTGTCAAGCTATAACTGTACTTGAGGGATATGGGTGGCACTGTGGTCTAAACCACTGAAACTCTTGGGCTTCCCGATCAGAAGGTTGGCGGTTCGAATCCCCGTGATGGGGTGAGCCCCCGTTGCTCTGTCCCAGCTCCTGCCAACTTAGCAGTTCGAAAGCACACCAGTGCAAGTAGATAAATAGGTACCATTGTGGTGGGAAGGTAAACAGCATTTCCATGTGCTCTTGGCTTCTGTCACGGTGTTCTGTTGTGCTAGAAGTAGTTTAGTCCTGCTGGCCACATGACCCAGAAAGCTGTCTGCGGCCAAACGCCAGCTCCCTCAGCCTGAAAGCGAGATGAGCGCTGCAACACCATAGTCGCCTTTGAATAGACTTAACCATCCAGGGGTCCTTTACCTTTACCTTTATAACTGTATAACTCTCCATCCACCCTGCAGAAGTTAGCTTGTGTCCTTATTTTGCATTCAGTTGGAATTGTTTTATTCCCAGTCCTGTACATTAATTTCTGCACAATTTAGGTGTTTTGTTTGAAATGATAAAGCCTCTCCTCCTTACAGAGGGGAGGAGCTGTGAGCAGGAGCCATTTCCCGCGTTGGCAGGGGGCGTTCCAGCCCCCTACCCAGCTGGCCTGGCTGCTGTGCCACGTCCCCAGGTAGCCAACCAACCAGGTGGAGGCTTGGGGTGGGGTTTTGCTGCTCAAACGTGGCCGTGGCAGCACTTCTCTTTCATCCCGCTACTGGTTTTAATCGGATCAAGACCTCTGGAGGAGCTTGAGTTTTTTTGGCTGGTTTGGGAGCGTGGGCAGCAAGAGCCAGGAGGAGCAGTTCCTGCAGGGAAGCAGGGGCTCAAGTATTTTGTCTTGGCAGCAGATTTCTGAGTAGAGTGCCTCAAAGGAAGCAGAATCATCAGGGGTTTGCAAACCGTGAGGTTTGGAGACTGGCTTGGCAGGGGCGGGTGGGGCAGTTGCCTTGCATTTTCTTTGGGTTTCTGTTGCTTTGTCCCCTCTGGGATGATTTGTTTTGCCCTTATTGGCCTGAGAGAGCAGTTGGTGTTTCACATCCGGACTTTGTTGCTTGTCCCCCATCCCCAACAGTGGCTCTGTCCTTTGCCCCCTTTGTCCTTTCCCCTCCGTTTGCTTGTTAAACTTTTTGGAAGGAACAAACCCCCCTTCAGTTTGAAATGTTAAGGAGCAGAATTGCTATGAGAAGGTGAGTGGTGAATGAGTGACAGGCAGTAGTAGTAGAAGAAGAGTTTGGATTTGATATCCCGCTTTATCACTACCCGAAGGAGTCTCAAAGCGGCTAACATTCTCCTTTTCCTTCCTCCCCCACAACAAACACTCTGTGAGGTGAGTGAGGCTGAGAGACTTCAGAGAAGTGTGACTGGCCCAAGGTCACCCAGCAGCTGCATGTGGAGGAGAGGGGAATCAAACCCAGTTCACCAGATTACGAGTCCACTGCTCTTAACCACTACACCACAGGGAAATTAGAGCAGGGAGACAGTGACTGAAGATAGCTGGATGGGGAAAGGCAAGTTAAATGAAATCTCTCCCTCTGCCCACATATTTACAGATGCTGTTTGTCACCATTATGGCAGCTAAAATGGAAGCGCACCTGCATGGACATCTGGTGTATGGAATCACTGAAAACGAACAGCCCTAATTAGACAGATCCTTTTGAATGGATTGCAAAAGACTCCACCAATATGGTAGTAGTAGGAAGATCTGATTATATGCTTTCCGCCATCTGCGTTTTTCCAATATGTGAACCAAGTTTGTTTTTCACATTTCACATCACCTCAGTCCAAGGGTCCAGATGAGCAGCACCCTATTAACTGTTCCTCAAAAACTCCCCCTTCCCGTAGCCCAGTTGGAATAATAGTACATTACATCACTTCCACAACATGCATAAGAACAGAAGTGGAAAATGACTGCCTCCTTTTCCCGACCATGCAACTTTATCATGGACTTTTGCTTCACTGAGTTCCTTGTGGCGGACTCTGACAATGTCAATCTTATGCCTTTTGCTTTGATGATTCGAGCCACAACAAAGGAGCAGAGCCGTGATCACATATGCTCCAACTGTTCTTATTCCCCAGGGACAGATCCTATTTTCTAGGATTTGCCCTTCAGAAAAATATGTCGAAATTTCCCTTCTTGAGGATGCTCCTCAAGTATGCACATCCATGTTTTAGAGTTCTTCTGGCTTCAGCTGCTTCCTTTAAATCTCTAGAAGTTATATCTTTTGAGTGTAGGTCCGGCTGCATCTTTGCTCTAGTGCACAAAACGTTTCAGTGGACGTGCATGAATGCAAAATGTCCATTCATAGCATATGCCTTCTGCGCCTCCATATCTGCCTACTGCAAATAGTAAATGTTGCAACTCAATCTAACATTGTGGTATGGCTGGGTAGTCAAAGAAAATGTCACTATAATGTTTGAAGCCTGGAGGTATGTCATCTCTGTTTCTATTTTCAATTAAACATATCTGAATCCATTTACAAGAAAGATCTGGTTTGATTTTTTCAGTGGTTTTTTTTTTTGCCATTGCCCATTGTTTTGTTAATCTAATATAATATGTATTTTGTAAAATGTTTGCTGCTGTTGTTATTATTTATTTGATTTCTTATCCACCTATCACCCAAGGGGGTGTTCCAGCAATACAATACTCTGTGTGTGTGTGTGTGTGTGTGTGTTTAAAAAATATAGTCACAAATATAGCATGACTGTTTTGTTATTCCAATAATTTATTGCTGTTGTTCAATTGTTTAGTCGTGTTCAACTCTTCGTGACCCCCTGGACCAGAGCACATCAGGCACTCCTGTCTTCCACTGCCTCCTGCAGTTTGGTCAAACTCATGTTAGTAGCAATAAATTATTATTATTATTATTATTATTATTATTATTATTATTATTATTATTATTATTATTATTAAATTAAAAGTATAATGCTACACATATTTACTTGGAAGTAAATCACACTATTTTGAATAGGTCTTGCTTCCTAAAATGTGCTGTTAGGACGATGGCAGCCTGCAATGTCCAATTAAACATTTTCCTAAATATCCTTGAAGGGAGCTATTAGGGCAAGTTTGCTAACAAATCTTCCAGAAGGAAGTGCAGAGCAAGCTGTTGCACAGTATACAGCAAGCAAAGGAAGCAGGTAGACAGGTGTGTGTGGGTGCATGTGTGTGTGTGTGTGTTTTCTCTGTGTGTACACAAAAATAGAGACAGCAAGTCTTGGTGCAATAATAGCTGTAAAAATATACAAGTATATAAAGTATGCAAGTATATAAATTTCATCTTGAAATGCTGGATAGTATGTGACTGATATGACCCAGATAGCCAGGAGTTTTATACACAAGTGAATATAGAGAAATTATAAACCCATGAATAATGAAGGGAGAAATGCCACCATTAAAACTTAAGTTTGCAAATTGGTGCCCACTCTGCTTGACTTATGAGTAAAATGTAGAAATAATGTAGACTCAGTAGAGGAGAATTAGTAAATATAATTTCCCCGCACAAACAAAAGCCTTATTGGACATTTGCTATTCAGAAGGAACAAAAGCATTAAAAACTGATGTGTGCATGGTTCTGGCAGGCATCCTTTTGGAGACGTTGATTGACATCTGGAATATTTGGCAGAAAAATCCCAAGGCTATAGATGGATACAAGAGTTCTGTGCTTTATTAATTGTTTGATTTGATTTTAAAATTTTATAACCCACCCTTCTGTTTATGTGCTCCGAGCAGCTTTTATAATCACCAAAAAAAATACGCCAATATGCAATAAAAACCCAAATACAACAGCAAATGTCATTTTTTGCACATCTGATTAGAAAGGTTCACCATCACGCAACACTATCTGTTTTTTAAAAATTATTTAGGCGTATTTATACCCCACCTACTAACCAAAGTGCTAGAGGAGGCTTACATTATATATTCAAGTAGCAATTAAAATAGATGGGAATATAATAGTCACTACAGCAGAGCATATTGAGTGTAGCACCTCAACAGCATCCTCTTTTAAAATTTTAAATAGTTCAGCTGGAATATCATCACTTCCACTGGCCTTGTTATTAGCAGTGCTTTCTAAGGTCCATTTGACTTCACTCTCCAGGATGTCTGGCTCAAGGTCAGCAACCACACTACCTGGGGTATACGAGACATCCATATCTTTCTGGTATAATTCCTCCTTGTATTCTTGCCACCTCTTCTTGATGTCTTCTGCTTCCGTTAGGTCCTTACCAGCATGAGATTGACTAAACTGCGGGAGGCAGTGGAAGACAGAAGTGCCTGGCGTGCTCTGGTCCATGGGGTCACGAAGAGTCAGACACAACTAAACGACTAAACAACAAACTTTTGTCCTTTATTATGGTAATCTTTCCTATCTCCAATTTTCTTGAACAGATCTCTGGTTTTCCCATTCTGTTGTTTTCCTCTATTTCTTTGTATTGATCGTTTAAGAATGCCCTCTTGTCTCTCCTTGCTATTCTTTGGAAATCTGCATTCAATTTCCTGTATCTTTCACTATCTCCCTCACATTTTGCTTGCCTTCTCTCCCCCGCTATTTGTAAGGCCTCGTTGGACAGCCACTTTGCTTTGCTTTCTTGCATTGGGATGGTCTTCGTTGCTGCCTCCTGTGTAATGTTACGAGCCTCCAACCATAATTCCTCAAGCACTCTGTCCACCAAATCTAAATTCTTAAAACTGTTCTTTACTTCCATTGTGTATTCATAAGGGATTTGATTTAGATTGTATCTTACTGGCCCAGTGGTTTTTCCTACTTTCTTCAGTTTAAGCTTGAATTTTGCCTTCATGTCCGGGCTGAACAATGGGGGTGGAGATGCTCCTTCAGGTATACTGAGCTGAGGCCGTTTAGGGTTTTAAAGGTCAGCACCAACGCTTTGAATTGTGCTCGGAAATGAACTGGGAGCCAACGTAGGTCTTTCAGGACCGGTGTTATATGGTCTCAGTGGCCACTCCCAGTCAGTAACTGGGGAGTGACCTGGCAGTTGTATATGAGTGGAAAATTAACCAGCAAAGCTTGAAGTTCCTCTCACTCAGAGATAAGGGTGAATCATGAGGCAGGGGCAGTCATAACAATGCTTTTTATCGTGTTTTTATTATGATCATCTGCGAAATGTGTTCTTAATGTTGCATACCAGCCTGGGATCTTTTGATAAAGGGTGGTATTTAAATTGAATAAAAAGAAGTTTGGGTGTTGCAAACCAGCCTTGCCCTCTAGCCTAAGGGTAGCCAATGGAGTCCATTCCAGATGCTGTTGTTTTGTTGCTTTTAATTATTTATTTGTCTTTTGCCTTTTTTTATCTTGTGAACTGCCCTGAGATCATGTGAGGAAGGGTGGTATATAAATCTGATTAATAAATAATAAATAAATAAACATGGCAGGACCGAGTCTCAAACCAAGATACCTAAGCCTCCTAAGATCTCCCAAGCCTACATTCCCAGCATGTTCAGCTCCTGTCTCAGCAACATCTGCACTGGGTTGGTCATGTCCACAGAATGAAAGATGGCAGTAGCCTCAAGATATCTGAAAACGTGATATGAAGGCTGACAACATGAACCCCGCCATGTGGGAATCACTTGCAGACGACCACACTGCCTGGGGACAGTCAGGTCATGCTTCCATAACAGTGACCAGAGAAGTGAGGACCAATGGGAGGAGCACACAAAGAAAAAACACCATGTTGCATCTACAGCAGCACGATCAGATGCCTGCATCTGTCCCAGCTACAACAAAATATGTCTCTCAATCAATCAATGTTATTGTTGGTAGCCATTAACCAGATGTCTCTTCCATATCAGTGTCTATAATCACAGCAGGCGTTGTAACCTTCCAACAGTTTGACTTCATACTGGCCTCGGTCCAGTATACCTGAAGAAGCATCTCTACCCCCATCGTTTTGCCCGGACACTGAGGTCCAGTGCCGAGGGCCTTCTGGCGGTTCCCTCACTGTGAGAAGCCAAGTTACAGGGAACCATGCAGAGGGCCTTCTTGGTAGTGGCACTCGCCCTGTGGAACGCCCTCCCACCAGTTGTCAAAGAGAAAAACAGCTACCAAACTTTTAGAAGACATCTGAAGGCAGCCCTGCTTAGGGAAGCTTTTAATGTTTAATAGACTATTGTATTTTAATATTCTGTTGGAAGCCACCCAGAGTGGCTGGGGAACCCCAGCCAGATGGGCGGGGTATAAAGAATAAATTGTTGTTGTTGTTGTTGTTGTTGTTGTTGTTGTTGTTGTTGTTATTCAAAGGTGCACTCCTCTATTATTTCCCAAGACAGATGCCAACAGTTCCCATCACTTCACCCATAGGACATGCTAGCTTCAGCTGATGGGAATTGTAATCCAAAAATATCTGGAGGTCAACACATTGGTTGTCCCTTCTCCAGGCAATTGGGCATCTCTATGGGCGTGGCCTGAGACAGTCCGTTCCCATTTTTATTGGATTCTCCTGTGACCTTTGCAACCAAGTAACCACCCAAATCTTTTCTTTTTTCACCTGCACGTTTGCAGGAGGTCTGGGATTTGGGAATTACTCAGGAAGATTCAAACTATTAAGTGTGTCAGAAAATGTAAATAGAGATAAATAGGTGATGTCATGCCCCCCACTACATTTTAACTGCATATTAATCACTACAAGTGAATGCAATACACGTTAAAAAAAACAACACAATGATGAAAGATGAGGTGAATGGAAAATTCAGGGTTTTTAATAGCTTTGATCCCTATTGTTTATACAAAGCACTGGAAATGTGTGTATTATATAAAGGCATAGACTATTCTACTTTGTACCAACGGGGTAATAGGTTCTATGAATAATGCACGTAATGTGATTTAATGCATAAACTCTAAAAC
Organism: Podarcis melisellensis; assembly: GCF_964234715.1. Classification (NCBI taxonomy): domain Eukaryota; kingdom Metazoa; phylum Chordata; class Lepidosauria; order Squamata; family Lacertidae; genus Podarcis; species Podarcis melisellensis. Next base: position 81,924,370 of record NC_138538.1, on the reverse strand, counting down.
ATAAACCATAAATCCAACTTGTCAGAAACCTACTTTCATAAAATGGAGTCTATTTCATAAAATCGCACTGCTTCATCACAGTATTTAAATAAGCACTCTGGAAACACACTGTATGAGTTCCAGGGCCTGATCCTTCCCATCACCTATATTAGGATGTTTGGAACTCTTATCCAAAGGAGTCTACAATCATGTGCTGCATAACCGTTCAACTGAAATTCATCCAAATGAACTTTTTAGTTAATATCAAAATCATCCTCGAGGGCAGGGGGAATTGACATTCTGCATGTTACAAGCTGCTGTTCTGAAGCATAGGATGCAAAAGTAATTCAGGGGCCACGAACAAGAAGTAACTGCATTTCCATATTGAATTTCCCAAGGCTTACCTTGTTTAGTTTAACACAGGGAGATTTTAAAGGCACAAGGAATCAAACATTTTGTTCCTGTACTACTTGCTGCTGGCTGTTCCTGTTGGCAGAGAATGAATTTGTGCAGCATGATAGATACAGGAAATTCCTTACATTCCTTCCTGCTGATTGCTTAGCAACAGTGATTAAGTGAATAAGCAACCTTAGAAATAGCAGTGTCCTCCGTATCTGCCTAATAAGCCTTAGAACATTTCCTCCTCGTTTTGCTTTCTACCTTTCATTATAAATGGCCAACTGATTTCCTTTTAAAAAACTGGGAGCTAAGACATTTGGTTCTACATTTGGTGGGGAGGGAGAGAATGAATGTGAGGCGAATGAGAAAAAAGAAAAATGAAATCATTCAAAGTTCTACCCACAAATGAACTTAATTCACCTTAAGCTCACCCAGCCATTATTGAAACTACTTTCATGCGTAGTTCAAAGATTTTTTTTTTTAAAAAAAATTCAACCAGTTCATTCCAAGTACTGCATAATGCATGTGGTATAACTGGGGATCATATTCTGCATTCAGAAGCCAATATACATTTCTAATCAGGTTGTTATCCACATTTGGTTTAACTGTGGAACACCTTATATATATGATCACCATTTTTTTTTGGGGGGGGGATTACAGATCCTGAGAGGATATTCTTGAAGACGCTGCCTTTGTGAAACAGTTATCCACACCCAGCTTTTACACAAAAAGTTAAGATATTAAGGATATTCGCAATATCCACAACATTTTCAGTGGCTGCCGCTTAGCTTTAGACTTTAGTTCCTGTTAGGAACCATCAGATGTGGTGTTGTGTGGAAAAGATGTTACACCCTCTAATTAAAACAGACATTTAGTGACAGGGGATATGAGAAGGATTATTTCCTTTTTGTGTGTATTAGTCATTTTTAAAAATCCCTTCCTTTCACTGAGGCTTTCCTGAAATGCAATGTATTTAAAATAAAAAGTGAACATCTCTCCAGTGCACATTTGAACAATATACAATTTTGCAAAAGGCCAAAAAAAAAAGATTAATGTACGAATGTATCTCCACAAAAGAGAAACTGGGTGTCAAAGAATTTCACACTACAGATTCTGCAGCATATCAGGTAATTCTGTTCCATTGTCATAGGGCTATATAATTGAACCAAAGGGAAGCTTCAGTTTCGAAACGGCATCAGTTGCCTGTTGGTAAATCTGTTTTCTCATTCAAATAAATGATTATACCTGTTGCACAATTTTATTAAACATTGATACAATGCCCATATATGGTGGTGGGGAAATGGAAGGGAAGGGACCAAGGACGATGAGTCAAAATGGATGCCTCAAGTGAAACACTAAAGGCCTTCTGTGAATGCAAGGCATGCCAAACCATGCTTGATACAATTAAGGATGCTTGGGAAATTCAACCTTTGCAAATTCAGTACCAGCTTAACAGATCCTTATGTGCTGGGCTAATATGTACAGTGGTACCTCGGGTTACTTACGCTTCAGGTTACAGACTCCGCTAACCCAGAAATAATACCTCGGGTTAAGAACTTTGCTTCAGGATGAGAACAGAAATCGTGCTCCGGTGGCGTGGCGGCAGTGGGAGGCCCCATTGGCTAAAGTGGTGCTTCAGGTTAAGAACAGATTCAGGTTAAGAACGGACTTCCAGAATGAATTAAATACTTAACCCAAGGTACTATTGTAGACAGTGGCATAGTGTGGGTTGTCAGCACCCGGGGCAAGGCAAGTAATTTGCGCCCCCTAACCCCTAACCTGCCGCCGCTGCCAGCTTCTTCTTGCTGCTGCCTGGGCTGGGGTATTTACGGTAAGGTAGCCACGGCGGCGGCGGGTCTGTGTCAGGTGATCTGAGGTGAATTGCCGCTGGCGATACCGCCCAAAGGACGCCGCATGCCCGGAGGAGGAGGGCAGAGAGGCGAGGAAAATGCAACATGCAGCAGCAGCGGCGGCAGGGCTGTGAGGAGGGGCTGCCTGGCGCACCCTCCGCGGCCCTGACACTTACTTTTAATTAAAAAATGAGATAAGTTGAATGAGAAAAATGGAAAATGGAACATGTATAAATGCTGTGATATAAAGATGAAATTTGAAAGCCATGAGTTGGGAAGGAGGGAAGTTGACAGGCTCATATGAGCAAAAAAGTAGAGTGGATAATAAGAATGTGTTTAAATATTAAAAATAAAAATATAACCCCCCCAAAAAAAGATTCACAAAATGTTTAGGGGTATGCATACCCCTGTGTTCCCCCCAGAGAAAAAGCACTGCCAATAACCTCTGGGGACCTAAAGTTGAGAAGCGTTGTTCTATAAGTAGCCCCTCTGCAATAAGACCAACATCAACATCTGGCACCTTCAAGCAATAATGAGGGCTACAGTGCCGTAGTAGACCCCATGGTTGCTTTCTCCTTTCCCCCAGGTCCCTGACTTTGTGGACAGCTGCACTGGATGCTCATTTTAGTTTTCCCAAATGTTCTGATATAGAGTCACTCTGGGACATGGTGATATATATAAATATATTTTTTTTAAAAAAAACCTGCTGCTACAAGGGACCCACCAGGGTAGGATGCTGCCCACCAGAAGGCACTTTGCCACAGAGATCTTCATCCACCAAAAACACACCTGGAGTTGCCCTTTCTCTACAAAGTGCTTTCCCTTACCAGAGGGAGCAGGAGCTGATCATCACTTGTTAGATAATGATCCTTTGAAAAGCAACAATTCTATAGTCAGACCAAGCTGTCATGCACAGTTTTCCTTCCTGAACCAGAAAAGAGTGGTTTTTTTTCTTTCTTTCTAGTAAGAGAATTCTTAATACAACACAACTTTTGAAAGAGCTGTTTTAATGAGACTATTTATAGCACTCCCATTTCACATTTCATGTGAGAGGACAAGCTCAATTGGAACATTCTGGAGCGATGAACTAAAATTTGTGGGGCGGGGGAACGCTTGGGCTGTGTGCAAGAGAGAACATCTCAGCAGTGACAGTCAGATACTTATTTTACATATCTGTGATGAGCAGGGTTTAATCTCCCACTGGCTTTTATAATGTGCATCGGATATTGCTTCTTTTTCACTTTTTAGCAAGCCAGCAGGAAGCTTAATCATAAAACAATCACTTGCCGCTGAAAGGCCTCTGAAGATACACTGTCAAAATAATGGTGACATCTGACTTGGCATAGCGAGGCAAGGAAATCTCATATGCCGTAGCTTGTATAAAGCTCTCTCTCATTAACACTTATTTATCATATTTGTATTTCCCTTCCCAGTTCCTCCAAGAAACTCAGGGTGAGCAACTCCATTTTAGCCTCCTGCCAATTCTGCATGGTGGAATGCGTTTATTGCAAGACGTTCACCCTGCCTTTCTATGCAATGCACCCACAAGTCAGGTTGCAAGTATTTAATGAAACAGCAAAATAAATTAAAATCCAATGAGACAGCAAATAGTCAAACAATAAGAAACATGCTCCAGAAGGCCTTAACCTTTTCAGTTCGGTTTCTAAGTTTATTGTTCTAGCCAAAGGCCATGACAAGCTTGTAGCAATAGTATAGATAAAATGATACAGAACATATATCCAAAACATAAGCCAACATCCATGATGCAAGAGAGAGAAGATACCAGATAAATCAACAATCTTAAACCTTAACTAACTAAAAAGAAAAAGTCAGCTGAAATCAAAATGGAAGTACAGGGCAGACCCAGTAATTTCAATAGGTCTACTCAGTTTACCTTAGTTGGATGTTCCAATGCACAAGCTGAAATGTAGCCATCCAGATTTCACACACCTCCAGATGGAGATCTCAGCTCCAGGATGTATCAAAAATTATCTTAAAAGGTAAATAGCTTGAGAGTAAACACATTTAGAAAAGTGCCACATCGGGCAATAGATATAGGTCACAGTATAGATTTTAACCTCTGGGGGAAACTCTGGCAAAGTGATTTGAAGTTCAAAGCATGCTATTCTTCAAAGGAGAACTACTTGGAAATGATTTGCAGATGGTCTTTAACTCTGAGTAGGCTCACTAAGATGTATAAGACTGAATAAGATAAGTGCTGGAGATACAAATGAGGTTCTTTCATATGTGGTGGACTTGTAAAAGGGTAAAAGAGTATTGGGAAATGATCCATAACAAATTTAAAAAAATGTTTAAAAGTACTCCCCCCAAAAAACAACAACAACCCCAGAGTCCTTTTTGTTCGGGATAATTAAGACTGAAATTCCCACGTGTCAAAAAAGGTTATTTATGTATGCCACTACTGTGGCCCGTGTTTTGTTAGCCCCCAAATGGAAAACGAGTGAGGTCCCAACTAAAGAAGAGTGGCAACTTAAACTGATAGAATATGCACAGCTTGCAGACTTACCATATAGAATAAGAGAACAAGAAGAACATACGTTTAGAGAAGATTGGAAAACGATTATTGAATATATGGGAAATAACTGTGTACAGCTGAAAACGCTGGCAGCATTAAGATAAATTCAGCAGTGTAAATAGGTTGTGATGGAGGTAATAATGGAATCTTGAATGGTATAGTTTCTGCAAAATATGCAGGGATTTATGATATGTAAAATGAACCATAGAAAGGGAAGAAGGGAAGTCATTGATATCTTAAAGGTAAAGGGACCCCTGACCATTAGGTCCAGTCATGGCCAACGCTGGGTTTGCAGCACTCAACTTGCTTTATTGGCCGAGGGAGCCAGCATACATCTTCCGGGTCACGTGGCCAGCATGACTAAGCCACTTCTGGAGAACCAGAGCAGCACACGGAAATGCCATTTACCTTCCCACTGGAGCGGTACCTATTTATCTACTGCACTTTGATGTGCTTTTGAACTGCTAGGTTGGCAGGAGCAGGGACCGAACAACGGGAGCTCACCCTGTCACGGGGATTCGAACCACCGACCTTCTGATCGGCAAGTCCTAGGCTCTATGGTTTAACCCACAGCGCCACCCACACCCCTCATTCATATCTTAAGGATGTGTAAATGAGTGCTTTAAATTGAAAAACAGAAAATTTAATCAAAATTATATATACATAATGTTCATTCCACTATTGTAAGCAATTGATCTTTAGCATGGCAGCAGCTACACTTTTGGAACTCCATGCTCACTTACATTAGGCAGCTACTTTCACTGAACTGTATATATGGTGCCTGCTTTAAAAAAAATGTTTGGGTAAGCATACCCTATAAAGTATTTTGGGTCAACTTGTTTTAACCTCTGGCTTTAATCTATGATTTTCATGTATAATTTATTATTTTCTTTAAAACACAATATTTTTAAAAAACAATTAAGCAGTGGTATCAATTCTTTAAATACAGTAAAATGAAATGCATAATTTGGGAGGAGAGAGCAAGCTAGTTTTCATGCAAAATGCTGTGCAAATTTGTTTGCTCTTGTACATTAATGTGAACAGGATATGGAATGAATGGATACATGCAATATTGAATGAATGAATAAATACATGCCATGGACCAGAATCAGGCTAATTTGCTCATCCTTCATTCTGGGCCACTTCAGTTTTCTGGAGAAGTGTTGGTACAAATGCCTAGTTAAGGAAGAACTGTCAGATTTTACTTGAGACAAAATATCAGTGGCAACCCTAGTATCCGTGGAAATAAATTCTGTTTCAGAGAATCCCTCCATTTGTATTTCATAATATTCTGCCCCACTTGCCCCTGTTATGGATGTGTTCGTTTAATTTATGGATGTTTGTAATACAAGAAGATGATATCAGATCCATAGTAATAATGCACAACTGTGATCTTTTCTAAGGAAATTTATCTGGCAGTTGGCATCAATTAACATTAGCAGAAACATGTGTGTGACTCTGGATATATTTATTGTAAATGGCCAATTAAACTTACTCGTGCTTTTAAATCTTTGGATATTCATGCTGTATAAAATCAATCCTTTGCAACCAACATATGATTATTAATTGGCCACAAAAACATTCCTCTCATGCTAATATATCAACACTGGAAATTACCTGGAAGTTTGATTTAATGTATTTGCTTTTATACAGGTATCAGGGAATCAAGCAGAGGTCTTGAGCCTTTAGTGAATATCATTGAAACATGCTTTTCATTCCCCCTTGCTACTCTGGATGAGATTTGGAACATTGTTTTCTATTTTTACTGTGCTAGACCCAGCAAAGAGAACTGAATGAAAGATGTAAAAGCTGCAGGGATGAACCATCAACCTCAGTGGGGATTCCCATAGGAGTGAATGGAATCCTTTATTCTTCTGGGCTTGGACCTGAGCTGAGCAGCTTCCAGGTATGAAGTGGCCCCTGGATAAAGTAAATTCTCACAACAGTGGCCCCCAGCATGTTAACTGGCAGAACTGAACAGCGACAAACATTATTACTATAATTTGTATACCACATAATGCCCAAATAGGCTCCTAAGCAGTTTTCAAGTATAAAAACCAGTTATACAAGCATTACAAATATAAACATCCACAACAAAAATACATAATAAAACAGTCCCATTTAAATATTAAAATATGGGAGGGGGGGACACACAACCCTTTTAAAACAGGAGATTTAGGCTGAGAGATCAAGGGAAAGCCTGCATAAACACATGCACCTGCAAACATAGGCGCAAGGTCAGTTATAAACACCCAGGAATTATGCTATGCTTTGTGTGGCATTTTGTAGGAAATTAATATGGTGTGCAGTCCATTAATTGTGGTAAGTTAAGATGGTGGCTGGAATGCGTTCAGAGTATTGGGCTTGCGGTTTTATTTTTTTTAAGGGTGGTCTTTGGCAAGCACCTGTCAGGACACCACAGTGGTACCTTGGTTCTCAAACTTAATCCATTATGGAAGTCCGTTCCAAAACCAAAGCGTTCCAAAACCAAGGCACGCTTTCCCATAGAAAGTAATACAAAATGGATTAATCCATTCCATCAATCAGTAGCTGAGCTGGGTTCCACACAGTTACAAAAACAAGACAAAAAAGCCGCAAAAAGAAAAACGCAGAATAAATACTGTAGCAAAAACAGACAGACCTCAGCGTTACACTCAAAACAGAAGTGTGGCACTCAAATCGGAAGCGACACTCAAAATGGAAGTGTGGCACTCAAATCAGAAGCGTAACACTCAAAATGGAGCACGTTCGACTTCTGAAAAAAGTCCACTTACTTCCAGGTTTGCAGTGTTTGGGTTCCAAGTTGTTTGGGTACCAAGGTGTTTGAGAACCAAGGTACCACTGCATGTGGATCCCTGGTAACTCTCTCCAAGGATACAGGGTTGTGACACATTCCTGGAGCATGAATAATTTTGTGGCACATGTTTGCGTCCAGCTGAGGGCCAGCAAGGAATGAAGAGTGCGGAAAGAGATGACTCTAGTCTTATTGAGCTCCCCTCTCCCTATCACATCAAAACAATTCCTAATCAAGGAAAATGAATTGAAATTATATTATTACAGCTATGCTCTCTTCTTCAAACAACATGCTCAGTGCTGCTTGATCCTTAGCAGTTGACAAGTTGGCTGATTAAGACGATCGTTAGGCTTGTGGAATGTTTCGGATGTTCAAAGTAGGGCGAGAGGCTAAAACTGGACTTGGCGCGGAGGGTGATCTGCAAGTGGCAACTCTGGCAGTCAAAAGTTCTTTTTCTTTTTTAACATAATTTTTATTAACAGGCCAATCAAATCACATTGTTTCAAATCACATTAATTCCAAATTATACAGCCAAATTTTTAAATTTTGTTGGGGGTACCCATACATCAAGCTCCGAACGAGGATCCAAACATCACTTCTATTACTGCTTTAATTAAACAGTTCTATCCAGTTCTGTCCAGATAGTCTCTTTATTACTTTCTTCATCTTCTTGTTGTCATATATTCCTTTCTTTGCGATCTCTGATAATCTTCACAAGCAGGTTGGAAGCAAACATCGTCTGTGTAGGTTTTTTTTTTACACACTCCACAAGTCATATCTCATAGGGACAGCTGCCATTCCCCTCCTCCTTCAAAAGTTTATCTTCGGTCTCTGGCAGTCGAAATTTCATTGGGGAAAGCTATTGTTTCTGATACGTACCCTTCAGACTGCAGGTGGGAGGTCACATGATTAAAGGCTTGCACCCAGAACCTGAGAATAAGGAGCAGGAGGCATGGATAAATGGACTGAACTAGGGACACATTTATTTTGAAATGGCAAACAATATCTGCGGAGGAAAATGGCAATGTGAGAAGCTAACCCTTTTAATGAAGGTGAAAGAGGAAAGCACAAAATATGGTCTGAAGCTCAACATCAAAAAAACTAAGATCATGGCCACTGGTCCCATCACCTCCTGGCAAATAGAAGGGGAAGAAATGGAGGTAGTGAGAGATTTTACTTTCTTGGGCTCCATGATCACTGCAGATGGTGACAGCGGTCATGAAATTAAAAGACACTTGCTTTGTGGGAGAAAAGCAATGACAAACCTAGAGAGCATCATAAAAAGCAGAGATATCACCTTGCCAACAAAGGTCCGTATAGTTAAAGCTATGGTTTTCCCAGTAGTGGTGTATGGAAGTGAGAGGTGGACCATAAAGAAGGCTGATCACCAAAAAATTGATGCTTTTGAATTATGGTGCTGGAGGAGACTCTTGAGAGTCCCATGGACTGCAAGAAGATCAAACCTCTCCATTGTGAAGGAAATCAGCCCTGAGTGATCACTGGAAGGGCAGATCCTGAAGCTGAGGCTCCAGTACTTTGGCCACTTCATGAGAAGAGACTCCCTGAAAATGACCCTGATGTTGGGAAAGATGGAGGGCACAAGGAGAAGGGGACAGCAGAGGATGAGATGGTTGGACAGTGTTCTCGAAGCTACCAACATGAGTTTGACCAAACTGCGGGAGGCAGTGGAAGACAGGAGTGCCTGGCGTGCTCTGGTCCATGGGGTCACGAAGAGTCGGGCACAACTAAAAAGACTAAACAACAACTTTTGAAGTATCCTGCAGCAGTACCAATCAGGCATTAATTACTCAGTTGCCTTTTTAATAATTTTTAGTGTGAAGTTGCAGTTATATGTGTTGTTATTTAAACACCACTGTATTTAGACTTTGGTTTGTGTGTGAACCACTTTGTGCACAGATTTACTTGTGGGGAATGTGGTATATAAATACAATGACAATGACAATGCCTTTCCAAAGTCAAGTGTTGCTGCCAATTCCTGAGCCGGAGAAAGGCAAGGAAAAGAGGGTGGAGGGTGGCTTTCATCACCAGTTGTATAAGCAAACTACAACTGCAAATCAGTACCTAACACAAATCAGACAGTTATTGCTTGCAAAACCTTGCTGATAATGATGATGATGATGATGATGATATTTATACCCCTCCCTTCCCGGTTTAAAAACTGGGCTCAGGGCGGCTAACAGCAAATATAAACATTGATTACAATGTGACTTTAAAACAGCATAAAACAGCATAAAATGCAGCATCAATATAAATAAAATTCAAAAATTCAGGGGTCCTTTTTTTTCGGGGGGGGGGAACCCCCAGCTGGTAGACATCGAATGATCACCAGGGCTAACTAGCCAAGCTGGTCCTACGAGGGCCAGCAAGGAGACCAGGGAAGAATTTAAATGTGGTGTCCAGAAAGGGTTTCTTCATAGAAGAGGAAAGGGAAAAGGGAATAGAGGATCAGTCTAATTCAAACTGAAGGCCAGGCAGATTAGCTCTGTCTTACAGGGCCTGCAGAAGGAGGTCAAGTCCTCATGGGACAGAGCATTTCACCAGGTCGGAGCCATCACTGAAAAAGCCCTGCCCTTGTGGAGGATAGTCTGGCTTCTTTAGGGCAAAACAACAGCAAACCACACCCACACAAAGTGTATAAAAGCTATGCCTTATTTTATCTATTCTTGTTCTGTACTGTTTGGCCAGTGCATTTGTAAAACTAATGAGGATCTCAAACTATGAATGTTTCTTGGCATCTCCTCCAGAGGCTTGCCTCTTTAGATGATGGAGTGGAATGGTTGGGTGCTGAAAATCTTCAGTGGTCTCCTGCAGCTACTTTAAAGAGCCTTGTGCCTTGGAATCGGTATTCTGTCTAATGCTAATGGCAAGCTTTTCAGCTTCTAGTCATTGTACGGATGAAGTTGTTTTGTCTTTTTGTTCAATGTGAAATGCCATTTTATGGAGGGGAAGCGGCTCAGATAAGCTATCATTGTAGCATAATGCAGAAGTTGTAACCTGTGGAGAAGTGAATTGTGAAACTCGCCCAAGACCGGAGTTGCTAAATGGCTCTTTATTTACCTTGAAATGGGATCCATTTGAAATGCAGGCTATTTCTGGTTACAAGGATGGGAGTCTGCAGGATGGTTAGGCTGGATCTTTTAGCCCAAGTATCAGTCAATTTTACAAGGCAGGAACAAAATGAGATAGAAGTTCCTGTTTTTAAAACACAAAATTCAATGTGCGGCCTAGCTTAGAAGAAACATCAATTTAACACACACACATCACAGTATCAAATGTTTGAAGCAGGCACCAGGGATGGTAGTGAAATTAATTTTGGTTTAGGTTGAAAGCCAGATATCCCAAATCTGCACTTTCTGAAACAATATGAGAAAACAGCCATTCATAGAATTGTAGAATTGGAAGGGACCCAAGGGTCATTTAGTCCAACCCCTTGCAATGCAGGAATCTCAACTAAATTGGGTCCTCCCTTAAAGAAGGCACATATTGCGGTGAGACCTGGACAACCAACACCCTGTGTTGTGGGTGGGTACAATTGGTCAGCCACAACACCCGATTGGTAGGTCCCTCGAAGCTGGGTACAATCTGGCCAATGGGACACAGTCCAAATGGTTTGAGGGACCTATTTATACCCATGCACGTAACCCAGAGCTTTCTCTTTTGGCGCGTGCATTCAGAACACCTGCCCACCTCTCCCTACTTTTAGGGCTTGTTGTGCTTGACCTTGCTATGCCATCGTGTGTCGTCTGTCGTTGGGAAAGGGGCACAGCAGGAATTTTCCCCACTTGGCTCATTGGCTGGTGTCATTTGGGTTTCGCCTGCCGCGTAGCAAATCGTCACAACTTGTAAGGTTGCGGATAGGTTCTGGTTCAGGTGATAGGGATGGGAGAACGCTCTTGCCATCCCTATGTGAAGGGTATTCTGTTAAAGGAATCCAGGACCTCGATGGTTTGGTCAACCCCTGAGAATGGGTTGTGCCCGTGCCTGAGTCCAGGGGGACATTTGGGTGGCAGAGTTAGCCCCTTCCCGGCTTTCCGCTTATCTAGGTGTTCACCCTCGGCTGACCTATGCTGGTGCCCTGGGTCAGCGCTACCTGCATGGCAGGGAGCTAGTTTAACAGAGCCTATGCAACCTGTCACTTTCTGCAATCAATAAAGTTGTGGCCTAAATTCTGCCAAAAACCAAACCAAAATTTGAGTCAAGTGTGAATTTATTTAGGGAGGAGGTTTTTGGGTGTGAACACGAAAAGCATCCCTGACAGATGGCCATCCAATCTCTGCTTCAAAATTCTCAATCCGAATTTTGTGGTGCAGTTCTCCAAACAATGTACAACAAAATGCATAGTTAAAGGGAAAGTGTGCATAAAAACGAAGATATTTGTGAACATAACATTAAAATGCATCATATTAGAACAATTGCTTGCAAAACTGTTTATGTTTCTTCACCCCCCCAAAAAAAAACCTGCATTAAAAATTGTGGGGTTTTTGCTAAAATGCTAAAGAAATTTCACAAGGATTTTTTTAAAAATTAGAAATTGCTAATTCCTGCAGAAGTTTAGAGAACTGGATTTAAGATGGGGAAAATGGGAAACTGAGAGAATCAAAACTAGCTGGCACACTTTTATATAACATCAACACACAGCAGCTATATTTGGACAATTTTCTGCAACAAGGGTTGGGAACAATTCCCCTCCCCCCAGTCTGAGTGCTAGATTCCCTTTTAGGCAACCTTACAAAGGCCACATGGAAGCAATGGACCGAGAGAGGACCAAACGTAGATGGAGCAAGGCATGTTAATTTACTGAAATATACCTCTCCATTCTGCAACTAGGCAAGCGAGAAGCTCTATGAGAATTCAAAGGCACATTCTAGTCAGGCAAATACCACTCAAGGACAGTGAAAAGGTTGGGTGACTTGGAACAAAGGTGTGTGACTGGGGAAGAGGTGTTGCGTGGCGAGTTCCCGCCTCCCCATCGGAAATAAAGACACAAGACACCAATATTTTAGGTTAATGGGCGAAAATAGGCCACAACTTTTATTGATTACAGGAATTGAGCGGTATTGGCTTAGGCATTGGTCCTATTGACTAATCGGCTTCAGCCTGATTGCTTGAAGACCGGCAAGGGTTAACCACCAGTAGGGGGAGTCCTGCTGATGCACATCAACTAGGAGCTCCCCCGGTGTCCCCACTCGGGGGCTTGCCTTAGGCCCACACCTCCGTAGTCTTCAGACAGGGTGACGCCCCCCGGAATCCTTTACTGGACTACCCTTCGATATGGGGGAAGTTGATGGCGCTTCCTCCCCCCTCATCTGCATAACAATACCCTTGCCAATGCCAAGGAAGTTGTGACGATTTGCTACGAGGTAGGTGAAAAAACCCAATGGCTGGTGCCAATTTGCCAAGTGGAAAAAACTCTTACCAGGCCCCTTGACGGCGACTGTAATGGTTATATGGGGTTGCTCGTGCGTAAGTTGCCGCCACTCCTGGCTAGGTAGCCTTGTTAAACCTTTTCTGGCTGGATAGCCCTTCACTTCATGGCTGTTCAGTCGCTAGCAGAATCCGCCAGTGGGCGTTTCTTGAACTTCTTCCAGCAAAGAAGTTCTTTGACGCCAAGTCTACGCCTACTTCCCCTGCGCGGAAGTCTTCTGCGCAGGGTGGGTGTGGGTAGCGGAGGACCCGTGCTCTCCCCGCTGGTCTCCGGCGAAGAGTCTTGTAGCCCCATTGCTGATTCCCCCATCTGCCCCCCTTTATCCCTGGTGTTACGCTGATTCCCTTCCCCAGCCGATGAGCTCCCTCTCTCCCTGCTGGGCCCTTCTCCAGCATCGCTTGGGAGCCTTGCCTCCACCTCTGGCTCTGATGTCAGTTCCCTGACAGCGACCAACCGAAGTCCATAGCAATCTCAGAGAGTCAAACATAAGGGTGGGAGGGTGGGAAACCGGAGCAGCTGGAGCGGAGAAAGAGGGAAATCCTTGGCCGCACCAGCCCTAAATAGCGTGGGCCATGCCTCCCGGGCCAGCCGATTGGCTGGCAAAGGAGATGATGCGTCCGAGTATTCCCCCGGAATGTGTCTACAGGGCCAGGTAGAGGGGCCTGGATCTGAGGTTCCCAATTCCTGTTCTACATGATCATAACTGCATGGAGGAAGAAAGCAGAGCCAAATTTTCTGGCCCCATTCTCATCACGGCATCTTCTTTTGTTGCTCCCTCTCCCCGCCCGCATGCTTTGGGTGACCCACTGGCACCCATAAGAGCTTATTGCTGATACAAATGCCTCAAAACACTATCAAACCCTTTGTCAGGAAATAAAATCTACTCAGTTCTTATGTTAGCAATATCCACGATGTGAAATTCTCATATCAATGGGACATGCAAGGCTGATGAAGCCCAGTTGTGCGAAACAAGGTATTATCCTGGAATCCTTGTCTTATTTTCTGCATGTGCCATTCTTCTAAGTCTTTTGTCTGAAACCTGCATACAAAGAATGCTAGAATTCTTAAAAGCATCTTCATGTGGAACATTACAAGATTGATATAAGAATTCTACATTGTGGATATTGCTAACATAAGAACGGAATAGATTGTATTTCCTTATCAATCTGCTGGACTCTAATTTCTCATAATATGTTTTGTTTATATGATAAGTTGGTCTACAGAACCATATATTTTTGATATGACATGTTGAATTGTATTTTAAAAAAGAATTAAATAAGAATTTAAAAAAAGAATTCATATACCGTATTTTTTGCTCTATAAGACGCAGCAGACCACAAGACGCACCTAGTTTTTGGAGGAGGAAAACAAGAAACAAAATATTCTGAATCTCAGAAGCCAGAACAGCAAGAGGGATCGCTGCGCAGTCAAAGCAGCAATCCCTCTTGCTGTTCTGGTTTCTGTGATAGCTGCGCAGTCTGCATTCGCTCCATAAGACGCACACACATTTCCCCTTACTTTTTAGGAGGGAAAAAGTGAGTCTTATAGAGCAAAAAATACGGTAATTACATACAGTCTGTCACGTTGTGTGTGTGGTACAAATGCCTCAGCCAGCCCATTGATTGTGTAGATCATTTTTTCCATTTCATTCTTGTCACACAGCCTAGAGAGATTAACAACGTGTGTGTGTGTTTAGTTGTTTAGTCATGTCTGACATATATATATATATATATATATATATATATATATATATATATATATATATATATATATCCTTTATTTCCCATAATTACAGATTGTGTGAAGGGAAGGTTTTCTATTAGCTTTTCTCTTTGTTAAGTTGAGCCTTCTAATTATTTCTTTGAGCTTGAGAAAGAGTCATTTCCCCCCACAGTGCTGTTTTCTTTCAAAATATTTATTTCTGTAAAGTTGGTTTTATTAAGTGTTCATTGTGGCTTTCATTGGTACCATTTCTCCATTATCTTCCAGCAGTTTAATTGAATTGAATACACACACACACACAGCCCTCAGTAATGTGAAAATGTAATCTATTAATTTCACTAGTAGTTTGTTTCAAGGAACAGAGCATAGGATTACAGTTTTACAGTTTGATCCCATGAAAAGGATTTCTGCGATAGCAATGGACTGTGGTGGTTCTACAGAACACAGAAAATGCAACGACTTGAGCACTCAGTAAAGATTTCAGTTTCCCGAGAGACCAGGTTTTTAATTAAAAACAAGTTCCTACCCTTTAGGGCAGAGCTTTCCAAATTTTTCATGTTGGTGACACGCTTTTTAGACATGCGTCATTTTGCAACACAGTTTTCCCAGCAAGCCAGAGGTTAAACTAAACTCTTGGAGGAGTGCAGGGCTGTTCTCGTAATGAGCACTCACACTTTACATTGTGGGTGCCCTTTGCAGGATCGCACACGGTGCTACAGTTCCCAGGGAGCTTACTGGCAAACAGGGACTGGCCTGCCTCTCAGTGTTGATTTTTGGAGGTTCACGCCCAGCCTCAGTAATCAAGTTTCTTGCTGGGAGGTGGGGCCAGCCCCATTTATAAATAGGGGGTGGAGCCAACAGTAGCCAGACAGTTGGCTCTGGAGATTCACCCTCCCTACCCTCCCTTTGTTTAATGCTTCTTGCTTGCAGGTTAACTTTTCTTTCCTGTTTAGTGGGCGCTGCTACAGCCTTTGACTGGTTGCTGTTGAAGGACCGGGAAGAAATTTTCCTGCATTGGCAGGTTTTGTCTTCCCTGTAGCAATTTGTCACAACTTTGGCAGTTATGGCCTTGGGTGGAATCCTTTAGTCTTTTCTTCCCTATAATGGGTGTGTGTGTGAGATGGTGACTCATCCCCCTGCGGCGGCGATTCCAGGCTCCCCCTCTTAAAGTGGTTATCAACATGGGTGTCACTGGCCATACACCGAAAGGTCATCCGTAAACTACCCTTCGTGTGGGGATATGGGCTGGGCTTCCTGCAGAGCATCCCCATATCCCATTTACCCTGATGTGCCCCAGTTCCCCTGGCTGGGGGGCTGGGTGGGATACATGCCCAAGGCCTAAGCCAAAGTCTTCCTACATTCAGAAGTTTAATAAAGTTGTGGCCTAATTTTAATTCCATAACACATTTTCAGAGTCTTTATTCCTTCCTTATGATCCCTGGGGGCTGGGGCTGTTGCTGCCTGGTCACGAAATGCATCTACACACTGCAGCCGCCACACTAACATGTCGCGACACACCATTTGGAAAGCTCTGCCTTAGGAGATGCGAAAATGTGTTTTTAAAAAGTGTTTGGGCAAAACCTCCCTCACGCTGTGATTGTCCCGACACCTCATGCATTTTTTTTATATGCCAAAACAAAAATGGATAACATGGTTTGCCATTAAAATAAATAAATAAATAAATGCCATCAACTACAGTGGTGCCTCGCAAGACGAAATTAATCCGTTCTGTGAGGCTCTTCGTATAGCGGTTTTTTCGTCTTGTGAAGCAAGCCCATTGACAGCTTAGCGGATTAGCGCTATTAGCAGTTTAGCGGCTTTTAGCGATCAGCTGTTAAGCGGCTTAGCGGCTTAGGAAAAAGGGGGGAGGGGAAAAACCCCGCAGGAACTCACAAGACATTTTCGTCTTGCGAAGCAAGCCCATAGGGAAATTCGTTTTGCGAAGCGCCTCCAAAACGGAAAACCCTTTCGTCTAGCGGGTTTTCCGTCTTGTGAGGCGTTCGTCTTGCGGGGCACCACTGTACTCTAATATGAAATGACTAGAAGGGAAATAATATTTTGGGATGTGTATTCATTCACCTATTCTATGTGGCAATCCTTGTCTTGCTACCTCAGAGAAGATAGACAGCAATAAGTCTGCAATGAGCTCAGTCATTGGATAACATCAAGGACTTCATTCCATGCAAATTGCACCTCTTTTGATGCAATTTGGTGTAGTCTATCTCCATTTTGTTTTCCTAGCGCTTTTTATATTTACTGTTTCCATTAACGTACTGTATGCAACTGAGACATTTTACTGAATGATGGCATGAGAAATATTGAAATAAATCAATGGGCTGCATTTTGGAAGCCACCTTGTATTGTGTGACGTGCAGAAAGCAGATAGAGAAAAGCTTTTCTCCCTCCCTCATAGTACTAGAAGACATCCCATCGGTGTTATTTTTCTAGAAAAAGAGGTGCCGGAACTCATTGTGAGTTCACTTTTTTTTTTTTTTGCTTAGAATGGCAATAGCACTCACCTGAGAGATTCTGGAACCCACCTGAGAGGTGCTGGAACTGAGTTCTGCTGAGTTCCCCCTGAAAAATAAAGCCCTGAATCCAATGAAGTTGAATGTTCGAAGATTCAGAACTGACAGGCTTCCTCCCACGTGGCAGTAAACAAAAGATGAAATGAAAAGAAGTCTTACCAGTTAGAAACTGTAATAATCACAGTGAGAGAACAAAGAACACATCTCCTAGATTGGTGATGCTCCCAGTTAAGGCTCCCACCCCCTTTGTCCCTATTAATCTACGTCTCTCCTATGTTTTGTAATCTGAGTTTGTACCCTCTGTGCATTCTGTTCTGAGACTTTCTGAGCTCTTCTTGACCTTGGGGAGAGCGGAAGAATGCTGTCAAACAATTGTGAATCTATTAACCCTCTCCCTTCCAGTGTTTCTTCTCATAGCTGTTCCCCATCCAGTATTTCCCAGCTTCTGCCTTCTGAACTATGTCCCTCTGCAAACCACTGTTCCAAATCTATACTGTCCTCCTGTTCCTGGGAAGATTCTGGATCCGGAGCAGGAGCGGGGGGGGGGGGAAAGACTCCCACCAGTGCAGCCCTCCTCAGCACGATCCCTGACAAGAACAGACAAAACGAAGTACCTTTTCACACAGAGAGCCAGTGTGGTGTAGTGGTTAAGAGCCGTAGATTCGTAATCTGGGGAACGGGGTTCGTGTCTCTGCTCCTCCACATGCAGCTGCTGGGTGACCTTGGGCCAGTCACACTTCTTTGAAGTCTCTCAGTCTCACTCACCTCACAGAGTGTTTGTTGTGGGGGAGGAAGGGAAAGGAGAGTGTTAACTGCTTTGAGACTCCTTCGGGTAGTGATAAAAATGGATATCAAATCCAAATCCAAACACAACTCATAGTTAAATTAGGGGATTTGTTCCCACACGAGGCGGTGATGGCTGCCACCTTGAACGGCTTTAAAAAAGTATCAGAGGCAGTATGTATCTGAACACCAGTTGGTCTGAACACAGGTGGGGAGAGTGCCACGTCACTCATGTTCTGCATAGAGGCCTCCCATGGGCATTTGGTTGAGCACTGTGAAAGCAGAATGCTAGACTAGATCTTATGGCTTCAAGTCCTAATGATGCATTCCTCTTGTGTGCATTTAGTACATTTAGAAGCCAGTTTCTATCTACCATGCTTCCAGTGTGATGAATGGGCAATATTCCCACCAAACAATATCAGAATATGTAAGACATTCTGAGACTCTGGTGTAGTTAGTAAAAACTCCACCCACTGTGTGGTATGTGTGAGGGCGTCCTGCTCCAAAAATGCTTCTGACACTGAATTTTCCTTCCCAAATCCCAGCAAGCAGAATTCAGGAACACCTCCAATTCCTACAGGTCACACTGTTTGGGTTTCTTGGTACATAATCAGTTTAACCTTTTTGCAGCATTTGATGGGAAGTTGCATGGCCCAGAATTTAAACAAACACAGACACAGACACACACACACACACACCCTGCTTACATGGCCAGGATCACAAACAATCAGGAAAAAGGCTAGTTGAGAACCTCTGGACCCTTGGCTGTGCCAGTTTTGTGGGTACTGAGAATTTTGTATTGTGATCCTCAACCAGCAAGTGCTACAGTCCTCATAGAGCTGAATCAAAGTATTATGATATTTATGTTGCTTGGGTATCAAAGCTTGGCTTGCAGGAGAACACTTAACTTTGTTAGTTTTTTGTGTGTTTCTTAAAAATTAAATTAAATTTCTATTGCAAAGTATTTTTGTACTAGAACATGTATCTCAAATATTAAATCACTAAAATAAAGCCAGGGATCCAACCAACAAAGCAATAATGGGAACTGAGGTAAGTTATAAAAAACAAATATGTGAAATCAGTCACAGAAAAACTGTTGTGGACTGTCAATACATTCAGTAAAGGTACAGTGGTACCTCTGGTTAAGAACTTAATTTGTTCTGGAGGTCCGTTCTTAACCTGAAACTGTTCTTAACCTGAGGCACCACTTTAGCTAATGGGGCCTCCCGCTGCTGCCATGCCACTGCTGCGCGATTTCTGTTCTCATCCTGAAGTAAAGTTCTTAAACCGAGTTACTATTTCTGGGTTAGCGGAGTCTGTAACCTGAAGCATCTGTAACTTGAAGTACCAGTGCAAAGGTAAAGGGACCCCTGACCGTTAGGTTCAGTCGTGGATGACTCTGGGGTTGCGGCACTCATCTCGCTTTATTGGCCGAGGGAGCTGGCGTACAGCTTCTGGGTCATGTGGCCAGCATGACTTAGCCGCTTCTGGTGAACCAGAGTAGTGCACGGAAACACTGTTTACCTTCCCGCCAGAGTGGTACCTATTTGTCTACTCGCACTTTGACGTGCTTTTGAACTGCTAGGTTGGCAGGAGCAGGGACCGAGGAACGGGAGATCAATTAAACTTTGATGTTTTCCCTTTAACTCTGTTACAGCTGGAGCAGCCTTGGACCCAAAAAATAATCCTCAAAGGTCTTGTCTACAAATCTGGATGTCAAATATTTTACCAGACACTGGATGAAAAAACAACAACTGAGCTCTGATACCCATGCAAGGTGACCCAGAAAAAGACCATGAGCCATGCCGGATTTATGTATAAGCTAAACAAGCTATAGTTTAGGGCCCCGCTCTCTTGGGGGCCCCCAAAAAAATTAAAGGGAAAAAACTGGATGTACACTTCCAAAATATAAGATATAAAAATAAAACCTATATACAGCAACAGTGTTTTGTGTTGTGTAAGCTCCTATGATGTAAGTAATGAGCCCTGCCTGCTAGCCTGCTCCCTAAAATATCACTGGTTTGCTCATTTCTATATACAGTGGTACCTTGGTTCTGAAACTTAATGTGTTCCAGAAGTCCTTTCCAAAACCAAAGCATTCCAAAACCAAGGCGCGCTTTCCCATAGAAAGTAATGCAAAATGGATTAACCCATTCCAGACTTTTAAAAACAACCCCTAAAACAGCAATTTAACATGATTTTTACTATCTAAAGAGACCATTGATTCATAAAATGAAAGCAATAATCAATGTACTGTACTATAAAATAAATAAAGCAGTATTGTAGATGATAAAAAATAAAATTATTAGTTTTTTCTTACCTGCACTAATATTAAAAACTTATCTGAACAGGGCTGCCTTCAGATGTCTTTTAAAAATAGTATAGCTACTTATTTCCTTCACATCTGAAGGGAGGGTGTTCCACAGGGAGGGCGCCACTACCGAGAAGGCCCTCTGTCTGGTTCCCTGTAACCTTACTTCTCGCAATGTGAGCTGTAGTTTCACTCCCAGAGCTACAGGTCCAAGCACTATTAATTCCCAGAATTCCTTTGGGGAAGTAATGTGCTTTAAATGTCCGTTGGAAGTGTATGGTATGGATCTGATCACTTCTGCCTCCAGCATGTATAATTCATTAGGATAACCAGGGCAGGTTTGCTCCCAAAACAGCATCTGAAACATACCTGAAAATGTTCCAGATAACTAAGCGGTTCATCTCAATGCATTTTTGATATTGTTGCCTTTAAATTCAGACACGCTTTGCTGTATATTTATTTGCTTATTCAGTCAACTTTTATACCAATGTTTGTTGGATTAAGATCCAAGGGTGGTTTGGAATGTTGCACAGAAAACAGAAAAAACAAACAAACTGCAATCTACCACCAAGAAGACAAAAGTAAAAAGTTAGGCATTTAAAATAAAATCATCAGCCAAACTCAGTCTAGCATCCTTATCCCCCCCTTTTTTTCTGAAAAGAGGATATTTGTTTGATGTTGCCAAAATCCATTTTTGCCAATATATGAACAAGGTGTCTTTTTTCTTGATCCAATTTATCATCAAGAGGAAACTTTAACAAATAATGCTTCATAAGCATGGCACCGCGCCACAATCTTAATTGAGACATAGCTAACCGAGAAAGTTAAATAGGTGCGAGTACAGACTTCTATATATGCACCTTTACTGAAGCATACAATCTGCATCCTGTTTTATATAGGTTGCATTGGGGAAGGATGGGCAATAATTTGTAGGTTAATGGTCCATCTTTGCTGAGAAATTTGATTTAATGAAGTGAAGTAGAAGAGAACGCAATAGGGCATTTCATGTGAATAAGAATTTAACCTTGATGACTTACACAATTTTTGTTAACTAGCTAAAAATGAAATTAACCATAGTGAGTTACCCAATCAGTTACACATTGACTAATGTTATGTTAAACACATAGGTCTGCATTAGCACTGCTGGTAAGATAAGGGGGTGCGTAAGCTTCACATAGTCTTTCAACAGATTTATTTAGCAGTATTGCTTTAGCCTAGACATATTTGGAACCAATTTATTTATGCAAGGGCTCTTTTTAAAATCAGTAAGTTTCACTCAATTCATTCTGGAAACCCTTCTTAAGAACTCTTTCTGGTGTAAATAATAACATGGAAGTAGGAATGAGAGGATCTGTCAATTTTGGTTCTCAAGCTTAAATTCAGCTCACCATTTTTTGCAACAATTTGCTATTTTTAAAAACAAAAACTTTGCAAACGCTAAATCAGCATTTTAGTGTGCATTTTCCCTAAGAAGCACATTTCTATCTGCAGTTTTTGAATAAGGTAAGCATATATGCAAACACCCACCCACCAAAGGAATGCATTTTTGTCTGCTGTTTCCACTTATATATTCATTTTTATGCACACTTTCCCATAATATATGCATTTTTGAAACATAAGTTGGAGAACTTCATTGAAAAATTCAGATTAGTGTGAACATTGAAAAAGCTAGCTGTGTTTTGCTTTGCATATTGTTTTGGAAAGGAAGAATGAGATAGGTGCAGTTTTAAATGCATACTGAATTAAATTCCTCCTATCCCTACAGGGGAGTGACCACAGCTCTCTTCTCTAGAAGTATCAGAAAACCTGGGCCCTGGGGGAGGAGTCCAGAACATGGCTCCCTTCCCTGCCAGCTTCTTCTTCTTCTTCTTCTTTTTTTACTGTGGGGGGATTAGAGCTGTTTATTTATTTTTTTAAAAGATTTTCTTAATACAATAGAAAAAAACCAACAAAGTGACATAAAATTTTACAATAACCATATTTTCTCCACTTCTTTGGACTTCCTCGCATCTCTCGTTCCTGCGTTCCAAGTTTTCCGAGCTTTACCCAGCAATTTATCACCTTGTTTCCATTCTTATATTATAATTTTCCAATATTGTGTCCCTAATTTTAGATAATTTTACCCAAACCTTAAAAGCTTAATTTTAACATAATATTTATCCAAAATTTATCTTTTCTTATATTTTCCTTTATCTTCTTATTCCTTTTAACTAGCTTAATGGTGCAATATTGTTAATAATCTTACATCTTTCTTAACATTCATACAATTTACAATATTTTTGTAAATAGTCCTTAAATTTCTTCCAATCCTCCTCCACAGCCTCTTCTCCCAGGTCTCGGATTCTGCCAGTCATTTCTGCTAGCTCCATATAGTCTATCAGTTGCATCTGCCATTCCTCCAGTGTGGGCAAATCTTGGGTTTTCCAGTGCTTGGCGACAAGTATCCTTGCTGCTGTTGTTGCGTACATAAAAATGTTCGGTCCTTCTTTAACACCCTCTGGCCGACGATGCCCAAAAGAAAGGCCTCTGGTTTCTTAGGGAAGGTATACTTAAATACCTTTTTCAGCTCATTATATATCATTTCCCAGAAAGCCTTAACTCTGGGGCAGGTCCACCAGAGGTGAAAGAACGTTCCTTCAGTTTCTTTACATTTCCAACATTTATTATCAGACAAATGGTATATTTTTGCAAGCTTGGCTGGAGTCATGTACCACCTATATATCATTTTCATAATATTTTCTTTCAAGACATTACATGCTGTGAATTTCAAACCAGTGGTCCATAACCTTTCCCAGTCAGCAAACATGATATTGTACCCAATGTCCTGTGCCCATTTTATCATAGCCGATTTGACCGTTTCATCTTGTGTATTCCATTTTAGCAGCAAATTATACATTCTTGAAAGTACCTTAGGTTCTAACAATTCCGTTTCTAACTTTGATTTTTCCACCTGGAATCCTATCTTTTTGTCCAACTTGAAAACTTCTTTAATCTGAGCATAATGTAACCAATCTCGCACTTTATCTTTTAATTTCTCCACACTCTGCCAGCTTCACCCCTTGTGGCAAGAAGTCATGGAATGAGGTCTTCACATGGCCTTGGCCTTCTGATATTTCTGCACTAATGAGTGAGAGACACATTGTGTCTCCACCCTCATCGTTCAGCCCGTACACTGAGATCCAGTGCCTAGGGCCTTCTGGCGGTTCCCTCATTGCGAGAAGTGAGGTTACAGGGAACCAGACAGAGGGCCTTCTAGACAGTGCCGCCTGCCCTGTGGAACGCCCTCCCTTCAGATGTGAAGGAAATAAGCAGCTATCTTCTCTTTAAAAGACATCTGGAGGCAGCCCTGTTTAGGGAAGTTTTTAATATTTAATGCTGTATTGTTTTGATTGGGAGCCGCCCAGAGTGGCTGGGGAAATTCAGCCAGATGGGTGGGGTATAAATAATAAATTATTATTATTATTATTATTATTATTACTATTATTATTATTATTATTACATGTTTCAGAAGATTCTTTGCTATGAATGGAATCAGGAGCTTAAGAGGTGTGATAGGAGTTTGCCAATCAGTAATCACACAATTCAAAGATGGAGGCAACTCTTTACTAGCAAAAACATGACCTCCATGGACTTGGTTGAACACCTGGCCTAATAAGCAGAGTAGCCCATTCCCAGTGGTCTTTCTCCATGAAAATCAGTTGCCATGATGGAAAGTTCCCACCTCCTCATAGCTATCTAAGTCCCACCCCCCTTCAGGGCTTTCCCCAAGCAATTGAAGACTTGCGCCTCTGTGCAGCCAACCTCTCCTCCACGCTTTTCATGCATCTTCTGGTTCTTGGAGACCACAGAGGAGGGGAGCTTTCCACAGCAGGATGGGGAGATACCCATAACTCTTCACCAACCTGATTAGTTAGTCTCTGCCACTTGGCCTCCCTCCTCCCTTCAGCTTCTACCTCTGATTCTCTCTGCCACAGGCTCTTCCAGCTCTCTAAGTCCTGTCACCTCTTCAGCTTCTGACACCTCCTCCTCCCAGTCTTCTCCCTCTTCTCCTTCTGACCATTCATCAGTGTCCCACCACTACTTCCTGGGCTCTTAGCCTTCTTCCTTGGTGGTTCCCCAGATGGTTCCTTCCACCATTCTTCTGTGCCCAACCAGTCCATGACAAGAAGAAAGACTGAGGAGAGGTGACAAAGAAGAACACCACTAATCAGGGCTCATCAATCCCTTTCACAATTCTGTTTGTTATTGGACACAAATTATAGGGCTAATAGGAGCTGCTGAGAGTCCCGTGGACTGCAAGAAGATCAAACCATTCTTAAGGAAATCAGCCCTGAGTGCTCACTGGAAGGACAGATCCTGAAGCTGAGGCTCCAATACTTTGGCCACCGCATGGGAAGAGAAGACTCCCTGGAAAAGACCCTGATGCTGGGAAAGATTGAGGGTACAAGGAGAAGGGGACGACAGAGGACGAGATGGTTGGACAGTGTTCTCGAAGCTACTAACATGAGTCTGACCAAACTGCGGGAGGCAGTGGAAGACAGGAGTGCCTGGCGTGCTCTGGTCCATGGGGTCACGAAGAGTCAGACACAACTAAATGACTAAACAACAAAATACGAGCTGCATTCCAACAACAGATGGGGGACCATGGCCTACACATCATTAGTTTAACTTAACCAGGAGCGGTTAATCTGTGCCACTCCAAATGATGCCGAACTACACTTTTCATCATCCTTGATCATTGACCATGCCGGCTGGGGCTGATGGGAGTTAGGCAATCAAATAACATCTGTAGGGACACAGATTAGCCACCCCTGAAATAATCTGATTTTATTGGTATTTTTAGATGTGCATTTTATTTTGCTTTACATAAACTGATCAGATTTTATGATTAAGTACAAACTCACCCACACCCCTTGTTAAATAAATAAGACAAGTAATAGTCTTTTTTCTTTCTCTGAGAGAGATGGCAACTCTACGCAGGTTGTGCCTTCTCTAAAACAGCCTTCCCAAACCTGATGTTCTCCATATGTTTTTCATCTCCCATAATTCCCAACCAGCATCAGGGATAATGAGAATTGTAGTCCTGAACATCTGGTGGTCACCTGGCATGGGAAAGCTACTCTAAAACACCTCCTGTGACAACTGAACAACCTTTCACAAATATTTCTTTAGCCTGTCCCTTAAAATGTGACCAGAAGAGAGGTTCTTTTCAGACAGAACACTTCTGAAATATTCTGTGAAGCAAGCCCAAATCAGCCACTGGCAGATAATTGCTACCCATTATGATCTACATTGAATATTAGTGTCGAGAAATGAAGTGGCTCTCTTCAGACAGAATGCAAGGCTGCCAACATGCCTACCAGAAAGAAAGAAAGAAAATGAATAGAAATTATATATAGCACTGGGGTTTCTTCAGAAGATGCTGGGATAACTGAATGCATTCCTCATGCCATTGTCACATGCCTTTTGTTCAAGGGAAAGAAACAAGGATGACAAACAAACCAAAGGACTGAAAGGATGAGAGCATGAAAAGCAGTTCAGGTTCTGTGTGATTTGGTGCTGTCGGTTCCTTAGAATTACCCTAAGACTAAACACATACAGGGCAAAGCAGTTCATGACAAAACATGTTTGTGGTTTTTAACTACAGCTGCCGAGTTGGCGTGACCTTTCCACTCCACTAAGGAATGTCACCATCTTATTAGTTTAGAAGAATGGTCAGCAAAATGATACAATAGAATAATATCCCGCTGCTAAAAGACAGCAGTTATCGAGGGGCTTGCATTGCAAACATCTCCTCAATACAGAGCTCACATTGCCTGTCTTTTACTGCCTTGGAGAGCCCAGATTATTAAAGCAATTCGTCTAATGTTTCAGTATACTGCAAAGCTTTTATGTCAGTGGCAAGTTGTTCCCCTCTGTCACTGCTTTGTCGTATAAGCCTCATGCTCAGTGGGCCAGGCCTGTCTGCCTACCTCAAAGTTGGTGGTAGACCAAGGAAATAGTTTGAAAGCACTTGATGCAGCCATGT
Organism: Podarcis melisellensis; assembly: GCF_964234715.1. Classification (NCBI taxonomy): domain Eukaryota; kingdom Metazoa; phylum Chordata; class Lepidosauria; order Squamata; family Lacertidae; genus Podarcis; species Podarcis melisellensis. Next base: position 81,897,994 of record NC_138538.1, on the reverse strand, counting down.
TGTGCAAGCTAAGCAGGGCTCCATCTGATCAATGCTTGGATGGGGGACTTTCAAGGAATGGGATAAGTGCTCCTTGAGCTCTGTATTTAAAGAAACATATTTGTTGTTGAGACTCTGCCCTCAAACAGAAGATTAGTGGACCATCTAGTTATGATGTAAGGGGAAAGCTACAGGGTACCTGTGGCACCCTCTAACAGGAGCATAGAAGCCTAGCTATGTCCTTGACTCAGACCTAATCTCTTTTGTAGTCCAAAAACATCTGGAGACCCAAGTTTGGGAAACTCTGGACTAGAAGGACCTGAGGGTTCCCTTTCAACCATACACTTCTACAATTCTATGATTCCCCTCCTGCGTTATGGGCATAAAGCCTCCTGATTCAATAGATTAGGGAATGGATGCAGAACATTTTTGGCCTAGTGGGCCAGATCTATATTTCCTGTCACCATGCAGTCCAGCTTTGGCAGGTGGGCACAGCTACTAAATTGCCAGTCATTGTTGGCGTGATGATGATGCCAAATAACTGACAGGTGGTTAGCGCCCTCCCCACTTGTCAATGCTGACCTCTGGAGGATCTGCTTCAGCAGTGCATAAAAGGTAAAGGTAAAGGGACCCCTGACCGTTAAGTCCAGTCGCGGACGACTCTGGGGTTATGAAGCTCATCTCGCTTTACTGGCCGAGGGAGCCAGCATTTGTCCGCAGACAGCTTCTGGGTCATGTGGCCAGCATGACTAAGCCATTTCTGGCGAACCAGAGCAGCACACGGAAATGCCGTTTACCTTCCCGCCAGAGTGGTACCTATTTATCTACTTGCACTTTGTGCTTTTGAACTGCTAGGTGGGCAGGAGCAGGGACCGAACAACAGGAGCTCATCCCGTCACGGGGATTCAAACCACTGACCTTCTGATCGGCAAGTCTTAGGCTCTGTGGCTTAGACCTGATCAAACACACTAGTGAAACAGCACCAGAAAGGCTGAAATCTCCACTCACCAGCTGAAGTCTGGAGGATTCAATCCTGTTCCCTCCTGGGGTCTTCACCAGCCTGTTCTCCTCAGGGAATGAGCTGGAAAAGCATCCCCCAACAGTTCTGAATTCTGATCCTCTCCACCCATCAGCTGACATCGCCCAGTGATGTCAGTTGATTGGCATGTGGGTACTGTGATGGCAAAATACTGTCAGAGGTAGAATGGCTCTGAATACCAGTTTTGCTGCAAACTGCAGGAGAGGAGAGTGCTGTTGTGCCCAGATCTTGCTTGTGGGCTTCCTGTAAAGAGCTGAGGGAAAAAAATTCAAACTAAATGGGTTTCTGGTCTGATCTAGCAGAGCTCTTTCTATATCCTCACTGTTTTCTGGGCATCCTTTTAGTATATTATTAGATAAAAAATGAAATACAGAGTTCTATAACCTAAACTTATGTATCTTCCCCCACTCCCAAGGCATGAATACTTATGATTTCACGGATTTCTTCTCCCCCACCAAAGCACTCATCTTCGGAACAGTAAATGGTGCCAAGAACATTTTGATGTTGTTCCTGGATTGATGTTGGCAGCAGGTCAATGTCTGAAAAGTAATGGCCCTCCACTGATGATCAATAGCCAGCTGTCAGAGGACTGCTGTATAATGTTGTTGGCTTGTTCAGTTCCTGCTTCATGTTACTTTCTATAAGGGGCGAATTACCTGAACTGACATCAGGGCTGGGCCTTTGACACAAATTTCCGAGAGCTGCCTTCATTTTATGCGTTCTTTCAGATTAACCAGCATGTTGAAAGGGCTAAATTGGCTCTGAAGCAATAAAAGTTGATCTTGAAATGATCTGGGCAACTGCTGTCATTTTCTCTGACAGAGTCACTGACTCAAAAACAAATAAATAAGAGCCAGGCTAGCAAAGTTGATCAATGTGGTCAGTGAGTAATGTACGTGTGCCCCGCCCCACTCATCAAACAAACCCACAACTAAGCAGCAAATGGAGCTTTAATTCAAATTATTTTAACACACCCCTTTGACGGGCTGAAGACATGCCGTCAGAGGTTATTTTGTCCTGTGGAAACAACTGGTCTCTCTTCTGACTCCATGATAGAATTTAGACAAACAACTAGAAGTTTTTAAGGGCTTTATACAAAAAGAAATAGTCAGTAGAGAATAAGATCTGAAATAGATCTGGCGTCTCTCTCTCTCTCTCTCTCTCTCTCTCTCTCGTTTATGTGTGTGTTAACATAAACAGAAATGGCCCCCCAAACTGTGTAATAGTGGTAGAACAAATCTGTGAAATTGGTGGGTGGGTTTTATTCAGTTTAGTTAGATGAGATTGCTGAGGGTTCTTAAAATTCTTTTTTTTACTTTAAAAAAACAACAACAGTGTGGAGGCTTGAAGCAGCTATACAATATTCAAGGCTCTCTGCATGTTTCTCAAGGGCTGCATCAGAAATGTGTGTTTTACTCAGAAGAAGGTCCTACTCTATTCAGTGCTGCTCATTTCTCCTAGGTAAGTGAGCATCCCACTGCAGCCTAAAGGATGTGCATATGCTGTTGCAAGTCACACAGCTGCTTCAGGTAGCTACCCTTGAAGGTAAAAAAAGGTGAAGGACCCCTGGACAGTTAAGTCTAGTCAAAGGCGACTATGGGGTTGCGGCGCTCATCTCGCTTTCAGGCCGAGGGAGCCGGCATTTGTTCACAGACAGCTTTCCGGATCATGTGGCCACAGGGTTAAACCGCTTCTGGCACAACGGAACACCATGATGGAAACCAGAGAGCATGGAAATGCTCTTTACCTTCCCACCACAGTGGTACCTATTTATCTACTTGAACTGGTGTGCTTTTGAACTGCTAGGTTGGCAGGAGCTGGGACAGAGCAATGGGAGCTCACTCCATCATGGGATTCGATCCACCGACCTTCTGATCAGCAAGCCCAAGAGGCTCAGTGGTTTAGACCACAGTGCCACCTGCCATCCTTTAAAAAAACACACAATCAAAACCATATATAAAAACCCTTCAGCCACCCTGCCTAACATAAACCCAATTTCCACAGAATCTCTCTCACACACACCAAAGCAGAAGAGAACCTCCCACTACCACGATGTTCGTGGTGTAGCCTTTTTAGACTTTACCGATTGGTGGGCTCTGCATTGCTCTCGGTTGGGAGGAAGGAAATCAAATGACACCGAGGGTTGGTTCAGAGAAAGAGTTCTTTATTTCTGCTCTCCAGAGCAGCAGAAAGACACTTGCGTGGTCAGTCCACAGCAAGTCCAAAGAAATGAGGAATTTCATGCAGTATATATATCCTCCAGGCACCCTCTCCCCCCTCCCCCAGGAATCCAGCCACATCAGCTTACACATGCAGTTTGACATCACAGATGTTCCTGCTCTGGCATTCTTAACCATAAAAGGTTTTTCCTTCCTGTACTCTTATCTTGGAGCAAGAGGTCACCAACTCCAAGAACACACTCTGGCACTGTTCCCGGACGAGGTCTGTGCATCAGAGTGTGGTCAGGACGTAAGATAAGACCTAGACATGTCATCCCTATTCCACTGGAACAGCCAAGGTCATCCATTGCCATGACTGATAAAGGAGAGAGCTTTGTTTATACAGTTGTGTTCTTGTTATGCATTTGCTCAACAGCTCATTTTAGAAATGCTCTCTTGGAGAAGAAGAAAAGGGGGGTTTTGAGTCAGTTTCAAACTGACTGCACAGAAACCCATTCCTTCATTGGGAGATGAAAAGTTTCACAAAAATGCAGGGGATTTTCGACCCATATTTCAATACCTAAGCATAGATTTTACCTTCCTGAGAATTTCAGAGTTATTGTTATTTGACAAAAGGCAAGCTTCTGTCACAGAGGTGTCTGTGGAGGGGATATATTCATTGAAAATGCCGTAACTTTTGAATATATGTTTTTTATTAAAAGAAAACAAAAGAAAAGGCAAGCTTCTAGTTCTAAGTGCTGGGTTTTTTTTAAATGCTCCAATGTGCATGAGCAATACTTGCTTAAATTTCAGAAGTAAAAAGGCTTGTTATGTAAAACCCCCCATTTTTAGAGGCAATGTTTCTGTGCACTGTATAGCTCTTTCCCAATTTCAATGGCTAACAAATCCTGAATTAATTAAGCCAAATATTAAAAACTGCAAAATATATTACCCAAAATGAATTATGCTAATTGGCTCAATTGTCATAATGCATACGTAGGTCACAGAAACCAGTTTTCTTTACCACAGAATCTGGATTGCCTGTGTGCAGAATTTTAATTATCTTAAGACTACACCCATAGTCCTTTAATTATTCCTCCCACTTATGAAGTCAACTCCTTCAATATCAGCTTCTTTTTGAGGAATTTTTTTCCTTTTGCTTTTTACAGATCAGTCCAGTTCATTGTCATGTTGGCAAAGGAGATATTTATTCCAGCAAGTTCAGCTTTATCTGTTACAGGATAGGATGAATAGGGGTTTCTTTCTTCAACCCTGTTTCAGATCACAGATTCTTAGTGATCTTGTAGCCTTGGAGGCAGAACAAAAGCAGGACAGTTAATTGAACGGAACAAGACGACATTGGTAATAGGGGCTCAGTGCTCATCAAACTTCATGTCCCAAGAAATGTTGCACTCTTGGCAACCCATGACTTGCCCTTAAGGCTGAACTGGCTTGTCTCATTGATTTTTTTTCTACCCAATTTGGAAACCACAGACATACTTCTTTAAAAAAAAAAAATACAAGTACAGGGACTGTACAAAGAGAGGAAAATTCCAGAGAGAGTGTCTATGAACCTGCATGGCTTACACATAGGAGACTAGAATCCTAATCCCACTGTGACTAATGACTTGCCAGAGGACCCTGAGGGAAATCTCAGCCATTTTTGTCAATTGTGATATGGAAAAGGCAAACTGGTGCCTCACAAAATACAGATCCCAAGCTCATGTTTGCCCTGGTGCATGCAGGCCAGTCTTGAATCACAACTGCAATGCACTGAGAATGCACACAACTCAGTATTGTTGTGGATTCTTTGTGGGTTTTATCATGGACCAGGGAAAGAGAACATTGCATGCTGCTGTTATTCCTACGTTGCCTCAGAGAAAGCTGATCAGAAATGAGTTTTGCTTGGAAACACCCAAGACCTTCTCAGTGTGTTTTTCACAGCATGTGGCCATGTTCAGATTCAGCAGACCAGAGCCTCTGAGGTCAGTTGATGGAAATGAGGGATTGAATTGGGGCTTGAGCCAGAGCCAGAGCTAGGTCTGGAGTTGTAGCTACTGCTGGAGCTGAGCATCCCGATATTGCCACCATTCCCTAGATTCTCTTCTGACCAGTGAAGCTTGGGAGCTGTCCAGCTCCTTTTCATGGAGGCGCAGATTGCAGCTATAACAAAGGCGGCATTTTTTCATCTCCGCCAAGCTAAGCAGTTGGCTCCTTACCTCTCTCGTCCTGACCTAGCCACTGTGATCCACGTGACGGTCACCTCCAGACTGGATTATTGTAACTCACTCTACGTGGGGCTGCCCTTGAGACTGACCCAGAAATTCCAGCGGGTGCAGAATGCCGCAGCGAGGCTCCTTATGGGGTCCTCGCTGCGAGATCACATTCACCTGGTGCTATACCAGCTACACTGGCTCCTGGTGCAGTACAGGATCAGGTTTAAAGTGCTGGTTTTAACCTTTAAAGCCCAATGCCTAGGAGCCTCATACCTACAGGCCCGCCTCTCCTGGTATGTCCCACAGAGGAACTTATGGTCTTCAAACAAAAACATTTTGAAGGTCCCAGGCCACAGAGAGGTTAGGCTGGCCTCAACTAGAGCCAGGGCTTTTTTGGCTTTGGCTCTGATCTGGTGGAACGCTCTGTCACAAGAGACTAAGGCCCTGCAGGACTTGACATCTTTCCTCAGGGCCTGCAAGACAGAGCTGTTCCACCAGGCCTTTGGCCAGGGCACAGCCTGACTCCCTTCTTTGGCAATCTTCACAGAACTCTAGCCCAATGGTTGCCATCAATTTGATTTGAATTAATTTTATAATGAAATGATTTTAGAATGTTGTATTATTTTATTGTTGTTAGCCGCCCTGGGCCCGGCTTCGGCTGGGGAGGGGGGGTATAAATAATTTATTATTATTATTATTATTATTATTATTATTATTATTATTATTATTACTATTATTATTATTATTTCCAAGCAAGCTGTAGAAGTGCCCAACTACCTACCAAGTCTCAGTAACGAAGCCAGATGAGATGTTTACATGTTAAGGCTAGGAATCCTGTTCCTCAGAAGAAGTCTCACATGTTAAGAGGGCGGTGGTGATACTTCATATCCATGGAGAAGTGAAGATAACCAGCAGAAGACCTTGGCTTGTAGTAGTTCTACCACTGCAGATTGCCTACCAACCACAGGGCACAAGGCATCATACTTTCTGTGCCTGAAAAATGGCCTTGTTGCCTGAACTCACACAGTTGTGATTTGAGGACCCGATCCCCGCTTGGGGAATAAAGACACATGGACACAGTATATAAGGTTAATGGGTAAGGAAAAGGCCACAACTTTATTGATTACAGCATGTGAGAAGGTATTGAGTCTGAGGAGGGGTTAACTACCAGTAGGGGGAGCCTCTTGATGCTAATACAACTATAGGCTCTCTCCTGATGTCACCGAGGGTCGTGCCATGGCCCCCCGCCACACGGGCATCGGACAGGATCCACAACCGCCGAATGCCTTTAGCGGAATACCCAAAATTGAAGGGGTAGGCGATGGCCACACCTTGCCCCCCAAAACACCAACAAAACATTCCAATGCCTAACCGCCAAATACCACGAAAGTTGTGACGGTTGCTACGAGGTAGGTGAAAAAGACCAAGAGGCCGGGCCAATTTATCCAAGTGGAAACTTCATTAGAAGTTCAGGGCTTTCGAGTTCCTTTCTGATAAGCACCCGGCTTACCAGAAATGCTCGATGCTGCTGCTGTAGAGAGAAGCCAATGAGAGTTGGCCCTGCAGTTAGGCACAAGGTACACATTGCATATATTTAGATCCCCACTGAATTCTACTTAAAGGGAAAGTTTGATGAGTCTTGCCATTTTGAGTAGTCCTGCCCTTCCCTTGCTGAAATCTTCTCCACTACAAACTAAAATAACGCCCTTTATTTGGATGCTGCTCATCTATTGGGGTGTGGAGGTGCGTGGTGAGATGAATTAACTGGGATCTACTAGATTTAATGATTCATTTCTATAGTGGTATAGAAATGGCTAATTCATGCAGCTTTGAGTTATTAGATTCAGAAGGATAAACACACATTAGACTTGCCTGTAGAGCACAGGATACAAGCATCAGTAAATGCTTCAGCAAAAGCTGATACAAGTAACAACTTCTTCTTCTTCTTCTTCTTCTTCTTCTTCTTCTTCTTCTTCTTCTTCTTCTTCTTCTTCTTCTTCTTCTTCTTCTTCTTCTTCTTCTTCCTTAGACTGCTGATCTACCCAAGCATCTGCCAGCCAAGATTCAGGTTGGGGTCATTTGGAGTAACTTGCTTAGAAAGGAAGCCTTTGAGCAGGCTTCACTATCAGCCCTGTGGCTACATTTTTATTTTGTGTGTTGGTGCCTGAAAGTGGATCTAGAGATTACATTTCAAAATAAGTGAATTTCTGATGCTAATTGCCTCTAACGAAAAGCTGGGCTTCAGTTGGGGCATTTTTCATCCAGCTTTGTGAATACTGCACAACATATGTCAACATCCTTTATTAGCAATACAGTGGTACCTCGGGTTACATACGCTTCAGGTTACATATGCTTCAGGTTACAGACTCCGCTAGAAATAGTGCTTCAGGTTAAGAACTTTGCTTCAGACAGAAATTGTGCTCTGGCGGCGCGGCGGCAGCAGGAGGCCCCCTTAGCTAAAGTGGTGCTTCAGGTTAAGAACAGTTTCAGGTTCTATCCTTCTACATAAATAACTTTATTTATGTATGCTACAACAGCAGAAAGAATACTCATTGCAAAGTACTGGAAGACACAGGATCTACCCACTCTGGAAGAATGGCAGATGAAGGTGATGGACTATATGGGATTGGCAGAAATGACTGGCAGAATCTGAGACCAGGGAGAAGAGTCGGCGGAAGAAGATTGGAAGAAATTTAAAGACTATTTACAGAAATATTGCAAAATTAATAAATGTTAGAATGATGTCGGATAGAAATTAAGTGGTTTCCAGCTGTAATGCTTTAAGAGAATATGGAAAAAAAGGTTTAGAAATAGGTTAAAATTTATTGATAAGGATTTGCTGAGCTAACAATTTGAATTGGAATACAAAAAAGGGAGGTATGAGGAGGTCTGGGAAATAAGTTAATGGAAAATAAGTAATGGAAATTTTGTGTGTTCTTAATTATTTTCATTTTTGTATTTTTGTTATTTTTTCTTTTTTCTTTTTGACTTTTATTGTATTACTATTGAAAACTTTAATAAATATTCCATTTACAAGAAAAGAAAAAAAAGAACAGTTTCAGGTTAAGAACGGACCTCCGGAATGAATTAAGTACTTAACCCGAGGTACCACTGTATCAGCAAAGCAGGATGCAGCAGCCTTATGATGAGAAAGTACTATCCATGCAATGACATGTTTCAATCATAGGAGGAAAGGCAACGGAATCAACAAATCCTGCCCAGACTCCTGAATTGTGCCCTCTCCATAGCCTTTTAAAAACAAAGGTGGGGAATCACAAAAGTGAGTTAGGCCCTCTCTGCCTCCATGTAATTCAAGCACTGAAGATGAGGGGAACTAAATACAGTAGACAGCTTGAGGAAACAGACCACTGCCATCTTTTGCATATGTGCCACCAGGGTGCAGAGATCCACTCAGCCCCTCCAAAAAACTAAAATCACGTGCTGAAACACATGTGTATTAAAGCCCTAAGTACTAAGTAGTCAGTCAAAGAAAATGCCAACAATTAGCGAAAATAAACTTTATTTTTTTAATGTTCCCTAAACGAATTTGAACTCTAAGTGATTAAATTAAAATGCACCGTTGTAAATGACAAATGCTGCCGCTGGCGCGGCGTGTCTTTGATAAATGAGTGCACAAAGTCGGAAGCCCTTTAGTGAAACAGTAGGTATACATTTCGGTAATACCTAGGTAGATAAGTCTTTTGTTTTCCTAGCTTGATCAAAATTATTTATTATTTCATAACAGGTAGATAGCTTCAGCAGCGGGCGCCTGGCGCCACCCAGAATTTGCCCCGCACCTCTTGCACTCCTGAGTAAAGACGGCCCTGGCTAACAGAGGAATCCAAAAGTTCTGTAGGAAGCCTGCAGAATTTATGCTGTTCAGGATCAGGGCAACTGCCAGCTGAGCCAACCTAAGCCTGGCAGAGGGAAAGCAAGTCTTTAAAACAGAGTTTGACTTACACCACTTGTTTTGTAGCTGTAAATTCCACAAATTGTTAGGTCACATGACTGAGCTGGAAACCAGAAGCCAGATTGTTAGCAGCTTTTGTGTAGGGGCACTATATATTGCTTTGTAGAGGTGCGTACAGCCTATGGTCTATGAGTTAGCTTCCCAGTGGTGCCAGTTTGGTGTAGTGGTTAAGAGCGGTAGTCTTGTAATCTGGTGAACCAGGTTCGCTTCCCCGCTCCTCCACATGCAGCTGCTGGGTGACCTTGGGCTAGTCACACTCCGAAGTCTCTCAGCCCCACTCACCTCACAGAGTGTTTGTTGTGGGGGAAGAAGGGAAAGGAGATTGTTAGCCGCTTTGAGACTCCTTAAGGGGAGTGAAAGGCAGGATATCAAGTCCAAACTCCTCCTCCTCCTCCTCCTCCTCCTCCTCCTCCTCTTCTTCCCTTCTTTTAGATGCAGCTCATCTTCTGTTGGGTCTAATGACAGTCCCTTCATGCATAGACACAGGGAGGAACCATGACCTGACTATTATCCTCCATCCTACAATGGTGGAGCAAGAAAAGAGCACCAGAAGTGTTTCTTTGGAAATAAATGTGTTTTTGTTTTCAGCTCCGAAGAGCACACTGATGCCAATTAATGTTGATTTTAAAATGTGTGAAAGTAGCTATGAATTAACAAACTTGCAGCTAATTAATTACAAGAAATGCTATTCTTCAAACCAGATGAACAGTCAGATTATCAGATTGGATTTCTCTCCCCCTGGAAATAGGTCTACAGCAATGCCTTATTTGTTTATTCCTAGTTTTATCCCACTCCGCCTAAAAGAGTTATCGTCACTGACAGCGCATTTTAACAGATACAGTTGGAATTTATAAAAGCTATAAGATGCCTTATCAGTTTCATCCTATTTCTCTAATTAGAGAACAGCATGAATTCGTTTTTTGGGGTTTTGTTTTATTTTTTACATTTTTATTGATATGAGGGAACTAGAGTTCTTCAACATAGCTGTCAATAATTCTCTTTTTGACCATTCCTTGGGTGGGTGGAGTAGAAACAAAACCACCACAAAATATTATTACAGTGGTACCTTGGGTTAAGTACTTAATTCATTCCAGAGGTCCGTACTTAACCTGAAACTGTTCTTAACCTGAAGCACCACTTTAGCTAATGGGGCCTCCCACTGCCGCTGCACTGCCGGAGCACGATTTCTGTTCTCATCCTGAAGCAGAGTTCTTAACCCGAGGTACTATTTCTGGGTTAGCGGATTCTGTAACCTGAAGCGTATGTAACCGGAGGTACCACTGTATGGGGAAGAGGGATGAGAAAAGAAATGTCACCTATATTTTTTTTAGGAGTGGGTTTTTTATTTCCTTGCTTAAATTTACAAAGCAGGTGAGGTTTTTCCAGTTTATTATTGCTTTTATAACATTCAAACTCACGGGGGTTCAAGGCTCTATCTACCACCACAGTTTCTGGAATGCCTCAGGTAGGAAAGTTTGCCACATTGCATCACATCATTTGTAAAGCACGTGGGATAAATGGGCAGGGGATATAGACTGTGTGGCCCAGTAGGTACGCATCAACCACCTTCCCATTTTTAAAAAAAAAATCTCTAAAGCAGTTTAAAAAAAATGCCCTCATTTTCACAGGGAAATAATATGTTAAGGCAGAGGAAGAAATTTCAGCCCAGTCTTTGTTTATAGCTGTAGGGCAGGTAGGTGTGGCTTTTCCAAAACAGACTCATGGACCAAATGAAGAGTCATAATAATAATAATAATAATAATAATAATAATAATAATAATAATAATAATTTATTATTTGTACCCCATCCATCTGGCTGGGTTTCCACAGCCACTCTGGGCAGCTTCCACGGAGACCAAAAATACACTAAAATGTCACACATTAAAAACTTCCCTGAACAGGGCTACCAGAATGTCTTCTGAATGTCAGGTAGTTGTTTATCGCTTTGACATCTGAGGGCGTTCCACAGGGCGGGCGCCACTACCGAGAAGGCCCTCTGCCTGGTTCCCTGTAGTTTTGCTTCTCGCAACGAGGGAACCGCCAGAAGGCCCTCGGCGCTGGACCTCAGCGTCCGGGCAGAACGATGGGGGTGGAGACGCTCCTTCAGGTATACTGGGCCGAGGCCGTTTAGGGCTTTAAAGGTCAACACCAACACTTTGAATTGTGCTCGGAAACATACTAGTGGGTCTGTTCAAGCCCACAGACCAGAGGTTCTCCATTTCTGCTTTATTTTTTTAAATTTGTTTGAATTGAATACAAATTAATGTTTACATTCACAACCATAGATTAAAAAACAAATAAACAAGATTCTTCTGAACCCTTAGACCTCCCTCTACCCCTCCGTGGGTTATTTGCTTAACCTTTTTTGCTGCATACCATACGTCACTCCAATTTTCCACTTATCCATTATATCCAAAGCCTTTGTTACCTTACAAGAGTTATTTTGAACCTGCTAAAGAGTTCAAATGCACGCAACAACAGCCGCCAGGATGCTGGTAGCCCAGAGCTGGAAAGACGGCAAGGTCCCTAGCAGAATGGAATGGCAGAATAAATTGCTGGACTATGCAGAAATGGCAAGAATGACTGGGGAAATCAGGAAGACCAAAATTTTAATAAAGAATGGGAGAAATTTATATTGTATTTGGAAGGTCTCCATCTCTGGTTTAAAGCCACATGGCCATGTCCCAAGAAGCTAAATATCTGAAAGTCAGACTAGAGCCAAGTCATTCATTTTTGCCGGGACTGAGCAGTGGCCTGAGTTGAGTCAAGAGCCCAGATTTGTTGCCAAAGAGTAAGTTGGGTTTGAAGGATGAATCAAGAGGTACGATTGAGGAGCATTCCAGAAGTCAGGAATCTATTCTGTCCATCCACATGTCCAGTGGCGAAGCTGCATGCTCTGGCATTGGTGGCGGAGAGCAGGCAGGTGGTGTGGCTGGCGCACGTTCCGGAAGTGTGGCACGTCACCCGCGGGGGCGTGGCGTGCATTCCGGGGGCATGGCATGCCACCCATGGGGGCTTGATGTGCGTCCCAGGGGTGTGGCACGCCGTCTGTGGGGGCATGGTGCCCGGCGCGGTGGAGGGTGCACGGTGCGTGTCTAGGGGCGGCCGCGATGGTACCCCCCTCCCCGATGGTGCCAGGAGTGGTGTGCTCCCCAACCCCCCATTCCTCCGCCAGTGCACACGTCTTCCTGCACCCATCAGGCACCACCACCAAACATGTTTGCTTTGCCGCATCATAGGAACATAGGAAGTTGTCTTATACTGAATCATATAATTAATCCATCTGCACAGATTGGCAGCAGCTATCTATGGTTTCAGAGAGGTGATGTATCCAATCTTACCTAGAGATCCTGGGGACTGAACCTGTGACCTCCTATATTAAATATATGCACTCTACCTTGAGCTACATAGCAAGACACAGCCTTGTAGAGAAAGCATGTCAAACAACTCTCTTGAGTGCTGTGCTACTTACAGGAATACTACATGCATTTTCTGAATATGAAATATACACAACCTTTAGCATTGTATGTCTGTAGGTATGGGAATGTTTGACTATTCTCATACAATGTGAAAATGATTGTTGTTATTTGAGCATAACCAAATAGATCAGCTGTAGACAACCTGTTACATTTTTCATGGCATATCTCTCTTACTCCTACTGGAAAAGGTCATGTCTTCTGTGAATCAAGGCTCTGATCTGCACTTGGCAGTGAGGAGAGCCATACTTTGCATTAAATATATATTTATTGAAAGTCTGGCATTTTGTGAACCTTGGAAAATGAGCCATTTAAAAACTTTTTGTCACCAACCGTTAGTTATTTGGAACACACACACATGCTTGAATGTTTCATAGGCTGCAGTCCTATTATGCATTATTGCTTGGGTACCAATGAATTAAATAGGATGGACATCTGAGTAAATAAATGTAAGATGTGGCTGCATTCGAAACAAAGGGCAGTAATTTTCTAGACGGAGCTCTAGAAAAGCCCTGCAGAGAAACATTCTGCATTCTTCTAGAACCGTCAAAAAGTATGAGAAAATTGAATATCCACAATCTATTAAAAACAAAAGAGTAAAGGTCAAGCTTGCTGTGAAAATATTCATACAATTGCTAATTGCATTTTTAAAATACCAGACATGAAGACTCATTCAAATTGTGGTATATGTGGGAGGGAACTTTTATTTTTTTAAATTAGTTTTTATTAACGATTTTATTGTGCTACAAATGAAGCAATAAACGGGGAAAAGTACATCTTTTGTCTCCACTATCAATTCACAGAGTCTTTTTCACTGTTTGTTTACATGTAGTGAGAGACGCTTTTGCAGGGACATCCTGAGATTGGGGGGAAAGAGAGGGAAGAGAGAGTGGGAGGGAGAGAGATAGGTTTGTTCTTTTCTTCTTTTGTGTAGTGTTAGTGTAGGAGTTTAGTCAGCATTATGTGGATAGGCCACGTGTGTGTGTGTGTGTGTGTAGACATTGCAAGAGTTTAGGGGGTCCAGAGCTTAATTGGTTGCAATCAGTGTGGCCTGTTTGTATGTGTGTGCAGGGAGTAAGTTGTTGGGTCACATTAGCCAAATTGATTTGCATGCTGTTGTGAGGGATAGGTCATTGTCCTGTTGTGCTGTGTATGTGATAAAAGGGAACCACAACCACCTGGACCAGGATCTCTCATGGCAGCTATGTGCATTGGGAAGAAATCTCCCACTGTCATCAATGGACCTGATCAAGACCTGGACTACTCTGAGAACAAAGGGCTTAAGCACCAACACTATGATCCCAACCCAGATCCCCCTCTTTCCTACTACCTTTTTATGGCACAATAACTAGGCGTGAATAATGTCTTTGTTGGTGAGTGAATAAAGGTAAAGGACCCCTGGATGGTTAAGTCCAGTCAAAGGCAACTATTGGGTTGCGGCACTCATCTCACTTTCAGGCCAGGGGAGCCATCGTTTGTCCACAGATAGCTTTCCGGATCATGTGATCAGCATGACTAAACGACTTCTGGCACAATGGAACACCATGACAGAAGACAGAGTGCACGGAAATGCCATTTACCTTCCCGCTGCATGGGTACCTATTTATCTACTTGCACTGGCCTGCTTTCTAACTGCTAAGTTGGCAGGAGCTGGAACAGAGCAACAGGAGCTCACTCTGTTGCGGGAATTCGAACTGCCGACCTTCTGATCGGCAAGCCCAAGAGGCTCAGTGGTTTAGACCACAGCGCCACACACGAGTGCATAGCTGTATCCCACCCAATGGGTTTGATATTTTTGTTATGAATAAAATCATTTCATCTTGTGTGACAAACCTGTTTGAAATTTCTGCAAACTTGCAAAAACATATAACTATATTTCAATGTATGTAGTTGCCTTACAGTGAACCAAATGATCAGTCCATTGGGTGTCCATCTACTGCCTGTTTTCACTCTCGGTGGCCCTCCTGGATCTCAAGTGGAGTTGTGTTTTGCAACCCTGCCAGCTAATACTTTCCATATAGAGAGAGAGAGAGAAAGAGAGAGGTCTGTAAGATAACATATATAAAATAACTAAAGTGCCTTATTGGCGCTAAACATTATTAATTCTAGGAAATCAGAGTAATATTAATTCCAGGAATTTTCATTTTAAGTCATCATGTACCTTTTAGTAACTAGAGGCTACAAATTTTATTATTATAATGTAAGCCACATGCTCTGCTGAGGTTTCAGAATGTTGTGTGTCTTCTTTCAGGCAGAAGTAAATTCAGGAGTCTTATGTGCTATTTATGGGGAAGGGGAGAGATATGACGGAAAATATTTTCCAGCTCTAGATAAGAGAATGGAAGGCCAGAATAGATTCTGATCATCAAAAAGCTATGTACAAATTTTGACCTTCCCAGTTGGTTCCTAATGTACTATCTGCCTTACATATCTCTTAGTCTTCCCTACGGCTATTTGAGCTTTTTTAAGAGGTAGAGATATGATATGCTTTATCACGGAATTCAGGAAACTGTAAACACAACTTTGCTCTTGCAATGCAGGCTTTGAAAATGGTATCAATGGAAGAAATTTTATTGGTTAGAGGTAAATATTTTCTAAAATGACCTTTAGATTCTTTTTCTTTTTTAAAAAAAATAGTAAATACAGCAATCTTTCTGGGAAGGATGTTCCACCAGAAACAATAGGAGTTACTTCTGAATGAACATGGTGAGTGTAACAGTGTGGAAATTATTATCATTTTTTGAAATGTGCCCTGGAAGGCAATAAAGGTAAAGGAACCCCTGACCATTAGGTCCAGTCGTGGCTGACTCTGGGGTTGCAGCGCTCATCTCACTTTATTGGCTGAGGGAGCCGGCGTACAGCTTCCGGGTAAAGTGCACGTTTTCACATATTTCCCCTCAAAATACAAACTTCTAAACATTTTTCAGTCAAAATACTCATTCCCAATTGCACTCTCTCTCAAAGCACACACATTTTAAAAAATTTGTGTGCCAAGAACTATTTCAGAACATCTGGGAAATGTAGAGACCGGTGGATATCTATGTTTCAATCTGTACCTTAGCCTGGGAGATGTATATAAATTTAATTTATAGAATAATTATTGGGGGAGAATCATTAAGTATCCTTATATTCCAGTGACAGGAAATCTCATGCAGTCCTCCAGGTCCCCTTTGGCAGGGCAGTATGCTTTCGGGAAGCAAAAAGGCTTTTAAATGACACTTCCATGGAGCACTTTGAGAGCCTCCAGATCAAATTCATTAATCATAGTTAAATCCTCAAATCAAATTCAAGATTAAAATTTAAGAATAAGTTGGCAGCTGTAAATACTAATAAATAATATAATTAAAGTAGCAACAGATGCATTTCTGCCCACCAGTATGGGTTTTCTTTAAGACCTCTCTATATTTCACTCTTGATATTGGTCTTGTGAGGATATTATGGAGCAGAAGAAACTTAGTATTTTTGTGGATTCCTCTCCCTCCCTCCCTCCCTTTCCTGGACACACTTCTTCTTAATTGCATTGCAAACAGCTGTGTCACAGGGGTTTTCCAGACCATTTCTAAAATATCACTCTTTCTTTTCTGTCTCCATGTCAGGATATGATTAATTAGTTTTAAGTTATTTGCAATGGAGCTGCTATGAATCTACCAGCACAACTCTGACCTCTAGTGAATAAAATAAATAAGCTGCAAAACCAGCAGTGCAGTGTCACTGTGTTGCAGAAAAAGTTCCTTTGGTGTGCGGCTGGCTGAAGAGGAGCTCCAGTATTCTGGGACCTGTCCTTGATAAATCGCCCGCTCTCCTCATTTTGTCTTTTGGGAGAAGTTTTAGAAATGTTTTTACGCAGCGTGTTAAAAGTCTGTGCAGCGGAAGGGTTATTTATCAGAGCTGGCTCCAGAGGAATGGAAAGGCTGGTCATTTGGGAAGACTGCAAGAATGCTAAAAGAGCACCCAAACAGTGCAACACTTCTCACTTGGATGAGCATGCAGCACACAAGAAGAATAAGAGTTTGGATTTGATATCCCACCTTTCACTCCCTTTGTTGTTGTTTAGTCGTTTAGTCATGTCCGACTCTTCGTGACCCCATGGACCAGAGCACGCCAGGCACTTCTGTCCTCCACTGCCTCCCACAGTTAGGTCAGACTCATGTCTCACTCCCTTTAAGGAGTCTCAAAGTGGCTAACATTCTCCTTTCCCTTTCTCCCCCACAACAAATACTCTGTGAGGTGAGTGGGGCTGAGAGACTTCAGAGAAGTGTGACTGGCCCAAGGTCACCCAGCAGCTGCATGTGGAGGAGCGGAGACGCGAACCCGGTTCCCCAGATTACAAGACTAGCGCTCTTAACCACTACACCACACTGGCTCAAGATGTCCAGAGATATGTAATGCCTCTTCCACTGGGGTGCCTTGTTCGAAAGGCCCATGAAATCCAGCACCCAGCACTGTTCATTCATTCAGGTCTCTCCCCCCAGTCTCTAGATCAGGCATCCCCAAACTGTTTTGGGACTACAACTCCCATCATCCCTAGCTAACAGGACCAGTGGTCAGGGATGCTGGGGGTTGTAGTCCCAAAACATCTGGAGGGCCGAGTTTGGAGATGCCTGCTCTAGATCTCCAGGTGTTACCCACAACGGGCATATTGTATGGCCTGCCACTGTAATTCCCATACTGCATCACATCTGGAGGGGCAAAGGTTAGGCACCCATCTCCAGAGCTGAATATGGGTGGGTGTGCAGCCGATCTTGTTTCTTGCACACATTAATAGAAATGCATGCAATGTGTATGACCATTAAGACACAGCCTGCCATTTCATAGAATCATAGAAATGTAGAGTTAGAAGGGACCCTGAGGATCATCTAGTCCAGTGTTTCCCAACCTTGGGTCTCCAGATGTTTTCAGACTACAATTCCCATCATTCCTGCCCACTGGCCTTGCCAGCTAGGCCTGATGGGAGTTCTAGTCCAACAATAGCTGGAGACCCAAGGTTGGGAAACAGTGATCTAGTACAACTCCCTGCAATGCAGGAATATGCAGATGCTCATACAGGGATCAAACAGGCAACCTTGACATTGTCAGCACCACGCTCTAACTAACTGAGACACACTCTCTCTTTTGAATGCATTTTATTAAAATTTGGAGTGAAATGCAAATATTAATATGAGATATCTTTTTATCAAGACTAAAAACCTGATCTAAATAGAATCAGAGAGCAGAAATAGAAGAGGAAGAAGAAAACGAAGAAGGGGAAAAAGAAGGGAGGAGGAGGAGGAGGAAGAGGAGGAGGAGGAGGAGGAGGAGGAGGAGGAGGAGGAGGAGAAGAAGAAGAAGAAGAAGAAGAAGAAGAAGAAGAAGAAGAAGAAGAAGAAGAAGAAGAAGAAGAAGAAGAAGAAGAAGAAGTATTTATTATTTATACCCCGCCCATCTGGCTGAGTTTCCCCAGCAACTCTGGACGGCTTACAATCGAGTGTTAAAAAAAACAATACAGCATTAAATATTAAAAACTTCCCTAAACAGGGCTGCCTTCAGATGTCTTTTAAAAATAAGATAGCTGTTTATTTCCTTCACATCTGAAGGGAGGGTGTTCCACTGGGTGGGCATCACTACCGAGAAGGCCCTCTGTCCGGTTCCCTGTAAACTCACTTCTCGCAATGAGGGAACCGCTAGAAGGCCCTCAGCGCTGGATCTCAGTGTCCGGGCTGAACGATGGGGGTGGAGACACTCCTTCAGGTATACAGGACCAAGGCCATTTAGAGCTTTAAAGGTCAGCACCAACACTTTGAATTGTGCTGGGAAACGTACTGGGAGCCAATGCAGATCTCTCAGGACCGATGTTATGTGGTCCCAGCGGCCACTCCCAGTCACCAGTCTAGCTGCTGCATTCTGGAAGAAGGGAAGAAGTATTCAAAATTGGTTGGACCCTGACCAAGCCTGTGAACATAACCCCTCTTGCCTCAGAGTAAGCCCCATTGAATTCAATAGGACTTACATCCAGTCACCTCAGGGTTGCCAGGAATAGTTTGATGGTTGCCAGAACTTCTCAGCCTGGCTAAACAGGAATGTGTTCAGATTGCTCCTGAACATCAATAATGACGGAGATATAAGCTCCTCGCAGGGAGAGCATTCTACACAAGGAGAACCAGCACTAAAAAGGCCCATCATGAACCTACACCAACCAGGCAGCCCAAAATGGTAGTACCACCACCAAGGCCTCACTTGCTAAACATAAGGCCCAAGATGGTTGATACTGGGGAAAGGCACTCTTTTAGCTACTTGGGTCCCAAGAATTATGCTAGGATCTTGGGAGAGCTTCTGTACATAGACTACTACGTTCAAAGGCTTCCCTGCCCCAGATGTCCACATTAACTCATGGATGATGGAAGTGGGGCCAGCAAGAGCTGTGTGGCATGGAGTATGAGGCAAAAGGGAATGACCCTGGAGCCTTTTAAGGCACACACTTCTCCTTTGGGTCCATCACAAGTGAAGGGGCTGTAGCAATAGATCTATTAGTAACTGACCTCTGTCACTCTAGCCAGCGTTGTAAGAACAGCAAAGGAATGAGTAGGACATTTGTCTGGGTTGAATTTGGATTTTAATGGGGGCTCTCTAAGCCTCTGGACTGCTTTCAGAGAAGCTAAAATAAAGCTGATTAAACAGCAGCATTGTACACAGTTTAAATCCGCCTGCAGATAATGAAGGTCAACGCGGGGTTTCCCATAAAAAGGACAGATTAGACATTTTGAACATAAATCCGGTTGATAATGAAATCTATAAACAGAAACCTTTTTTGTGTTGTATAATGCTGGGACATGACATTTGCTGTCCAGCAGCCTTTAATTTTATTGTAAATATTACCGCATTGCGTTGATTTCTGAGGAAGCATTAAGCATGGTCAAACCAGAAGTCATTCTTTAACAATGTCGCAATTAATATCCTTTTATGATGAAGGGATATAATAGGTTTTTAATCTGTTGAATAAACTATATAGCCCAGTAAACCTCAGTAAAATTAGAATTTCTCATATGCCAGGGGTGGGGATTTTAATTCCTGCCATGTAAACTGCACAGTTTAATTAATGCTCAACTCATTAAAATATTTAGTTTCTGAGGAAGGATTCACAAATACCCAACAGTCTCTTCTAATGAGATAGTTTGCAATTGTTGGATTATTTTTGGAACAATTCCCATGGATCCAACAATGTGGAAATCTTCCATCAGAAAGCCCATCTATAGAAGTATGTTTTATGTTAAGATCTACATGAAACCACCATTGATAACAAGCTCTATCTTTCCTTGCCAACTGATTTTCATGAAGCTGTAGAATAACTGAATTAGCATTGCTCTTAGGTTAGTATTTGACTATTTTTGGATGTCATTGACTATAAACTGCCCTGAGGAAAAAATTGAGTTGAAAGCATAACTAAGGATATTTTTATGTTATCCAGCTTCAGTTACTAGAATTGTCTTTGGCTAAACTATGGGCACAACCTATTCCAGTGATACATTTTCACAAATCTAAATCCATAGGAATAACTCTTGAAGAGTTGCAGTGGATATAGAATGTTGTTTTATGTTTCAAAGCTGGTTCGAAGCAAGTGCAATATTAAGTCGGCTTTAAAACACCAGAAAACTGCACCTATGTGTGCAGACATATTGTATTTCAAGAACAATACAACACAAGAAGCATAATACAAACCTGTGTGCGTACACACCAAAGAGTAACAGCATCACACTAGTATTAATAAAAAAATACTAATAAGATCCAATATTTATGTCCCATTGTGCTAGAACAAAGATTCCTGTGTGCTGAAAGGATAAGGTTTTGGGCTACAACTCCAAACTCCACTTACCTGGGAGTAAAAAGGTAAAGGGACCCCTGACCGTTAGGTCCAGTCGCAAACGACTCTGGGGTTGCGGCGCTCATCTCGCTTTACTGGCCGAGGGAGCCGGCATACTGCTTCTGGGTCATGTGGCCACCATGACTAAGCCACTTCTGGTGAACCAGAACAGTGCACGGAAATGCCGTTTACCTTCCCACTGGAGCGGTACCTATTTATGTACTTGCACTGCGTGCTTTCGAACTGCTAGGTTGGCAGGAGCAGGGACCGAGCAACGGGAGCTCACCCCGTCGCAGGGGTTCAAACCACTGACCTTCTGATTGGCAAGCCCTAGGCTCTGTGGTTTAACCCACAGCGCCACCCACATCCCTACCTGGGAATAAGGCCATCTAAATTCCAAAGTTCTTTTGCGGAGACATGGTTAGAAGTGCAGTCTTAGATCCTAATTAAGGTTCTGATGTGAACGGAGTTCTGCTTTTATGATATTCCCACTAGCAGAAAGGAGCCAGGCAGCATCCACCAAAATCCCCTTCCCATTGGATCCACTTTGTGTCTCAAACATCTGTTTGGGCAACTTGGACAACCTTGTGGCAGCCACTCCCAATGTCTTCATGCATCTGTCTAGTAAACAGCACTGGGAAGATATGGGACCCCAGCCATGGGGCTACCACGCAGCCTTGCAAACAGAAGTAGTGCCACACCACCAGCTTCCAACCCACAGACCCATTCCTGCTGGATGCCATAGTCATTGGTATAAAAGGCTGCTAAAAGATCAAGGAGAATCAAGGAGTTGTTGTTGAATCAAGGGGTGTTCAATGTTGACTCAGTCTCAAGCCTGAACCAAAATTGCAATGGGTCTAAATAACCAGCTTCATCCAAGAACATATGAAGCTAGATAGCCACTACCTTCTCAAGCACTTTCCCTGAAAGGGAGATATTGACAACTTCTGAAATCAATGGGTGCACTACAGCCTCTTTAAGAACCACATGAACCCAGCCTTCCTGCAAAGATGCATTGACCACACTTTTGATCTACCCAATCTATCCCCACTGGGTACGAAGGGCGTGGAGATAGTAGCATCATCTTAGATGCCTTGTCTTAATTATATGAAAATGATGTACTGTTGGTATCTGATACCTAGTAAAATTGTGAAAATGTATAGAACCAGTTCAAATGTGTATTGGAAATGTAAAAGGAAAGGGGGTACGTTTTATCATATGTGGTGGTCATGTGGGGTAGTAAAAGCTTTCTGGGAAATGATATTTAATGAGTTGAAAAAAATGTTTAAGATAACTTTTGTTAAAAAACCAGAAGCTGGTCTGGCAACTCTGGTTTTAATGCTGATTTCCTATACCATGAGCACTGTAGTTTTGGAAAACTTCAAGAAGAGGGATTAATTTTTTTAATATTGAGAAACTACTTATAGAAAGCTACCTACAATAAGCACAGTACTCAAGTAAAAAGAAAGTATTATTTTTAATACACTGTTCCTGGTTTGCATTATTGTGCCTTCAATTTGCAATAATAGGCTTCTGTGATTCTGAATTTTTATTGCAAGGGAGTTCTGATCACAGCAGACCTGCCTGTAATGCTTGTTCTGATTCAAATGTGTGAAATTAATTTTCAAATGCAATGGACAGCCGAGCTTCAAATCTACAGAAACAGACCCTGTGAGTACAGAAGAGTTGTCAGTAATTTTCTTGTGTTCCCTTGCATAGCAATACCCACTGCCTTAGATCGGAAGAGGTTGCTGTCAATCATCCTTTTCTCTCCCCTCCCCCCCCCCACTCCCCCAGCCCACAAGAGCCTCTCTTTCTCTTTAGTGAAGCTGTGTTGGAGCTGGCTTTGCGACGGGGAGAAAAGCACCAGTAGGTGGAAATCAAATCAGACAGTACATCTGTCATAAACTGGAAAAATGAAATAAAACAATGTGGATACAATTACAAATGTAAAAGGGATTTGGGCTGATATGCACTGTAATATTTATATCCCGCATTCTAGTCTCACAGTCGCCAACCAGAGACCCGTGGGAGTCCTATGAGCTCTACAGTACTCTCCCCTCCTGGCTTTCCAAACATACACTGTCCCCAACAGTGGACGTGGAACATAGCAGTCAGAGTTAATAGTCTAACCCAGTGCTTCCCAACTGGGGGCAATATGGCCCCCTGGGGGACCCCAAGATGTTCCAAGGGGGCCACAGGTGAAAATTGTATTGGCAAAACCTATTGGTGTTTCACAACTTTCCGACTAGTTGCAGGACCTTAGCCAGACCTAGCAGAGTAAACGCAGAATCCACGAAAGCAATTGGCAACTTGGCTGCAGACAGGATGGACAAAGCAGGAACCAGGAACTTGTAGTTAGGTGTTTATTATATACAGTAGACCATTTACAGGAACAGAACACGGATCTTTAGCTTGCTCTCTCATACACGACTCACAATTCCTACACTGACATACTGAACCACTGAATTAACAGTTAGTAGGCCATTAATCATTATTCCTGTGAGAGAGCTTGACCAATCATGGAGCTGTCTCCATGCCTCTGTATCACCAGGCAGATTTACTCCTTCACATTGCCTTGGCTGTCTGCCAAACCCTAATTGACTCTGTGTGAGTAGCTGCACATATTCAGATTCCCAACAAATTGCATAAATGGGGGGGGGGCACAGCTTGAGGCTAGAGGGCCACAGAGGAAATTGAAAAGTGAAGGAGGGAATCATTTTTTTATTTAAAAAATCCAGATTGTCTTGCTACCCACTTGGCCAATCAAAAGCGGGCAAGGGGTAGCCCACCAGGGCCCAGCGCTCCTTTTGGCCACAGGCATTTTCTTGGAGCAGTCCTGGTTGGTTTCTGGTGGGAGAGGGAAATCGCTGAGGCTCCCATTTGATCAGCAGAGCCCACAATCCAGAACTCTCAGGTCAGGTAAGTGTGGTGGTGGGGTGGCAATGGGTAGGGCTGGGCAAGCCAGAGCTGCTTGTTGCTGCTGCCAGTGCTAGGCCCTGTGGTCTCCTAGGCCTGGCTCTGCAAGGTGCAGGGTGCAATCCACTCCAGTGGCTAGCAGATCAAGGCCTTCAGAAGTTGCTGAGGGGTGCAGGGCAGAACCTCAGATTTGTATTGATTTGTATTGATTTTTACTTATTGGGCTACATCATTGGCTACATCCATGGGGGTGCACAGGAAAGAAACAAGGTCAGAAGGGGGCCACGATTGGGAAAACGTTGAGAAACACTGGTCTAACCTACCTCACAGGGTTGTTGTAATGTTAACATGGGGAGGAGGAGAACCATGTACGCTACTTAATTCCTTGAGTTAAGGTGAGATATATACATAGTAACAAATAGATAACAATCATTTTGGCTTTCCTTTGTTTCTTGAGGATGTATATTCTTAGAGAAGGGGGTCCAAGATGGATGGGATTTTCTTAAGGGTGAAATATCGAAGGCACAAATGCAGACAATTCCAACAAGAAAGAAACGTGGGAAGCACAGGTGTGTTCCTGCATTGCACATTGGGTCTCTAGATGGTCTTTTTTTGCACCTGTTCAGCTCTGTGCTTCTATGAATAGCAATTCTTCACAAAATCGCTGATGCTGGGTGAAAGTCCATGTCTGCAGGCATTCATTGCCATCATGTTCTGTGGTATGAGTCATTTTCCCTCAGCACATTAGATGTTCACTGTAGCTTCCTGTTTATAAGAGGAATATACCCATAGTCATTAACTGCTTCCGCAGACTTATTTTGCCTTAAAGGCACTCAGGGATATGAGAAGGTGAGAATAACAGCTTTTGGAAGATTAAAGAATCTTTAAATTTAGCTGCCCCCCACACCCCATCCAACAACCATTTATCTTCCGTAAACCTTTTCATTGGCCTGAAGAACCCCAGCACATCTATCAAGGACCCTGCAAAGGATTTGAAGGCATCTCAGGGACATGGAACCTGTGATTCTCAAGATGTTGGACACCATCTCTCATAATCCTTGACAATCGGCCATGCCTGGTTGGGGCTGCTGAGAGTTGGAGCCTCCCTGTTCTAGATCCTGCAATATATTAATGAAGGACAACCTGTTGTTGTCTAGTTGTTTAGTCGTGTCTGACTCTTTGTGACCCCATGGACCAGAGCACACCAGGCACTCCTGTCTTCCGCTGCCTCCCGCAGTTTGGTCAAACTCATGCTGGTAGCTTCGAGAACACTGTCCAACCATCTCGTCCTCTGTCGTCCCCTTCTCCTTGTGCCCTCAATCTTTCCCAGCATCAGGGTCTTTTCCAGGGAGTCTTCTCTTCTCATGAGGTGGCCAAAGTATTGGAGCCTCAGCTTCACCATCTGTCCTTCCAGTGAGCACTCAGGGCTGATTTCCTTAAGAATGGATAGGCTTGATCTTCTTGCAGTCCATGGGACTCTCAAGAGTCTCCTCCAGCACTATAATTCAAAATCATCAATTCTTCGGCAATCAGCCTTCTTTATGATCCAGTGAGGAGGAATTAAAGAACCTTTTATTGAGGGTGAAAGAGGAGTGTGCAAAATATGGTCTGAAGCTCAACATAAAAAACAACAACCAAGATCATGGCCACTGGTCCCATCACCCCCTGGCAAATAGAAGGGGAAGAAATGGAGGCAGTGAGAGATTTTACTTTCTTGGGCTCCATGATCACTGCAGATGGTAACAGCAGCCAACATATTAAAAGATGCCTGCTTCTTGGGAGAAAAGCAATGTCAAACCTAGATAGCATCTTAAAAAGCAGAGACATCACCTTGCCAACAAAGGTCCGTATAGTAAAAGCTATGGTTTTCCCAGTCGTGATGTATGGAAGTGAGAGCTGGACCATAAAGAAGGGCAACCTAGAACACATTAAATACTCTCCTGGGACTATGGTGGACAAGCTATCTTCTCCCTCATTTCTGGTCTTCTCATTGAGGGCTCCTATAAGCTTCTGAGGAGCACAATGGTTTTCTGAAACATCCTGGATTTCACTGTTTTATGTGACTGAGAGCCAGTCTCTTTTATTGTAACAGACATGGGGTAGGGAGGTAGGAGACGGAAATGTCAAGCAAGGATAAAAAGTTGGCTCGAGGGAAGACAAGGTTATAAGCAGAAGAAACCATCGGAAAAAACCCCAGGATCCACCAAGAGCACAGCGTGAAAATCAGGTGTGCTTTCTGAAAAGGATTTCTGAGCTCTATGCATAAGAACAGAATTAATGCCTCTTACCTCTTTGGAAGGAAAAACCAGGGATCATAAAATATGATTGTCCCCAGTGAGAATATATAATCAGTGTACCTCCTTAGTATCATAGCCTCTCTGCTGGCGATTTTAACACTTAGGTGCCACAAAATACAAGGTGATACGCTGTTATCGCGCCTATTCACCCACCTCATTAGGAGCTGACTTTTACCTTGATTGGCATATTTATCTAAAGCAGAGTTTCTGCTCTTCCCTTGAAATATAAATCATCCTAACTGACTCATGCTTTGTCACCCTCTGAAGCCTGAGTCTGATTTTATTAATCCGCTGGCAAAAATATATTAGGTGAGCAGCAGATAAAAGGGAATAATAAATTAGCAGGATGGTTTTTAATAGACATAGCCCTCTTCTGAAGGAGAAGAAGAAAGAAGCAGCTAAATGTTAACACTAAAAAAGGACAAAAATTGGACATGGCTATGTAGGGAACTAGTGAAAGAATTATTTCAGATGGTGTCAGTTCTTATCATGATAAGGCTACTGCTCCTATTGCTGAGTTATCTAACTCATATTATGAAGTTGACAGTTTCCTTGCTTTCTTGATTCTGCCCATGGACATGTTGAGGGATGGGAAATCTGTGACCCTCCAAGAGTTGTTGGACTTTCTCTCCCATCAGCCCCAGCTGACATGGTCAATAGTCAAGGATGATGGGAGTTGTAGTCCAACAATTCCTGGAGGGTCACAGGTCATGGTGAACAACTATATATACTGACCCTGATCCATTGATTTCAACGGGCTTAACTTTGTGTTGGATTGAGACCAGTAAATTATTGGCTAATAATACAGCAATAATTCAGTGGTAAAGTTTATGCCATGGGTAGGCAAACTAAGGCCCGGGGGCCAGATCCAGCCCAATCGCCTTCTGAATCCGGCCCCCGGATGGTCTGGGAATCAGTGTGTTTTTACATGAGCAGAATGTGTCCTTTTATTTAAAATGCATCTCTGGGTTATTTGTGGGGCCTGCCTGGTGTTTTTACATGAGTAGAATGTGTGCTTTTATTTAAAATGCATCTCTGGGTTATTTGTGGGGCAAAGGAATTTGTTCATTCCCCCCCCCCCAGTGGCACTGCATTATAAAATAAGAGAATGTGGAAATTTAAATTAACACGCGCGCACACACACACACACACACAAAAAACAACAACACAGAACAGAACAAAACATCATCTGGGATCAATTCTTTGACCAGGAAATTTTGCCTACGTGCTATTTGATTCAGCTTCCCACAAAGCAATTAAGAAGCTGGTGAAGGCCAAGAAGAGTGAGCAGAGGGAGTTATTCTGCCTAGAGATATGCAGCCTTGGATACAACTTTGCTATTGGTCAAGGTCTCCACTTAGGCATGATGACTCATGACCTCCCTTGCTGGATAGTTTTTAGTCAGTGTGGTGTTCTGAGAGTCGTTTGGAGTTTGTTAAGTGAGAGAGTTAAGATCTGTATCTGTATCCTGCATATAGTAACTTGTGAGTCTGCTGTAAATAATAAACACCTATAAGTAACCAAGTTACTGGTAGCAGCGTCTTGTTCCTGCTTCATCCATCCTGCCTGCAACTGATTGCTTGTGGAAGTCTGCGTATGCTCTGCTATATTCAACTGGGTTTGACTAAGATCCTGCACCAGGTTAAAGTTGTTAAACATCAATATCTTTTGCACCACAAGCTTCAGAAAGCTTGCTGCCTGAAATCCCAGATAACCATTACCAATCAGTGTAGATCACTGGTCATAAACTGGTGGGTCAAGACTCATTAGTGGGCCAGGGCATGATCCAAGGTGGATTGCAACAGGAACACTAAAACCATGTCCAGACGCTGTGCATCCCATTTCGCTCTGTTGCGGTCTCCCTTGCCTGGGCTATGTGGCAGCACCCATGAAGCAATGATGTCTTCTAGTTAAACCCAGTGAGATTTTGGCAAGATCTTGTGAGATCTCGCTGGGAACTGGCAGTGCTGCCAGGACCACTTCTCTGCTGGCAGTGGGGCAGGTGAGACACACATCGGGGCGCCACCTCTTGGTCTTCCACCACTTGAGGCAGCTGCCTCACCCTGCCGGCCATGACCATGTCAATATCTGGTAAAAAAGAAAAAAAGAAATCTATCCCCAAATGCATGTTTGGGTAGGTCCTGAGTCTGAAAAGGTTGATGACACCCGGTGTAGACAAACAAAGTGACTTAAAATTTAAAGTGTGCTGTGCGTTGAAGGAGAACTATATGAAAATGACGTATTGGTGGTATTTAACACCTATAAAATTAGCAAAGACGTGTAAAGACTGCTTCAAATGTTTGTTGGAAATGTAAGGAGAAGAAAGGCACTTTCTACCACACGTGGTGGAAGTGCAAGATAACAAAAGCATTATGGGAAATGATTTATAATGAGTTGAAAAAAATGTTTAAAATAATGTTTGTGAAAAACCCATAGGCTTTTTTATTAGGAATTTTAGGTGCCGAGATACCAAAGGAGCAGAAACAATTATTTATGTATGCAATGACAGTAGCACGGATACTACTGGTCCAGAGATGGAAAAAAGACAAAGTCCCAGCCAGAGACGAATGGTTGATGAAAATGATGAACTATGCTGAAATGGCGAACTTGACCGGGAAATTC
Source organism: Podarcis melisellensis (assembly GCF_964234715.1). Classification (NCBI taxonomy): domain Eukaryota; kingdom Metazoa; phylum Chordata; class Lepidosauria; order Squamata; family Lacertidae; genus Podarcis; species Podarcis melisellensis. The sequence goes on along the minus strand of NC_138538.1, from coordinate 81,869,483 downwards.
AGAATCCAGGAAGAGAAGAACTTTAAGAAGGAGTGGGGGAAATTTACAATGTATTTAAGAGAACACTGTAAATAACTAAAAACTTTGGCAGGATTTGAGTAACGCTTGTAATGTATCCAAAAAATATGGTAAAAACGGATTATTTAAGAAAGATAGAGAAAATAAGAGAAGCACTTGGGAAAAGATTGATAATGGCAACCATGGAAGGGCGAGGGGAGTCGAAGGATTAAAGGAATCCTAAATGGTGATGTTGGCGTTTAATATTTGAATTTTAATTTGCAATGTAGAACTTAATAAAAAAAGATTTGACAAAAAACAAAGCTATACAGACCAACAGTCTCACTTCCTTTATCCCTGTATGTTTTCCTTGTTAAGTTTTGCATCCCACCTTTGCATTCCTGAAGTTATCCCATAAACCAGGAGTGAGGAATCTTTGGCCCTGCAGATATTGCCGAAGTACAACCCTCAACAGACCCGGGAAGCACTGCCAATGGCTTTGGATAATGAGAGTTGTAGTTCAGTGACATCTGGAAGGCCAAAGCTTTCTCATCCCTGCCATAAGGCTTTCATGGAATGAGTCCCACATGCATCTGAGAGCTTTTCTCCATGTATGAGACAATGCAGAGAACTGCACATCGCAAAGGATGACCGTGTTTCAGTTCACATATTGCTTCAGCAAGTGCAGATCAGATTGGTTCACCTTTAACTGCAAAGGGAATCCTATTTCTCCCTGCATCCCTGCATGATCTGTTTATAGATTGAGGAACAATGGGTCCCTACTTAAGTTCTGTGACATCTTATACAGGAAGTGTTATTTCACAAAGCAAAACACTGGTGGAAAAGTCTGTTATCAGGGTGAGTGCAAAAGAGATGTGCAAACAGATGTTTAGACACTTGCAACCTGTGAAGTGTGTGTTAAAACGACGACTTTGTATTCATAGGGCTGTTAAATAGGATTCTGTGTGTGTGCATTGCACAATTAAAGGAGCAAAGCTGAAGGAAATATATATCTACCCATATTTATAGAGGGCAACTTACATTTCTTTTTAAGATTAAAACAAAATGAAGAATGTGGTTAAAAATAGAGAAAATGTATATGTATATATCACATCACATCACCTTGCCAACAAAGGTACGTATAGTTAAAGCCATGGTTTTCCCAGTAGTGATGTATGGAAGTGAGAGCTGGACCATAAAGAAGGCTGATCACCGAAGAATTGATGCTTTTGAATTATGGTGCTGGAGGAGACTCTTGAGAGTCCCATGGACTGCAAGAAGATCAAACCTATCCATTCTGAAGGAAATCAGCCCTGAGTGCTCACTGGAAGGACAGATTGTGAAGCTGAGGCTCCAATACTTTGGCCACCTCATGAGAAGAGAAGACTCCTGGAAAAGACCCTGATGCTGGGAAAGATTGAGGGCACAAGGAGAAGGGGACGACAGAGGACGAGATGGTTGGACAGTGTTCTCGAAGCTACAAACATGAGCCTGACCAAATTGTGTGAGGCAGTGGAAGACAGGAGTGCGTGGCGTGCTCTGGTCCATGAGGTCACGATGAGTCGGACACGACTAAATGACTAAACAACAACATATGTATATATGTATATGTATATCTATATCATCTATATCTATATATCAATGGAAGTTAATTGAGAATAACCAAGGAATACAATGGCCCGCTTCAGACAATCTTTTCAAACATGTATTTACGTGGGGCACTTAAGGGAACGGGTGGCGCAGTGGTCTAAACCACTAAGCCTCTTGGGCTTGCCAATTAGAAGGTCGGCAGCTCAAATCCCCACAACAGAGTGAGCTTCCGTTGCTCTGTCCCAGCCCCTGCCAACCTAGCAGTTCAAAAGCATACCAGTGTGAGTAGATAAATAGGTACCGCTGCGGTGGGAAGGTAAACAGCGTTTCTGTGTGCTCTGGTTTCTGTCACTGTGTCCCGTTGCGCCAGAAGTGGTTTAGTCATGCTGGTCACATGACCTGGAAAGCTGTCTGTGGACAAACACCAGCTCCCTCGGCCTGAAGCAAGATGAGTGGTGCAATCCCATAGTCAAGTTTGACTGGAATTAACCATCCAGGGGTTGCGTAAGTGCTTTTAAAAGAAAATGCAGCAGCACTTTCTATCAATTCCATGACGTTATTCTTATAGCTGCATGCACACAGGTAAATGTGCACCCAGCTACATGAAATTCACTGCATACAGAATGTTCCCATCATATGTGCAGATATTGACTGCCATTCTGTTTGTAGCCTTGGTGCTGTTCACTTCTCCTGTGTAGGAAACCTGTTTACTCCCAACATTTTGCTAACCCTTGGCTCAAATTGCTTTCCTAGTTTTCTCTTCCAAAACCTCTGCTTCCTCCTCACATAAGTGATGCCAGTAACTGGCTTCTGCAGATTTTTTTTATTGGAATGGCAATGCAATAAGACTCTTAGGTAAAATAATGACTAACCGTGTTCACAAAGGAAATCAATGTAACATGAAAAATGATAGGAAATGTGACATTGTATCATAATTTATCACAGTGAATTGTCATAAAAGAGGATGCCGGAAAATTGTGTGTCTCAAAACAAAAGGACCTGAAATGTTGAATGAGAAAATGATAACTCTCAAAACATAGTTTTGAATTGGAAAGGGGGGGGATTAGAGACTTCAGATTGAATGTTTTGCTGGAGGGAATGTTCTTTAATTAGGGATAAGTGAGATATTCCTATGTTTTCATGTATTGTGCTTTTTTGCTTTGAAATAGAAAAGAAATACCACATAAATGTTAACTGGGACAGTGCCATTCTAAGAGGATAAACTGAAGTAACATGTATCTTTAGGAAAGTAAAATTAAGAAACAAATAAATCTATGAATACTTCAATGCTATCAAAGGAAGACAATTAACAAGAATACTTGCAAAGGATGTGTACCCTTTAACTTTAACTGAGGACTGAGTAAGTACTACATGTTTTTAATGCCCTTAAATCCATGCATAACAATTTTCCAGGCTATGCAGACAGCTCAAGGTAGGAGTAAAGTTCATTGTTATTATGGTTAATAATAATAATAATAATAATAATAATAATAATAATAATAATAATAATAATAATTTATTATTTATACCCCATCCGTCCGGCTGGGTTTTCCCTGCCACTCTGGGCAGCTCCCAACAGATTAAAAACAGAATAAAATACCAAACATTAAAAACTTCCCTAAACAGGGCTGCCTTCAGATGTCTTCTAAAAGTCAGATAGTTGTTTATTTCCTTGACATCTGATGGGAGGGCATTCCACAGGGAGGGCACCACCATTGAGAAGGCCCTTTGCTTGGTTCCCTGTAACCTCACATCTAACAGTGAGGAAACTGCCAGAAGGCCCTTGGCGCTGGACCTCCATGTCTGGGCAGAACAATGGGGGGTGGAGCCTCTCCTTCAGGTATACTGGGCCGAGGCCGTTTAGGGCTTTGAAGGTCAGCACCAACACTTTGATTTGTGCTCGGAAACGTACTGGGAGCCAATATAGGTCTTTCAGGACCGGTGTTCTATGGTCTCGGCAGCCACTCCCAGTCACCAGTCTAGCTGCTGCTTTCTGGATTATTTGTAGTTTCTGGGTCACCTTCAAAGTTAGTCCCACAGAGAGGGATTGCAGTAGTCCAAACAGAAAACAACCAGAGCATGCACCACTCTGGTGAGACAGTCTGTGGGCAAGTAGGGTCTCAATCTGCCTACCAGATGGAGCTGGTAGACAGCTGCCCTGGACACAGAATTAACCTGCACCTCCATGGACAGCTAGCTGTGAATCCAAAATGACTCCCAGGCTGCACACCTGGTCCTTCAGGGGCACAGTTACCCCATTCAGGATCAGGAAGTCCTCCACACATGCCCGCCCCCTGTCCCCCCCAAAACACTACTTCTGTCTTGTCAGGATTCAACCTCAATCAGTTAGCAACCATCCATCTTTCACCACCTCTTTCAAGCAGTTGGCATAACTCCCTACTATAATGAGGCATTTTCCACTTCCAGTCAACACAGACTCTTTCCCTTTACCCGAAACACAAGGAAAGCTACCAGTACCTCTCACGGTATTCTTTTCGTGTGAGGATATTAATTTCTAAAACGCCACTTGAGCATGCTGGAAACCTTGGCCGTTTCACGAATGACAAAATGCCACGATTTATGTCTCAGCCTTCATAGTAGAGTGTGGAGTGGCTTTGGGCCAGTTCACACATTCGTAACCTGGACATATTGTGCATGCAGGAGAGAGAGGGCAGCAGGCTCCTGAGTGCATTCTTTGTGCCCACTGACTCATCTATATGATGAAAAAGGTGAAATGGAGGAAGGTTTGTAAAACCATATATACATACCTGATTCCTGTCATCCAGCCATCCTAAAAAAATATATGAATGAAGTCAAGCTTTTGTTTTCTGATGTGCATGTGTTTGTATTCCATATAAATGTAACATAAAGTTCACATGAGTTGGTTTATGTGGAAGTCACTGTCTTATAGCTGCACTGGCTCCCGGTGGAGTACAGGGTCAGATTTAAGGTGCTGGTTTTGACCTTTAAAGCCCTTCACGGCCGAGGACCCTCATACCTCATACGGGACCGCCTCTCCCGGTATGCCCCACGGAGAGCCTCAAGGTCCATAAATAGCAACACCCTAGTGGTCCCAGGCCCTAAGGAAGTTAGATTAGCCTCAACCAGAGCCAGGCCTTTTCAACACTGGCCTGGTGGAACGCTCTGCCTCATGAGACCAGGGCCCTGAAGGATCTGATTTCTTTCCGCAGGGCCTGTAAGACAGAGTTGTCCCATCCCGACCTGGCCACAGTGATCCATGCGACGGTCACCTCCAGGCTTGACTACTGTAATTCGCTCTACCCTTGAAGCTGCCCTTGAAGCTGTCCCAGAAACTTCAGTGGGTGCAGAATGCTGCAGCGAGTCTCCTCACGGGGTCTCTGCCAATGGAGCATATTCACCCAGTGCTTTTCAAGCTGCACTGGCTCCCGGTGGAGTACAGGGTCAGATTTAAGGTGCTGGTTTTGACCTTTAAAGCCCTTCACGGCCTAGGAACTTCGTACCTACGGGACCGCCTCTCCCCGTATGCCCCACGGAGAGCCTCAAGGTCCATAAATAGCAACACTCTAGTGGTCCTGGGCCCTGAGGAAGTTAGATTAGCCTCCAGCCTGGTGGAACGCTCTGCCTCATGAGACCAGGGCCCTGCAGGATCTGATTTATTTCTTCAGGGCCTGTAAGACAGAGTTCTTCTGCCTGGCCTTTGGCTTGGAGCTAATTTGATTCCCTCTCTTTCTTTCTTTTTTCTTTTTCCTTTCTCCTCCTTTGATGAGGCTGCATTTTAATGTTTCAATGTTTCAATATTTTTATGTTGTATTTTAATCTTGTTTTTAAGCTGTATTCATTCAACTTGTTTTTATTATTGCTTGTTAGCCACCCTGAGCCTGGCCTTGGCTGGGGAGGGCGGGGTATAAATAAAAATTATTATTATTATTATTATTATTATTATTATTATTATTATTATTATGCATGTTAGATCTGGGAAGTCAGTGAGTGAATTGGTTCTTAGCATAGTGATGTTCTAGCTTAGCCATTGTAAAAGATCTTGATTTAATTTATTGTTTTGCCCAGGGAACCTGCCCCAGTCCAGAGTTTATTTTGGGACAATTTGACAAGATGTTGGGTTTAAAAACATAGCAAATGATGACAATGTCACTTCATTTCTTCTCGCACCAAGAGGACAATGGGATGCTTGGAATGAATTATTCATAAGTCGGTATCGCCAAAAGCAACTTGGACAGAGATGTATTTTGATGCTCTGTGTGGTTCCATCCTTCCCCACCCCTTGCCCTTTGGTATAAAAATAATTCGTCTGTTACAAACAAATGAAATATATTCTTTCTGATATTTTAAGGAATTCACCCTGGAATTGACAGAGCCCATTCCAGACAGATGAATACTGGAATCCTTGGTAGCCTGCTGTGAGAAATTTGCAAGGCTAAGATCAAATCACACAGATACACTTGGATCTGGATGCCTGTGGAGGTGTTCTAGTTCGAAGTCATGGGATCGGTTTTATCCTTAAGGTCCAAGGATGTTGAAAACATCCTTGTAGCTGTCAGCTAGTCTGAACGCTTACCCATTGTGGCTGATAAAATCTAGACGCAGTGTATTGACTGGATGGGTCCTAGAGTTACTTAATATGCCTTTGTGAGAGAGGTGGTGGTCTGACCACTCCATAATGCACTTTCATTGGAACCAAAAGTATTAGAATGATCAGACATCAATCTCCCCTTTGGGGGGCAGGATGCTCGAGAGAGTGACCGCTGGCGACTAACAGATGCTCTTTGGAGAAACTGATAACCTTCACCCATTTCAGACTGGGTTTAATACCTCTGAATGGTACTGAAATGGCTATGGCCACCCAGATGGATGACCCTGTCTAGGGTTAGAGATTCCGAGGTGGGTGCAACCCTGTAGAACCTTTTGGGACTTTCAATGACTTTTCATGCTATCAACCATGGTATATTGCTGGAGTGGTTTGGTGGAATTGGAGACATGGTGATTCTGTTTTGTTCTGTGGGACCAGTTTGAGAGAGAGGCAATGGGTAACTTCTCCTTTCCATGCCAGTTGGTCCCTGAAGTTCTCTGTACTGATTGTCAACCAAAATACACCAATACCCTTTTTGTCAATCTCTCCCTATGCTGATGTCAATCCACTCTCCTCCTATGTTTCCAACACTAGGAAAGTAAAGGGGAAGCATTCAACTTCCTACAAAATAAAGAGCTTGGCAGTTTGAACAAGAGATGCAAGTGTGTACATGCATCCCTGTATAGGGAGGTTTGATGTTTTACTGTGCTAAGCGTTTTAATTGTTGAAAGCTGTCCAGAGTGGCTTGGGCAAGCTAATCAGATGGGTGGCATATAAAATATATCATCATCATCATGCACAATTTGAGTAATCTTACACATACACACCTGTTTGATTTAGTGCAGTTTTCATTCTTTAATTCAGAATATGCCAGGCTACAGCCTTTTTTTTTTAAGCAACGTAACCATCTTGCAAATGAGTCATATGCATGCATGTTCCTAAAGATAAGTCAATCAAATGCAATAGACAGTGTCAACCTTGGGCATGGTGGTAAGGTGATAGAGGAGATGTATGAAAATGACAGGGTCATGCTCTTGCCAGCTACGTCTTGCCAGCTAACTAGGTGCTCTGGCAGAAACCTTTCATTATGATGGACAGGGGCAGGGCTGAGAAGTTTTCTCTGCACCCACAACTGTCCATGGTGCTTATGCCGCATGCAGAATATTTAAAGCCTGCAGTGCGTTGCATTATATATTTATATAGGTAGAGGAGAAATGATTTCAGTTTAAAAGAGAGGACTGAATTGCCCAAAATGGACAGATATTTCACCTATCATCGACTGTGTTTTCTGACAGTGCCTATTCCAACCAACAGATGTAACATTTTCATGCTTCTTAGAAACCGCTTCTAATGCTGGCTCTGCTATTGTCGTCTTTCTCCTGCCAGACCAGAAAGAGTTGCCATGCCCCTAACATGGCTGCTGGTTTTGGGTATGCTCCAAAACTGCAGGAAGTACGGTCAGGGCTGGCACAAGACATTTGGTTGTGTTGGGGAAAAGAGAAAACGTCTTCCCCATGTCTCCCTCCACCTCATTCCATGTACAAGCCAACTGAACTGGTTGTCAAACACAGGATCCAATGCAGCAGTCTGCCTTATGAGTTGTTGTTCACAACTCTTGTCTGCCCCTCCTATTATTGGTTCCCCCCAACACATTGAAAGCCTTGAATTCAGGGACCTGGATCTTTTCTCTCTCTCTTCCTCTATGGCACACTGCAATGGGCTATGTACTTTGGTGGCACAGTATGAAAGTAACTTACTTCAGGAAAAACAAGCCTGAATGTAGCTCAGTGGTTTTCTTTCTATGTTCCAAAGAACCCTGGAGTTTCTTGGAGAAAAGATAGGCAATGTTAGGCCTGCTTCCTGAAAAGACTAGTCTATCATGACCAGCCTTCCCTGCTAAAGCACAATTGCAGTACTGGCTGTATTTTTGGGCTCTTACTTCATCAGGAGAGGTGGTGAAGCTAAACAGCCCTGGCAGTTATGCCATTTAAATTGAGAATATTTGTTCGAATAGTCCCTCTAATCCCATGCAACAATTTGGGGTCTTTGTAGCAGAGGAACTTGGCCATCAATTGAGAGGAGACCCTGAAAGTTTGAAAACATCTAATACAGGTGGAGCAGAGATAAATGTAGCATATAATCATGAGTCATCTCCAGTAACTGACCCCAGGCACCTTTTGTTTGCTTATATAACAAGTTACATTTCCTTCCGAAATCTCAGGTAATTGTATCGGTGCTGTGATTCACTCTGAATAAGCTTAAAGCTATATAACTACAAGAACTGGCATCCTGTGTGAGAAGCCCTTGGGAGGAGAGAGAGGAAAACACTCCTCAGAAGATGCCTTGTTTTACTGAACTGGTTTTGAAAAATGTCACTTCTCAACTGAAAGGAATATTACAATAAAGATGGACACCGGAAAACAACATGTCACAAATGCTGATACTCTTGATGAGCTGCTGGAGGGCATGGGAAAGAGAAAACTTGTCAAATGCTTCTTTTTCTTGATGCATCTAACAACAAAGCAGAAAAATAATAATCAGGTGGGTCGTTTGAACATAGGAAACTGCATTGTACTGAGTCCATCTAGCCCCATATTGTCCACACTGACCCGCAGCAGCTCTCCAGGATTTCACACAGGGATCTCTCTCGGCTCAAACTGGAGAAGCTGAGGAACGAACCTGGGCATAGCTGTCAACTTACAGATTTGAAAATAAGGGACCAGCAGCCTCGAAAATAAGGGATTTTGCAAGCACAGGCATGTTCAACTTCTGAACCCCTCCAAGCCAAAGGCAGAAAGCCCAGCCAGCAGCCAAACGAAGCCTCAAGCGGTGGTTCCCACAGCGCAGCAACCCAGCAAAGGGGATACAGCAAGGAAAACAACCGTCACCTCTCCACTGGGAAGCGCTGAGCAAAGGCAAGTCCCCAGGCTACGCGGCCAATTTGATCAGCACAAGGCATGCAAGCTCCACCCCCCAGTCGTTCTTAGACTCCTTATTGGGTGAGCAACACAGCCAAGCAACACAGTTGGAGCCTCCCTCCTCCCTGGCCAGCAGGGAGGGAGGGAGAGGAGCTGCTTCCTTTGAAACCCGGGAAATTTAAGGGACATCATCAATAAGGGACAGCAGCGGGACACAGCGCTGGGATAAGGGACTTTCCTGCCAAATAAGGGACAGTTGACAACTATGAACCTGGGACCTTCTGCATGCAAAACAGATGTTCTGTCTCTGAGCTCAATTAATCCCTGATAGAGCTGTACACAAATGACTTCACTAAATTCTCTCTTTGCAGGCAGAGTAACTGGGGAGACAATTTCAGTAAATTTATCCAATGTGGGGAAATTCTCCAACTGTTTTTTTCCAGGGTGGAGCTCACCACTAGCAGTGACAATAGCACAGCTTTTCCTTCCTCTTCCCACAAAGAGCGAATGTTGGTTTTTAGTACCAATAGGAGCTCTGCTGGCAACCTGGCCACTGTTTGGCATCTTTCACATTGCCCTGGGCCCACTGTAGAAGGAAAACCACTGCAAGAAATAAAACATCTATGGAGCTATTGGGGGGGGGTCTGCAAAGTGATTTGAGGGGGGCAGTGATGGGGAAAAGGGAAATCTCCTTAAAATACCTTCCATTTAAGCTCAGCACTAGTGTTTGTTATGGTGGGACCTTTTCCATCTCAAGGGCCACATTTCCTTCTGGGATATCACATGGGGGCTGTGTATCATTTCTAAAAGCTCTTCTTGGATGGATTGGGGGAGAAATGTGGCCCCACTTTCATAATCTGAGCATCTGACCTAATAGCATCAGCCAAGGAACCAACAGCAGCAAATTCATCCCATATTCATCTGGTAGTCTAGTGCTTGAACTGATTGAGTTTGGCACTTACGCCGCGAGAAATAAAAGACCCTGCAAATCTTGGGCAGCTGATAAGGGCAAATGGAGATTATTGCATTTGACAAAAGAATGTGACAATGCTAAACTACTCGAGACATCCCTTGCAGAGAAGATGCTAATAACATTGTGAGGGAAAAGTTACATCATAGTAAAAAGTGGGAAAATATCATCATCACCATCATCACGTTCTGCACAATCATATTTATGAGATATACAAAAAAACCCTGCAAAGTTCTATTATTATTATTATTATTATTATTATTATTATTATTATTATTATTATTATTAAAAATCAGCCAACACATTTAAAACAAAATTAAAACAATACAGAACAGGCTTTCCTGGCCCATTTATTCAGCTGGGAAAGACTGCTGGAACAAAAAATGTCCACAATTGTTTCTGGAAAGTGCAGTTAGTGGACACACGTTAACAGGAAAGCTACCACAAAGAACAGAGTCAGCCACACTTTAAAGCACTGCTCTAAGTTACTGAGGCACACGGGTGGCGCTGTGGTCTAAACCACTGATCCTAAGGCTTGCCGATCGGAAGGTCAGCACTTCGAATCCCCGTGACGGGGTGAGCTCCCGTTGCTTGGTCCCTGCTCCTGCCAACCTAGCAGTTCGAAAACACGTCAAAGTGCAAGTAGATAAATAGGTACCACTCCGGCAGGAAGGTAAACGGTGTTTCCATGCATTGCTCTGGTTTTGCCAGTAGCGGCTTAGTCATGCTGGCCACATGACGAAGAAAAACTGTCTGCGGACAAACGTCGGCTCTCTCAGCCAGTAAAACAAGATGGGCGCCGCAACCCCAGAGTCACCACAACTGGACTTCACTGTCAGGGGTCCTTTACCTTTACCTTTAAGTTACTGAGGAGCCGGCTTCTGAGATCTTTTGAATTTGCAGGAGATACTTTCCTGCAGACCACATGGGTATACAGTAGTACCTCGGATTACAGACGCTTCATTTTTAAAAAAATTTTTTTTTATTAAAGTTTCAAAAAAATTACAAAAGTGAAAAAAGAAAAAAGAAAGAAACAAAAAAAATACAGAAAAATAAAAACAAATCGGTCTTTCCATGTCTTGTTTTCATTTACTTGTTTCCCTGACCTCCTCACACCTCCCTTTTTTGTATTCTAGTTCAATTAATTGTTTCAGCAAATCCTTTCCATTTTTGCTTTTATCTTAATAATTTATCTTAATATATTATAACTTTACATTCTCACCTGTTAACAATCCATTTTTACATACCCCTTTGTAACATTACTGCTAAAACCACATAACTTCATTCCAGCATCCTTCTAACATTCCTTAATTTTACAGTCTTTCTGTAGATAGTCTTTAAATTTCTTCCAATCGTCTTCTACCGACTCTTCTCCCTGGTCTCAGATTCTGCCAGTCATTTCCGCCAGTTCCATGTACTCCATCACCTTCATCTGCCATTCTTCCCGGGTGGGTAGATCTTGTGTCTTCCAGGTTACAGACGCTTCAGGTTACAGACGCCGCTAACCCAGAAATAGTACCTTGGGTTAAGAACTTAGCTTCAGGATGAGAACAGAAATCGTGCTCCCGCGGCGTGGCAGTAGCAGGAGGCCCCATTAGCTAAAGTGGTACCTCAGGTTAAGAACAGTTTCAGGTTAAGAAAGGACCTCCAGAACAAATTAAGTTCTTATCCAAGGTACCACTATATAAGCAATAAGGGCACCAGGAAGGAGGCCCAACATAGTGACAACCTCTGCCTTCTCTGTACATTTGCACATGCCCGTCAGTTGCTTGTTAGACTTTAATTCCCATCAAGTAACAGTATGGAATAGCACTGTCTGTTCTGGATCGAGGTCAAATGCTCGTCAGTTTTATCTAGTTGGGAGGTGAGAATGTCAGCTCTTTATACCACAGGAATGTCTAAATGGAGCCTTTGTACAGAATGGTTGCTAGCAAAGAAGATGGAAATTTAGAAAATGGAAAAATGAGAATGCTAGCATTGTACGATGGGTCTTGAAAATACAACAGTGCAGCCATGTAGAATGTCAGAGGGATTATAAACAGCAGGCTTTTAGAGTGCAAATGTATTCAAGCAGTGCTGGAAGGGAACGTGGATGTTTCAATACATTGATTATTTGGCTTTTCGGCAACCAAAATGCTTAGTGGAGTTATTTTAATAAGGGACTCCACAGTCAGCAAGGGCTGGTAATTGAACTAAGAAGTATTACAGAATTGGAAGGAATTCAGAATATTGTAGCAGTGATGGAGAAAGCCTGGGACTATAGGGAAATGCTTTTCAGCCATTATGTTCAGTGTCCCTTGTTTCACAAGTGACTTACTTACAAAGAAGCATATGGCAAAAAATATCTAGAAGAAAGAATAGCATGTATATCTTTGCTAATTTTATAGGCATTAACCTCCCTCAAAATATTGATGGCTGCTTCCCCTTAACAAAACCCCTGAAATGTACCTTGGATTTCTCTTTAAGTGCATTCGACCAATGGCATCTTAAGGCTGGCTCACTTGTGAAAGGACAAAAAAAATTCCTTCCAGTAGCACCTTAAAGACCAACTAAGTTAGTTCTTGGTATGAGCTTTCGTGTGCATGCACACTTCTTCAGATACACACAAGGACAATATTTGATATCTGTTGTGAAAGGACAATATTTGATATCTGTGCATTGTCACCGTACTCTTCATAACAGGCATTTGAACATGTAAATTGGCACAACTGAAAAGCAGTATAGCTCTTTCAGAATAGGACCTTGATGCAGAGCTACATATCTATGAGGGAAGATTCACACAACCATATTAACAGCAATGTTACAAAACTTAACATTGCTGCAATTCTTCTGATTTGCCTCAAATCTCTTCCATATATTTACTGTGGACTTGTTTGCTGGTAATTTAGGGCCAAGTTAGGCATGATAGCAGCTGATTCATACACTTAAACATAGGCTTACAACATCAGAAGGCCAGAAAGAGGGACGTGGAAGACTGCATTAAGTCCTAGACCTGAAGTTCTCCACACTTGTTATATAGCATGGGTTAAATATTCACTTTCCTAATTTGCTATCCAATTTGCTCCTCCAAAGTAGGGTTGCTGTTGCTTTAATTGCCTTCGTCTATGTTCTTCAGCTGTGTATCCTTTTGCTTCTTAAATTAGACTCCAACTTTCATATCTCAGCCCACACCTGCACAATACATTTAAAGCTGTATCATACCACTTTAAACAGTCTTACCTCCCCCATCAGAGAATCCTGGGAAGTGTAGTGTGATAAGGGTACTGAGAGTTGTTTGGAGACCACCATTTTCTTCAGAGACCTACAATTCACAGCGTGGTTTAACAGCCAATCCCTCTTCTTTGGGAACTCTGAAAATTGTATCCCTTTGAGGGAAATAGAGAGTCTGAATGTGTAACTTTTGTAGCCAAAGCATGGTTAAAGGAAAAAATGTATTTGCATTTGTTTAGAATGTGATCAGATGTTTGACTACGTTTCTGAGCACAATTCAAAGTGTTGGTGCTGACCTTTAAAGCCCCAAATGGCCTCGGCCCAGTATACCTGAAGGAGCATCTCCACCTCCATCATTCAGCCCGGAGATTGAGGTCCAGCTCTGAGTGTCTTCTGCTGGTTCCCTAATTGTGAGAAGTGAAGTTTCAGGGAACCAAGCAAAGGGCCTCATCAACAGTGGTGCCCTCCCTGTGGAATGGTCTCCCATCAGATGTCAAGGAGGTAAAGAACTACACAACTATTAGAAGACATCTGAAGGCAACCCTGTATCAGGAAATTTTTTATGTCTAATGTTTTGCATTTTTTATGTGCTGTAAGCTGCCCAGAATGGCTGGGGAAACCCAGCCAGATGGTTGGCGTATAAATAATAAAATTATTATTATTATTATTATTATTATTATTATTATTATTATTATTATTAAGCTTCCATGCAGGAGATAAATGTAAACAATGATTTCATAACCCTTTTTATGTTATTTTGGGCGTTGAGGGGCTATGTAATTGTGGTCTCCCAAATGTTATCAACACACTGTTGTTTGGAATATCTCTCTCTCTCTCTCTCTCTCTCTCTCTCTCACACACACACACACACACACACACAAAATGCAATTATTTGTATCGGTATTATCATTCTGGGACATGAGTTAAAATTGATTCCCATTATTTGGAGCCAATGTTCACCTTTAAAGGTTATTTGAATACAGCAAATGCAGCAGCAATTCAAGTCAAAGCACAATTTAATGAAATGCCAGTTGTCATTTATTTCCCTTCAGAGTAATACTAAGTAAATGTGGACTCTTTGCCAAAACAACAACATGTTCATGGAACCAATAAGAAATCCCTCAAAAAACACAGATTTCAGAACTAAATTTCTCAAGCACTTCAATGTTTAAAGGAAGTTTAGGTAAGTTTTTAATATTTAATGCTGTATTCTTTTTAACACTTGATTGGAAGCCACTCAGAGTGGCTGGGGAAACTCAGCCAGATGGGCGGGGTATAAATAATAAATAAATAAATAAATAAATAATAATAATAATACTTTAATTTTTTTTTGTGTAGATCTAAAATGAGAAATACTGAGTCAAGTTCCACTGAGTGTTTGTTCACTTCAAGCAAAGATTACATGGGGAAATAGCAAAGCAAACTGTGTTCCTTTCTGCCTGAATACAAGTAGGAGACAAAGGCTTAGACATGATTGGTGGTTTTGTTGTTTTAGTTTTACACACATTACGTGTTGGATTTATAAAACAAGAAGTATGGGCTCTTGAAGTTACAAAGTCTCTCCATAGCATAAGAGCTGAACATCACATGTGAATGTATTTGAAAAATGTAAAAACAGTCAGATGTGGAATAAAAAAATAAAAATACAACACCTATAATAGGCCAGAAAAGTGAGTGGGTTCCTCATCCATGGATATGACACAGATATGATACTGTAAATTATTGGAAATTTGTGGCAGTACATGCACTCAACTGCGTCGAGTAAGTGAGAAATCAGCAATTCACCCTATGCTCTCTAAACTGAAAAATCACATCACACACATGAACTCTTGCTGTCAAGCTCACTCTTTGTTGTTCTCTTTTCCAGATCAATACTTTACCCAGGTGTACGTATATTGACACTTCACGTTTATAATGCTCTTTTAAAAGTATTTAGTCATTTTTCATTAGTGTCTTCAGATTCCTGCCATTCTCCAGAGGAAAGGAGACCTGCTAATTAGTTCAGATTTACTTTGCATTGCCCTCTTGAAATGTTGATTAGACAGGGAGAAAAGGTTGTCTTCCCTGTCGGTATTAGCACATGAAAGAAAATAATTCCATGCATTTTTAGCACTGCGAGCCTCATAAGCATATTTCTGTGTTTTTAGTATCCAGGGTTTAATTTGAGCTCAGTAAAAAAAAAAAGTTTGCTTTTGTTTTTTTAATTAAAATCTTTTACTTTTTGCAAACAGTATATTATTCTCTCTGTTTAATGCCAGAGCTACTGTAATGAACTACAAAATGCATAGAGTCATTTGAGAAGAAGGCATTGCATTATAAATTAGATAGTACAGTGTCTCCAAGACACAGAATTTTATCTTACTTTTTTTTTTACACTGAACAAGCAAGTATAATCTATTGTGCATGTGTGTGTGTGTGTGCCATATAACTTGTTATTTCAAGGCTGTTGTTCCATTTTCACAATTTTCCTCCACATACAAACTTTTTCTTCCATAAGCAACCAAACTACCAAATAGCCTTGTGGTCTCAATCATTTCAAAGGTGAATCGAAGTGTGGGTATGATTTTTCCCCCATAACTGCGTATTCAACACTTCAAAATCCAGTCAAGAATACTTGGCACTCTATAGCAGAGCCACCAACATTTTTCAATTGAAACTTATAACATGTGTCTTTTAGAGTTGTATTGCCATGTGAGACAGTTGTGTGCTGCTCAGGTTGAGAGCTATTGGGGGCACTGTCACCAACAGTAGCACACCATTGGGACAGTGTGAGGGAAGGAAGGAGGGAGGGAGTGTACGCAATGAGTTGGAAGTGGAGTGTTGCAACTCAAGACAAACAGATGCATGCTCTGCTTATCTCTCACTTGGAGTACTGCAATGCGCTCTATGTGGGGCTACCTTTGAAGGTGACCCGGAAACTACAACTAATCCAGAATGCGGCAGCTAGACTGGTGACTGGGAGTGGCCTCCGAGACCACATAACACCAGTCTTGAAAGGCCTACATTGGCTCCCAGTACATTTCTGAGCACAATTCAAAGTCTTGGTGCTGACCTTTAAAGCCCTAAAGAGCCTCAGTCAAGTATACCTGAAGGAGCGTCTCCACCCCCATCGTTCTGCCTGGACACTGAGGTCCAGCACCGAGGGCCTTCTGGCGGCTCCCTCGTTGTGAGAAGCCAAGTTTCAGGGAACCAGGCAGAGGGCCCTCTCGGTAGTGGCACCCGCCCTGTGAAACACCCTCCCACCAGATGTCAAAGAGAACAACAACTATCAGACTTTTAGAAGACATCTGAAGGCAGCCCTGTTTAGCAAAGCTTTTGATGTTTGATGCATTACTGTATTTTAATATTTTTTGGAAGCTGCCCAGAGTGTGAGGTATAAATAAATTATTATTATTATTATTATTATTATTAGCCAAGCCAAGGAGGATTTAGTAGGATGAAGCCAATCTGTGATTAGGCTTGATAGCTGATCTTTTGCTCATGAGAAAAGGACTGATAGAGTAGGAAACAAAGTACACATGAATTCTCATCAGTATGGTGAGGCAGAGCCACATGGCCAATACCACAGTTGTCTCTTCTTACATGGATGGGGAGGGGGGCAGGGTGGTGGTGAAGTTGGGGCCACATAGTTGTGCCAATGAGAGTACCCTGACTGTATGTGCTGTTACTGATCAGGGACGGGGGTGGCACTGTGGTCTAAACTACTGAGCCTCTTAGGCTTGCCAATCAGAAGATCGGCTGTTTGAATCCCCGCCCCCCCAATGAAGTGAGCTCCTGTTGCTCTGTCCCAGCTCCTGTCAACCTAGCAATTCGAAAGCACACCAGTGCAAGTAAATAAATAGGTAGCACTGGGGCAGGAAGGTAAACAGCATTTCCATGCATTCTGGTTTCTGTCACAGTGTTCTGTTGCACCAGAAGCGGTTTAGTCCTGCTGGCCACATGACCCGGAAAGCAGTCTGAACAAAGCCAGCTCCCTCGGCCTGAAAGCAAGATGAGTGGCGCAACCCCATAGTCACCTTTGACTGGACTTAACCGTCCAGTGGTCCTTTACCTTTTACTTTACTGATCATTGTACACCACAGCTTTTCATAGGAAGTCTTCCACATCCTTCTGCTTCTTGGTTCTCTGTAATGGGCAAGCAAAAATGATTGATCTATAACTTGGGAAGCCGAGATGATCTTTTAAAAAATCTTTTTTAAAGCAACAAAAACCCATGGCACACATTTTTTGTGTGGGGTGTGTCTGTGTACAAAATATGATCAGAAACCTTCCCCTGTCTGCCTAAGCACAGGGTATAAACAGATCACCTCTAACATCACAGCACAATTTTATGCTATGGAAATGAGGCTTATATTACTCTGCCATAGGAATAAAAGTCAGAAGTTTCAAAGCCACTCTCGAAAAGGAACTCTTTGGTATTTGTTTATCCTTTTATCTGAGTAGCAAATTGAACCTTGATGTGCACCTTGTGTCATGCCAGGACAGAGTAACTCATCACTGAAGGTGCAAGATTTTCCTTTGATGGAAACAGTCCCAGTTTCTATGGAGTCTATTAGCCAAGTATATAAGTTTGAAGTGGAGTGTGTGTGGTGTGTGTGTGTGTGTGTGTGTGTGTACCTCATTTCCATCCACGTTTAATTGTATACAGGTTCAGTTGGACTTCCTCCAGTCCTAAATAAGTATTACCGTCCAAGGGTCAAATAGGACTTTATGGGACACGTGTGTTTTAACAACTAGTGAAGGTAACTTGTGGGTAGCCTTGGGCCAGTCACTGTCAGGATTCTGTCACCGGCTCCTGGCAGGTTGCCGAGGAAAGTATAAAGACGAGGAAAAGTTTCTTACCATCCTTTTATATTTCAATCTTTACACAGAGAGGCTATAGAACCCAGCCTCTTAGATAATGGCGTTGTCCTGAGCGAATCTCCACCCACCGTCTCTCCCACTTCCTCATTGGTCATTCTGTTCATCTCCACTATGGGCGCTGCTATGTGCCCTCTGCCTTTGAGCTCTTTGATCTCTTACTTTTAAGGCTCGCCGAGTTCTGGGAGATGGAGGGTCTAATGACAACGTGTCAGCCAGGTGTTGCTCAGGCTCTCCCGTGATTTCCCAACTTTCCCCCTCATCTGCCTCTGAGCTGTGACCTCCCTCAAACCCCTGTTGTAATTCTATACTGTCTTCCTCTTCTTCCTCCCTGGAGGGGTCAAGAGGGGGAGGCAGTTTCCACCATTCCTCCCCTGCCCAGTCCCTGACAGTCACTGCTTGTCGCTCTTTTATACAGTGGTACCTCGGGTTAAGTACGTAATTCGTTCCGGAGGTCTGTACTTAACCTGAAACTGTTCTTAACCTGAGGTATCACTTTAGCTAATGGGGCCTCCTGCTGCTGCTGTGCCACCGGAGCCCTATTTCTGTTCTTATCCTGAAGCAAAGTTCTTAACCCGAAGCACTATTTCTGGCTTAGTGGAGTGTGTAACCTGAAGCGTATGTGACCTGAAGCATATGTAACCCGAGGTACCATTGTACACAGAATTGTTATGAGGATAAAAATGGAGAGTGGGCTGACAATGTATACAACACTGAGCACCTTGGAGGAATGGTGAGATATAAATGTAACAATAAATGAATGAATATTGGCTCCCACTTTCAGAGGGCAGTAAAACACTGAATTTGATGATACCATGTAACTTGTTTTGAGATGTGCATTGGTGATAGCTGTGCCACCTCTGTAACAGTAAAGTAGCCTAATCTCACACAGCCCTGGTTCAGATTAGGTCAAGCATAGGCAAACTCGGCCCTCCAAAGGTTTTAGGACTACAACTCCCATCATCAGTGGTCCTGTTAGCTAGGGATGATGGGCTATGTAGTCCCAAAACATTTGGAGGGCCGAGTTTGCCTATGCCTGGACTAGGCGGTTGCATTCCTTTCTAAAATGAAGGAAAAACAAAAATGAATGGTTCTAATTTGTGTTAGATTGTTTCAGTTCTAATCCATTTATGGGTTAAAGCGCTGGAGATATTAAATGGGAGAAAGAAATAAAAACCTTTCATTTTATTTCTCCCATTTGTTTCTGCTCTCTGAAATTGTTTCTCTCACTGGAAGCGTTCCTGAAATGGATGAGTGGCGGTGTGCTGTTTGGAAAATTGATCATTTATTGATATGTTCTTGCAGTGTTCCGAAGGGAGGACAATCTCAGGGAGCTCTGAAGGCAACAAGGCCTGAGCTCTGTTCATGTGTTACTGTATAGGATGTTTCCATGCCAAACTTTCTGTCCTGTCTGCTCCCACATTTGTGAAGAAGTGGCATGGTTCAGTAGGACAGGGACCAGGATCAATTCCTTGTTTCTCCAGCTAGGGCTGGCAAATACTTCCTTGTAGGAACCTTGGAGAGATGGTGCTAATCAATGTTGTCAATCCGTACACACACACACACACACACACAAAACACACACACACACACATGGTTTATTGGCCTGAGAATAAACCCATCAGTTTGTCTGCTCCCGCTAGGCCCCATCTCTCATTTACCCAGGTTCAAGAAAGATAACTATGATATGTTTAAACCAAAATTTCCCATTATACCCAAACCAATAAACTGCTTTAATCCCTAATCAAGACACAAAACCAGGATTGAACACAATGTAGCCCAGATTAATCAGTCCTAACTTGTTGGTGAAGCACATTTTGAATTCTTAGAACATGCCAGATCCTTTTATTCTCATTGCAATATTCACCCCTCTAGCATGTTTTAGCATTTTTTTAAAATGAATGGCTGCTAGACTTACATAAGTGCAGTGAAACCATATCCACTTCTTAATTGAGAAGCAGTTTTGTCTTTTTAAGCAAGAACTGAAAATCAGTTGTAAAAATAGTACCAGTTCCCCCTTCTTTGTAAGCATTAAAAAAAAAAAAGTAGTTGATTTCACTTGTTTAAAACCTTTTGCTTCCTGTCTTCAAACCAGCTGGGTGTTCTTTTTAAAATCTCAGTCCTCTATTCTCTTACTTGATTATTAAAGTATGCTTTCCTTACACAGCCACTTGACATTCAGTCACTTGGCAGAAAACTGAAGGGTTGTACTTTGAAGGATAGCTACAAATAATTATCAGCCAACCTCTCCATCTAGGGAACCCTGTAAGTGTGAAAGTTGCTCCAGGCCTCAAGTCCAAAGCCCCAAGCTGAATATTCACTTAGACAAATGCCTGTCTCCAGTTACTATCAGGCTTTATAGGAAATCTGTGCAGAAAAGCATTACTAAGGCTGGACCAGAACTATATAGGAACTATGCAAACACTGCTATTGACAGCTTGCTAATTTTATCTCTCTGGGGATTTCAGAGTGGTACAAGAGCAGCTGGCAGGTCTCTGTTGGTGGGGCAGCATTGTTCTCCCAGCTTCCCAACTTTGTGTGGCTCTGCCGTTGATCAAAACATACACTCCAACCAGTCCTGGATTTACGTATAAGCTAGACAAGCTATAGCTTAGGGTCCCACTCTCTTGAGCCCCCCCCCCCAAAAAAAAAATTAAAGAGAAAAAAACCCTGGATGTACATTTCCAAAATATAAGATTAAAAAAAAAAACCCTACGTACAGCAACAGTGTTTTGTGTTGTGTAGGCTCCTGTGATGTAAGTAATGGGCCCCGCCTGCTAGCCTGCTCCCTAAAATATCACTGGTTTGCTCATTTCTATAGATAGGGTGCCTACATTCTGCATGTGCAAATGTCTTTAGATACCAATTAGGTCCATAAATTACCATATAGCATATATTCAACACAAAAACAGTGACAATTTGTTGTTGACAAAGGACAGCGGCACATCTAAATGGCCTCTTTACCTTCAGTAGCTTAGGGCTCATCAAACCTAAATCTGGCCCTGCCTCTATTCAACAGTAATAGTAATAATTTTATTGTGTGCATGTACATTCATGTGGGGTTTGCATTTAGGGAAGGTTGTTCATAACTAGGCAAGGCTGAACTGCCGATTTCAGTATCTGTCAGTTTCTCATCTTTGCAGTCTTAACTTCGGTTTCTCCACGTTCCACATCAGTTGGCTCAGCTGTTGTGGCAGGTATTTTGGTAGGGCAGGGTGGGACAGGGTTTGGCACTCGAATAGTGCAATTTGAATGTGTCATGGTTCATTTCTATTTCTCTATGTCCCTTTTCTGCTCCTGAAGGTTTTTTGGACATCAGTATATTTGCACGATGTTTCGGAGCTCACCAAGAAACAGGAAACCAGGTAACCAATTAAGGATGCTTGAGAAATTCAAATTCTGGTACTCCCTCACTGGATGGATATGCAATACCCTCACTAAGGAGGCAGATCAGAACTTAGTTATATCCACTGGCTTTGGCACTTTCCAAATATTCCAATGCAGTTATGATTTAGAAATAAAGGGTCAAAATCTGTATATAAACAAAGTTTGGGGGTGCATTTGGGGAGAAAATGGATTTAGAAAGGCAAATTCTACAAGCAAAATCATGCTTTTTAAAAAATAAAAAAAATAAAAATTGCAGACTTATACAGAAACAGGATGCGGCAAATTTAAGGATGATTATGTGCAAAAGTGGCATGAGACTAAAATAAACTGACTTGTCCATTCCTGTTTCAAATAAGGAGCGGCTAATCAGACTTTAGAAGCTTGATCTAAAGGATCTGAACTAAATGACTTCCTTTCTCTGAAAGGAGCTGCCACAGCAGAGTGCTTCCTCTCACAAAGAATTTCATCTTTCCTTCAGCCTTTCAAAGGCTGGTTTTAGTCTAGCCGAAAACACACAGACCCAGCCAAGACTGGATTACTCTCATTTTATGTTTCAGAAGTGATAACGTCACTTTCCTGTGCACATTTTGTGCAGTGGCATTGCGGATGAGGCAGAAGCCGGAAACTTCAGGCCCTCTCAGAAAGGCATCTTCAAACATTAAGTGTCATGTGCAAGTCAAGCACACTTCTCTACCCCGGGCAAATCAATATTATTATTCCAATTCCTAACCCGAGAAGTATCTTTTATATCAGATCGTTCGCTGAAGTGATTCCAAATGCCTGCAACACTCGAGCATGTGTTTCTGAGAGTACATGTGGCATTGTTCCCCTGTGAAAACTCCTTCTGAATTCGGATGCCTTTAGGTTTGTATAGAATTCAGCTGAAGCTTCTCAGCTAAGAACTCTGAACTCAACATCTGGAGAGCCACGGACTTACTATGTGGTGGCGTCTACAAAAAGCAACAGTTTTAAATTCCAGCCATTTCCACAACACGGCACCATATTGTCACAGAGGAATTAAAATTGTATTTAAGGTCTCTGCTGCACAGCATAGTGGAGTGTGGTATGTGTGCTGGGTAATGATTCAGAGTCATTGTTTGATCATTAAAAGTGTGTAGTTTTAGAAGAACCTGACACCATTCTGTAATTTTTTTAGCAGAGATGACAATGCAGTGCTATCAAGGCCTGATTCCCCACCTAGCTTACAAATAAACTGTGTGGGTGGAAAGTTTCTTTGCTCAACAAACTGTGGGACGGCATATGGTTTTCTGTAAACATGTAAATAACATTTTTTTCCCAGGCACACCACTTTTAAAGGTCTGCAGATTCATCTATTTATGCAGCTCTTAATCATTCCAATGCAAATTTTTAATTGCCTCGCAGAGATGTTGTTGCTGTGAAAATCTCATGTCGTTCCCGAACAAATCTGTCTCGCCACCCACAGAGGCTTCAGCAAAACTCCTTCATGGTCTTTACTTTATCCCCAGAATTCAAACACACAGATTTAGATCTGCACTGATGGTATTCATCTCCAGCCTGATTATCCAATCAACATACTTGGTCCTTTCTGCTTAGAAAGTTAGGGAGGGAGTGGTGAATTGAAAACATCCAGATTGTAGGAATGGTCAATTATATGACATAGTGCCAAAGAAAAGTTGTGTCATGATGGTTGCACAGCAGTGAAATGTACACCGTGGAAGCCCTCTCATGGTGGTGGGCAAATTTTCCTTCCCCCTACTTAACCTTTGTTTCTTCTTTTTTTTAAAAAAAAACCCCTCCTGTTGACCCTAATGGGAGTAAAATAACTGCTCCCACTCAAAGAATAGTACAGTGGTACCTCGGGTTAAGTACTTAATTCGTTCCAGAGGTCCGTTCTTAACCTGAAACTGTTCTTAACCTGAAGCACCACTTTAGCTAATGAGGCCTCCTGCTGCTGCCGCACCGCCGGACCACGATTTCTGTTCTCATCCTGCAGCAAAGTTCTTAACCTGAAGCACTATTTCTGGGTTAGCAGAGTCTGTAACCTGAAGCATATGTAACCCGAGGTACCACTGTATACTTTTTTCATCCTTTGAGGGGCGTATTTGGGGAGCAAGGGGGCTTTTGATCTGGTGAGTACAAGGCCTTCCCTGACATGAGGAATTTGCTCTACTGAGGAGCAACTTTTAAATCTAGTCTAGCTAGTGCAATCTATTTTCTTTCTGTCCATACAATCAAAATCACATACCTTGCATGTCCACAGCAAGTTCCAACTATACACACATAGAAGCAATGCCAACAGTGCCCTTCAGCCCTCTATATTGGACAAACAGGCCAAACCCTATGCCAAAGGATAAACGGACATAAATCTGACCTCAGGAATCACAAGACAGAGAAACCAGTAGGAGAACACTTCAATCTCCCAGGATATTCTATACAAGATCTCAAAGTAGCTGTCTTATTACAAAAGAATTTCAGAAACAGACTGGAAAGAGAAGTTGCCAAATTCCAACTTGTTACCAAACTTAAAACCATGGAGAGACCTGGTCTGAATAGAGACGTTGGATTTTTATCTCATTATACATGATAAAGCTATTTTTAGCCATCTCACCCCTTGCTTTTTCCTGTAAGACCAATGGCAGTCGTTAGCAGTGGTCAACAGGTTTACCACACCTATCAGCCAATCACCCATTCCCACCACCCTTCTGAGTAACACCCCTCCCCACCCTCTTACTATATATAAGGGTCTGGTGACTTCTGTTTCAGTGTATCTGAAGAATCATGTGTGCATGCACATGAAAGCTTATACCAAGAACAAGCTTAGCTGGTCTCTAAGGTGCTACTGAAAGGATTTTTTATTTTGTTTTGTTTCGACAACGGCAGACCAACATGGCTGCCTACCTGTAAATAGAAGCAATGGATTCATCCTGTTTGGAAACTCATTGCTATATTCAGGACACTTATCTGCATCTATGTATTTCCCCCCTCAAATGAATAATCGATGGTCACTCCAGCCTGAGAGACACAAGGAAAGTTATATGTGTGTGTGTGTGTGTGTGTGTGTGTGTGTGTGTATGTATATCGTATTTTTCGCTCTATAAGACGCACCAGACCATAAGACACACCTAGTTTTTGGAGAAGGAAAACAAGAAAAAAAATATTCTGAATCCCAGAAGCCAGAACAGCAAGAGGGATCGCTGTGCAGTGAAAGCACAATACCTCTTGCTGTTCTGGCTTCTGCGCAGCCTGCATTCGCTCCATAAGATGCACACACATTTCCCCTTATTTTTTAGGAAGGAAAAAGTGAGTCTTATAGAGCAAAAAATATGGTATATATATATATATATATATATGAATAAAAACAGGAGCAATTCCTGAATAGAATATAATTTTCTGTTAGCTTTCTCATTAATATTTCCATGCAGGGACAAAGTGTTACATGCAAGGTTCATATAATCTATTGGATACACTCTATGACCTTGCCTCTGTCTTCATTTGCTTTTCCTATGAGTTAAGCAAACAGAGTGTTGTCAAGAGACCAAGCGTGCTATACATTTCCATCAATTTACACATTAAGGGGGGCGGGGGACATCAAGCTCTTCAACCAAAGCAATTCAATTGGCTTTAATATGATTAGTAATATCTATTTTTCTCGGCGGCTGAAGTATACCTCAAGGTTGCCAGATGACTTATTCAGTATTGCCTTTGCATTTATACAGCAGAATACCTGGGGGGGGGGGGAAATAGAAGCTCTGACAACTGGTGTCATAAGTGGAATTAACAGAAGAAGAAGAAGAAGAAGAAGAAGAAGAAGAAGAAGAAGAAGAAGAAGAAGAAGAAGAGGAGTTTGGATTTGATATCCCGCCTTTCACTCCCTTTAAGGAGTCTCAAAGTGGCTAACATTCTCCTTTCCCTTCCTCCCCCACAACAAACACTCTGTGAGGTGAGTGGGGCTGAGAGACTTCAGAAAAGTGTGACTGGCCCAAGGTCACCCAGCAGCTGCATGTGGAGGAGCGGAGATGCGAACCCGGTTCCCCAGATTACAAGACTACCGCTCACAACCACTACACCACACTGGCTCTCAACAGTGCTACAAATCTCGATGTGTGGACACAAAGCTGTTTTTAATTTCATGGAATCATTCACACACAGAGAGACAATGTGCTATTTTTCTAGACAAAGGGTGCTGGAACTCACACTGAACACCTCCTTTGTTCTCTTATAATAGCAATGGTGCCAGAATGGAGTTCTGATGAGTTCCAACTGGGGGCGGGGGATCCTGTAGTATATTTCCAATATTTAATCATAAACAGCTGTCTTTGAATGTATGCTTAAACTGTTCTCCTCACTTTTTTTTCTTTTTCTTTTTAGGGTTATTTATTGCTGGGTTTGGTGGTGGTGTTGTTTTGTTTTGTAGCTTGACAGTTCTTTTACAGGTATATGTTTTGCAATGGTGACAGAAATAAAATGAAACTTTTTGAAAACTAGTGCCAAGAGTGGGATGAGTGTTGAACTATGGTAGGAATTAGATATGTGAGAAATACCCTTTGAGAAACATTTCTATTTATTTTTTTACATTCTTGCCGCATCCTCCATGAGCAGAAACTCCCCCAAATTCACCTCAGATGCCACTTTAGGCAAATCAACAGCAGCTCAGATATCTCACTGTGACTGATCAAAGAAAAGTCCCCCAGTCTGATCTCAATTCGTTTACCCCTCACTGAAAATTTCTGCACAGATCTTGTCTTCCAAATTTGCCTCAAAACTGGATGGTAATTCTAGTGGGGTGGGGGACCACTGCTGAATTAAGCTCTAAAGCAGGGATCAGCAAACTTTTTCAGCAGGGCGCCTGTCCACTGTCCCTCAGACCTCATGGGGGGCTGGACTATATTTTGAAGGGGGGGGGGATATGAACGAATTCCTATGCCCCGCAAGTAACCCAGAGATGCATTTTAAATAAAAGGACACATTCTACTCATATAAAAACACGCTGATTCCCGGACCATCCGCAGGCCGGATTTAGAAGGTGATCCAGCCCGATCTGGTCCCCGGGCCTTTGTTTGCCTAAGGTAAAGGTAAAGGGACCCCTGACCATTAGGTCCAGTTGTGACCGACTCTGGGGTTGCAGCGCTCATCTCGCTTTATTGGCCGAGGGAGCCAGCGTACAGCTTCTGGGTCATGTGGCCAGCATGACGAAGCCACTTCCGGCAAACCAGAGCAGCGCATGGAAACGCTGCTTACCTTCCCGCCGGAGCGGCACTTATTTATCTACTTGCACTTTGACGTGCTTTCAAACTGTTAGGTTGGCAGGATCAGGGACCGAGCAATGGGAGCTCACTCCGTCGCGGGGATTCGAACCGCCGACCTTCTGATCGGCAAGTCCTAGGCTCTGTGGTTTAGACCACAGCGCCACCCACGTCCCTTGTTTGCCTACCCATGCTCTAAAGACAATACTTGGATACCAATGGCTGTTATTATATTGGTCCCTAGAAAACAGCAGGAACAGAATGGAATGCAATTGTTGTTGTGCATCCATGTTTTTGCATATGTATATATATGTAGTGGAGATGATGAATGTCCCTATAATTCTTCCACTAAGCAAAGCCTGTCACTGCCCTTATTCTCTGTAGATAGGGAAGAATGTCGGAAGCTGCTTTCTGCGAATGGAACTGCTACATTGGCTCTCACCCTGTGTTTTTTGGCATCTAATACTAACACAGCACCAGATGTTGTTTAATTTCCTTGCCGATTTTTATTTATTTTTATTTATTAGTCATCTCATACTATAAGTCCTCTAGGTGATTTGCAATAAATCAAATATAAAAGAGGATTAAAAGCATAACCACAACATAATCAAATCCAACACTAAAAACACTAAGCCAGCACAGAAGTATAAAGCAAATGTCAGACAAACTGAACATGTAACACACCCAGAGAGGTATAATCATTCCATAAAAGCCAACCAAGTGCCAGTAATCACCACAGGCTAGAAAGCATTGCTGTTCATGTAGGAGAAGTAACATGGCAGTGTGGTGCAGTGGTTAGGGTATCAGACTAGTTCCTAGGATACCAGGGTTCAAATCTCCACTCAGCCATTAAAACCTCTTACTGACCTCTTGGGCCAGTCATGGTATCTCAGCCTAGGCTACGTCACTGGTGTGTTTTGAGGACAAAATGTAGAGGGGGACATTCATGCATGCCTCCTTGAGCTCCTTGAAGGATAGATAGGATATGGATATACTGTAGTAATAAATAGGGACACGGGTGGCGCTGTGGTCCTAAACCACTGAGCCTCTTGGGCTTGCCAATTAGAAGGTTGGCAGTTTGAATCCCCATGACGGGGTGAGCTCCTGTTGATCTGTCCCAGCTCCTGCCAACCTAGCAGTTCGAAAGCACACCGGTGCAAGTAGATAAATACGTACCGCTGCGGCGGTAAGGTAAACAGCATTTCCATGCACTCTGGTTTCTGTCATGGTGTCCCATTGTGCCAGAAGCGGTTTAGTCCTGCTGGCCACATGACCCAGAAAGCTGTCTGTGGACAATCACTGGCTCCCTGGGCCTGAAAGCAAGATGAGCGCCGCAACCCCATAGTCACCTTTGACTGGACTTAACAGTCCAGGGTCCAAAATAAATAAATATGTGCTTGTATATGATTTTTTTGGAAAAAAAAGTGCAGATCATTTGAAGATGTGTCAGTGGGAAACTGCATGGAAAAACTCTTTTATTTACTTGAGGTTTATTGAGAGGGTTAGTTTAACACCAATAACATCCACACTCTTCATTTCCCCTCCTTCCATAATAAAAATAATAATTTATTTTTTATACCCCGCCCATCTGGCTGGGTTTCCCCAGCCACTCTGGGTGGCTTCCAACAGATCGCTAAAATACAATAACCTATTAAACATCCCATCCCATTGAAAGAGAAACATTCAACGAATCATATTAGCAGCTCCCCAATTTGCCTGTTTCTTTAACCACTGCAAACCCATGGAGTTTTAAGGTGACAAAGCTCTTAAGACCTTTCCCATCCTATCACAGCACCATGGCTAAGTCTTACATACAGAACTCTTTCCATTTCGGAGACGTTTGTCCTTGTGACATGCATCCTTTTGGCAGCCTGCCAGATCCAGAAGAGAACATGTGGCAGAAACGGAGGCATCACAAACCTTGAACGGTTCTGAATCGTGCCTTAAGGGGTCATTGGGCTTGTCGCTTCAGCTGCAATGCTGTGCAAAAATGTTTGCTGGCGGAAATTGACCCTACATGATCCTGAGCTATGCGTATTTGTTAATGGAGAATGGGTGGAAAGGGGGAGGGGGCACCTTGAAGCAATAGCCCTGAATTAATGTGTGGTGACCATTAAATGAATGCCATGCCAGTGAAATGGTACTGAAGTCACCTAATTTCGCAGTCACTGAGCAAAACATACAGGATTGCTGGTGACAAATTCAGATACATACATACATTCAGAAACATACAGGATTGCTGGTGACAAATGATAGAAAATATCCTGGCATGTACATAGACCTGGTTCCATCTCCCATGCATGGTGGCCAAACTGCAATGGATGTTAATGGTGTAGCAGTTCACCTATAAGCAATAAGAACAGCTGTGTAGAGAAATCCATGACAGATGGTCATCCAGCCTCTGCTTAAAAACCTCCAAGGAAGGAAAGTCCACCACCTCCTGAGGGAAACTGGTCCACTGTTGAACAGCTCTTACTGCCAGAAATTTCTTCCTGATGTTTAGTTGGAATCTCCTAACTTGAAGCCATTGGTTTGAGAAAACAAGCTTGCTCCATCTTTCATGTGACACCCCTTGAGATATTTGAAGATGGCTATCATATCTAAGAAACAGTTCCTTGGGGCAATAGACTCAGGAGGACGGGGACATAGGAAGTTGTCTTATACAATGTACATACCTGTACCCGAGGTACAGGTACCTCGGATTACATACGCTTCAGGTTACAGACTCCACTAACCCAGAAATAGTACCTCGGGTTAAGAACTTTGCTTCAGGATGAGAACAGAAATTGTGCTCCTGCGGCGTGACAGCAGCGGGAGGCCCCATTAGCTAAAGTGGTGCTTCAGGTTAAGAACAGTTTCAGGTTAAGAACAGACCTCCGGAACGAATTAAGAACTTAACCCAAGGTACCACTGTACTGAGTCAAGTCATGAGTCTCTACAATGTATATGCACTGCTGGGAATCAGCTTCTCAGGATTTCAGACAGGTGTTTTTCTCAAAGCCAGGGAATGAACCTGGGACCGTTTCTGAGCAAAGTATGACCTCTACAACTGAGCTGTGGTAACTTCCCCAGGGAGGAGATCTCTCACACCAAGGCATAATTACATATTGAAATTCACTACCACAAGGTAGCTTAGATGGCTTCTGAAAACTACTGATGGCTTCTTTTAAAAAATGTACATAAACTAATTCATTTGTGGTCCATGGACACGGGGGGCACTGTGGTCTAAACCACAGAGCCTAGTGCTTGCCGATCAGAAGGTCGGCGGTTCGAATCCCCGTGACAGAGTGAGCTCCCGTTTCTCAGTCCCTGCTCCTGCCAACCTAGCAGTTCGAAAGCACGTTAAAGTGCAAGCAGATAAATAGGTACCGCTCCGGCTGGAAGGTAAACAGTGTTTCCGTGCGCTGCTCTGGTTTGCCAGAAGCGGCTTAGTTATGCTGGTCACATGACCTGGAAGCTGGAAGCTGGCTCCCTCAGCCAGTAAAGCAAGATGAGCACCACAACCCCAGAGACGTCCCTTTACCTTTAACAGATATTAGCCATGGCAAGCAACGGAGTCACATGCTAATATATATTGAGAAGGAAGGGGCATTAGAATAAATCTGCACCAATTCATTTTACTCACCATGAACTATATGCACAAATGAAACCCTTTCACATGCATGTGCACATGGACATATACTTGCATACATAAATACACATGTGCTCTGTATTAATCAGTGGGGTGCACTTGCATTCTCCAGATTCTTGCATTCTCCAGATTCTGAATGTGGGAAGATAGTTGTGGGATCATTAGTACAGAAACACTGAAAATCTCTCCTATGAATTGCAGATAGCCCTGTGTTACCTGAACTGTTTCTTTCTTTATTAAAACATTTTAAATGCTAGTAATAATTAGGTTTTACAAATCAGGTATGTTCCCGATAGACTGCTTGTTTTAATCTCTGTGACCACAGTGTAGTTCAGAGTTACCCGTGCATAATCCCACAGAAATCAATGAACATAGCTGAGCCAAAGTTCTCTCTTTGTGCGTGTTTTAAGCATTCCCCCTGCTGTGAAAATTGCCCACCTGTTTCAATGGTTTTTCTATGAAGGGCTTCAAATGGAACAAAAATGTTAACAAGGTGACATTCAGAGGGGAAGTAATGTTTCCTGACCTTGCTTTGAATGGTCTTCGTCATATTGATACATCACCAAACATAATTGGTGGTTTGCATTGTGGTGTCATCACATATTATGTGATCACTGACTGCCTGGGAAAGAGCTGAGTTGCAGGGACATGGCTCTGAAGCAGGACCCGGGGGAGAAGTGTTAAGTTGTGGGTGAACATATCAGACGACACAGCGATTCTTCAAACAGCTCTTGTTTATTCACAGGCCAGGACAGAACTGAACTGAAGGGCTCAGTCAGCCTGTTTATATAGAGCTCCAGTACCACATTACTGTAACAACTTTTTAAAACTATCCAATCACTGAACGTCACTTTCAATCCTTCATTTGCATAACTATCTACAGTATCCCCCTGCTGGCCCAGGGTGAGAACTTCAGTACATAACAGGAAGTGTGTGAGAGAGTGGGGACTAATGCAAGGGAAAAAAACAAAACAAAGTTGAGGCAGGGAGCATTTCAAATCCGCCAACTCCTTATCAACATGAAGAAGAAGAAGAGAAGAAGAAGAAGAGTTTGGATTTGACATCCCACTTTATCACTACCCGAAGGAGTCTCAAAGCGGCTAACATTCTCCTTTCCCTTCCTCCCCCAAAACAAACACTCTGTGAGGTGAGTGGGGCTGAGAGACTTCAGAGAAGTGTGACTAGCCCAAGGTCACCCAGCAGCTGCATGTGGAGGAGCGGAGACGAGAACCCGGTTCCCCAGATTACAAATCTACCGCTCTTAACCACTACACCACACTGGCTCTCATGAAGATGTTTGACACAGTGTTAGGAGTGAACTTAAACAGACCAATTTATTTGATAAATTGTGGATAGCCAATTGTTGTTGGCTTCAACTTTAAGCAAAAAAGTCAAGCAACTTTGCTATTAACTCCCCCACCCCACCCCACCCCCAGTGCTCATTCGCACACGATTTTTTGAACCTCAAAGACCCCTAGCTAACTCTTTTCTACATTGGGTGATCTCCTGGTAATTAGCAGCCGAGATCTAGTTGACCTGGGGCACAACCTGATGTGATCCCAGTATAATGCTGTGTAAACAGAGCATTCCCTTAGCACATTGGACAATTGTCCAAAGGAGGGTTCTAGCTGACCCATGCGGTGGTCAACAGAAGGCAAAACAATAATGGCAATGTTTCTTCCAGTTAACCCAGCATATCTCTAAGGTCAATGAGAGTCCCTGGAGACCAATTACCCAAGTCAATGGGGGAACACTGTGTTTATTCATTCCATAGAACTCCCAACCCAGCAATCATTTTGTTGTGTGACCCATGACACTTCTGTGCTATGTGAATCACCCTTCTGCTCAAATGAAGCCATTTACGCAGTATTTATTTATATCTCATAGTTTGGGCCCTGAAAAGCACCCTCAAGCATAGTTATCGAAACAGGAAAATTATATTAACACTATAAATGATCAAACCAAAATCAGAATCAAATCAGGTAACAACACAAAGTAGTACAACCAACTAAAATAGAACAGGATATCAGGAAAAGAGAAAACAGATGATATCAGGAAAAGAGAAAATAGATGAATTTTTTCCGCTGTAGGCATATTCTTCCTAACACATTCCATATTAGTATGCCTCCTGTTTGGCACGCAGTTTGGGAATGACTGCTCTTATCTAATACTATGACGTCCATGTAATTGTAAAATAAATAAAGGAATAAAGGAGTAACAATTGTGCATTGCAATCCAAGACATGCTTAGTCACAAATAAGAACCACTTCTGAGCTCCTAGTATGCCTCAAGCACAATTCAAGTGTTGGTGCTGACCTTTAAAGCTCTAAATAGCTTTGCTCCAGTATACCAGAAGGCGTGTCACCACCTGCATTGTTCAGACACCGAAGTCCAGCTCCGAGGGCCTTCTGCTGGTTCCCTAATTGTGAGAAGTGAAGTTACAATTGACCTCCTTGGCAGTGGCACCCTCCCTGTGGAACGCTCTCCCATCAGATTTCAAGGAGGTAAAGAACTACGCAACTATTAGAAGACATCAGAAGACAGCCCTGTATCCGTAAGTTTTTTTTAAAAAAAATATTTTTTACTAACTGGCCAATCACATCAAATTAAATCACATCACATAAATTCCGAATTACAAAGCCAAATTTTGAATTTTGTTGGGGGGACCCATATTTCAAGATCCGAAGGGGAATTCTGATCATCTTCGTGCTGCTGCATTAATGTCCAAATCAGTCCAGACAGAGTTCATAATTCTATCCCATCTTATCTTGCTGTTTCCACATCACATCTTGTTCATATATTTTCTCTTTTTTTCTTTATGATCTCTTCTGATAGTCTTCTTAAGCCGATAAACACCAATAGTAATAATAATCCTGTGTGAATTTTCCGTTCTTCCAATCCTCAAATCAAGATGGTTTCCATATATCAACTCCTTCATAGATAACATCGCTCTTTCCATCATAATCTTGGAAAACTGTCGCTCTTAAGTCCCACTGAGGAGTTTAATCCACAAAATATAAACAGCTTTGTTTCTCTCTTTCTCCTCCCAGACTCAAGACCTCCGACAGAGCTTCCCAGTATGGCAACGGAATTTTTAACTGCATCATTCCAAAGCTCTTATACATTCCACATTCTTCTTAAAACATGCTTTGGTTCGAAAGTTTATCTCCACACAGCCTTAAATCCACAGCTTAAGTCCTTAAAATGACATTTCTGACTCATAAGGGGAGGGGATTCTTGTTTAATCACATAAGAAAAGAAAGGAAAGCTTTTTTCCCCCTCCCCCATCAGTCATTTGCCGTACCGTGTCTTGGCGTATCTTCTCATGTTTTATTCTTGTCTTGTTTTATCAGAGATCTCTTCTGTTAGCAGTCTTTACTCCCCCTTCTTCCTTGAAATATGTACATTCGCCTCATCCAAATTGTTTCTTTTGAAGTTCTTGCAGCTAGTGGCGTGGATCAGGGACGGCGTTCAGGAGTGCCGAAATCCCACAGGAGGGCTTTGTGCCTAGTGCCCCCATCCACACAAATTCGGGGGTGGTATAGGGCACAGCAGGCAAGGGCCGCCCCCCCCACCATCCTGGGAGGGTTAGGGAGGCTAATTACCCCCATCATAGCCTCCAAATTACCTCGTGTGGGTCGGAGAGATGTTATTGTCAGCCATCTTCCAATGCGCCCCCTAGTGGCCCCCGTATCTGTAAGTTTTTAATGTTTGATATTTATTATGTTTTTACATGTGTTGGAAGCCACCCAGAATGGCTGAGCAACCCATCCAGATGTGCTAGGAATAAATAATGAAATTATTATTATTATTATTATTATTATTATTATTATTATTATTATTGATATAGGATTGCAAAGTCACCTAAAAGGAATCAGGAGATTAGGAAGAAGATGTGAAAGTCTACTATCTGAGACAATGGGACTACCCTATATCAGACTACACAATACTTGTTAAAAATTATACTTAACTGAATTTTACTCCCATTCATTTCCGCATCAATTTCTCTCACCCTCAAAACATTCTGTTGCAGGTGACTTTGTGCTCCTGTTTAATCCACACGTAGCAATCTCTTCAAGCTGCTCAAGAAATCATATTTTTCTTCTTTGTCTCCAGTTGGAGTTCTTTTATTCTACCCTCCAAGGCATTGGAATTCCGATGAATCGTGGTGTCAGCCTGCTTCCCCCTTAAGATGACCGTGATCTAAGAGATCCTGTCATCCCGCATTAAGGGACATTCCTTGACTTCCTTTTATCAATCACTACTGTTGCCCATCCCCCTTCCTGTTCCATTCGTATCAGACGAGGCAACCGAAAAGTGAGCAATCGGGAGGTTATAAAATTAGACAAGACTTTCATTACCAACTGACAGAAATGAAAATGAAGGCCCCCATGGCAGCTGTAAAATCTGATATCTATCACACTGCATGCTCAAATGATCTTGAATGCTTTTTCACTCCTAATTATTTTGCCCTAGTTTAACACCTGACAAATGACTCCATATGGCCAGGATTAGGAACAGACCTGGCAAGACTTTAGTTTTTCGGGGGGAAGAACACTAGGAAAAAAATAATCAGTGATCTCCCCTTTCACTATTCCACATAAAGTGCCCTGCTCCATCAAGAACAGTGGTAGGCAACCAAAGGCCCATGGGCCGGATGCGGTCCAATCGCCTTCTCAATCCAGCCTGCTGACGGTCCGGGAATTAGCGTGTTTTTACATGAGTAGAATGTGTCCTTTTATTTAAAATGCATCT
The DNA here is from genome assembly GCF_964234715.1 of Podarcis melisellensis. Lineage (NCBI taxonomy): Eukaryota > Metazoa > Chordata > Lepidosauria > Squamata > Lacertidae > Podarcis > Podarcis melisellensis. Next base: position 81,834,373 of record NC_138538.1, on the reverse strand, counting down.
CTGGGTTATTTGTGGGGCATAGGAATTCGTTCATTTCCCCCCAAAAAATATAGTCCAGCCCGCCACATGGTCTGAGGGATGGTGGACCAGCCCACGGCTGGAAAAGGTTGCTGACCCCTAATCAAGAATATTATCCTTACAGTTGCTCTTTCTGTATTTATTTCCCTATAAATTGGGGAATTTGGTTATAGTCCTCAGAACACTGTCTCACATATACCATATTTTTCGCTCTATAAGACGCACCAAACCATAAGACGCATCTAGTTTTTGGAGGAGGAAAACAAGAAAAAATAATATTCTGAATTTCAGAAGCCAGAACAGCAAGCAGGATCTCCTGCTCCCTTTTTGGGAGGGAAAAAGTGAGTCTTATAGAGCAAAAAATACGGTAGTCTATAGTGGGGCAACTTTGTAATAAAAAAAGGTACCCAATTGGGATCTATCTGAAGCATACCAGCTTAAGAATGCAACCCAATTTCCCTTTGTGCCAGCCTGGAGTGATTGGATTGGGTGGAGACATTCTTTCACTAGGGATATGCAAACATGCTTCAATCTCTTTTGAAATTCATTTACATGTCTTCCATTTTGTGGTCTGCTGTTGTGGAAGTACACAGATTTCTGTGATTATCACAGTGCACAATAGGCATGCATATCTTTGCAATCAATGGATTATTTACAGATCAATTATCTCCCCTTAATTCTGACTTGGTTCCCTCTCTCATTAGTAGTAATTCACTTGCCTTTCCCAAAGTAGGAGCATCAAACCGGGAGCAGCAGAAAATTGGGAGTACTGTATACCCTATGCATAGGAAATACTAAAAATTACTAGTAACTACAGTTCTGTATCCATGGTGCAGATAGGTAATTTAAAACTGGACTTAATGGTTTTATGGGGATCTATTCAGCGTTTCCCAAACTTGGGTCTCTAACTGGTTTTGGACTACAACTCCCATCATCCCTAGCTAGCAAAACCAGTGGTCAGGGATGATGGGAATTGTAGTCTGAAAAAACAGCTGGAGACCCAAGTTTGGGAAACACTGAATAGGCCCCCATAAAACCATTAAGTCCAGAGTTTAAAATTATCTATCTGCACCATGGATACAGAACTCTTTTACTGTAGATACTAGTAATTTTTAATATTTTCTATGCACAGGGTATACTCCCAATTTTCTGCTGCTCCAAGTCTTGGAAACACTGATTTAGATGGCAATGTATATAACATTACTTACTTCAAAATGTGGCAATCCTGCAACATCTGAGGATCCTTTTACTCATTCTGCTGAGTGGGGCCTTAGATATCTGCTCCAAATGGCACCATTGATGTCCACTGATGGATTTGCCCATTTAGTGCTCTGAAGTTATGTGAACAGTTATCCTGGTATGCCCCACAGAGGACCTTAAGGTCTATGAATAATCATAGTTTAGAGGTCACGGGCCCTAAGGAAGTGAGACTACCCTCCACCAGGGCCAGGGCCTTTTCAATAATGGCTCCGACCTGGTGGAATGCTCTGTCCCAAGAGACTAGGGCCCTTCAGGATTTAACCTCCTTCTGCCAGGCCTGTAAGACAGAACTATTCCACCTGACCTTTAATTTGAATTCAGCCTGATCTTTTATTTCCCTTCTCTTCCCTCCCCCTCCCCTTTTATGAAGATTACGTGCTCTGAGACCCCTTCTTCTTTGGCAATCTCTCATAGCCGAGTAAGATTGTCTTCCATAAACATGGTTTTAACAATGAGCCCGTAAGTGACTGTGGAGGCCAATTCTGGATCCACACGTCCTTCCACAGTGGGGACATTGGTTTCCAGGTGGGAGTTGATCACGGTGAGGGTTTGCCAAGTGTGCCTTCCTCTTAGCATGTTTCTTCTTTTCGTCCTGAGTTCGAGCATCTTCAAAGCCCATGACACCTTTGGTAAAGGCTGTTCTCCAACTGGAGCGCTCACAGGCCAGTGTTTCCCAGTTGTCGGTGTTTATACTACATTTTTTTAGATTTGCCTTGAGACAGTCTTTAAACCTCTTTTGTTGACCACCAGCATTACGCTTTCCATTTTTAAGTTTGGAATAGAGTAGTTGTTTTGGAAGACAATCATCAGGCATCCACACAACATGACCAGTCCAACAAAGTTGATGTTGAAGAATCATTGCTAATTCTCCCCTGGCCCCCTCGCTGGCCCAAGTAGGACTGATTCAGCCAGCTAGCCCTGGTGACTATCTAATGCTTATTGGATGGATTTGAACTTTGAATTTTATTGTTATTCATGCTTTTATACTGTATTTTATGCTGCTTCTATGTTGTATTACAATTATGTGTTTTAAATTTGTTGTTAACTGCCCTGAGCCTGGTTTTCTGAACTGGGAAGGGCAGGGTATAAATAAAAATTATTATTATTATTATTATTATTATTATTATTATTATTATTATTATTGCTGAAATTTGGCTGCTGGTGCTTATCCTAACACAGGGATAACTACAGCTGCAAGAAGTTAATATGTTAACAACTTCCCTTATCTTTTTTTAAAAACACACTTTCCACCACACCAGTTAGATTTCATTTGTCCTGCCTCCCTTTTCCATTGAACTCTTTGTCAAAGGGGAGAGGGGAAATTAATAGCAATTGTAATTCATAGGAGAAAGGCATCATTACGATTTACCACTATAAGCATTTAGATTGTACTAATTTCACTGGTGGGCTGTTCCACCTCTTCTTCGCAGGTTTCAGCGACTGTGAATTAACAGGAAGGGGAATATCTAAAAGATTCAAATCACTTCATGTTTAAAAAGCCAATGGGGTGCAAATTACTGCTCTTCCTGGGAAACGTATGCAGGGTTTAAAATTAGGATCCATCTCGGTTAAGGTAAGCGCTTAGCAAAAGAGAAGCAATTGCATAGCTGTGATTTATTACTGCGTTTGTGGCTGTAACAAAGTCATGCTGATATTATAAACCACTGGGGGAGAAATCCAATGGGGAATGTGTTTTGACTTTGTAAGATCATAGAAAGTATGACAGGTACTAGTACCTGGTAAGTCATCGGCGTCCAATTGGGAAATGACAGTATTTCCTTAGAACTCAAACTGGTAGTCACACCCATTTATCCAGGAAAGTGTGATGCTGGTTCTTGATTGGAGAGCTGCATTGCAAAATCTGGAGAAGTGAGAATTTCAAAGGACGACTGTGTTTCAGTTGGACTATTGTTTCAGAATAACCGGTCCCCACATTAAATGGGGGTTCCCTTTGTGTGGTCGTGCGCATCCCCCTGGACCCTATGCAGCACCATTAGCACAGGCTTGGCTTCACCCTCCCCAGGTGGGATACCTGGAGGTCTCCACCTACCCCAGCCAGTTGCCCAATCCCGCCTGGGGAGGTGTTGCCAAGGTGATCAGGCCAGGTAGGGGGAGGGACCACCTGCCCACACAATAGAAGGAGGATCTTACCTGGCAATCGTCAGTTGGCTCCAGAGCTTCTCCCACCCTACCCACCCTCAGTTAAGCCTTCTTTTGCAGGTTGACCTTTTCTCCACAGGTACACGGGCGCTGCTACGTCAAGGTCGCTGTTGAAGGGCCGGAAAGGAATTCTCCTGCATTGGCAGATTTGCCTTTCACGTAGCATAACGTCACAACTTTGGCGGTATCAGGCCTTGGGCATCATCCTTTAGTTTATCTTCCCTGAATGGGGGGGGTGCAGTGGTGACCCACGGCCCCTCCTCTTTGCGGTGGCGATATGAGGGTTGTTTTGAGGGAGGCTTTGGCGTACGCCTAGAGGTTGTCATTGCTCTCCCCTGTGAAAGCGGCGTAATGGGGGCGGACTCTCTTTGCTTGAACATATGTTCTCCAGAGCCACCTACCCCCCCACACACTGGATACCCCTGATGTTCCCCAGATCCCCGGAGGGGGGACTGGGAGGAATAAACGCCCAGTGCCTGAGCCAAGGTCTACCCACATCTGAAGCATAATAAAGTTGTGGTCAATTTTAATCCCATAGCACTTTGTCTTGAGTTGTTATTCCACACGGGGGCCACCCAGGATTTGGGGGACTCCGCCTGTCCATGCAAATGGCAGATTAGGCATGTTTCCCTTTAAATGTGAACTGAATCGAATTTCTCCCCCACCCCTCCTTGGTCCTGAAACACATTCAAGTTTCATCTTTGCCATGGATCTCTTGGCCTGATTTCCCTATTGATTAAATTGGAATAACAGCCTTGTGGAAGTGAGCACATCCAAGTCCTTTCAAAATTAAATGTGTAATATAGCAATGATTGGTTATGGGCTTGTACTGGCTGCAATATCTCCAAGCATAAATAAGAAGAGTTATTTGCTTTCTCATTTTATTGCTTACAGTATTAACATTTTATCCGACACCTGCAGTGCTATTCTAGGAACAGTTCGCAGTAACAAATGGCATTATAAATGTGCAATCCTTATCTGTTAATTCTGTGGACGTTTCTGATTTGCCGAAACGAAGGAATGAGTGAGATTCCCTTGGCTCAATTTAGAATTGGCTTAGTATTTACAATCTTTCTGAGCAAGCATTTGGAAAAAGCTCATCTGTTTACCAAGTGTTCTCTCCTAGGTTGTAATATTGGCCCATGCATAATGATGACACCATGGGACTACACATCACTACCTTACCCACAGGAACTGTACAACGCTCATGACTATTAGGGATAAAAAGTTCCCACTACAGTGGTACCTTGGTTTATGAACTTAATCTGTTCCAGAAGTCTGTTCTTAAACCAAAGCGTTCTTAAACCAAGGAGTGCTTTCCTATAGCAGCGGGGGACTCAATTCACACACAACGGGAAATGGAACATGTTCTACTTCCAAGGCAAAGTTCACAAACCAAAACACCTACTTCTGGGTTTGAAGTGTTCTTAATCCAAGTTGCCCATAAACTAAGCTGTTCTTAAACCAAGGTAACACTGTATATGGGCATTCAAAGAGTTTGTGTACCTTCAGAATTAACCAGAGTTTTATTAAGAGGAAGGAGTTATGTATAAAGAGCTTCTTGAAAGACCTACAATGGCTCCCAGTATGTTTCTGAGCACAATTTAAAGTGTTGGTGCTGACCTTTAAAGCCCTAAACGGCCTCGGCCCAGTATATCTGAAGGAGTGTCTCCACCCCCATCGTTCTACCCAGACACTGAGGTCCAGCGCCGAGGGCCTTCTGGCGATTCCCTCACTGCGAGAAGCCAAGTTACAGGGAACCAGGCAGAGGACCTTCTCGGTAGTGGCACCCGCCCTGTGGAACGCTCTCCCACCAGATGTCAAAGAGAACAACAACTACCAGACTTTTAGCAGCCATCTGAAGGCAGCCCTGTTTAGGGAAGCTTTTAACGTTTGATGCATTACTGTATTTTAATATTTTGTTGGAAGCCACCCAGAGTGGCTGTGGAGGCCCAGCCAAATGGGCGAGGTATAATTTTATTATTATTATTATTATTATTATTATTATTATTATTATTATTACTTCTGCCTATAACAAGAAAGCAATTGACACTGAGTGTGAGTACAGATAAGCAAAATCTTGCCCAAAGTTCTACCCCAGAGAAGAACCTCTGAAAGCAGAAATACAGCCAACCATTGCGATAAACTGGACAAATTTGAATAGCAAACCATGGAACTACAGGCTTCAATGCCATCATTCAGATGTCCATGAAAATGATTGTGTGTGTGTTTGTGTATTTCTAATTCTAAATTGACATTGTACCATAAGGTTCTCCACATAAAATGCCGCACAGCTTGCTTTTGCAATGATGCCAGACAGTGGTTTATTATTGGTCTCCATCAAAGTGCTGATTGTTTGCTATTTGCTGATCATTGTTTACCGCCAGAGTACTATTAGGGATTGGTGAATCTGTCAGTTTCAAGTTGTCTCCATTTCTCAGTTTTTCAATCTTCAGTTCAGTTATCCACATTTCCACATCAGTTTCTGATTTTTAATACTTGGGAGACAAAAGATATGGACAACCGCTCTTATGGAGAAATTTACAAAAATGTTAAAAGCTCTAAATGGTAAACAAGAAGACAGATTTCTTGGAAATACTACATTCCTTTATAGTTTATATCAGGGATGTCTAATACAATAAGTTCAAGTTGAACTCCTAAAAAAAGCTCAACAACTCTGAAACGGGTAGATCACTGCCATTTTTTTCTTCTGGGAGTAGATTGCAGTCTCTTGGGAGTTGGACATCCCTGGTTTATATAAACTAAATAAGTGAGACTTGCATCCTTTGTTGTCACATGAACAGCTGCAGTGTGCCATTACTGGTTAATATCAATCACCTGTTTCCAACTGAGGAGAGTGAAGAGGGGATGCTGTTCCTGTGATCTAACCAAGGTTTTATCATGTGTTGTAAAGAAGAACATTCAAATAAAAATATTATTAAAATAACTGATCATTAAAATGCCTCAGTAGGTTAGTAGGAATTTCTTCTAATATATTGTTGGAGTACAACTTCACCAAATGAATACATTTTCACAGAGTAATTTCCTATAATATAATGCATTTTCATATGCTAATTTCATCAACATATGCATTTTTTGCGCACATTCCTTGTTGGGAAAACTTCATTGGCATAATTTAGAACAGGCATGGGCAAACTCAGCCCTCCAGATGTTTTGGGACTACAATTCCCATCATCCCTGACCACTGGTCCTGTTAGCTAGGGATGATGGGAGCTGTAGTCCCAAAACATCTGGAGGGCTGAGTTTGCCTATGCCTGATTTATAAAATACTAAATTTTGAAAGATTGTTGCTTTTTCAGTTCTTGTCTCGTTTCAAAAAGTGCAAATTGTGTAGGTTCATCTTTAAATGTGAACTGAATTCTCCGCCTTCTCTACTTACTGTTGACTGTAGTTCCCATCAAAGTGTGCACCAGTTTCCATTTTGGATCACACAATATTTTGCATAACAACTCACAATTTTCTCTCTCTCTTTTCCCTCAGGTATGCAATTTCTGTTCAGAAAATCCTTGCTTTTTACATGAGAGTTATTTGTATTTGCTAATAAGTCATTTATTTTCCTTTGGACTTTTTTTTAGTGCCATTGCATTTCCTATCATGGTAGTAAGGTGGGCATGACAAAAGTGAGGGCTGTTGACAAGATTTGATAAAGTCACTGCCATGGTGAGAAAATGACAGGCATTAATTTATCACACTGTGCTCATGACAATCTATGAATGACTGCAAAACATAGTGGATACATTCAAAGGAGATACTTAATGCGAAGGGAGTTGACTTGATGGATGGGAATGAGGAAGCTATTCCAGACATATGGAAGACATGGCAGCACTCCATTCATCATGCAATACCTTTTGCCTCCTGCTACCTAACAGTAAAGGAAAACCTTTGAGCCCAGCTTGCGTGTTACTCCTGTGACCAGCCTTGATTAAGCACTTGAGTTATTTTCTTCTGCTCCACAATATGTGCTTCAAAGTTCTGACTTCGCTCTTAAACATCTTGCAACTTGTGTCTTATCACAGATCGACACTGTCTATGTCACCATCTGCTTCATTTCCTTCGATTGGCCCCTGCTCAGGGGGAATCCCGCAAATCTTTCAACCTTAATAGCAGCCCTGGCAGGAAAACCAACAGGGTGCCACTTAGCCTAAAACGACTTTTCACAAAAACATTGGCCTTTGCTTATTGATTAAATTTTTGAAGGAAGAGGAGGAGGAGAAAAAGAAGAGACAGTGAAATTTGGACTGGGGTTCTTCTGAAATCTAGGCAATGCTTTCCCCAGAAAGTCTTGGAATTGCTCCTGTCCTTTCTCAGACGTTTGGGAAAGTCCCATCAAAGTTAAAAAGGCTGCTGAAAGTTAAAAGGACTGCTGAAGCTGATAGGGTCTGTGGAAAATAGGATTTTGTTTCCATCTTCATGGATCAGGAGGACTTGCTTTGTTCTTTAGACTGCTTTGGGTGCATGAAGGAACGAATGTAAGGGCACTCCCAGACTGTCACTATTTAGGGGTAAGATTCAGTCACTTACTGGCCAATTCAGGGTTGAATTATTACAACTTATTAGAGCTCTTGTGCAACAATTCTGCTTCCCCCTAAGCGGATTATAAGGAAAGTGAAAGGAAAATGTGCTGGAAAATATGAGATAACATTTGCTTGATGCTATATCATCTAACCTCCCTGCAAACAAACCAAGATGAATGCTCAGTAAACTGATCATCTGAACATGACCTAAGTGACAATTTGTCCAGGGGCATTGAACATACTAGTGACCGCTCTAATGCTTTTATTTTCCAAATCTTCTCAGTTTGGGTAAGTTGCTGCAAGTTGTGTTGGCTTTGGAGCCTTCTTGAATGGTTCATTTTTCACTTTATTAAAGAAGAAGAAGAAGAGTTTGGACTTGATATCCCGCCTTTCACTACCCTTTAAGGAGTCTCAAAGTGGCTAACAATCTCCTTTTCCCTTCCTCCCCCACAACAAACCCTCTGTGAGGTGAGTGGGGCTGAGAGACTTCAGAGAAGTGTGACTAGCCCAAGGTCACCCAGCAGCTGCATGTGGAGGAGCGGGGAATCGAACCCGGTTCACCAGATTACAAGTCCACCACTCTTAACCACTACACCACACTGGCTCTCATAAAGCATAAGCAGAACCCTAAGTACAGTCATATCTCGGAAGTCAAACAGAATTCGACTTCCAAAACGTTTGAAAACCAAATCGCAGCTTCTGATCGGCTTCAGGAAGCTTCTGCAGCCAATCAGAAGCCGCAGAAGCCCCGTCAGACGTTCGGCTTCCAAAAATAGTTCGCAAACCGGAACACTCACTTCTGGTTTGCGGCGTTCGAGAGCCAAAATGTTCGAGAACTGAGCTGTTCAGAAACCAAGGTACAACTGTATTTCAGCACATCTCAGCTTGTCTTCTTTTATTTATTTGGAAAATGAATCACTGGAAAGTATCCTGATACCATGTGAAATTGTGGTGCATGTCTGAAAGTCATGTAAATGCATGGGGCGGGTGGAGTATAAAGGCTTCTTCTAAATCTAATCTGCCTCATAGCTCTATCCTACCCACAGCATACCACCAAAACATCACAGAGGAAAATCGGGATGTGTATCTTTTGGGACCACAATCTAGAGGGAGCCTGGTGACTCACACAAGAGCATGGCCCCATCTTTTGGGGCTGTACTCTTATGCAAGCCAAAACAGGACATCCCAGGATCCAATCAGAAGCTGGGATGGCTTCTATAATTCTGGGATGTCCCACTTAAAGCAGGACAGTTGAGAAGAATGGCACAGCATATAGGTACATTTATAACAGCTCTCCCAAGATGCACTTAAGTACCTCTTTCAATATTAGCAGCATCTTTTGAAGGTATGGATTTATCTTCCACATCTAGCAAGGCTGCACAATTTATAATGTAGGTCTGGGGAACCTGTGGCTTTCCAGATGGCCAACAGTTGAAAAACTATTACCTGAACATTTGACATACCGGCTGGGACTGACAGGAGTTGGAGTCAAACAACATCTGGAGGGCTACGGGCTCTTCAGCCCTGTTGTAAGCCAAGAAACTTATCACCTGTCAGACATGTCAACCCACTGGAGATGCAATGCATCTTCTACTTTTGCCGTTTGAGGGATTGCAAAGCCAGGGAGTCATCAAGAATGTAGCAGTTTACCGTATGTCACTTTTCATATCAGAAGCAGCCCATTCCTGCTCAACAGACGTGATGGACTTGTAGAACCACAAAGCAGTCCAACACCATCCTGTTTGTGGGGTGGTGGTACTCAAGACACGAAGAACAATGCCAATAATATAAATACAAATGTGAAACCTTATTACTTAACCCCACTGCACAGTACAGTGGTACCTCGGGTTACCTATGCTTCAGGTAACATACGCTTCAGGTTACAGACTCCACTAACCCAGAAATAGTACCTCGGGTTAAGAACCTTGCTCCAGGATGAGAACAGAAATCGTGCTCCAGCGGTGTGGCGGCAGCAGGAGGCCCCATTAGCTAAAGTGGTGCTTCAGGTTAAGAACGGACCTCCGGAACAAATTAAATACTTAACCCGAGGTACCATCCTTTGATTGCAACAGGTCTGTATAATGTGCCCTTTCTCAACCTACTGCCCTTCAACTGTTTTGGACTACAACTCCCATCACCCCGTACCATTTTCCATGTTGTTTTGGGCTGATGGAAGTTGTCATCCACAACATCTGGAAAGGTACAGGGCTGCGGAGGCTCATGTATTGAAACTGCAATGCCAAACAGTGTTGCATCTTGAAAACTGCACTGGCATGTTCAGGGTCCAGTCTGGTCCAGCTACTTACCAGGGGAGAGCCAAAGGGGGAACTTCGATGCAGAGAGGGTGCAATTTCTGAATGCTGAAGGCTTCAAAAGAACCCGAAGCCCGTGAGAAATTGGAAGGATCTCAAAAGAGAAGATAGACAGGGACTGGAAGGTGTTTAAAGGATACTTGCAAAACCATATTGAAAAATCAGAACTCCTATTAGAATAAACAAGTTCCGTTTTAAATACTGAAATACTAAATAAGATGGATAACAATGTGTAATAGAAAAAGAAGCATGACATTGGGTTATAGGTGTGTGAAAGAAAGTAATAGAAGTGGAAAGAAATTGCAATTGAGTAGGTTGGAAGTCTAACACAAAGGTGGGGTGAGGGGCGCTGGATGGTGATGGGAAAAGGAATTATCTGTGGGACTGAGTGTAGGTATGATTGAATATTTTTAAGGATTGTATGGAATTTATGTTTGTATGCTTGTATATTCACAGTATGTGTGTATTAATGCTGAATTATTTTAACAATAAAAACTAATTTATTTATTTTTTAAAAGAACCTGAAGCCTTGGCTATTGGGAATCATGTGAAAAATAGTTATGTGTGGGTCTGCCCATGAACTACTTGCTGAAAACCACAGGAGGGAAGAGGGCTCTTTGCTTGAATCCTGCTCAGCGGTTTCCCACAGGCGTCTTATTGGCCATTATGAGAACAAGATGCTGGTCTAGATGGGTTTTGGGCCTGATCCAACAAGTTCTTATGTTCTTATAATGACTAGTCAGATTTTAAAATTGATTCTGAAGTCTTTTGTGAATGCTTTACAAGAAGACAGCTGCCAATAATATTTGCTGGCTCTTGCTTCTCACAAACATTCACGTAAAGATACTGATTTTCCTGAGGATTGTATTGCTACAATTGCAAAAGAGGTGGGGAAGGAGAATGATTCAACTAATCCTAGTTTTGAGAGAGAGAGAGAGAGAGAGAGGGGGGGGGGGACAATGTAGTCTGGCTAGCAATAAATCAATAGCTAATTAATAGCAAAATGAAAAAGGTCCAGGGCTTCTGTCAGTGTTGGCAAAATAAAGGTCATCTCCCCCATCCTAAATCTGCTTAGTGTTGTGAATGCTGGCAGGTTTATTGCCAGCTAGGCAAGGGCAGATGATTCAGCAGGCGAGATTAGCCCATAGATTTAATGTCTGTGCTTCAAAATAGGTCCAGAAATCCTCTTTGAGAATGATGTCTGTATAAAGGGGTCGATGTAAATGGGGAACAGAACTCGAAGTCGCCCATCTGACCGTGTAACCATTTTAATTCTAGGATCACCAAGGAATAACCTAAGGGCTGGCAATGTTTATTGGTTAGCAACAGCTGCGGGAAAGGTAAATCACTTGCAGAGCACTTTGGGAGGAATTTGAATTGCTTCTATGGTTGCTAGGCATTATTTATTTTCTCACTCAGACTATGTAGGGACATAGGAAGCTGCCTTATACTTCAGAGTTTGAGCCTTAGGATGCCTCCCTGCATAGCTGCCAACTTTCCCCTCTTTTAAGGGGAAATTTCCTTATTCCAAATAGGATTCCTTGCAAGAAAAGGGAAAAGTTGACAGCTATGCCTCCCTGTGCTAGATCAAACCATTAGTCTGTCCAACTCAGTATTGTCTACACTGATAGGCTGTGAGTCTTTGGGATTTCAGACAGGGGACATTCCTGTGGGAATGTTCAGGGAGGCAGGAGAAGATACATTGTTCATTAATACCCTCCCTAATTTGTGCTAGCAAGTTCTTTTACTTAGCAGAGTTCTACATTCCCCTATCAAACACACAGCGGATAGCTGGTTGCAGGCTTGTATAAGCCCCTCACTATTAGGTTCCTGGTAAGTTCCCTTATATCCCTCTTAAAAGAATAAACATGCCACAATCTTGTTTAAAGTATATAAAAGAAGTTTACTGACATCAGTTCACAGTGGGATCCCTGAAGGCAGACTTAGTTACGGATATATATATCCGTAACTTGGTTTTCCAGTTGGAAAACCAAGGGGTCTATGAAATACCCTGCAAAGTCTGCCCAGCCACGTACATTGGACAAACAAACAGACGAATAAATGCACGTATCGCAGAACACAAGAATGCCGTCAAAAAAGAAGAAAAAACTTCCTCTCTTTTCCAACACATGAAAGAAACAGGACACGAAATTAATTTTGCAGATTCCAAATTGCTCTTTAACATGGAACATCACCACAAGAGAATAATCATGGAAGCCATCGAGCTAGAGAAACACCCTCACAACATGAACAAGCGTGACGACACATCCCGCTTGCCAGACATCTGGAAATTAGCCCTCCCCACAAAAACTGACACCAGATCCAGAGGCACACAGAACGCCATCACCAATCAACCACACCAGACCCAAACCCAGACCCTCTCCACAGATAAATTACAGACACCATCCAGTAGCCAAACCATGGTGGCACCTCCAGATGCTGCACCCCCCTGCAATCCCTACACAGATCTGGCTGACACAGGCCACAAAACCACAGCTCGCCCCTATACACGAAGCCAAGCCAGAGCACAACTAAGTGCAGTACAGCCATCTTCTCAGAAAAACTCTTCACAAAGTTCAAGAGGTCAAGACACAAAGACTTTAGCAACTAATCCACATCTAATGACCCACCTAAGTGGTACTCAGGATATCACTCAAGAAATCACTCAAGATATCCCTCAAGTAATTAAGGAACAAAAGAAGAAAAGGCACACTAGCCTGGGAACTTCCTCTCTGCCCAGAACATTGGAGGCTATACACCACACCCCCTCAACAGTATTTATAGGAACTCAAACACTGAGATCCTGCTCTGTTCCAGTAACAAGAAGCCGAAAGCACCAGCCTGAAGATGACGAGTGAGACCTCGTCGAAACGTCGCCTAGACACCCCAACTTTTACACGGGAAGACACCCGAGGACACCAAAACCTGCATCCATATATATATATATATATACATGTGGATCTATCCCATATGGGGATAATTCCAGTGTCCTCTGTTGGCTGAAAGCTGGTCCAACGACGGATAGAATCAAAGAGAGAGAGAGTGCTGCGTGCCTTGTCCTTTTGTTACCTGGACAGGTAAGGTCACGCCCACCTCTAGTCACATGCAAAGGAAGGATGTCCCAACCAGGAGGAAACAGGAGGTTTTCGACTGGCTGGACCAAACATTCCCTCACATGTCCACTCTAGGAAAACAAGGAATGTTGTACTTGACTCCTTCCTATGCATCACATCCCACAATTCCAGGATTCCCACCTAATGTAGTCATGCTGTTTAACTGCAATAGATCTACCTGGAGATGGTGGTGATAGAACCTTGAGACCTTGTGCATGAAAAAAAAATATGCTTTACCTTATGGTCCTCTCTTCAATTCAAGCCCAGTGGAGCTCTTGATAGTCACTTCAGGAAAGTAGTTGCCTTTTTCTGGTCCACGTTCACCCATAAATCCATCCCATTCCTTTCCTCTATTAATCTACATTTAAAAAGACAGAAATGTTTGCATTTAAATACACATTTTAAAAACATCCCCCCCATGCACATTTCTTAAGTGCATTTTATTTCAACTAAACATTTTAGACATTTAGATTTTTTTAAAAAAAAAACTTGTTAACTGTATTTTATTTCAACCAAACATTTTAGACATATTTAGATTTATTTAAATTTTTTTTAAAAAAAATCTTGTCTTTGAGCCATAACATTTTTGAAGTGCAAAAGGCAGTCAGGGTTCCGACTCCCTAATTCTATGATTAAAAGGATAAGGAAGGCTTCAGTCCTAACAACCCTTACCTGGACGTAAACCCCATTAAATTCAATTGGACTTACTTCTGAGTAGACATTGCTAGGATTGCACTTGCTTCATGCACCATAATCTTCAAACGGCAAGAGATTCCATGCTGCCAAGTGCTTTACCGAGGGTTTACCCTTAGAGGGTATCTTTAGGATATATGGTTTTATTTACACATATATACAACCTGAGCATAGGATGAATGGCTCACAGCATTAACACCCCCCCCCAATAAAATATTGTCCATTAGTCTATTTTTTTGGGGGGGGGGTCCAAGCCAGGCATCAGCAAACTTTTTAAGCAGGGGACCGGTCCATTGTCCCTCAGACCTTGTGGGGGCCTGACTATATTTTTAGGGGGGAGATGAATGAATTTCTATGCCCCACAAATAACTCAGAGATGCATTGTAAATAAAAACACACATTCTACTCATGTAAAAACACCAGACAGGCCCAACAAATAACCCAGAAGAATTTTAAATAAAAAACACACATTCTACTCATGTAATAATAATAATAATAATAATAATAATAATTTTTATTTATACCCCGCCCTCCCCAGCCAAGGCCGGGCTCAGAGCAGCTTATAAGCAATAATAAAAGCAAGTTGAATGATTACAGTAAAAACACGTTGATTCCCAGACCATCTGTGGGCCAGATTTAGAAGGTGATTTAATTTAATACCGTGTGTTGCCAGCACACAGAGAGGGAAACAGACAGAGTGTGCTTGCACAGTTAACTGCCTAATGGTATCCATATCACCCAGGAGATCACAGTCGCTGGGGAGCAGGGAGAGAGTTGTTCCGTTGTCTGGAGAGGCCACATCCTGGTTCACACAGAGACAATGTTTTCAATGGAGTCCAGTGATGGAAGCACACATCTGTATGGAGTCAGCACCGGGTACTGAAATTTTACACCCCTAACAATTTTGCACCCAGGGCAACCACCCCTGTTCTCTCTTTGCCACTGCTTGGTGGATTGGTCCAAAAAGACCCATCTAGTTCAGTATCTTGTTCTCCCAGTGCCCAACTAGTTGCCTATGGGAAAGCTTCAAACACAACCTGAGATAGGCGTCCGGATTTTCCTGGACATTACCGAGATTTCAAAGGCAGAATTGACGTCCAGGGAATGAGAGGGATTCTTGAAATGTGGGGCTTTGTCCTGGACCTTAAGCAACTGAAAAATTGGGGGTTGTATTTTAAAAACTCAAGATTTCAGAGGTTTTTGAAATATGGCAACCCTAAAAACGGTAAAGGTAAAGGACCCCTGACAGTTAAGTCCAGTCGCAGACGACTCTGGTGTTGCGGTGCTCATCTCGCTTTACAGACTGAGGGAGCCAACGTTTGTCCACAGGTCATGGACAGTTTTTCCGGGTCATGTGGCCAGCATGACTAAGCTGCTTTATGGCACAACGGAACACCGAAACCAGAGCAGTGCACAGAAATATCATTTACCTTCCCACTGCAGCGGTACCTATTTATCTACTTACACTGGCATGCTTTCAAACTGCTCGGTTGGCAGGAGCTGAGACCAAGCAACGGGAGCTCACTCCATCATGGGGATACGAACCACCAACCTTCTGTTTGGCAAGCCCAAGAGGCTCAGTGGTTTAGACGACAGCACCACCCACGTCCCCATATGGCAACCCTACCTGAGAGCAAGGGTTGCCATATAGGGGCGCCTTCAAGATGATATGAGTTATTATGTTTGACCTCCAGTATTTGAGACAGTGGGGAATCAGAATCCCACTGCCCACTGTCTCAAATACTGGAGGTCAAATATAATAACTCGTATCATCTTGAAGGCAATGGCCTTGAGGAAGGCTAGAGCAAGCTAAGGATTGTGTGTCCACTTTCCTGCTTACAAATGTTGTAAGATTCTTCTCGGGAACGGCATCACGATGTTATGCCGATACAGCTCAAAGAATTTGCTCCAAGAGGTACTCAGGGCTCTGAGTATGTGAAGTTTAAGTGCTTTCCACTTAAGGTCCAGTGAGCTTTCCCTACATTAAACGAAATGAAATGCAGTAATGAAAGTATTAGCTGTGGCCATAAAATTAAAATGACTTTGTTCCAATAAGAAGATGCACGACAGTGTGTGATAATTCACTTTCTGGACCTCGTTGGGTCCATTTGGTCTCGTGACGCTCAGAGCTTGTTGCAGCTTGGCTACTCCCGTCGCCAGCCGAGCGAAAACAAAACCGTGTGAAAATGAAAGCTAGCTCATTATAATCTAATTTTAAAACAAAACTTTAATAACATTAACACATATTTACTCAGGTAATTTCCGTGCTTCGCTGACTCCAAGCCAGGCAGTTGTTCTCCTTAGCTGCAGGTTAAATCTCAAAATGATTTTCCC
This sequence comes from Podarcis melisellensis, assembly GCF_964234715.1. NCBI lineage: Eukaryota > Metazoa > Chordata > Lepidosauria > Squamata > Lacertidae > Podarcis > Podarcis melisellensis. The sequence goes on along the minus strand of NC_138538.1, from coordinate 81,817,948 downwards.
CCCCCTATCTTTAAATTGTTCAGTTATTCATTCTTTCAATTATAGAGAGAGAGACAGAGAGAGAGAGAAAGCGCTAGTTTCTTTTGGACATTTTAAAAATGTGCCGCCCTGTTTAGGAACGTTTTTAATGACTGATGTTTTAATGTGTTTTTAATCTCTGTTGGAAGCTACCCAGAGTGGCTGGGGAACCACAAATAATAATAATAATAATAATAATAATAATAATAATAATAATAATAATAATAATAATAATTTATTATTATTATTATTATTATTATTATTATTATTATTATTATTATTATTATTATTATCTGCCTACACAGATATTTATGCATACCCCCCAAAAAAAAACCTTAATAAAAAAGGTTTCCTTAATACATGCCAAGTTTCTTTTTGCAATCTTTATGAACCGTATTGCTTAATGCTCTTGTCATATGACACCCATTTAACTATTCACATGTGTAACAGTAGAGATTAGAGCCAATCCACAGATCTTTTACTGTAGTTGTGTGAGATACATTTAAACCTCTCCCTCCCAGGGACATCCAGTTGCACACTGGATTGGAGATGACGCTGGATACATTATTGTGAAAATAAGAAATGCAATTTAATATGAAGTGAAAATCTTCAAAATGCACATAAATTAGAGATGTGTTATATGTCATATTGATGGACCTACTACAGTTAGAGTACAATATTACAATTTGATGTTTTTTGTAAGAAATCAAGAACTTGCCAGGCAAGTTAATGGCTATTGCCAGGGCAACGATTGGCTGACCGGGTTGCTGGGGCAAATTGCATGTAGCAAATTGGTAGGTGGGACCATAGTCTTTAAATATTGGAGCACTCTGCCTTTTGGTTTCTCTTTTGCAGAGTGCCTCGGATCACCCGCCCGCCCGCCCTGTGTTCCGGTTGACCTTGCTTTGCCTGTCACTAGGTCGTCTGCCTTGGGGCAGGGGCCTAGTAGGAATTTTGCCATTTGGCTGATTGGCTAGTGCCACTTGGTTTTTGCCTACTACTTAGCAATTCGTCACAACTTGTAAGGTTGCAGTTAGGCATTGGTTATAAAAAGCTGGTGGTGGAGGGGTCAGGATAGGCTGTGCCTGCCTCTCCAATGGTGCTGGAAGGGAATTCCGTTAAAGGAATCCTGGGGCTTGTCACAATTTCGTCCAATCCCTGAAATGGGACTAGGGCCAGCAAGCCTTGGGGAGCTGGTTGGGTGAGCGGTGAGGGACTGTCGCTCAGCTCAACTGATCCCCAACATTGTTTTCCCTTCACTGGCTTCCGAGGGAGTTTGGAAAGTCAGTTCTGTCCCAGGCGGGGGGACAGATAGTTTTAACCAATGCCTAAGCAACCATTCACAGATTTTGTATTTTAATAAAGTTGTGGCCAAAATAGTGCCCTGAAACCTTAAACTTAAATTACGTGTGATGTGTGAATTATTTTGAGGGGTGGCTTGGGGACCTACACACAACTAACAGAGTAGTCCAAACCCTACTTAGCCTGAGCTTGGGGCGACTGGAATGAGCAGGTGTGTGTTTCTGTCCAGCTCTCCTAGCTAAAAAAAAACCCTTTCATGGTCACATAATGGTGGGTAGGAGGGCCACTTGCAGGAGCCAGTGAAAAGTCCCAAAACAGGGCATTCCAAAGGCAGGGAAGTGTAGCACTGATCCAGTATGCAATCTGTTGGATCCCAAACCGATATCACTGCTGTTGAGCAGTGACATGGGATCTAATTTGGGCTTGATTGCTGCACCAAATCCAGGCTGGTGCAGTGATCTTACTGCCCCCCACCTTCCGCCCAGGCAACTGTGAGCTACACTTCTCTATAAAGCCCCACTGGTGGAATGCAAAGGTTTGGATTGCATCCTAAACCTGCAACCCAGCCAAAGCCTGTGTGACTGGGTATAGGGTGGTACAGTGGTACCTTGGTTCTCAAACTTAATTCGTTCCGGAAGTCCGTTCCAAAACCAAAGCATTCCAAAACCAAGGTGCACTTTCCCATAGAAAGGAATGCGAAATGGATTAATCCGTTCCAGACTTTGAAAAACAACCCCTAAAGCAGCCGTTTAACATGGATTTTACTATCTAACGAGACCATTGATTCATAAAATGAAAGCACTAAACAATGTACTGCAGTAACACAATCAATCAATCAGTAACTGAACTGGGTTGCACACAGTCACAAAACCAAAAAAAAAAAGCTGCTAAAACAAAAATGCAAAATAAATAGCAAAAACAGACAGACCTCAGCATAACACTGAAAACAGAAGTTCGGCACTCAAAACAGAAGAGTAACACTCAAAACAGAGCACGTTCGGCTTCTGAAAAATGTTTGCAAACCAGAACACATCTGGGTTTGCAGCATTTGTTAATTAATTAATTCCACTGAGTCAGACCATTGGTCTATCCTAGTACACCTAGTACACCGACTGGCAGCAGTTCTCTGTGGTTTCAAGTAGGAGTCTCTACCTGAAGATGCCGGGAATTAAAATTGGGGTGCTCTATCATGAGCTTGGGGACACAGGTGGTGCTGTGGGTTAAACCACAGAGCCTAAGACTTGCTGATCAGAAGGTTGCCAGTTTGAATCCCTGCGACGGGGTGAGCTCCCGTTTCTCGGTCCCTGCTCCTGCCAACCTAGCAGTTCGAAAGCACGTCAAAGTGCAAGTAGATAAATAGGTACTGCTCCGGCGGGAAAGTAAACGGCGTTTCCGTGTGCTGCTCTGGTTCGCCAGAAGCGGCTTAGCCATGCTGGCCACATGACCCGGAAGCTGTACGCTGGGTCCCTCGGCCAATAAAGTGAGATGAGCCCCGCAACTCCAGAGTTGGCCACGACTGGACCTAATGGTCAGGGGTCCCTTTACCTTTACCTTAACACTGAGCTACAGCCTTTCCCCATGTTGTGGGGTACAGAGTCGTTCCTCCCCAGGGGGAAAAATTAGGGATGGTGCAAGGGAGGGAGGAAGGGACTAGTGCTCTGTCATCATGGTAACATTATTATTATGGTAACAAAATTATGACACAAGCAAGATACTATTAACATATCCCACCTACTGGTGTCAGTGCTATTGATACAAGCAATTTGCAATGATCCCTTGATAATCAGTTTGCCAAATCAGCTCTTCCTGAGTGAATTCCTCAGCAAAGCCTCATTGTTTTTCCACTGACTTGTAATGTTCTTAATGAAATTTCTGCAAGTCGCGCTGTGTGAGGTCCCCCCCCTTTTCCCCTAGTTTAATATTATTACTTGTGATTACAGCCATGTGAATAATTCACCAGAATCGTTTATTCAACAAATTGAATCTCTCTTTCTGTTTGTGCAGTGTCTGTAAACAGAACTAAATTATTTGCAAATTTAATCACTGAGTAATTCTTTGTCTGCAGATCTATAGACTGTTGTCTGGCTTTATAGTTTAATATGCAACTAGAGCTCCCCCCACCTCTTCTTTTTGAGATGAATATTCAACGGCGGTGTTTAAAAATACCTTTCGATTAGGGGTGTGCAAATATCCCACGTAAAAAATCTCTAGTCTTATCAAAACTGATTTGGCTTTCCTCAAAATTTAACAAGTTGTCTTCTGAAAGATGGCTCCCTCCTTCTCCAATTTGCTTCACATTTTGCTTTAAGCAATATCTGATGATGACCTCTGGATATGTGGAGTGGCCACAGATCCCTCCCTGAGGCAGTTTCACTGTGGATATTGATTTTAATGACATTTCAGTCCCACTCTACTTTTCAGCTGATAGAACTCATTCCACTCGACATTATGGCCTGGTTCAGATAGAATGCTGAACCATAGTTTAGAAATGAGTTCAGGAGCTTGTGTGTTCCTTCCATCTCCTATATTTCTTCCTCTTCCTCCTCTTCTTCAAAATTGGAATAATGTACTTCCATTTTTAGACCAACCACGAAATCTTGCTATTATGTCCAGCAAGAACAACCTGTGATTAGTTTGTTCTTGCCAGTAACTAATTAAACAGAGATGGTAGTTTAAATCAAACAGGGGCTGAAGGGTCATGTAGTAACAGCTTTGTCCACTTGTACATCAAGAATGTGGCAGGAATTTCTATCATCCCTAACCACTGGACATGCTGACTGGGGCTGATGGGAGTAGGACTCCAACCACATCTGGAGGACCATAGATTCCTCAATGCTGTCCTACATAAATCATTCTGTGAACCACCCTGAGACATCTGGGTATAGGGCGGTATATAAATTCTAATAATAATAATAATAATAATAATAATAATAATAATAATTAAAAAAAATGTGGAAGACACTATTATATAGAAAAAACCCAGATAATCATTCTTTAAGGTTGTTGTTGTTTAGTTGTTTAGTTGTGTTCGACTCTTCGTGACCCTATGGACCAGAGCACGCCAGGCATGTCTGTCTTCCACTGCCTCCTGCAGTCTGGTCAAACTCATGCTGGTAGCCTCGAGAACACCATCCAACCATCTCATCCTCTGTTGTCCTCTCCTCCTTGTGCCCTCCATCTTTCCCAACATCAGGGTCTTTTCCAGGGAGTCTTCTCTTCTCATGAGGTGGCCAAAGTATTGTAGTCTCAGCTTCACGATCTGTCCTTCCAGTGAGCACTCAGGGCTGATTTCCTTAAGAATGGAGAGGTTTGATCTTCTTGCAGTCCATGGGACTCTCAAGAGTCTCCTCCAGCACCATAATTCAAATTCAAATGTCATTCTTTAAGGTAGAGGGAGTTGAATCCAATGACCTTGAAAATCATTTCAGCTTGTTTCAGACATTACAGATTGTGGACAAAGTGGACTGTTTCAAGAAGTGGCAGAAAGATATATCTAAATTTGTCTGGCAGGGCAAAAAGCCCAGAATAAAATTTAAGATATTAACTGATGCAAAAGACAGAGGGGGGGTTGCCCTGCCGGACTTAAGACTGTACTATTAATCGGCAGCTTTCTGCTGGTTGAAAGACTGGCTACTTCTTGAGAATACAGACATTTTGGATCTGGAAGGATTTGATAATAGATTCAGTTGGCATGCATATATATGGTATGACAAGGTAAAAATTCACAAAGGATTTAAAAACCATATTGTCAGGAAAGCATTATATAATATTTGGATTCGATATAAGGATTTGTTGGAAAATAAAACCCCTAGGTGGTTGTCACCAATAGAAGCCAAGGAAGTGAAAAAACCTAATATGGAATCCAAATGGCCAAAATACTGTGAAATCCTAGAGCAAGAGAGTGGAAAAATTAAATTACAGAGTTTTGAGAAAGTAAAGTCTAAAGTACGAGATTGGCTTCATTATCATCAAATAATGGAGGTGTTTAAACAAGACAGGAAAATTGGCTTCCAGATGGAGAGATCCAAATTAGAAACAGAGCTGTTAGAACCCAATACTAAGAACTTATCAAGAATGTACGACTTGCTGTTGAAATGGAATACACTGGATGAGACAGTTAAATCAGCCATGATTAAGTGGGCACAAGACATTGGTCATGACATTATGTTTGCGGATTGGGAACAGTTATGGACCACCGGTATAAAATTTACGGCATGTAATGCCTTAAGAGAAAATATTATGAAAATGATTTACAGGTGGTACATGACCCCAACCAAGCTCGCAAAAATCTATCATTTGCCCAATAATAAATGCTGGAAATGTAATGAGACTGAAGGAACCTTTTATCACCTTTGGTGGACCTGCCCGAAGATTAAAGCCTTCTGGGAAATGATTTATAATGAAATTAAGAAGGTACTTAAATGTACTTTTCATAAGAAACCATTTTTCCTGGGCATGGTCGGCCAATTGGTGTCAAAGAAGGATAGGACGTTTTTTATGTATGCTACCACAGCAGTAAGGATCCTCTTAGCAAAGTATTGGAAGACACAAGAACTACCCGCACTGGAAGAATGGCAGACAAAGGTGATTGACTACATGGGACTAGCGGAGATGACCGGCAGAATCCGTGACCAAGAAAAAGAGACGGTGGAAGAAGATTGGAAGAAATTTAAAGTATATCTTAAAAATTGTTGTAAAATTGAAGAATGCTAAAATGTCAGGGGAAAGGAAAATATAGAATTACAGCTGTAACTGATTAAGTGTTAGAAGAAGCTTAAAAAGAAAATAAGTAATTAATTAATTGGTCTGAAGAGTTGCTGAAGAAATTTTAAAACAAGGATGCAGAAAAGGGGAGGTAAGGGGAAGTCCGAGAAGTAAGGTTATGAAAAAAAGTTTTTTGAAATTATACATGTTTATATGTTTTCGTTTGTTTATGTGAGTGTGCTGCTTTGTCTTTTATTTGTGTTAGAAAACCAATAAAAATTATTAAAAAAAGAAAAAGAAAATCATTTCGGCTTTAAGTTCTGATAGGTCTGTTGCCCTTTATCTTTTCCTTTGGACGGGAGAAATAGCTTGGGAAGTGGGTTGATTTCAATGGAGAAGTGATAGGAAGACAAAGGGGCAAAGAAGCCTCTCTCCTTTTCCATTCCTCTGCTCCTACTTGCATCAAGTGAGGCAGATTTTCATTTAAGTCAGATGCTGCAGAACAACTTGTCCTGAGGTGAAATCACACACTGATCTCACATGGGCTGGATCTACACCGAACCTGTTTAGATATATTGTTCTAAAGCATCACAGGGCATACTTGTAATTTAAAATGTTTTTCTTACCTTGTTGTTGGTTTGTTTCCATCCAAATGATGCATTAAGAACGTTAAAAGGAATGTGCCCATGGATTGCTACTCCTTTGGGCATGGCCTCTTAACTGGAAGGAGCACAGACTGTTGCAGATAATCTGATAATCTGAGACCATGAATTATGTACCCTCAGTCTCGAGACGTTGCTCAGAATACCCATTCCACTCCCTTGTGGTACTTCCTAGCTTTCAATCCCCTCCTTACTGCCTACAGTGGACGGCAAAGGACTCTTTCTGTCTCTGTTTGGCTTTCTGTTCCAAGATACAAAGGGAGTGTCTGGTCCTTGGAGAAGGAGGTTCTACCAGGCTTTCAAGTGATGTAGTGTCCACTGTCTGCTAAACACTTCTGAGTCCTGTCTGTTCAAGACTAGAGCATCAGTTAGCTTGCTCCTGTTCTTCATCCTCCATTACTTCCCAGCTCTTTGCTGCTGCTTCTTCTAGGGTGTGTCCCATTCGCAGCCACCATGAACCTGGGCCTATATTATAGTCATCTTTCTCCTGCCCAGAAGCCTCTTGGGGTGGAGATCTCCACCACTCCTCCTCATCTGTCCAGTCCCTGTCAAGAACAGAAAGAAAAGCCTGGGAGGGTAACATCCGGCCACTAACCTTATGTTCCCTGTTGCTGATTTACACTGCAAATGGAAATATTGTCTATTATAATACAATTTTTTATATGTAATACTCAATAAAGATGTGCACACTAGGGGAAACAGTTGCTCTGTCACCAGTTCCTTTGAAATGCATTGGCTTTCTCTAGCGTAATGGTCCACAGACCACAGTCCCAGGAATCTTTTTTATTTCTTGAGCTCATGATCAACCCCGGCAGAACAAAGATTCACCTGTACACACACACACACACACACACACACACACACTAATTCATTTACTGTAAGGAAAGCCAAGGGTGAAAGAAATTGATGCTTCGTTGTCCGGGTGATGAAGTGGAATAAGTACAGTTCCTGTTTGGTTATCAGCAAGGGCAATTCTTAGGCCTGTGTGGTTAACCAATAATCCTTTGCACAAACCAGACGCATTTTAGACAATTCAAAATGTCCCGTGGGGCATAGTAAATGTCATCCAGTCCAATGTTTGGTCTCTAATTGCATTGTTGGTGACATTTGTGGTCTCAGAGCTGCTGAAGGAGCCATTTCCCTCCTCTTTTATAGTTTCAAATTACCCCAGGAAAATCAATAGAACAGGATTCTTCTTTGCAACGTTTAGTTTAAGCCTTTCTGTTCAGTATTGAACCACCTGTAAGAAATACAATTTTAGAGAAACTGTTGATACTGACCTGATAATCTTATGAATATCACTTGCCTGACAGCTGAGGAGATCATCTAAGGGCTGCTAGGTGGATTTTTGCGCAGTCAATAGGTATTTGGTTCCCGATCACCCCCTTCCCTGGTCAAAGTAAAGGTGTTTTGCTTGCATTTTAATGTGGGTGCATTTTCAACATTCTGCCCCATGGAAAACTTTTCACCTAGCAAATTCATTCCCACAATGGTTGTTGTAAGGAATGTTGTGCCCCAACCTGCTCTTTTGTAATATTTGAGATAATGAATGACAAAGTGCACAATCTCTTGGGAAATTATCCTGCACAAACTTCCCTGAAATGAACAGCAGTCGTGCAAGAGAACTCTCTAACATTTCACAATTCAAAGAAACTTGGTTGGGAGAACTACCTGTTGCATCCAAGAGAGATAACCCCCTTACCAGGGAAGAGAGACGGCGGAAGAAGATTGGAAGAAATTTAAGGACTATCTTAGGAAATATTGCAAAATTAATGAATGTTAGAATGATGTTGGTTTAGAAATTAAGTGGTTTTCAGCTGTAATGATTAAGTAAGAAGAAAAGAAAGGTTAAAAATTAAATGAAAATTAAGGGAGAGGATTTGTTGAATTAATAATTAGAAATTGGAATACATAAAGGGGAGGTATGAGGAGGTCGGAGAAGTAAGTTATAAGAAAATAAGGGAATGAAACCTTATTTGTTTTTAAATAGTTTTTAGTTTTGTATTTTGTTTTTTTTATATCTGTTATTTTCTGTGTTTGTGTTTTGTTTTTGCTATTGTTTTTTTCTGTATAACTTTTAAAACTTCAATAAATATCTTTTTTAAAAAAACCAAGAGAGATAACCCCCTTGTGGCTTCCTCCACCTTCTGGAAAATGAAATTGTCAGCAACACAACTAAAGAATTTGTTGGACCTTACATTCTTGGTTGAGTTTGAGTTCCAACTAATATCAGGGGAGTTGTCTCCCATGACTGCTGCATCTCTCATTTTTGAATGTTTCATAATCTGCTGTAGGAAGGCATCATTCAAGCCTTCAGTCTGGCTTGGAGAGCTATAGCACACACTCCCAGTAAGGTCACTGTTGGTTTCCTCTCCTATAATCTTTTACCATATACTTACTTCTCAGTAGAAATGGTTAGGATTGTGCTCTTAGTAATTATGTTATTCTACCTTACAGTAAAGTCTGCTGGGGTCCAATTAGAATGTGATAATTTTTGGCCTAGCCATGATACAACATGGAATGAAAACTAATTGTGCACCAAGTGTGCTAGACTTGCCTTCAACAGTTCTCCTCCTCCTCCTCCTCCTCCTCCTCCTCCTCCTCCTCCTCCTCTTCTTCTTCTTCTTCTTCTTCTTCTTCTTCTTCTTTGCCAAGTAAGATTGTCTTCCAAAACAGGGCTTTAGCGGTGAGTTTGTAAGGGTCTGTGGAAGCCAATTCTGGATCCACACATCCTTCCATAGTGGGGACATAGGTTTCCAGGCAGTAGTTGAACATGGTGAGGGCTCACCAAGCATGCACATTTCTCCCTTTTGTCCTGAGTTCAAGTGTCTTCAAAGCCCATTACACCTTTGGTAAAGGCTGTTTTCCAATTGGAGCACTTATACTGGGCTTCAAAGTGAATTTGGGGTGCCTTAGTACAAGGGAAACTGTTCTGAAATGCCTAACAAAAGGTATCAAGAGGGTTTCACACATTCCCGTATATTTATGTTTTTTGTGTCTCTGTTCATTGCAAAGCAACAGATTTGAAAGAGTAATTATCTGCCAGGTCCTTTCTCCATTTCTTGATTTATTTTTCCATTCTTTTTCCATTATACTACAGTGGGATATTACATGACAGAAGTGATTGAACTCAACCAGCAATTTACCTCTGAAAGCATGATAATAGGGTTTACAAATGAAATCAGGAATGACATTATTCCCTCCCTACCACCACCAAAAGAGGCTTTGATAGCATCATTTCTTTGAGCTGAAATTTCTGTGATGGGAAGTGTTATTCAGTAAATTAAGCAGCTACCCATATGACCCACATTAAGAAAACACTATTTTAGATTGTATATTGCCTGTGCATAAAATAATCTGAAATGTTTGGGTCATTGGCACTGCTGATTAATAGTCTAATTGTGCTGCAATAATTAGGCAGGCTTTGATCTGAATATAGATCTCCCTTTGATGGTATGCAGTGCTAATGCTACTGAACTTTCTACCTGTTTGAGCATATTCCTTCGTGGATCTGAGTTTGTATTATCCCTGTGCAAAATAAAACCTATTTGGGGGCAGGCCTAGTTTAAGATTTCTTCCTATACTTTCAGTGATTTCCCACCCCAACTTCATTACTTTGGGGTTGGGTGTTAGGAGAAATGTGGCGACACAGCATCACCTTCTGAAGAAAGAGTGTTCCACATAATTGATTCATTGTGATCCATTGACCCATATGAAAATGTATCCCAATTCCGTCTTCTATGGCATTAGCTCCCCCTCCCAGTTTGGTGTCATCTGCAAATTTGATGAGCATCCCCTCCATTCCTTCATCTGAGTCATTTATGAAAACGTTGAACAACAACAGGCCCAGGACAGAATTCTGTGACACATATGTATTATTACTTCAAAGAACAGGAAAACTTTATATAGTACAGTGCTTTTTTTCTAAAAAAAAAACAACAAACATGTTTAGAGGTACTCTCATTCCATCTGAGACTCAGGAAACACTGTGACAGGAAATGAGGTCACCATCGGGGGTAGCAATGGAACTGACGATTCACCATGCTAGTCAATGGAACTGATGACTCACCATGTTATTCAACGGAACTGATGATTCACCATGCTAGAGAAGAAACTGTATTTTTGAATTGTTTCTTCTCTTAGATTCACAAAATGTTTAGGGGTATGCGTACTCCTGCGTCCCCTCCCCCCAGAAAAAAGCACTGTCCACATTCATGGTGCCATCACCACTGCTCATGAGTTCCGTTTTGGTGCTGGTATAACCAAAAGGGCCTCCCCAGTGGATCAAAGAAATATTTAAACATTTCAGTGTAGTACAGTGGTACCTCGGGTTAAGTACTTAATTTGTTCTGGAGGTCTGTTCTTAACCTGAAACTGTTCTTAACCTGAAGCACCACTTTAGCTAATGGGGCCTCCTGCTGCCGCTGCACCGCCAGAGCCCGATTTCTGTTCTAATCCTGAAGCAAAGTTCTTAACCTGAAGCACTATTTCTGGGTTAACGGAGTGTGTAACCTGAAGCGTATGTAACCTGAAGCGTATGTAACCCAAGGTACCACTGTATAGTATAGTATGGTGTATAGTATAGTATATATAGTATGTAGTGTGGTAGTTAGTATAGTATAGTATAGTATAGTATCCCCCCAAAAAAAAATATTATTTGCTTAATATATATATAGATAGATACATTTTCAGAAAGAGAGCAGGAACATCAAGTGATACTGAGGACAATCCAGCTGTGTTTTCCAATCTCTTTCTTATCAATAAAACATTTGGTGTGGTGCAAGACAATTTTTCTTCTGAAGGTGTGGTCCAGAAAAAAGTTTGAGAACCACTGGTTACTAAGTTCTAATGGCTGGTGAAAGATGGGGGGTTAATACTAAGTTCTAAAGTTCTCTACATGCGAATAGCCAGATGGGTGAGGGGGATTACAAGAAATATATAGGGATTACAGAATGTGTGAAGCATGACAAATGGATGAGAAAGGAGCAGGTGATTGACAGAATGACTAGAGGGTGACAAGGAACCAGGGAATATAAGTGAGAGAGAAGGATGAAATCATTTGAGGACTGTTGTGAGAGTCCTGAGGAATGGAAAGTATTGCACTTTCCCTATGTATTTATTTGTACTCACTTTCACCATTTGTGAGATTCTGTCCTGTACTTCCTCAAAGACACTGTCTGAGACAGAATGTGGGAAAGCTTGCTTTAGGCTATCAAACTTTGCATTTTTGCCTCTGGGTCCAAAATGGCCTCTGGATTATTACAGAAACACCTGTAGGAATTTAATGTAGCAGTTGCCTTACAATTCAAAGTCTCTGCAGCACATAGAAAGATGTATGTTTCTTTTTATTTTCTCCAGTGTCATATAATTAGAGGTAGCTGGAATGCCGAGAAAACAAATTATAAATTGCCTATTTGAATTGCACTGCAGAGATTTGCAAAAAACAGAATCTGCATATTTCAAAATGCATGCCAATATTTGTATTTCTCGATGCAGTTTTATGGGAGATAGTGGACATTTTCAGGAGGGATAATTCGAGCTTCACCATTAGTCAGTTGCATCACCAGAAATGGAAGTGTGGAAGCTATAAAGCTGCTTGACCATTTTGTTGTCGCTAATTTGGGAAAGACATAGAATACTGAAACAATGTGTTGTAGCCTAGACTTTGTACATGGTTTATTTCTATTAATGATGGCACTAGTGCAGCTGCCGTAAATTTAATCTGAAAGGCACCCCCTCATGAACTACCTGTAAACTAGTATACTTTATGCATTCAGATGCTCTCCTGAAGAATATAAGAATACTCATGTGACAAAGCCTCTCCTTCTTCCGGAGGGGAGGGGTTGTGACCGGGAGCTGATTCCCGCGTCACGCAGGGGGCGTTCCGCCCCCTGCCCTGCCATTGTCGCTGGCGCGCTACGCCCCCGGTTGGGCACCCAATAGGGTGACAGTCTGGGGGTGTGGTTTAGCTGCTCAAATGCAGCCGCGCCAGTTCTCCCTGCCATTGCGCTCTGATTTTTCTCGAGTCACCCACCCACCACTCCCTTTAGGGCGTAGCTTCTTGCTTGACCTTGCTATGGACCTATGGTTGGTCACCCTGGTTGCTTAGGGGGCCTGGTAGGAGTTTTTTCCAATTGGCAAATTGGTTTTTTTCGCCTACCTTGTAGCAATCATCACAACTTTCTCGGTATTTGGCGGTTAGGCATTGGAATGTGTTGATGGTGTATGGAAGGGCAGGGTGTGGCCATTGCCTACCGCTTCACTTATGGGTATTCCGTTAAAGGAATCCGGTGGTCGTGGATCCTGTCTGATGCTCTGTGGGGCGGGGGGCCGTGGCACGACCCGCGGTGACATCAGCGGAGAGCTTATAGTTATATTTGTATCAACAGTCTCCCCCTACTGGTGGTTAACCCTCATCAGACGTACCCCTCTCCAAGTGGGTGGAGTCATATTTGTGGTTATCCAATGCCTAAGCCAATACCTCTCACATGCTGTAATCAATAAAGTTGTGGCCTTTTCTAGCCCATTAACCTTATATACTGTGTCCACAGTATATTAACCTTATATACTGTGTCTTTATTATTCCCAAGCGGGGATCGGGTCCTTGAATCACAATCCTTCTTCTCCTATTAGAAGAGGAATGTTTTTGCCTGGCACCTAAGAAAACCACTTGTGAAAACCAGTCTCTAACAGGGACATGGAAAAATATGCAAAAAAAAATGTTATACGAATCTGTTGCCCTCCAGATGTTGTTGGACTCCAATTCCTACTAGACCCAGTGAGCATGGCCAATGGTCATGGATGATTGTAGAATCTTAGAAGAGTAGAGTTTGAAGGGACCACAATGCCATCTAATTCAATCCCCTGCAATGCGGGAATCTTTTACCCAATGTGATTAAGAGTCTCATGCTTTAGCAACCAAGCTATCCCAGGAATGACTTGTAGCCCAGCAACTTCTGCAGGGCAATAGGGCAGCCACCCCTCATGAACGAACTTTAATTACTGAAAATGAACTACACAATTGCATGGTGTCATATTATTCATCCCAGCAACGGCCAAATCATGGCCAAATTTCAACAAAGCAGTATTTGAACTGATGCCCTTGCACCTTCTCGTCCAAAATTTGTTTATTTTACCAAACCTGCAATATTACAGTTTATCACAAGACAATCACAGTCTTTCAGCAAATTAAGAGATTCATAATTTCATACTGCTATAATTTAAGAAAATGTAACAGATCCACCAAGATACTGTCAGGCACAGTAAATTCAAGTCACAGTTTTAGTCATGGCTAAAAGGAAGAAAACTTGGGAGGGCATTTTCAAACATAGCTGCAAGTGTGTGTGTGTGTTTTGACATCAGACCTACTGTTTTGGCTCTACTGATTTGCCAGAAGGCATGTATACAGATGCAGAGAAAGTGAGCACTCCAATACCCAAAAATACACAACAGAGCCAGGGAAGCAACTTGAAATCCTCTTTGATACTCATGCATTTATCTAAATTATACCTATACTATGAGGACCATTACTGTTTCTTTCAGAAGTCGATGAAGGGCAAAGGGCCTGTATTTATGCCACAATGGAGAAGAGAGCGACAATTTCAGTGACAGCAATTGGCTTGCAGAAGGGGCAGACTAACATAAGAAGTGTTTCTTCTTTACATAATGAAACAAATTAAATAGGGATTTGAAAGATATGCAATACAGTGGTACCTCGGGTTAAGTACTTAATTCGTTCTGGAGGTCCATTCTCAACCTGAAACTGTTCTTAACCTGAAGCACCACTTTAGCTAATGGGGCCTCCTGCTGCTGCCGTGCCGCTGGAGCACAATTTCTGTTCTCATCCTGAAGCAAAGTTATTAACCTGAAGCACTATTTCTGGGTTAGCAGAGTCTGAAAACTGAAGTGTATGTAACCTGAGGTACCACTGTTGTTGTTGTTGTTTAGTCGTGTCCGACTCTTCGTGACCCCATGGAGCAGAGCATGCCAGGCACTCCTGTCTTCCACTGCCTCCCACAGTTTGGTCAAACTCATGCTGGTAGCTTCGAGAACACTGTCCAACCATCTTGTCCTCTGTCGTCCCCTTCTCCTTGTGCCCTCCATCTTTCCCAACATCAGGGTCTTTTCCAGGGAGTCTTCTCTTCTCAAAGTATTGGAGCCGTAGCTCACAGTCAAAGTCTGTCTTTCTCTTTCTCTTTCTCACACATTCCATGGTCCAGTCATACTGAAGAATTGTAAAAGAATGTGTCCATGAAATGGTACCCTGCAGAGAATTCTAGAGGATGTGTCTTTGTTGGTAGGAATAAGGCACACCAGCTTGCCCCTGTGATTGAGAGGGGTGGCACTTTGCACAGCTTGTGCACATGTCACTGCAGAATATTGAGGGGGTCCAGCCCCCCCCCCATTGGTGCCTCTGGTAGGAATAGTCTTGATTCTCAAGTCTATCTTCCTTGGCCATATCTGGAGATGCAATAGAATCTTTCTTGGCCATACCTGGAGACACCAGGGTTTTTGCCATGCCCATAATCTAAGGTGGAACCCACTAGCCCTCAAGACAGTCTAACTTAACAAGGACGAATAGTGTGAATTATACTCACATGTCTATGAGCCCCTGTAAGGAAGCTCAGAAATAGGGATGGGGAAATCAATGTCTTTCAGGTGCACAGGTGTTCATTCCGAAGTCCATTGTATCTCATTTTCACATTCCTCTGAAATTTGGAAAAGAAAGAGAGAGAAAATCAGTATTGGGCCTTTACATACAAATGTGTCTTGTTTAAACATAGTTTCTCAGAAAACATGCATTTCTAAATGCATGTTATTTCATAATATGCTTTCTAAAACGTATTATGGTCTTATATTAGCTGAGAACTGCATCAGAACATTTGGGAAGTGGAAACACAATTAGATAAGTTAAGTTCCACACAATCCACACATTAGTTCAGGGGGTACAGATGAGCTGAGTTCATATCAGAACTGACAAAGTCATTAAATGGGCACAAGATGTAGGTCACAACATTATGATGGAAGATTGGGTTAAATTATGGAAAACTGACTTAAAATTTACAGATTGTTCCCTATTGAAGGAGAATTACATGAAGATGATGTACAGATGGTACACAACACCAGTGCAGTTAGGGAAAATGTACAAAACTAGTTCAAATATACGTTGGAAGTGTAAGGAAAAGGAGGGAACATTTTATTATATGTGGTGGGATTGTAAGGTACTTAAAAAAAATTGGGAAATTGGGTGGGGGGGAGGAGGGAAAATGGGGGGGAATAAGGATATGTTTTTGGATAATATGTTTTGTTATAACTTTGAATAATTTTTTAAAAAATAAAATAAAGAACTGACAAAGAATGCAGCATAATGCAGCATGCAAAAATGGTTGGCTAGTCAGGTAAGTACCTGGACTATGATGACTCTCAGATTATTGGCCACATGTCCGGTTTTCATTCACGCTTGAAATGTGTGCTGGGAAGTTTAAGGGTGAATTTATTTGTGGACCCTCCATTGCATTTTAGCTTTGCAAAACAGATAAAACCCTGGTGTTGATTTCTGAGACTCTGTTCTGAGCCAGACTAGTGTTGTGCAATATCACAGATAGTTCCTTCCAGGCCATGGGATGATTTAATGTGATGAAGCCAAGAGCTCCTCAAGGCAGAAGCAATCTTCTCTGGGAGCTATATTTGTCAAAGAGGCTCAGTTTTAATTTACCCAGAATACTTAGCTCTTTGGCTCCCTGGGTCAGCAAAATGTCACATACACACATGTTATATACAACGGCAATTATGTCAAATGTGTCATCTGACTAAAATATGTTGCTTTCCTGTTCTGTATCTAAGCCTACTGCAAATAGGCTAGCTTGTGGCACACATACACAAAATCCCTAGATATTTTTAAAATGCCTGTAGGGCAAATCCCTTGAAATGCTTCTGGAATTTGCATACCTCATTCTGTGTAAATCCCTGCTGATTGCATTAACAATTCTAGCAACCATTTGTTTCAATGAGTGCTCTTTTAATGCCACAAGTCATGTCTGAACATATTTAGGAGCGAAGAATGAGGCAAAGATACTTGTTCTTTTCAATATCCATCCAGCTGTTTGTTAAAACCATCGAAATGACACTAGCAGTACAATTCAATGCATTTCTACTCAGAGGTAAGCCCTATTAACTTCATTAAAGCTTATTCCCAGGTTAAGTGGGTATTGGGTTGCTGCCTGAATTACATTAAACCAATTGCTTATAGCACGAAATGTGTGAAATTTTATTTAATGCATAAACTCATCGCATTTCCTAAATGTATGCAAGTGTGTTCGGAGGCAAATTTTCTACTTGCCAATTTCCATAACTCATTGTATATTGGTATAGTTCTTGTTATCTCAGGCTGGATCTAGACACATCAAAGAACGTTTCAGTTTAAAGTGTTGTAAATTTAAATAGGGAAGGCAGGTAGAGAAAAACGGGACTCCACGTAGTCATCTGATGGCACAATGTTATATCGCACATACAACTCATATAAATAGCTTTTTCTTTACCAGTCTACCTGAGGTCTCAGACCCTCCATTTGCACAAAACTGGGTTGCAAAAACCTGATTACCCACAGTTGCATTTGGGTGCTAGTCGTGATTATTATTGGGGAGATGAATCAGTGTACGGGGGTTCAAAAAGTATCTACATGGTTTTAGGTTCATAAAGTATCTACATGGTGCCTAGAGAATAATTTGCACCTAAATATTAGCAAGACAGAGGAGATGGACTTTTGGAGGAAGAGAGGAGAACTAGCCCTGTTGTATATCAGGGGTGTTGTGTGGAGAGAGTCCCTTCCTTTAAATTCCTGATAGTTTACCATAGTGAAGACCTCACTTGGAAAAACAATATAACTCAGGTAGTTAGGAAGGCCCAACAGAGACTCCATTTCCTCAGGGTCTTGCGAAAGAACAATGTTAAACAGCAATTGATGACCTCCTTCTACCAGTCCACAATAGAAAGTGTCCTCTCATATTGTATCACAGTGCGGTACGTTGGCTTGACACCCATGGGCAGAAAGTCTTTACAGAGGGTGGTGAACACAGCACAAGATATCATGGGCTGTCCCCTGAGCCCACTAGATGACATTACAAGGAATTGATGCCTTAGGAGAGCAAGAAAAATTCTCAGGGATGATTCACACCCCAGCCAGACCTCTTTAATCTTCTACCCTCGGGCAGGAGATATAGAAGTATAATCAGTCGTACCAAGAGGCTAAAAAACAGTTTCTATCCATGGGCTGTTAGGCTGCTGAACGGAAAACAATATAGTGCAACTGACTTTCGGGGTTGGTGTGTTGTGCGACAAGCACACAGAGTGCAATGAGGTTGAATGTTTGGGGGGGGGGGAGAGGGAGGCTCAGTTAATTTCATTGTACCCAGGTTGTACATTGACAATAAAGGTATTATTATTAATTCATTTATATAGTTTCATCGCCATGACACTTTTCTGAGTAACATCATCAAAAAAGGCAGATCTGTGCCCCAGGATGCTTGCAATCTAAATGGGGAGAGACAATAAAGGGAGAGAAGAGAACAGAGGAAATGGTTAGGCAGGTGTAAAGAGGGATGAATATATGTTCCCATCCCTACACAGCCTTGTTTCTCAGGATGTCCTGTAGTCAGGATGTAAGCCACCTTGAGCATGGTTTTAACTATGGAAAGGCAGAATACAAACAAAATGATGGTGATGATGAAGAAGACGCTATAAACTGAAACTAATTCTTGGCTAGTCAGAAATGCTGTGGATAGGTGTTTTATTGGACCATGAAGTTTGTGTTAACCAGTTCTAGATGGGATAGCAGTCTCTCTGAAAAAGTTTGAAATATCCACAGTTTGAGGATAGATTATCTGATCCTATTTCATTCTAAGTTTACACCTGCCTTAAGAATGGAAACAGTCAGCATGATGGACAATTAATGCCAGTCACTGAACAGGGGAAAATGGTCCTTAGTTCTGCTGGGTGGCCTGATACCATCAACCATGTTATATTTCCTGTCATGTATTCAGTGGTCTGTGTTTGCCTGAGCTTGAGTCTGGACTAAGGACTCTGAGCTCCTGTGTTCTGATTTGATACATGATGTCCAATCACAGAACATTTCAGGATTTGGGCCTCTGTCATTGGCCCTTGAACTCTGAGTCATAATTGGCAGCTTGGAAGTTTAGACAGCCAATCACATTGGGAGTGGGAGTGGCCCAGGCTTTCAGGAATGTACATAAGCAGTTGCTTTGCCCCTGTTTCCCAGTTATGTAGCTCAAGAAAGGTTCTTGCTGTTATCACTGTGTCTTGCCTCGTGGGAACCCACCTACACTTCATTTCCACACCAATGTAGGGGGGATTGAGAGAGACACTGTTTCATAGTTCCATCCTTCCTGGAAGACAGGTTCCAGGCAGGTTTCACTTAACATCTTATGGCATTCTCCATGGTTCTATCTTTCCTCCTGTGCTTTTTTTTAAGCATCTGCATTAAACTCAAGGTCATTCAGAGCTTTGGATGCTGCTTGTTATCAATATGTAGATGGCATGAAGTTCTATCTCTATTCTAACTCCTGCCAAGGGGGCTTCCAGACTGGTAACGTGATGGATGTAGACAAACAAACTGAACATAATCCCGAGTATTTTTGGTTGCGCATCAAGGTCCCCGAGCCACCCCAATAACTCACACCACACACATCAATTTTTGTTTATGGTTTTTGGCATGAATTTGTCCACAACTTTATTTAAATACACACACGTAAGTGGTTGCTTAGGCATTGGTTACGACTATCTGTCCTTGCCCCAGGGACAGAACTGACTTCTGGATTCCAGCAGAAGCCAGTCAGGGAAAACAATATTGGGGAGAAATGAAGCTGGGCATCAGTCCCTTCCTTCTCACCCGCATGCTCCTGGGGGCTTGCACGGCCCAAGTCCGATGCCAGGGACTAGGATGAAAGGATGGCAAGCCCCTGGATTCCTTTAACAGAATTCCCTATGCAACACCACCATTGGAAGGGTAGGCACTTACCCCTCCACCAACCAATTTTAACCAATGCCTAACCGCCAACCTTACAAGTTGTGATGATTTGTTACACAGTAGGCAAAAACCAAATGGCAGCAGCCAATCAGCCAAATGGACAAAATTCCTACAAGGCCCCTGCCTCAAAGCAGACGACCCCATGACAGGCATAGCAAGGTCAGAGGACAATGAACCCCCCCTTTTCACGGAGGGTGGGCAGGTGATCCGGTGCACGCAGCCCAAGAGAAAGCCCCAGGCTGCGTGCCCTGTATTTAAGCCCTCTGACCCCTCCCGCCAGTTTGTAACATAACAAACTCCCCAGCAACACATTTTTGCCCAATTCCAGCTCCTGGGGAAATATTAGCCAAACAACAGTGGGGTGGTCTTTAGGCCCCCACCGCAACACGTGCTCTCTGTTATGGAGAACACGCTTTGGTAACTCAGCTGAAAGGAAAATATGCACAACAGTCTGAGGTTCCGTCTTGGAGCTGCTCCTAGATCTAATACAACTGTTAGATTATAAGGTTTCAGCAATAATCAGATGCCCTTTCCCCCAGTTTTGGGTGGTGTTCAGCTTCAGCTGGTAAAATGTAATCAACTTTCATCACAGAAGGTCATTCACAGAGTGGACACCTGGGCAAAGACACCTCTGCTACTTTCTACTGGCGAATTTCTCCACCTGTTCACACCAAGACTGGAGCCTGCACCCCCAAAACCAGAGCCCTCCTGGATTACCAAACCCCAAATCTAGACCTGGAGTTCTTCAAATGAGGTCAATGGCTCGATCTGGAAGCTAGTGGTTGAAATGAACCAAGCTAAAGCTACAGTTCTATAACAAGGCATGGTCAGGAAATTGGCACTCATGCTAGACTAATCTAGAAGCTTCATACAAACACAGACACTGATGTCACACACCCCTATTTTTCTGTGTATCTGAAGAGGGCATAAGGCTCACATAAACCATGGTAACTTCAACATGCTAGATCCCAGCCTCAGTTTGTGGGTTCCCAGTATCTATAGTCTTCAACACAACCCTGCTCAGGTTAGGTGCCAGTTTCAGGATCCATAAAATGGAATCTTCCACATTTATTTTTTTCCCTTTGAGTCATTATCTACAGTACCTTTCAGCTTGAAAGAATTCTAAGATTTCTAAACACTGTGATTCATTTTTGCAGATAACATTTAATCTTTCCTGAATAAACAGTATGACTTAGAGTTAAAACTGTAAGAATTCTGCAGTCAAAGTTCTAAGTGTTGTGGCTCCTCTCCATCCCCCATAATGAAAATATACCCATTTGAATTGCAGTCCTATTCAATAATAGAATCATTATCAGGCTGCAATTTCAGAAAGAATGGGATAAAAATAAAGCGGGTACCTTAATATTCCATTATTAACCCAGTCTTCAGTGAATACTACATTGTAAAGTGTATGCACTTTTTGCAAAGATGAAGAATTAAGAGGTCTTCTCTATGTTTCCCATAAACCAGGAGAAATAAAAGAAAATGTAATTCAAATGAAGTGACACCTCCCCATGTTCCATCCTTGATCATCTATACACAGACTGACCAGACTTGGAAATAGGATATATATATTACTAAAATGAGTGAGAGAGACAGAATACTAAACTTTCTGAAAGTGCTATCCAAAGGAAGCCCCATTGTAATATAATTCATATCACTCAATAAACATCAAATCAGCCAAACTAAATGTGAAACTGCTATGTAAGCATCTTTTCCACTATTCAAAAAGAGATACGAATATTGCGTTCTGCTTGTATGGTAATTTCTCTTTTATTCAAATGGCTTACTTAGTCTTTCCCCCCTCATTATGTGGCAAGATTATTTTCACAGCACATATTAGAAAGCTGTGTTCAAGTTGGAAACAAAATAAGTATTATGACTTGACATTCCAATTCAAAGAGTGGCCATGAGATAACAAAAGGAATGCAAGGATGGATATAAGCACATTATGGGCACTAAATGTTTGAATAGCTGAAAGTAAATATTTTCAGATGAAGCATTGCCTTGCTGTCACATCTATGTTCTATATGTTTGAATTGCGTATTTTTGTTTTTTGATTTGTTTATTTTTTGCCTCTTCTTCTTTTTTTTTTTTAAAAAACCTACCTTTGTGAAGTTAGTTTCAAAAGTTGAATAGAAGCAATTTGAATGTCAATGTTGTGTCAAAATGGGGTTAGCTTTGAACAAATAATATTTAGACGACAATTCCATCTCCACTTATCTCCACTTTACTCTCCTGGGCATTTTGGCACTGATGTTTGGATGACTGTTTTGACAACAGGAGGGTCCTGTGATTGATTTTCCATGGACGAAGTGTTAGTGTATTGTTTTTTAACATTTTCTTATTTTCATGCATTGTACTAGGCCAGGCTTCCTCAACCTCGGCCCTCCAGATGTTTTTGGCGTACAACTCCCATGATCCCTAGCTAGCAGGACCAGTGGTCAGGGATGGTGGGAATTGTAGTCTCAAAACATCTGGAGGGCCAAGGTTGAGGAAGCCTGTACTAGGCTTTTTGCAGAGGGGAATGTTCCAGAAAGAATTAAGTCCCCCCCCCCAATACTTGAATATGTTGTTACGTGGGAAATCACTACCAATTCATGGTGTCAATCACCAACTAATTTTCAAAGTTTAAATGTCCTCTTGATTATGTTTACAAACTGTCAAATGTTTGGATAGACCGCTTCTGCAAGCTTTTTAAAAATGTAGTTGTTTGAGTTTTATAAAAAATAATCACGTAAAACTTCGAGCTTTGTATAAACTCATTCAGCACCTCTTGCCAAATTAAATGTAGGCATTTCTGAGGGGAAAATGTAGGCATTTCTGAGAGAAAAATTAGGCCAATATCAGTGTCATACAGACAATTTGTTAAGTGGATGAGACTGTTTAAATATAGAGTGAAATAAATTCCCTTACTATTCTGAGATGGTCCTCAAGAGAGATGGTAATTTTGCCATCTTCTGTGATGGTTAGTTTACATTCATTTACCTACCTGCAGGGTAAATAAGTAGTTGGGTGAAGCTAAAAAGTGTGTTGCCACCAGATTCCGCCTAAAGCATAATAATGCTTTAGAGTTCTCCTTGGGCTAAACATCTGTGGGATTTTAAAGGCTTTCAAATGAGACTCGTGAATTTTCTCAGGAGGTTCAGCACATGTCTGGTCTGTCACCAATGTCTGCTGAAGTTCTGCTGCATGAAAACATCAGAAGGACTTTTGAGACTTTTCAGTAAGACTGCTATAATTTCTCATGGGGTTCCATCCACCCCCTCAGTTAACAAAATGCACTCTGTGTTTAGGGGTACTCCCATAAGCTGCCTTCTTTCTCAATGCACATATCTAGGATCCAATGCACTGTACAACCTGTTCCATATTCCTGGATGAATTTTATTCGGTTTCCAAACTTCCCCTCCCATTGTATATAGCAACCTGAAATGAGTGCCAGAATCAGCTTGCAAAATGTCAACATCCTCCATGCTTGACCTACCAATCCAGGCAGATGACCTGTCCAGTAGTACTTGGTTAGAAGCAAGTCTATGGAGACTGCTATGCCAAAAATTTCTGGACATCAGCTGTGGGTTTCAGAATGGATCTCCTGAACCTTCCTGAAGTACTATTGGGGCCCAGATCCTGACCATTCTTACAGGTAGTTGTTGTTGTTGTTGTTGTTGTTTTACCCAACCAAATCATACATTTTCAAGTTACTTTAAATATTTTTTTCTGCTGAAGAAGCTTTAAATTTAACTGCAGGTTCAGAGTTATGTTACACACACACACACACAGAGAGAGAGAGAGAGAGAGAGAGAGAGAGAGAGAGAGAGAGAGAGAGAAAGAACGCTTTCTTATTTTTTCTTAAAGCACTGGTCGTTATTTGTGTTCTATGAATTTATAAATAAGCATAAATCAGGAAGAATGTGTAGAAATCAATTAACTAAACGAACCATGCAGAGAGCAGCCTACAGATGGAAATTCAAAATATTGCCAATGCAGTCAACTATATCTCTAGTAATGCTTCCTATTGATAAGGGAAGTTGTTTTATATGCTGCACATTTGCCAAAAATGGGGGGGGGAGGACTGGGGGAGAGTATATTTAGTTTGCTGTCAGGGCAAATCAGAGGACTGTGATTTGTAATTACTCTTGTACATTCTGATTAGCAAGGAGTATAACACTTTATTGTATTAACACCTGGAAATGTGCATAGTATGAGCTTTCCAAATGCATTTAGAAAAAAATAATAATTAGAGAAACGAGTATGACACTAATTGAATAGTGTGTGTGCACTACCTGGTTTCTAAAGTGGGGAAATTGTACAGCTACGTGTTCAAACAGTAGTTTTAATTTTGCATCAAATTCAGCAGCAGACAGTCATCCCAGTCTAAATTAGATAATGTTCATCATGTGCAGTAACAAGGAAAATAAAATTTAATAAGCAGTATTAATATGCTAAGGTAAAAAGGTAAAGGTCCCCTGGATAGTTAAGTTCAGTCAAAGATGAATATAGGGTTGCAGCACTCATCTCGCTTTCAGGGTGAGGGAGCCAGCGTTTGTCCAGAGACAGCTTTCCGGCTCATGTGGCTAGAATGACTAAACTGCTTCTGGTGCAACGGGACACCATGACGGAAGCCAGAGTGCATGGAAATGCCATTTACCTTCCCACCGCAGTGGTACCTACTTATCTACTTGCACTGGCATGTTTTTGAACTGCTAGGTTGGCAGAAGCAGGGACAAAGCAGCGGGAGCTCACCTTATCGCAGGGATTCAAACTGCTGACCTTCTGATCACCAATGCATTGAGTGGATTCTCAGCAACAGACATGCATTGAACAACATGAGAAGAAGGATAAATAAAAAAACTGAGAATATAAGAATCTTCACATGTTATTACTCTGTGCTAGGAGCAGGACCACATTTGCTGACACAGCCTCCAATGTCTGTATGTTCTCCACCAATGCCACTCCACATATCTGCACATGTTGAAAGGAAGGCCAATGTGTCTATAGCTATATGTCTATAGGCTCTCCTACCCAATCAGGAATTGCAAACTTTCAGAGCCTGCACACCTAAAGCTATATAGGCATAGGCTCTCTATTGTACTGTCCACTGAACATTAGGTATGAGGGAGAAATTTGACTCAGCTCACATTGAAAGGTGAACTCACCAAATTCTCACTTTACAAAACAGCACCTGAACCAAAATGCAGCCATCCTTTGAAATTCACACTTTTTAGAATTTTGCAATGCAGTTCTCCAGGCAAGTACTACATACAAAAATGCAAATATTAGGGGGAAAGTGTGTATACGCATGCATGTCTTAGTGAAAATAACATACAAAATGCATCGTGTTAGGGCAAATGGCTTTGCAAAAGTGTGTATATTAGGCAAAATTGCACAGACATGTGTGCGGCTGGAGGAATTCACAGATTAACTTTCATGAGGGGTTATTTCTTTTTCTTTTCAAAAATGGCAAGCTGGTGTGGAAATGTGGAGAATAGAAGTTAAAACTGGGAAAATGAGAAGCAGAGAAACCAAAACTGATGTATTTGCCTCTCAGGCACAGTGTGCAGATGTGCACAGGGAATGTTTCCTTCTCCATGCTTACAGTGTGGGCTAATAAGTGCATACGCCTTTTAAGTTCAATTATTGGAAGACACTTTTGTCATTAGGAAATGGATACTTACATAATGCAAAAAAAGAATGCCACATCCAGAGAAACTTGTACACTTTTCAACATTTAAAGGTGTTTAAACAAATTGCACAAGAACTCATATTTCTTGCCACAAGTGGAAATTTGGGCCTGAGGTTCATCTCATATGTATTAAGGGTGTGTGTTGGCTCTGTCTATGCTCCAAATACAGTGGTACCTTGGGTTAAGTACTTAATTCGTTCTGGAGGTCTGTTCTTAACCTGAAACTGTTCTTAACCTGAAGCACCACTGTGATGGGATAATGAGCTGCTTCTGCGTAAAAGCTTAATCCCTCTGGGGTTTGGCTGGTCAACCAAACCCAGGCACTAACGGAGCCCCCAAAGCATGGCTCCGTCAGTCGCTGGTAGAATCTGACAGTGGGCATCTACGGAATTTACTCCAACATAAAAGCTGTTTGACGGACATGCGCCTTCGTGACTCTCTGCGTGACAGTTTCCGGCGAGGGGTGGGAGTTGCTAACGGGGGTCTTGATACCTCCGCACTATTCTCACTAGAAGTATCCCAGAGCCTTCCCTCCGATTCCCCTCCCGCTGGAACTCCTGCGCTCCCCCTGCTGGTTCCTACTTCTGCTGTAGAGTCTCTCCTATTCTCCTGGAGCCTGTCCCCCATCTCTCTCTCCGATGGCAGCTCCCTGACATCCACCTCCCCCCCAGGGCCCCCTTCACCCCCTGCCTCCTCTCCCACTGGCGGTGAGGGCGGAAAGCCCCTGAAGGAACTCTCCTCGTCGTCCGAGGATTCAAACACTTCTAGCCATAGCGTACCGTCTCTCTCCCTGTCTTCCTCTTCTTTTTCGGAGTCGGCTTCCTCACCCACCCCTGACTCTGGGAACCCTTCAAACTCTCCTTCCTCATCGGTGGTCCCAAAGTGTTCCCTTCTAAATCGTGCCATGGGTTGCGTTTTTTTGGGGAAATGCCGATGAAATGTTTCTATTAAAACCTCGTCGTTGACTACCTCCACGGGTACCCAAGTGTTTTCCGACTCTGCTTCCCCCTCCCATTCTACCAAATATTCCACCTGATTCCCCTTCCACCTGGAATCAATGATTCCTGCCACGCTCATGTCGCGTTCTCTCTCTTCTATCACGGGCGTTTGGGGTTACAGAGTATGGAAAAGTTAAAAAACAAGGTGCGAGATTGGTTGCATTATGCTCAAATTCAGGAAGTTTTTAAAGCAGACAAAAAAGTGGGTCTTCAGGAGGAAAAATCGAAACTAGAAACAGAGTTGCTTGAGCCAAAATCTAAGCTAATTTCGAGAATGTATAACTTGCTGCTTAAATGGAACACACAGGATGAGATTGTCAAATCCTCTATGATAAAGTGGGCACAGGACTTGGGGCATAACATTATGTTTGAAGACTGGGAAAGGTTATGGAACACCGGAATGAAATTCACGGCATGTACTGCCTTGAAGGAAAACATTATGAAAATGATATACCGGTGGTACATGACCCCAGTCAAGCTTGCAAAGATATATCACCTGTCCGATAATAAATGTTGGAAATGTAAGGAAGAGGAAGGGACATTTCTACACCTCTGGTGGACCTGCCCGAAAGTGAAGGCCTTCTGGGAAATGGTACATAATGAACTAAAAAAGGTGCTGAGATTCACCTTACCTAAGAAACCGGAGGCCTTCCTTCTGGGCATGGTAGACCAGAGGATGGTCAAGAAAGATAGAACTTTCTTTATGTACGCTACTACAGCAGCGAGGATTTTGTTGGCAAAGCACTGGAAGACACAAAATCTACCCACATTGGAAGAATGGCAGACGCAGCTGATGGACTATATGGAGTTGGCTGAAATGACTGGCAGAATTCGAGACTCGGGAGAAGAAGAAACGGAGGAAGTTTGGGAAAATTTTAAGGACTATTTGAAAAAGCATTATAAGTTGTATGAATGTTAAAAAATGCTCCTTTCTAGGAAGGTATAGCTTCAGTATCGGCAAATTTCTGGATTGATAAATAAGACACTATAAGACAGAAGTGAGGTAATGAAATATTTTTTATTGTGTGGAAATTAAAAATTAATGCAATTGTACTGAAATGTTTACATCAGATAACACGATAAAATGGAAGACATATTGTTATGTATAAAATAAGTTAACAAATTGCTGAGGTTTTGGTTACACAGGGAATGCAGTGCTCGGGAGATGGGGGGAGTCCATTGGATCTATGGAAGTATGTATTTGAAAGTGGAAATTTGTTTATTAAAAACCTAATAAAATATTTATAAAAAAAAAATATCACGGGCGTTTGGGTGACCTCTCTCTCACGCTCCCCCCACTCACGTCCCTCTCGGTACGGCGACAGTAATGACCTGTGAAATACTGGGTGCAACTTCATGTGACTGGGCAGTCTGAGTTCGAATGCTACTGGGTTGACCTGCTGTATGACCTCAAAGGGTCCCAATCTTTTGGGTCTCAGTTTCTTACACCCTCCTTTGAACGGTAGTCCCTGGGTGGATAGCCACACCCGGTCTCCCACCCTTATAGTTTCACCTTCCCTCCTGTTTCTGTCTGCTTGTTTTTTATATTCTTCCTTGGCTCTCTCTAAGTTAAGTTGAAGCTGACGGTGGATCGCTTCCATCTCTTCAACAAAATGTTCCGCCGCCGGCACGCTCCACCTCTCCCCTCCTTCTCCTGGAAATGCCCTGGGATGACACCCATAATTTGCCAGAAAGAGACTCATCCCTGTGGACACGTTCTCCGCGTTGTTGTAGGCAAATTCTGCCAGAGGTAGCTTATCTACCCAATCATTTTCTCGGTCCTTTACATAACACCTCAGGTATTGTTGTAAAATCCCGTTTGCCCTTTCCGCTTGCCCATTTGTTTCTGGGTGCCGGGCAGTGGAGAAATTGATTTCCACGTGCAGTAAGCTCATAAGCTTCCTCCAGAACCTGGAAGTAAACTGTTTCCCTCGGTCGCTGACCACCCTCAAGGGGGGCGCCATGCAACCTGAAAATATGCTCTACGAACAACTTGGCGGTTTCCTCCGCTGTGACCGCATGTGAACAGGCTATAAAATGACACATCTTAGTTAGTAGATCTACCACCACCATGACAGCCGTCTTGCCCTTGGATTTTGGCAGATCCGTCATAAAATCTATGGAGACTGCCTCCCATGGCCTTTCTGGTGTGGGTAAGGGTTGTAAGAGCCCCGCTGGCGCCGCCCTCTCCCCTTTCGCTCGCTGGCACCTGTCGCAACCCCTGACATATTCCCGTACGTCCTCCCTCACCTTGGGCCACCAAAACTCCCTGGTAACCAACCACATGGTTTTGTGCTGTCCAAAATGCCCCGCTGTGGGGCTGTCATGCAACTGCTTGAGTACTCTGCCCCTCAGTTCCCCATCGGGTATGTACAGTGCCCCTTTGTAATACAGTGCCCCGTTCTTTTCTTCAAACCCCCCTGTGTTTTCCTCTGTCCTCCTGAGCTCTCTGAGTTTCCCTTGGGCGTATTCGTCGTTCTCCGTACCCTCTAACAGTTCTCTCTGCCCCACCAATGCCGCCCCACACACCCAGCGGTCTTCAGGGATTACATGCCTTGCCTCAGGCGCGCCCTCCCCCTCTAAGTACTCAGGTTTCCTGGAAAGAGCGTCCGCCCTTACGTTCTCAGAGCCTGGCACGTAACGAATCTCAAAGTTGAATTTGGAGAACTCCTGGGCCCATCTCACTTGTCTCTGGTTCAGCACTCGGGCTGTTCTCCAGTACTCCAGATTTTTGTGGTCAGTCCGGACTTGAACCTTGTGCTGCGCCCCAATCAGCAAGTGCTGCCATCTCCGGAATGCTTCATGAATGGCAAGCAGTTCTCGGTCGTATACTGTGTAGTTCCTCTCGGATTTGTTCAACTTCCGCGAGAAGAATGCACACGGTCTCTATTCAGATGTATCTTTTCCCAGCTGGAGAAGCACGGCTCCCACCGCTCGGTCTGACGTGTCAGTCTCCACTCTCATTGGTTGCTGTAGATCCACGTGCAAAAGTTGCTCCTCCGACGCAAACGCCACCTTTAAGCGTTCGAACGCCCGCTGCGCTTCTTCCGTCCAAGCAAATTTTTTCTTGCTGCTAAGACAATCCGTGATGGGCGCTGTTAAATGGGCAAAGTTTTTGATGAACTTTCTATAGAAGTTTCCGAAGCCCAGGAACCTTTGCACGTCCTTTTTGGTCCTTGGTGTTTTCCATTCCAGTACCGCTTGAACCTTGCTGGGATCCATGGCCAACCCCTTGTCAGACAACCGGTACCCCAGGAATTCCACCTCCCTGGTATGAAACTGGCACTTCTCCAGTTTCACCCACAGCCGATTTTCTCGCAGTTTGCTCAGTACTTCTCTAACATCTCGCACATGCTGCTCCTCATTCTCTGAGTACACCAAGACGTCATCTAAGAACGCTACGCAGTTCTTGTAGAGCAATGGCCCCAGGACGTGATTCATGAATGATTGAAAGCAGGCCGAACCCGCTTGTAGTCCGAAAGGCATAACTAAGTACTCAAAAGCCCCCAAGGGGGTGAACATAGTGGTCTTCCACTCATCCCCCTTTCTCATGCGTATCAAGTTGTATGCCCCCCTAAGGTCCAGCTTGGTAAAAATTTTCCCTTTTCTCACCCGTGTCAGAATATCATCAATTCTAGGCATGGGGAAAGTCACTGGTTCTGACACAGCATTTAGGGCCCTGAAATCACACATCAGCCTGGGTTTACCCGTCTTCTTTTTGTCCACAAAGAACACTGGGCTGCCCCCCACCGCTCGTGACTATCTGATGAAACCTCGCTTGAGGTTCTTGTCAATGAATTCCCTTAACTCCTGCATCTCACTGTCTGACATTGCATACAGCTTGCCCACTGGCAATTGTGCTCCTGGGAGTAAGGTAATTTGACAGTCAAAGGGTCTGTGTGGCGGCAGTTTATCTGCTTCCTTTTCGCTAAAGACGTCAATCAAGTCAGCATATTGTGGTGGCACCTTCCCCTTGTCCGTCACTTCCATCCCTGCTAGAGTGGCCCTGGCCCCTGCCTGACCCTCTCCCTCCTTGCAGTGTTCTAGGCAATGTGCTGATCCAAAGGAAACCACTCTCTGATGCCAGCCTACTAGCGGATCGTGTAGTGCCAGCCAGCTCATTCCCAAAATAATGGGAGCTCCTCCCAAGGTGGCTATGTTAAACGCTATCAGTTCTGTGTGTCTTGCCACCCTCATAATCATTGGTACAGTCTGTTGGCTCACTTCACCTCCCAACAGTTCCCTCCCATCAATGGTGGTCACCTGCAAAGGCTTACTTAATGGAATAGTCTGTATCTGGTGTTCAGCTGCAAACTCCTTACTCATGAAATTACAGGAGCTGCCTGAATCCAATAGCGCTTTTATCTTTAGTGGGTGTCCGTTTGACAGTTCCAGCAACACCTCTATCACAAGCGCTGGTCTTGGAGGCTCCGGCGTGGGCACATTCACTACTCCCTGGTCTGGCTGCTGTGCCCTGATGTTGGCAGCCAGGCGTTGGCTTTTACTTGCTCCTCGGTTTCTCCTTCCTCCTTCCCCCCAACAGTTCCCGCCATCCCTTGCCATTCCTTCCTCTGCAGACAGACTCTGGCAAAGTGCCCTGGCTGTTGGCAGAGATAACATCTCTTGGCGCTCTTTCCCTCCTTCTTCCGCCCTTCACTGGTGTTTGAAACTGCGCGCGCGCGCTCTGTTCCAAGTTCCATCGGCTCTGCTGGCGGGAAAGACTGCTCCGGAATCTCTGGAATGCGGAAGTCCTTCCAACGTTCCCCTTTTCCTTCCCGCTTTTCCAAAGCCCTTGCTTCTAGGCGCGCTCCTATGGCCAGCGCAGATTTAGTCAGCTGATCCATAGACTCCGCCCTGGGCACCCGGGAAAGTTCATCTTTCACTGCCGGAGAGAGCCCTTCTTCAAACATCATATGAATAGGTTCACTTGCCAGATCCCACCCCAGTCTATGAATCAGCATAGTGAACTCAGTCCAGTACTCACGTACAGATCGGCTCCCCTGTTTGCACGCCATTAACTGCCTGCGCACCACCCCCTGCTCAATCTCGCTGGAAAACATCAGGTCCATGGCGCGAAAAAACTTCCTCGTGTCCTTTAAGATGTCATTATTGGCTGCCATCAGGGGTCGGACCCAGTCCTTCGCCCCTCCCTCTAGATGGCTAATCACGTACGCCACTCTAGAGCTCTCATCGGGGAAGTCATCAAACAGTAGATTGAGAGCATATTGCATCTCCGTTCTAAAGGCTTGATAGTTCCTGGGATCCCCCCCAAATTTCTGCACCAATCCAGGCACCTTTCTGGCAAGTGGGGCGGTTTTCCCCTTATCCGCATCTTGAGCCCTCCTCTCCTCGAGCCTCGCCGTCTGCAGCGCGAGCTGGACCTCCAACGCCCTGTACCTTTCTTCCAGGCTTGGACCTGCTCCAGCTCCAGCTCCTGCTCCTCCGGTTCCGGCTGGTTCGCTCATGATGCCCTCTGCTTGCACAAGCCGCTTTCAAAGACTGTCAGATTGTTGTGATGGGATAATGAGCTGCTTGTGCGTAAAAGCTTAATCCCTCTGGGGTTTGGCTGGTCAACCAAACCCAGGCACTAACGGAGCCCCCAAAGCATGGCTCCGTCAGTCGCTGGTAGAATCTGACAGTGGGCGTCTACGGAATTTACTCCAACATAAAAGCTGTTTGACGGACATGCGCCTTCGTGACTCTCTGCGTGACAGTTTCCGGCGAGGGGTGGGAGTTGCTAACGGGGGTCTTGATACCTCCGCACTATTCTCACTAGAAGTATCCCAGAGCCTTCCCTCCGATTCCCCTCCCGCTGGAACTCCTGCGCTCCCCCTGCTGGTTCCTGCTTCTGCTGTAGAGTCTCTCCTATTCTCCTGGAGCCTCTCCCCCATCTCTCTCTCCGATGGCAGCTCCCTGACAACCACTTTAGCTAATGGGGCCTCCTGCTGCTGCCACGCCTCCGGAGCACGACTTCTGTTCTCATCCTGAAGCACTATTGCTGGGTTAGCAGAGTCTGTAACCTGAAGCGTATGTAACCTGAAGCATATGTAACCCGAGGTACCACTGTAATGAGGCACATTTAGGTGATTCAGATCCTCATATCACACTCCCGAGGTAAATTACACAATTAACAAAGCATTTCAAGATGAATCAGGCCATCCGTCCAACCCCCGACCTAAGTTTCTGAGTTGCTTAATAGTCTTGGTTTGTCCCAAATGTTTAACACATAACATTTTCTTTTTCTGGCAAAAGGTTACCCAGTGAAGTTCACTGCTGAGGGAAAACTGGAACCCAGGTCTTCCAAGTCATTTTAAAAGCCTAAATGTTGCACATCATTGTATGTATGCATGTATCTATGGGTGGGTAGGCAGGTAGGTAGATATCATTCATGCAAATACCGCTAACTTGGATTAGGAGGGGTGATTCAGGTTACTTTTTTTTTTTTTTTGGTAAAGGGCAAAGGGGGGAAAAGATTCTTAAACTTCAGAAGTGCCTGTTTAGCATTTCAAAAAAGGAGAAAGAGAAACCAGTGAAGTAGATAAATATTTCACTCTTCCTTAACATTGTTCTTACTTTATACCTTCCATTCTTCTGAGCAGAAGGAGTTCTAAAGACCTTTTATATTTTCCCTCTCTTTGGACTTATTTTTTTTGTTACCCAGTCAGACACAATGAGAATAGCAATTTAGGCTAGGAATAATAATGTGTGTGTTTATCTTTATTTGTAAAGTACTGAGCACAAAGCAAAGTTCTTTATTCCTTTTGTGGTGTAGCAAGTTTTCCCAGAGTTCAACGTTACCGTTATTGTTGATATATAAGCACTAAAGCTTTCAAGTTATCTTATCCTTAGACAATAACACTTTTCTCAATTTGCATTAATGTTCAGTGCTTCATGAGGTGCCACAAAAAAGGAAGAGACATTTCTTTTAAGCTAAAATGCTGGGAAACCACTGTCAGCAACAGAGGTAGCAACTGAAATGTTGATAATGGGTAAGGAATCTCATAGCTTTATATACAGGAAGTACTAAGAGTATCACCAGTTTTCATGAACTTTAGCTTCATAGAAACCAAAGTACCCCCAACCCTATGCACATTTGCTATTATAGTGTTGCAGATATGTATCACGAATAGGTCAAAAGACTATTATCAAGAGTTCTGTGGGAGAAACCAGTGCGTCTTGTACAATGAGGACAATTGTACACCAAGAGTCTCTGTACACCAAGATGTTCCCTCTTCAGCCAACTCAAGAGTTCTCTCGCTCCTCCACTTTCCTCAGTCATAATTCCAAATTCCTCTTCTGCCCTAACTCTGAGACATGGCCCATTTGGACGGCTAGATTGCAGTAGGTAAGGAAGACAATCCACCAGGCATTACGGGACATTAAGGTTGCTTTGTTAAAGTTCCTGTCAGTGCTGGATTAAGACTTTTAGATGTCCTAAGCACTTAATTCAAAATATTAAAAATAACAAACCGTAAAATAGTTTTTATAAAAAAATGAAACAAAACCTACAGTAAGATGGAAAATAACATTTATTTTTGTATTCTTCCACCTTATTTATATTTGATTTGATTTTTTTCTCTCGTACTTTTATCCAGTTGCAAAGTCTTTGATCAGATCCTTAAACTCATCTTGCGTAACACATCTGCTTCTATACAGTGGTACCTTGGTTTTTTAACTTAATCAGTTCCAGAAGACCGTTCGAGTTCCAAAACGTTCCAAAACTGAAACTCAACAGTCGACAGCTGGGCTTAATGGTTTTGCACTCAGTGGAAGCTGCGTTTCCTTTTCAACTTCTGAGGCGTGTTCAAAAACTGAAGCATTTACTTCCAGGTTTATGGCGTTCGAGTTCCAAAACGTTTGTCAATGGAGACATTTGAAAACCAAGGTACCACCGTACTTAGCAGAGATAAGACGTCCACCCTGCCTTGTTGCATAGCTGTTCTGTTGGGATTTTTAACATACTTCAACTGAGAAAATGAACGCTCAGATGAGCAATTTGTGACCATTAATGTTAAAAACCCAGCAATGGGAAATTTCTGTGGTGCCCCTCTTCCCTTGATGCCCTAAGCATGGGCTTAATAGTTAATACAGCCCTGCCACTCATCATAATTAAATGCATAACAACATCTCAAGCAAGCAAAGCAAAAATTAGTTTATTTTCAACTTTGAAGTAAGTCCATTTGCTGTTATACTGACGGTGTACTAAAGCAGGGGAGCACAGCACACAATTGTAGTTATCAGAGCAGTTTCCTGCAATTTTAAAGAAAGAGGAACAAGCAGGATATTTGCATGGTCCAAAATACTTCATTGTTTGTGTGTACGTAGCTATCACACTAATGAGTTGCTGGGGGGTGGGGAGTGATCAGAGAGCAGGTGCACCAAATCCTGCTGCTGTAAAAACCTCGTAAAACCATTTTGGAGCCCATCTGTGAGCAAACATTGCTTTTTGAGGTAGTTTACAGCAATCCATTCATTATGATAATAGCTACAGCTGACCCACTTTACAGTATATCTGCCTCAAATGTGTTAGGGTGAACGTAAAGCTGTTTCCTGATCTTCTAAAGCTGCGTGTCAAACAGCCTCAGGGCAGTTTTACTGAAAGCTGATCAGAGGGAAGATGCAGTGCCCATATCGCTCGCAAAAATTGGTCATTAGGCAATGTTTTTGTGGGCTGAAGCAAAGCTGTAGCAAAAGACCCATCCTACTCCCAAAATTGGATTATTATTATTATTATTATAATCCCATATATCTTTTAGCATGCAAAGTGAATTTCTACCTTACCTATTTATTCCCATCATTACCTTCTTCCAAGTCTATGAATAGGAATCTGAGACTAAGAGGTATTACAGAGGTATTACATGTTTTCAGTGAGTTCGACTAGACCTGATCTGCTGTCCTAGTTCCACCTGGCTGGGAAGGCTAGGCCCTGATTATCTTACTTGTTAGTCCTAAAAGGCCCGTTTCCCAGGATACCCAGAGACCAACTGAGGTATTATTTAGACGTTTTTGTTGGGGGTCAAAATTTAACTTTAGGAATGCTTAATTTTTGTTGCGTGTGGAGGTCCCCAAGCCACCCCTCAAAATAATTCACACATCACATGTAATTTTTAGTTTAAGGTTTTTGGCACTATTTTGGCAACAACTTTATTAAAATACAAAATCTATGAGTGGTTGCTTAGACATTGGTTATGACTATCTGTCCCCCCACCTGGGACAGAACTGATTTTCCGAACTCCCTTGGAAGCCAGTGAAGGGAAAACAATGTTGGGGATCAGTTGAGCTGAGCGACGGTCCCTCACCGCTCACCCAACCAGCTCCCCAAGGCTTGCTGGCCCTGGTCCCATTTCAGGGATAGGACGAAATCGTGGCAAGCCCCAGGATTCCTTTAACAGAATTCTCTTTCAGCACCATTGGAGGGGCAGGCACAGCCTATCCTGACCCCTCCACCACCATTTTTTATAACCAATGCCTAACCGCAACCTTACAAGTTGTGACGAATTGCTAAGTAGTAGGCAAAAATCAAATGGCACCAGCCAATCAGACAAATGGATAAAATTCCTACTAGGCCCCTGCCCCAAGGCAGATGACCCCATGACAGGCAAAGAAAGGTCAACCAGAACTCAGGGCAGGCGGGCGGGTGATCCGATGCACTCAGCGAAAGAGAAAGCAAAAGCAGTGTGCCCCAATATTCAAAGCCTATGGTCCCACCCACCCAATTTTCTACATGCAATTTGCCCCAGTAACCCGGGCAGCCAATCGTTGTGCCAGGCAATAACCATTAACCTGCCTGGCAACAGAGGGCTGGCCCGGCGGCCCCCACCACAACCCGTGCTCTCATTTTAGGGAGAACACACTTTCTTGCGAGGCCCCCAGGATCCCCCCCTTGAAATAACTTTACACTGACACTTATTTTAGTTTAAATTTTGGCCACAACTTTATTTAATACAACCATGTGAGTGATATTGGCTTAGGCATTGGCTCCAAACGAAAACTGACTCCACCTTTCTAAAAGGGAAAACCAAACGAGGGAGCAACATCGGTGAAGATCGATTGAAGCTCACTCCAGTGTTCCTGTGGTCCTGGCATGGCCCTAGCCCCTCAAGCGAACTTCGGATGAGATCCAGGACCCCCAGATTCCTTTACACCTGGTGGGGCAGGTGATGGCCGCACCTCCCCCCCCCACACATTTCAATGAGCCAATGCCTAACCACCAGCTTAAAAGTTGTGACAATTGCTGAGGGGGTAGGCAAGAACCAAGTGACTAAAGCCAATCTGCCAAATGGAAAAAATTCCTACCCAGCCCCTGTTCCAAACCAAAGCAAGGGCAAAGCAACACTGCCTAACACAAGGGAGGGTGGGTAGGGAGTGCGAAGTGAGTGCCCCCAATTATGTCATGCTGCCATTCTTAACAGCCCCTGGGATCACTCCACCGCCAGGCGATTGGCCCCAGACAGCTTGGTGTGATCCCAGGGCTAAGGCTAGGGCTTGGGTTACACCCTTCCCTCTAAATTAACCCTTGGTGTGCCCTGAGTGCCCGTGCGCAACCAGGACCCGCAATTATGAGGATCCCATTTATAAGTGTCATGGAATTCTACTCAGTATTGATCCAGAGTAGATTCCAATGTATAGTTAGCAGAGTAAAATTTTAAAACATGTTGCAGGATTCCCAGAAATTGGCCACAGGGAATTATATTTTATTCAGCTGAGCTTTACTGCTGTTGAAGGCAAATGAGCATAATGGTCACAAATCCAGTACATTCAGGATTGGCACTGTCCACTAGAAATCCAGTTTCAGCAGACTTAACTTAAACTTACAATAACTTATAATAAGTCTAAACCTTAACACTAAGCATGTTATGTACAGAACACCACACCAGAAGGAAAGGAGATAGAAAGAGAAAGTGGAACCCAGGCTTCTCCTTGCCTTACTTTTATAGTCAGCATGACCTTGACAGAAAAGATAACAGAACCAGTTTAAACCAGCTGTACTCAGCTTCTCTGAAGGTATAACCCAAACATCATGAACCTTCCTGTTGTTCTCTTTTTTTATTAATAATTTATTTACAACATAGTCCACAACAACTCATACATACAAACAAGCCCACCACCATAGACAATTTAATTATCAAAATTAAACTCGTATCCCGTTACGCAAAGAAAACATAACATAAAAATAAAATACTTCCTTTATCCTGTAAATGGCCTCCTTTTATACGTGATTATTACAATTTTTCCTAATTATGACTTTAAAAACCCTCAAAGTCTCCTGTAGAAATTAATCGAAACAAGTCCAGGTGTATATTTTGGGGCAATGTTTGGTAAAGTATCCTCTGCATTTCCCCCATTCTTTTTGAAATTCTTGTCTTGTCCAGAAGCTTCCAGAACCCTATTGAATGAATTAGAACAGGAAAACCACATCAGATCAATACTTTCTGTACTAAGAATGCAAACTGACAAAAAACAATTTTTTTTGTATCTTTATTATTAGAGCTAATTATGAATTATGTAGGGATTCTTTATTCTATTCCCACTGACATGTTTTCATTCTCTATGACTGGTTAAATTTTGTTACATATCTGTAATTAGGCAAATCTTTTTTTTGTAAGCTGGAAAGGTGGCATGCAAATAAACAATGCGGAATAGCAGATTACCCAAGCCTTTTATGGTTAAGTAGAGATTTGATTCCAAATTTCTCACAGCCAAAACAAGACTCTAGGACTATGCTATTGAATGAACCAACTGGTGAGTGTGTGGTGTGTTTATGCCCTGAGAGTCCCATTGATATTTTACATTGACCTACCACTAGAAATTGGTTTACTAAAGTCTTTCTATATTGTATAGAATAGTGCTATGCTGAACCCCTAGATGTGTGTCAGTTGATGTGTAGGAGTTCCTTGCAGATTTCTGTCATCAATGTGTTGTCGTATTCTGGTGTCGTTCTCTTCCTGATGGCAACTGAGTGGGATGAGGAGTACAACCTCACTCTACTTA
Source organism: Podarcis melisellensis (assembly GCF_964234715.1). Taxonomy (NCBI): domain Eukaryota; kingdom Metazoa; phylum Chordata; class Lepidosauria; order Squamata; family Lacertidae; genus Podarcis; species Podarcis melisellensis. Next base: position 81,779,548 of record NC_138538.1, on the reverse strand, counting down.
CTTCAGCTGATGATTGCCTGGTATGTGTCAATTGCTGAGGATATATAAGCTGACTCTTGTTTCTTTTACTCAGGTATAAATCTCCATGTGCAAGTATTTAACCATATTACATGCTCTGTTAGCCATGTTTACAGAAACCAGGAATGTGAACATGAGGAAGAAAGAGAGAGAGTACAAAGATGTACTGTTCTTAGAATCATAGAATTCTATGGAATTTTATTTTTGCCCAACGTAAGGCTTGAACCCACAGCCCTGAGATTAAGAGTCTCACACCCTACCAACTGTGCTTAACTCTAAAAGTAACTCTAAAAATCAACTCTAAAAGTAAATTACTGTAATAGACGAAAAGTACCACAACACCTACCTCTTACCAGGCATGGCCAAACTTGGCCCTCCAGCTGTTTTGGGACTACAGTTCCCATCATCCCTGACCACTGGTCCTGTTAGCTAGGGATGATGGGAGTTGTAGTCCCAAAACATCTGGAGGGCCGAGTTTGCCCATGCCTGGAATAGACTGTGCAAACCTTACCCTGCAAGGCTAATGGCCTGGTTCAGTATTCCCATGACTCCTATAAGTACAAGTTTAATTTTGATAGCAGTTTCCATTCCCTTGCTGCCCGTGGGGGAGGGAATCTGTTTCTGAGCAGCAGTTTTGAGACATCTGGATTTGAAAAGTCTTCAGTGTTCTTAAATCAGTGACCAATGACCTGCAAGGGAGGTAAAAGGTAAAGGTAAAGGGACCCCTGACCTTTAGGTCCTGTCGCAAATGACTCTGGGGTTGCGGTGCTCATCTCGCTTTATTGGCTGAGGGAGCCGGTGTACAGCTTCTGGGTCATGTGGCCAGCATGAGTAAGCCACTTCTGGTAAACCAGAGAAGCGCATGGAAATGCTGTTTACCTTCCCGCTGGGGCAGTACCTATTTATCTACTTGCGCTTTGACGTGCTTTCAAACTGCTAGGTTGGCAGGAGAAGGGACCAAGCAACGGGAGCTCACCCCGTCGCAGGGATTCGAACTGCCGACCTTCAGATCGGCAAGCACTAGGCTCTGTGGTTTAACCCACAGCACCATCCACGTCCTGCAAGAGAGGTAGGGATACCTAAAAGTGACTTCTGTGTAGTTATGTATTGTTCTATACATGCTCAACACTTCTGGTAGTCAACTGTGCTTTCTAAAATGAAAAAAAGAAACAGCACATGTTTTATGGAAACTGCACAAGTTCATTAGAATGGCTCCATTTTCTTGCTTCTCATGGTGTTGGAATAACAGTTCCATAATTTCCAGCAGATTATTTTGCAGCAGATTAATTATTCATAATGCCGGCATTAGCCGGAAATTTAAGAGTGATTAGCTGTGGCGCAAAGGGAGAAATATCACTGCCTGGTTCAACAGAGTGGGACTGTCTGAGAAACTTGTGGAAACCCTAATGTGAAATAGGGATTACATGCATATTGAAGATTGCACAAATTTCGCACCATATGCCCATTAAAACCATCTCAACTCATCCCCAAAGCCTAATTGCCTAAATTTGCCATGCTTCCTATCCCATATCCTTATGTTAATCTAAAATTATAGGAAGGACACATCTGTTGGTATCTCTTTCCTCCTCTCTTTTCAGATCTTGAATTCAGCTCTCCATATTTCCACATCAGTTTGCAGATTTCAAAAGAAAATTCAGTAAAAATGGAGCAACATGGAAGGGGTGTTACCCTATCCCTTTTCACATGGAAGCCATAGAAGGAACTGCTGCAGGAGAGGGCCTGTGAGTAACATCATAAGAGGAGTGTTTCTAGGACGAAGGTGAAACTGTCTTGTTATTTTTGCTATTGGGTACTGCATGTTGTTTACGTAGTCATCTTATATGTTTTATTCATTTTTGCAAGCCTTTCTGGTGCCAGGTACCACCTGTGATACATTTTCATATAGTTCTCTCTTATTAAGTAACATGCTGTCAAATTTATATTTTTTGTTCATAGTCTTTCCCATTCATTATATTCAACTGGGTGGCCCAGATCTTGTTCCCATTTTTTAATAGCATCTCCTTTCCCCTCCTTTTCTACTTTCCCATTTTGTAACAGTTTATATATTTTTGAGAGAGTCTGTTGGTTGTTATATAAAATTTCTTTCTCCCATACTGATATTTTTTTTACCAAACCCCTTAAGCTTACTATCCTTCTCAAATATTGTTTTTAATTGGAAATATTCTAACCAATTCACCCCTCTCTTTTAATTCTTCAAATTTCTTTACTGTTGGGCAATCTTTTATCTCTTCTACAAGTTCCCTATATGTTAGCCAGCTATCTTTCATATTGCTTCTATGCAAGGCTGATGACTCTATAGGTGATAGCCACCAGGGAGTTTTGGCTGTTATTATTGTTTTATTTCTTTCCCAGACTTCGAATAGGGCCTTTCTCACCAAGTGATTAGTGAATCCTCTATGTGATTTTATTTTATCATGACCCAGGTAGCCATGCCACCTGAAAACTTTGTCCCAGCCCTCCAGGTCTAAGATTTCGGTATCGACAAAAGTGGCATAGAAATTGAATGAATGAAAATTCATCAATATTTTAGTGCGAATGACACCCAATATACTTTTTGTGTTTGCAGTTTTGCCTCATAGATGTCTTTTCAAAGGATCTTTAATGTTCCTTTCACTCATTTATATGCATACTTTACATATATGCATTTCTGTAGTCATAACTTGACTGGAAAACTGGATTGCAAAATTCGTATCAGTTTTGAAGGAAGTATTGATTCAGGAAGCGTGAATTAGATAGGCTCGCCTTTAAATACAAATGGAATCAAATGTCTCACACGTCCTTAGATATGATCCTTCATGGATATAGAAAGTGCTCATCTGCAGAATTTATCAGCCAGCACAAGAGTGTGATGGCAAAGGCTGAGAGCCTTGGTACTCACTTTGCCTCTCCATGCAAGAAATGACTGAAGAGAGTTTATTCCTCTTCTTTCGTTCAGGAGACACGTTTGAGAGGAATCTTGCACCATCTGTGGCTCCCAAGACATAATCCGGCAACCACTGATGGTAGTTTTGCAGCTGGCTTGTGTGACTCTCGTCAGGTACACCATATTGGTAAAATTGAAACATGGGGAATAAAATGATTGTCGGAGTTTATAACAGCCGGGAAGATTTATTGAGGCTGCAGCTGGAAGTGTTACATCATGTCAGATGATAATTTGGCAATATAAATTATGAGTTAAAGGAGAATGTTAATTAAGAATTGCTAACTGTGCAGGAAATCATTAGGTCTGACAGTGAGCAACTTCACGTGTCAGCATTATGATTTTTTGTATCTGTAGACACCAGTGTTGTGGCTTGGAGAGAGAAATGATTAATTAGTACTTGTCGGCAATGATTTAACATTGGCAAGAATTAACACGTTTCCTGGTAAAATGCTTAAAAATAACCGAGCTTCGCTACAGATGTCAACAGGCAACTTCTGTGCAAAGTTGCGTCATGATAAATAGGAGAGGAGACACTCGCAATGTGGTTCACCAAAACAAGCAAAGGAAGGTATGTCACTGGGTAATTGTGTGGCAGGGTTTCTCTCTCAATGAAATGGGAGATGGCAAAATATCCTACTTGTAAGACTTGTGAAGAATCAAGATATAATTGGTGCACCATTTGTTGTTGTTGTTTAGTCGTTTAGTGGTGTCCGACTCTTCATGACCCCATGGCCCAGAGCACGCCAGGCACTTCTGTCCTCCAACGCCTCCCGCAGTTTAGTCAAACTCATGCTGGTAGCTTCGATAACACTCTCCAACCATCTTGTCCTCTGTCGTCCCCTTCTCCTTGTGCCCTCCATCTTTCCCAACATCAGGGTCTTTTCCAGGGAGTCTTCTCTTCTCATGAGGTGGCCAAAGTATTGGAGCCTCAGTCCTTCCAGTGAGCACTCAGGGCTGATCTCCTTCAGAATGGATAGGTTTGATCTTCTTGCAGTCCATGGGACTCTCAAGAGTCTCCTCCAGCACCAGAATTCAAAAGCATCAATTCTTTGGCGACCAGCCTTCTTTATGGTCCAGCTTTCACTTCCATACATCACTACTGGGGAAACCATAGCTTTTACTATACGGACCTTTGTTGGCAAGGTGATGTCTCTGCTTTTTAAGATGCTGTCCATAGGTGGCTCAAATAACATGTCATATTTTTCTGCAAGGCTAGACTTGCATAACAGAGATGGCATGACCGTAAACCTTTTGCTTTGCTTCTCTGCTTACCAGAAGGTAGTTCTGCTTGTTTAATACAGTACTCCTTAGTCTGGATCTATGGATAATTCAAATAATAGAATCATAGAACTGTAGAATTGGAAGGAACCTGCAGGTCATCTAACCCAATCCTCTGAAACTCAGAAATCTTAATATGGGACAGTTACACGGTACATAATGCAAAGGTAATGCTACAATTTGAAAGCAGCATCCTTTTTCATTAAAAGCCCAGATGAACTGATGGAATGGCTTTAACCTGGTTCCTAAACTGTTACAGTATACATAACTAATGTGTTGCCCTCCAGATGTTCTTGGACTATAGGTAAAATGTAAAGGACCCCTGGATGGTTAAGTCCAGTCAAAGATGACTATGGGGTTGTGCCACTGTGATGAGTGCCAGAGTGTACAGAAATATTGTTTACCTTCCCGCTGCTGTGGTACCTATTTATCTACTTACACTGGCATACTTTCGAACTGCTAGGTTGGCAGGAGCTGGAACAGAGCAATGGGAGCTCACCCCGTCACAGGGATTTGAACCGTCAACTTTCTGATCAGAAAGCCCAAGAGGCTCAGTGGTTTAGACCACAGCACCACCCGTGTCCCCTTTTGGACTGTACCTTCCATCATCTCTACCACTGGCCCAAAGAGAGTTGGCATCCAATAACATCAGGAGGGCACCATGTTGGCTATTCCTGGTGTAGTTGGTAGAAGGCTATCATTGCTGGAGAAGATGTTCCACTACCATAGGGGGGTACCCAGGGAATGTCCTCCAAAGATTTTAAGCAGGAGCAATTAAAGTGGGTAGTTTACTCCAAAATGTAGGTGGAACTTTAAGCCCAATCCTATGCCCCCGGAGCAGTATTGGACTTCTGAGGACTGATTCAGAATGTTAGCATTTCTTTTTTCTTTGAAAAAAGAAATCCAAACAGAAGAACAGGTGAAAAAGAAGAAGCTATCAGTGACCAAGGTTGGTACAACCGTGTAGAGCTTTTGTTTCATCAGAGCTTACAAGGCTTGAGCAGTCTTTATTATTATTGTTTCCTTGTTCTTCCTTGGCCCAGTTGACTCATTTCAAAGGAACTCATTACTCCTTATAATAGTTTTCGCTCTCTCTCTTCCCCCACCCCCATAAAAAAGTTATTAAAATCAACTGGAAACCATTGCCAAAGCAGCCCTGTTAAATTGGTTTAGCATATTGTTATTTTTAACAGACTGCTTGTGGTATATTAATCTGTATTGTTATGTTATTTGCTATTGAACTGCCTCAGGAAGGTTCTGGGGAAATGAACAAATGAGATGAGAGGAAATAGAAATCTCCAGCATCCCTGTCCTCATGAAATAGTAAATCAATACATTAGAACAAGATATCAGTGTGTGTGTGTGAGAGAGAGAGAGAGAGTAGTTATGCAGTATAAAGGATGAGGTGCAGTGAGAAACTGAACGTCTGCTCAGGGGTATCCATTGCCACAAAGGCTGCATGCTGGACACACCTTTGACTATTTTCTTTGTACCCAGGAATTCAATCACAAAACTGGATTATTTGCTGTTTATTTGATGGTGCCTTGAGTCAATGAGCTCCAGTTTTAGATAAACAGGAAAGTTCATCTATTCATAATGTCATCAAATTTCATCACTTGTAAATTTCCTAGCTTGGTTTCTTTAAAAATGTTTTTGTTGTTCCTGCTGCCCAACCACCGCTACCAAAGGCCACACATTTGTTTATAAAACTTATTAACTATTTTCCTCTTTTTTTTTTTTAGAAAAAAAGAAGTCTCAAAGTGGCATAGTTTATTAAGGATCATAAAAAACCAAAATACCAAAACCCAGAAAGCGAAATTTGACAAGCTTGTCGTGTGCAAGAGAAATTATAGCAAGTATGTATGTGTGTGTGTGTGTGTGTGTGTATACACATATATATAAATATAAGAACTCTAATAAACCGGTAAAATTTATTTTCTTGTTATTTCATATTTCTAGAGTGCCTACAGTATCCTGGCACTGTGTGTAAATCAACATGGAGACACAGACTCTGCCCGTAGGCTAACAAACTGAAAGATTAGACTCACAAAGGAAGAGCAAAGGAGGGAGATTGGTTTGGGAATGGCTAATCAAATAGCTTAGTTTCTAGTACATTCAAATATGGACATGGTCATGCCGATGTTTCTCTTGCTGGTGTTCTTGCCAGGAGGAAAAGGGGTGCTGCTACAATGACAATGACCTACTCCATATTTCTGCAGCCAGAGGTCATCTAACAGTTGTGGTAAATAGGTAAAGGTAAAGGGACCCCTGACTGTTAGGTCCAGTCATGACCAACTCCGGGGTTGTGGCGCTCATCTCGCTTTACACACCAAGGGAGCCGGCGTACAGCTTCCGGGTCATGTGGCCAGCATGCCCAAGCCGCTTCTGGCGAACCAGAGCAGCGCACAGAAACGCCGTTTACCTTCCTGCCGGAGCGGTACCTATTTATCTACTTGCACTTTGACGTGCTTTCGAACTGCTGGGTTGGCAGGATCAGGGACTGAGCAACGGGAGCTCACCCCGTTGTGGGGATTTGAACCACCAACCTTCTGATCGGCAAGTCCTAGGCTCTGTGGTTTAGACCACAGTGCCACCCATGTCCCAACAGTTGTGGTAGAGTTCATTAAAAACCTCTCTGCAACTCTGACCAATGGGTGAGTCAACAAAGGGTGTTACTCAGCAAAGTTACTACTATTACTACTATACCACCCTTGGCTGGGTTTCCCTAGACACTCTGGGTGGCTTCCAGCACATATAGAAACATAATAAAATGTCATACATTAAAAACTTCACAATACAAGGCTGCCTTCACATGTCTTCTAAAAGCTGTTTAGTTCTTTATTTCCTTGATATAAGATGGGAGGGCCTTTGGACTAGTAGAATTCATGCCAAACTCCTGAGTTATGGAATCTCTCCTTCAGATTCTCTAAAACTAGACCAAATTACTGCTCAAAGACTGATCCGCCAAAGACTGGATGACATCGATCTACAGCGAAATTATACGCTGGGGGGAGGTGTTTGTTCGCCCCAGAACATTGGTATCACTTTAACTTACTGCGTTCCATCATACCTCTCCTCCCTTTCGACTGTTGCCCATAGACTGGCCTTTACCAAAGCGAGGTTCAACGTTTTTCCCTCCAACGTCCTGAGACATAGATTCTCAAAGGGCCAAGCCCCCGCCATGTGCGAATGTGATAAGGAGACGCCGGAGTCGCTCCAGCACATTATGTTCACTTGCCCCCTGTTCAATGTGCCACGGGCAAACTTGTTGGGATCAATCATACAGAAACTAGAGGGTACCCCACCAAAATTCCACCTTGCCCAAATCTTGCAGGATAAGGATACTCATACGACCCTGAAAGTGGCTAGGTTCCTGGTTGCTGTCCTTACCCAAAAGCGACGCCAAGGAGCACTATAAGCTAACTAAGGCGTAGTATGCCATTCTATCTTATAGTATTTTATTGTTATAGTGGTGTTTTAGCGGCTGTTTTTTTCCCACGTGCACAAGCTGTTACTTATGTGTTGTTTTTACCGGTATGGGCCTAAGGCCGTAATAAATATTGTTGTTGTTGTTGGTAAGATGGGAGGGCATTCCACAGGGTGGGCGCCACTGCTACACTGCTGAGAAGGCCCTCTGCCTGGTTCCCTATAACCTCACTTCTAGCAGTGAGGGAGCCACCAGAAGATCCTCAGAGGTGGACCTCAGCATTTGGAATGATGGGGGGTTTAGTCGTTTAGTGGTGTCCGACTCTTCATGACCCCATGGCCCAGAGCACGCCAGGCACTTCTGTCCTCCAACGCCTCCCGCAGTTTAGTCAAACTCATGCTGGTAGCTTCGATAACACTCTCCAACCATCTTGTCCTCTGTCGTCCCCTTCTCCTTGTGCCCTCCATCTTTCCCAACATCAGGGTCTTTTCCAGGGAGTCTTCTCTTCTCATGAGGTGGCCAAAGTATTGGAGCCTCAGTCCTTCCAGTGAGCACTCAGGGCTGATCTCCTTCAGAATGGATAGGTTTGATCTTCTTGCAGTCCATGGGACTCTCAAGAGTCTCCTCCAGCACCAGAATTCAAAAGCATCAATTCTTTGGCGACCAGCCTTCTTTATGGTCCAGCTTTCACTTCCATACATCACTACTGGGGAAACCATAGCTTTTACTATACGGACCTTTGTTGGCAAGGTGATGTCTCTGCTTTTTAAGATGCTGTCCATAGGTGGCTCAAATAACATGTCATATTTTTCTGCAAGGCTAGACTTGCATAACAGAGATGGCATGACCGTAAACCTTTTGCTTTGCTTCTCTGCTTACCAGAAGGTAGTTCTGCTTGTTTAATACAGTACTCCTTAGTCTGGATCTATGGATAATTCAAATAATAGAATCATAGAACTGTAGAATTGGAAGGAACCTGCAGGTCATCTAACCCAATCCTCTGAAACTCAGAAATCTTAATATGGGACAGTTACACGGTACATAATGCAAAGGTAATGCTACAATTTGAAAGCAGCATCCTTTTTCATTAAAAGCCCAGATGAACTGATGGAATGGCTTTAACCTGGTTCCTAAACTGTTACAGTATACATAACTAATGTGTTGCCCTCCAGATGTTCTTGGACTATAGGTAAAATGTAAAGGACCCCTGGATGGTTAAGTCCAGTCAAAGATGACTATGGGGTTGTGCCACTGTGATGAGTGCCAGAGTGTACAGAAATATTGTTTACCTTCCCGCTGCTGTGGTACCTATTTATCTACTTACACTGGCATACTTTCGAACTGCTAGGTTGGCAGGAGCTGGAACAGAGCAATGGGAGCTCACCCCGTCACAGGGATTTGAACCGTCAACTTTCTGATCAGAAAGCCCAAGAGGCTCAGTGGTTTAGACCACAGCACCACCCGTGTCCCCTTTTGGACTGTACCTTCCATCATCTCTACCACTGGCCCAAAGAGAGTTGGCATCCAATAACATCAGGAGGGCACCATGTTGGCTATTCCTGGTGTAGTTGGTAGAAGGCTATCATTGCTGGAGAAGATGTTCCACTACCATAGGGGGGTACCCAGGGAATGTCCTCCAAAGATTTTAAGCAGGAGCAATTAAAGTGGGTAGTTTACTCCAAAATGTAGGTGGAACTTTAAGCCCAATCCTATGCCCCCGGAGCAGTATTGGACTTCTGAGGACTGATTCAGAATGTTAGCATTTCTTTTTTCTTTGAAAAAAGAAATCCAAACAGAAGAACAGGTGAAAAAGAAGAAGCTATCAGTGACCAAGGTTGGTACAACCGTGTAGAGCTTTTGTTTCATCAGAGCTTACAAGGCTTGAGCAGTCTTTATTATTATTGTTTCCTTGTTCTTCCTTGGCCCAGTTGACTCATTTCAAAGGAACTCATTACTCCTTATAATAGTTTTCGCTCTCTCTCTTCCCCCACCCCCATAAAAAAGTTATTAAAATCAACTGGAAACCATTGCCAAAGCAGCCCTGTTAAATTGGTTTAGCATATTGTTATTTTTAACAGACTGCTTGTGGTATATTAATCTGTATTGTTATGTTATTTGCTATTGAACTGCCTCAGGAAGGTTCTGGGGAAATGAACAAATGAGATGAGAGGAAATAGAAATCTCCAGCATCCCTGTCCTCATGAAATAGTAAATCAATACATTAGAACAAGATATCAGTGTGTGTGTGTGAGAGAGAGAGAGAGAGTAGTTATGCAGTATAAAGGATGAGGTGCAGTGAGAAACTGAACGTCTGCTCAGGGGTATCCATTGCCACAAAGGCTGCATGCTGGACACACCTTTGACTATTTTCTTTGTACCCAGGAATTCAATCACAAAACTGGATTATTTGCTGTTTATTTGATGGTGCCTTGAGTCAATGAGCTCCAGTTTTAGATAAACAGGAAAGTTCATCTATTCATAATGTCATCAAATTTCATCACTTGTAAATTTCCTAGCTTGGTTTCTTTAAAAATGTTTTTGTTGTTCCTGCTGCCCAACCACCGCTACCAAAGGCCACACATTTGTTTATAAAACTTATTAACTATTTTCCTCTTTTTTTTTTTTAGAAAAAAAGAAGTCTCAAAGTGGCATAGTTTATTAAGGATCATAAAAAACCAAAATACCAAAACCCAGAAAGCGAAATTTGACAAGCTTGTCGTGTGCAAGAGAAATTATAGCAAGTATGTATGTGTGTGTGTGTGTGTGTGTGTATACACATATATATAAATATAAGAACTCTAATAAACCGGTAAAATTTATTTTCTTGTTATTTCATATTTCTAGAGTGCCTACAGTATCCTGGCACTGTGTGTAAATCAACATGGAGACACAGACTCTGCCCGTAGGCTAACAAACTGAAAGATTAGACTCACAAAGGAAGAGCAAAGGAGGGAGATTGGTTTGGGAATGGCTAATCAAATAGCTTAGTTTCTAGTACATTCAAATATGGACATGGTCATGCCGATGTTTCTCTTGCTGGTGTTCTTGCCAGGAGGAAAAGGGGTGCTGCTACAATGACAATGACCTACTCCATATTTCTGCAGCCAGAGGTCATCTAACAGTTGTGGTAAATAGGTAAAGGTAAAGGGACCCCTGACTGTTAGGTCCAGTCATGACCAACTCCGGGGTTGTGGCGCTCATCTCGCTTTACACACCAAGGGAGCCGGCGTACAGCTTCCGGGTCATGTGGCCAGCATGCCCAAGCCGCTTCTGGCGAACCAGAGCAGCGCACAGAAACGCCGTTTACCTTCCTGCCGGAGCGGTACCTATTTATCTACTTGCACTTTGACGTGCTTTCGAACTGCTGGGTTGGCAGGATCAGGGACTGAGCAACGGGAGCTCACCCCGTTGTGGGGATTTGAACCACCAACCTTCTGATCGGCAAGTCCTAGGCTCTGTGGTTTAGACCACAGTGCCACCCATGTCCCAACAGTTGTGGTAGAGTTCATTAAAAACCTCTCTGCAACTCTGACCAATGGGTGAGTCAACAAAGGGTGTTACTCAGCAAAGTTACTACTATTACTACTATACCACCCTTGGCTGGGTTTCCCTAGACACTCTGGGTGGCTTCCAGCACATATAGAAACATAATAAAATGTCATACATTAAAAACTTCACAATACAAGGCTGCCTTCACATGTCTTCTAAAAGCTGTTTAGTTCTTTATTTCCTTGATATAAGATGGGAGGGCCTTTGGACTAGTAGAATTCATGCCAAACTCCTGAGTTATGGAATCTCTCCTTCAGATTCTCTAAAACTAGACCAAATTACTGCTCAAAGACTGATCCGCCAAAGACTGGATGACATCGATCTACAGCGAAATTATACGCTGGGGGGAGGTGTTTGTTCGCCCCAGAACATTGGTATCACTTTAACTTACTGCGTTCCATCATACCTCTCCTCCCTTTCGACTGTTGCCCATAGACTGGCCTTTACCAAAGCGAGGTTCAACGTTTTTCCCTCCAACGTCCTGAGACATAGATTCTCAAAGGGCCAAGCCCCCGCCATGTGCGAATGTGATAAGGAGACGCCGGAGTCGCTCCAGCACATTATGTTCACTTGCCCCCTGTTCAATGTGCCACGGGCAAACTTGTTGGGATCAATCATACAGAAACTAGAGGGTACCCCACCAAAATTCCACCTTGCCCAAATCTTGCAGGATAAGGATACTCATACGACCCTGAAAGTGGCTAGGTTCCTGGTTGCTGTCCTTACCCAAAAGCGACGCCAAGGAGCACTATAAGCTAACTAAGGCGTAGTATGCCATTCTATCTTATAGTATTTTATTGTTATAGTGGTGTTTTAGCGGCTGTTTTTTTCCCACGTGCACAAGCTGTTACTTATGTGTTGTTTTTACCGGTATGGGCCTAAGGCCGTAATAAATATTGTTGTTGTTGTTGGTAAGATGGGAGGGCATTCCACAGGGTGGGCGCCACTGCTACACTGCTGAGAAGGCCCTCTGCCTGGTTCCCTATAACCTCACTTCTAGCAGTGAGGGAGCCACCAGAAGATCCTCAGAGGTGGACCTCAGCATTTGGAATGATGGGGGGTTGAGACACTCGGCCAAGGCCTTTTAGGGCTTTGAAGGTCAGCAGCAACACTTTGAATTGTGCTGGGAAACGTACTGGGAGCCAGTGAAGATCCTATAAGGCTGGTGTTGGATGGTCCCAGCAGCCCCTCCAAGTCACCAGTCTAGCTGCTGCATTTGGATTAGTTGTAGTTTCCAAGTCACCTTCAAAGGTAGAGCGCATTGCAGTCGTCCAACCGAGAGATAACCAGCTCTGGTGAGACAGTCTGTGGGCACGTTAAGTCTCAGCTGGTGTACCAGATGGAGCTGGTTTATTCAGCGTAGATCCTTCAAAATTAATCCACTTGATCATTTCATTTATTTCAACATGTCAGCTCTAAGGAAAACTTAGCTGAATGCCATCCACTGTATCCCCAAGGCGGAGGACAGCATATGACAGCATATAAGCAATTAAGTAATCAACTAGGACTAGTTATGGACTGATTTTATTGTATTTCTTTGTTATAAGCCACCCTAATATACATTATGAAAATGTGAAATAATTATTATTATTATTATTATTATTATTATTATTATTATTATTATTATTATTATTATACCCCACCTATCTGGCCACTCTGGGGGAATAAATAAATACATAAATAGATTAGGCAATCAGAACCTTATCTGAATAAGGGATTTAGCCCAAGTTCCTGGCACTGACAAATTTCCTGGGAGGGTGGTTCCACAACAGTGAAGCCATAACTGAAAAGATCTCTCACACATCACCAATACGTTTACAGTAGTGACTGGTAACATTTTGACTTGGTAGGACTGCAGTTTTTCACCTTGCTGCTTTCATCACAATAAGACTTTTACAGCACTTATTTAGCAAAGTGCACCATTACGTGTGTGCAGAGTGCCATTGTCTCCTCCTCTGCTAAAAAATAAAATAAAATACACCAATTGTTCTCTGCACATCTGTGGACAGGGGAAGAGCCCAAGTATGATTTTCCAGACAAGATCAACTCCCTACCCTTTTGTCAGAAATTAAGCCATAATATGTAGCATATGTTTTTGGATCCATGTATTTGTTTAAACCTACAAAAAATGGGTGCCCCCCCAATCCACTTGATCCTCTGTGAGTTAGAGCAAAATAGTACATGAATGTATGTCCATTGTCCAGCCATACTATTAAGACCATATCTGTCAACGTTTTCCTTTTTTTTAAAGGGAAATTCCCTTATTCCGAATAGGATTCCTCGCAAGAAAAAGGAAAAGTTGACAGCTATGATTAAGACATGAGTTGAGCGATTTTAAGGCATTGTCTGTCCCCCTCTTGTATAAATGTTGATGCTTAGTTTAAAATATGTAGATGAATCCCTCTTCAGATATGCATTTAAACATTAACAATCATCCATTATCCCAGACAATTATAGATTATGGTGGATGGGATATTTTAAAATGGCTCTTAATTTCTAAATCGTCCCTTTGCTAGGTAACAAGCTGATTACGCAATCTGTAAATAGAACCAACCTGATTGTTGCCTTATAAGGAACCAAATCATTTTATGTGCTGAGCATCCATTGAAGGAACATTTTCTGCTTTAGCCAAATATAACTATCACTGTATGTAACAGTAAGGGAAAGCTGTAATTCACCCAAAATATTTGAAGAAAGGCTGCTTCCCCTCCCCCCTTTAAAATAATTTATGATAGCAAAGAACTGGAAGACACAAGATTTACCCACGCTGGAGGAATGGCAGACGCAGTTGATGGACTATATGGAATTAGCCGAAATGACTGGCAGAATCCGAGATTTGGAAGAAGAAACAATTGAGGTGGATTGGAAAAAATTTAAAGACTATTTGCAAAAATATTATATGTTGTATGAAGCTTAAGTTAGTGCACGATTAGGAAATGTTATGCTTTAGCAAATATGATTAAGTAAATGGTAAAATAAGTGATAAAAGAGAAAAGGAGACAATCTGAATTAAAACATTATGTTTATTTTAAAGGTATTAAAATTGAGTTACAATATATTGAATTTGAAGACATAATGATTGGAAGTTACAATAAGGTTTGAAATAAGGTAAAAATTTGCTGACATTGTTAATTTAAAGAACGCAGATCTGGAAGGTGTGGGGAAGTCCAAAAGGGATTCAAGGATAGTTGAACTATTAAGTATTTACAATCTTTTTGGGTATTTTCTTTCTTTTGTAAAAAATATATATATATATATTTGTTTCTTGTATTTCTTTTTTCTGTACCGTTTGGAATGCATAAAATTATGAAAAGAAACGCAATAAAAAATTTGATAAAAAAATAAATAAAATAATTTATGATAGACACCTATCATATTCTATGCATTTCTAAAAATAAAAATTTACTCCCATATTGTATTGGTTGACCACTACTGCCCTAACTTCTATTGCTAGCTACCAGAAGGTATTGATGCTACACCTGAGTCTTGGTTGTGACAAAAGAGTGCAGCACCTGGAATGGAGTTCTTTGAAATCCTGTTATTTTTGTTTCACAAGGGCCATCATCCCATGAATCTGTGGTAGGATCAGCCAGCTGCATATGCAGCCTGTCTAATTTCATTGTCATGCCCTGCCAATAGCATTCCCTATTCTCATCAAATATATTTTCCTGCACTAATTTTTATCCAGAGTAATGTTTTCAATTGAGAGGAGAGAAAAGGTCCACCAAGGTTTTAATCCACCACTGGCTACCACGTGATCCAAGGCAAATATAAAATTAAGGACAAATTTTCTTCACTTTGCACAGCACCAGAATCTTCTGGACACATAGCCTTCTTTGCGCCAGTTTACCAGTGTCTTTGCTTTTACATAGTAGAAAGAAAGAAAGAAAGAAAGAAAGAAAGAAAGAAAGAAAGAAAGAAAGAAAGAAAGAAAGAAAGAAAGAGTTATATGTTGCCCATCTGACTGGGTTACTCCAGCCACTCTGGGCTGCTTCCAACAAATTAAAACACAGCTACCAGAAGTTATTTTTTTTTATTTTGTTAAAACACAGCAATCAAACATTAAATTAGGAACAGCATCTACTGACTACGGTTTTTATGTTATTTTTTTTATTTTTTATGAAAGCAATTAAAGGTAAAGGGACCCCTGACCATTAGGTCCAGTTGTGACTGACTCTGGAGTTGTGGCGCTCATCTCGCTTTATTGGCCGAGGGAGCCGGCGTTTGTCTGCAGACAGCTTCCAGGTCATGTGGCCAGCATGACCAAGCTGCTTCTGGCGAATCAGAGCAGCGCACGGAAACGCCATTTACCTTTCCGCCGGAGCGGTACCTATTTATCTACTTGCACTTTGACATGCTTTCGAACTGCTAGGTTGGCAGGAGCTGGAACCGAGCAACGGGAGCTCACCCCGTCACGGGGATTCAAACCGCCGACCTTCTGATCTGCAAGTCCTAGGTTTAACCCACAGCGCCACCCGCGTCCCTAAAGTTAAGAACACCCAAGCAGGGACTTGAACCCTAGCCCCTCAGATTAAAAGTCTAATGCTCTACCGACTGAGCTACCCGGGCTCTATGAAAGCATTTACAAACCACCAATTCAATGTTCCCCAAATATTGGTCTCCAGCTGTTTTCAGACTACTTTCCCATCATCCCTGACCACTGGTCTTACCAGCTAGGGATGGTGGGAGTTGTAGTCCAAAATCAGCTGGAGACCCAAGTTTGGGAAACCCTGCATTAACAACAACAACAACAACAACAACAACAACTGAGTTATTATTTATACCCACCCATCTGACTGGGTTTCCCCAGCCACTCTGGGCGGCTCCCAACAGAATATTAAAACCGCAATAAAACATCAAACATTAAAAACTTCCCTAAACAGAGTTGCCTTCAGATGTCTTTTAAAAGTTGGATAGTTGTTTATTTGCTTGACATCTGATGGGAGAGTGTTCCACAGGGTGGGCGCCACTACAGACAAGGCCCATTGCCTGGTTCCCTGTAACCTCGCTTCTCGCAGTTGGGGAACCACCAGAAGGCCCTCAGAGCTGGACCTCAGTGTCCGGGGTGAAAAATGGGGGTGGAGACGCAATATAAGGCAGTCTATACATACACACACAGACACACAGAGAGAGATTTCTAGTGCAGCCACCTTGTAATACAAGGAACAACCAGCAAACTTCTCTGGATGGCAAATAAGGGCTCAGGCAGTCCTTACGGTATCCTAGACCCAAGCCTGTCAGGACTTTGAGCTCAATGAATGGTGCCTTTTGGTTCAGCTACTATAATGAAGGTTTAGATGCAAAGCTGTTGGGGCTAGATCAACTCAATATTTAACCTTATAAGTACAACCTTTTAACACTGCCATGACGGTGTCACTGTGTATGAAATACATAAAAGTAAACCTACCCAGAAGCTTTCTTTAAAACGAAGTAGATAGCAAGGGCCATTTCCCATATACAGTGGTACCTCGCAAGACGAAATTAATTCGTTCTGCGAGTTTTTTTGTCTTGTGAATTTTTCATCTTGCGAAGCACGGATCACCAAAGTCTTCAAAAACCTCAAAAAAGGCTACCACACCGCGTGCTATGAGTTGCTCCTCAAAGTCAAGTCACAACTGCACCTCTTCAAGCAATGCACCCTGGGTATTAACGGTTTTAAGAAAAAGGAAACAAACTTGCAAGACGTCTTGCGAAGCAAGCCCATAGGGAAATTCGTCTTGCGAAGCAACTCAAAAAACGAAAAACTCTTTCGTCTTGCGAGTTTTTCATCTTACGAGGCATTCGTCTTGCGAGGTACCACTGTACCACTTCCCATCAGGCTCGCTACTAGAAATATTGTTTGTGGGTGACAAATTCAGTTTAAAAACTTGTATACAGTGGTACCTCTGGTTACGAATGCCTTTGGTTACGAACGCTTCAGGTTACAAGCTCTGCTAACCCGGAAGTAGCTGCTCTTGGTTGTGAACTTTGCTCCAGGATATGAATGGAAATCGTGCACTGGAGGCTCGTGTGCAGCGGAAGGCCCCATTAGCAAAAGCGTGCCTCAGGATAAGAACAGTTTCAGCTTAAGAACAGACCTCTGGAATGAATTAAGTTCATAACCAGAGGTATCACTGTGGTGGTGTTCAACAGGGTGGTCTAAACGAGGAAATATTTTCAGTAAGTTCTTTAAAAACAACAACACAGGATGAGATGTTTCCTACATAAAGTGTCACAATAAATTACCAGCTTTATATACAGAACCATAACACTGATAATATAAACACTATCCATAATTATTGACAGGAGGCACTAGCCACTGATAATTTGTTCTGCACAACCTTTCTAAAAAATGAACGATGTCTGTACAAGACAAGTGCTGTGCTCCCATTTATTTCAATTGAGTGTGTACAGGGAATCATACCAGTGTATTTGTGGCTCAGGGGGCCAATCCAGTAAGCTTTAGTCAATGTAGAAAACCTGTAGTTTTTAATGTAGACCATGTTGGAGTCAGGCTTGATGAATGGCACCCAAGAGAGAAACCCACGAGAGAAACTTCATTATAGGCCAATTTGTAACCAGATCTGCATACCAAGCAAAAGAACTCTTGACCATTCTCGGTTTGAAGTTATTTAGCAAGGGGAGCTGTGGCTGTGGACAGAATAAATGAAGTAATTTTCAAATTAATAAAGGATGGCTGGGTAGTTTTCCAGCCAGCTACAGGAGGAGGAGATAATTTAAGACGAGTTGCTCCATTCTTCATGAGAAGCCGAAAGACTCTCTGGGACCAATTTCCGCTATTTCTTCTGAGCTCTAAAATTGATAAAAGTTCTTGCTCTAAATAGTGTATGAAACTGAGCAGTCATAGAGCAATTGGTGTATATCATTCTAACACCTAACTACAGTGTCTGGGATTCTAACTGTTTGTGTTGGCTAGCTGTACTTTCCTTTCTTATCAAGATCGTTGAGGCTGTCACTTCTGATAGTGTCAATTCCCTGTTTTAGAAAAAAGAGAGACTTGGATTAAATCTCACCCATGGTTGATAAGATCAGGCTCATTTATTCTCATCCAGTCATCGGACCACCACAAACCAAAAAGTTTAACCATATGAAAGCAACGCAAGGTAACATCAATAGACGTGAACTCAGACCCCATTAAAACTATATGCAACACAGTCTTCAAACACCAAATAAATGTAGCAAATCCCAATAAGTCCTTTAAAAATTGTCCCTCTTTTGACACATGTTAAAATAAAATATTGAAATGGACTTACTCAAACCTGAATAAAAATGTATAAAACTTAAATGAATAAAATCATAAAACAAACTTGAAATTCTCAATATCCCTGGTGACACATCATTCTCTCTTAAGCATGTATTTTGTCTTGTATTTTATTCTGTGAACCACCTGAGATCTTTTGATGAAGGGTGGTATTTACATTTCAATAATAATAATAATAATAATAATAATAATAATACTGTTGACACACAACTGTAAAGTTGGCACATTTTCTGTCTCGTCAACTCCGTAGATAAACTAGAGGCACATGATCAGACCTCTCTTTATCTCTTTCTGAGGAAGAGATGCAGGTCAGTGATAGAACATCTGCTTTGCATGCAGAAGGTCTCAGGTTCAACAATCCTTGGCATGTTCAGATAGAACTGGGAATCTCTGCCTGAAACCCTGGTGATCTGTTTGTTACCTGGCAGGATAGACAATACTAAGCTAGATAGATTAATGGTCTGACTTGGTATAAGGCAGCCTCCTACGTTTCTCTCCAAAACTTGTCCCAAATACTGTTCTCCTAATGCATTATACAAAGTCAATATATGTGCAGGGACCTCAACCCAGTTTAAACAACAAGGATGGGTTTGTTCAGAATATGGCATCAGATTTAACTGGGCTTTAGTAATGACCATCCTATCTCAGTTCATGCAAATCCTTAGTATAACAAGGTAGTACAAGAGGAATGTGAAGCAAATTCTTATGCAGTGGTACTATTTTTAGAATCTGGTACAGTTCTGCTCTGTCCTGCTGAAGACGTACATTGGAAAATCACTCTTTCAAGAGCTTTTTAGTGAGTTCCATCTCCAAACCCTTTACATACAGCTTAAAGGTAAAGGATCCCTGACAGTTAGGTCCAGTCGCAAACAACTCTGGGGTTGCGGTGCTCATCTCACTTTACTGGCCGAGGGAGCTGACGTTTGTCTGGAGACAATTTTTCCAGGTCATGTGGCCAGCATGACTAAGTCGCTTCTGGTGAAACCAGAGCAGCGCATGGAAACACTGTTTACCTTCCTGTTGGAGCGGTACCTATTTATCTACTTGCACTTTGATGTGCTTTCGAACTGCTAGGTTGGCAGGAGCTTGGACAGAGCAATGGGAGCTCACCCCGTCGAACAACCGACCTTCCGATCGGCATACATACATACATACATACATACGTAAAGTGACCCCTGATCATTAGGTCCAGTCATGGCCGACTTTGGGGTTGCGGTGCTCATCTCACTTTATTGGCCGAGGGAGCCGGCATACAACTTCCGGGTCATGTGGCCAGCATGACTAAGCCACTTCTGGTGAACCAGAGCAGCGCACAGAAATGCCGTTTACCTTCCCGCTGGAGCGGTACCTATTTATCTACTTGCACTTTGATGTGCTTTTGAACTGCTAGGTTGGCAGGAGCAGGGACCGAGCAACGGGAGCTCAACCCATTGCAGGGATTCGAACTGCGACCTTCTGATCGGCAACTACTAGGCTCTGTAGTTTAACCCACAGTGCCACCCGCGTCCCATACAGCTCAGAAATGGCTAATTTCACTGCTAGGGATGAAACATACAAGTGACTAGCAGCGCTGATGTCCTGATATCATGTGGGCCTTATGCATGTTCTGTGCTAAGCTTACACTTGGTGCAAATAAGAATCATGTACACACATTATTTCCAAGTCCATAAAGGTAGAAATGTCATCTTCTGACACACAGCTCCTTTTTACTTCTGAATTGAAGAAATGTTTATCCTTAGTGGTTTGTTGCTTTCATTCAGGTTGCTAATTGTGTCACCTCTCTTCCACCTCCATTTCCCCATCTGCTTTCAAAAAAATCACAATGAACGGATGTGCAATGAAATGAAAAGGAGTGGTCCATAAACCAGCTGAATTTTCCATACTGAGCATGTAGACTGAGACTGATGCAACTGTCTGGCTTGCTATACTTCCTTTTGTCTTCTGTTGCGTTGGTTCCCTGCCCCTGTAAAACCTATTTGTCTGACGATTCACGGTGTGCACTGGGCTACCCGTTTTCCTTTTAAAAAAGGGAGACAGAGATGCTCTGTGAAGTTGTTCTTGATTGCTTCCTGTTGAAAAGCAATTTCCATCACCACATGTCTTTGCCCTATCTAGCTCAGTCTAATCTGCTTCTTCTATATTTATTACATGTTTTATCTTGCCATTCCTACAGGTAGTTCAGGGATCCTTATGCTACCCACCCCCCACTTTTTAATCCTCACATCACTCCTATGATTTCTGATGTGTTTCAGGGGCTGATTCAGTCTTGGTACAGCACTCTGTCTACTCCACCTTGCTGGAATGGGGCTGTACTTCTGTAGGTCAGTCAAAGGGGTCAAGAGAAGTTCCTGTGGGCAGCAGCAGAGCACCTGATGAGTCATTTGAGACTCCTGTACATCAGCTACCCAACTGACTGCATCATAAGCAGAATGAATGTGAAATTTGCCCTGGAGATCTCTGCTAATGAGCTACTTTCTTGGGAGTTCATGTAGTGAAATGGGTCGGATTGGAAATCCACCTCCAGAACTGATACCTGCCTCCTACCTGATGGCTGAGATGGGAACTTCTTTGTGGCCCAAGATGCTTGAAATTCCCTGTTTTATATCTCTTGTAAAGTTCATCTTTATGATTCTTCACAGGCCATCTGACTCTGCAGCCTTAGGTTCACGTAGCTGGTTCACTATCTGCTGAGTCATCTGATGCTCACGTAGGAGAGCCATGTTCAAATATATAAAAGGATGTCACATAGAGGAGGTAGAAAGGTTGTTTTCCAGAGAAGCGGACACGGAGCAATGGATCCAAACTACAAGAAAGAAGATTCCACCTAAACATTAGGAAGAACTTCCTGACAGTAAGAGCTGTTTGAGAGTGGAATTTGCTGCCAAGGAGTGTAGTGGAGTCTCCTTCTTTGGAGGTCTTTAAGCAGAGGCTTGACAACCATATGTCAGGAGTGCTCTGATGGTGTTTCCTGCTTGGCAGGGGGTTGGACTCAATGGCCCTTGTGGTCTCTTCCAACTCTATGATCCTATGAGAGCTGCCCATATTTATTTATTCTGGTAACAGTCACTGGATACAGAGCAAACAGAAGTGTGTGCACAGCCACCGATTTTGCAGAATTACGTTTGTAGCTATTAGATCCCTGCCCTCCGCACCATCTAATGGCAAATTGTCCTCTTCAGGTTTTTCTCTTTCACTTCATTACTGGACGATGCAGGAAAACTCCTATGCGTTTCCAAACCTTCTATTCTGGAGTTCATGCATAATATTTATGTCATCCATATAAACAGCTGAATAGCACAGGAAGCGTGTTCAATGCAACATGAAGCTTGACTTCTGCTTCTTCTCAGAAGTTGATGCACAAACTGTGGCTTTGGCAAAGGGAAACGTTGGGTTTTTTGAAGGGAAAAATGAGAAATGAGCATCTTTTATTTTATAATTTTAATATGGATTTTGATGCTTCCGTAACGTATGGAAAGATTTTAAACCTTGTTTCTATGGCAACTGCTCTGCTAGACAAGCGACTCAGAGAAACTGCCATGGACTCTAATAAATAGTTCCTTTGAAAATATGGGGGGGGGGCTACTTAGATTTATGTGCCTCTGCCTTCGAACTAGAGTTTGAAGATTTGAACTTCAGTTTGGCACTTTCCCATATATTGGAATGCCATATTACAGTAGAAATAATCCTTCATTCTTTATGTGTACGCAGACTTCAGCATTTGTAACAATAAATGTAAGGGTATGACATGTATATTGAAATTAGATGGTTTGGAAGGGCTACCAAAAAAGAAAAAAGAAAAAGATGTACCCACCAACCCTTCTTACGTTCGCCAGAGCAGATTATTCCTGTGCCTGTGTAAAACCATTTAGTCTTTGAGTTTCTGTGACTGAGCTTCACTAACAAGGAAGGCAGGATCTCTATCTAGTTCATGGAGAGCAGGCAACATAGATAACCACTCTGCCCTTTGCTTTGGTGTTACTATAGAAAGAGTTTCTAGGAAGGATTCCCTTTTACTCACCTTGGTAGCTGTAGAGTACTGGTGGATGACTGGTCACCTTCTGGAACTTGTTGAACACCACCAACTTGAAATTTCAGGGATGATGGAGGAAGGTACAACACCTGAAGGGCCAAAGGTTTGTGGTTGAATCAGATAGGCATCTGCCTACCTTTGTCTTAGGTATAGTTCTGGATGTTATCCAGAAGCACAGATTGTTCACCCAGGCCTCTGTGCATCCTTTCAGGTGCATCATGAAAGCTAGTGTGGTGTAGTGGTTAAGAGCGGTAGACTCCTAATCTGGTGAACTGGGTTCGCTTCCCTGCTTCTCCACATGTAGCTGCTGGGTGACCTTGGGCTAGTCACACTTCTCTGAAGTCTCTCAGCCTCACTCACCTCACAAAGTGTTTGTTGTGGTGGAGGAAGGGAAAGGAGATTGTTAGCCACTTTGAGACTCCTTGTTGTTGTTGTTGCTTAGTTGTTTAGTCCTGTCCGACTCTTCGTGACCCCATGGACCACAGCACACCAGGCACTTCTGTCTTCCACTGCCTCCCACAGTTTGGTCAAACTCATGCTGGTAGCTTCGAGAACACTGTCCAACCATCTCGTCCTCTGTCGTCCCCTTCTCCTTGTGCCCTCCATCTTTCCCAACATCAGGGTCTTTTCCCGGGAGTCTTCTCTTCTCATGAGGTGGCCAAAGTATTGGAGCCTCAACTTCACGATCTGTCCTTTCAGTGAGCACTCAGGGCTGATCTCCTTAAGAATGGATAGGTTTGATCTTCTTGCAGTCCATGGGACTCTCAAGAGTCTCCTCCAGCACCATAATTCAAAAGCATCAATTCTTCGGCAATCAGCCTTCTTTATGGTCCACCTTTCACTTCCATACATCACTACTGGGAAAACCATAGCTTTTACTATATGGACCTTTGTTGGCAAGGTGATGTCTCTGCTTTTTAAGATGCTGTCTAGGTTTGTCATTGCTTTTCTCCCCAGAAGCAGGCGTCTTTTAATTTCGTGGCTGCTGTCACCATCTGCAGTGATCATGGAGCCCAAGAAAGTAAAATCTCTCACTGCCTCCATTTCTTCCCCTTCTATTTGCCAGGAGGTGATGGAATCAGTGGCCATGAGACTCCTTAGGGTATATCAAATCCAAACTCCTCCTCCTACTCCTCCTCTTCTTTTATATGTGTGTGTGTGTGTGTGTGTAGATTCCACCTTTATCTTTCTAAAGCCAATGTGCTTTCCGTGCCTGTTATAATCAAACAGGAGTGAACTTTCTTTCTTGACTTTGTTTCCCCAAAAGAACTTGCTTTAAACTCACTTATGTTTGACTGGCTTTATTGTAAATCTTGCTAGGTCAAAGTTTACCAACACTAATAATTAGCAATGAATGCACAGGACTCTTCACACTAAATAATGACATTTTTGCAGTCCCCCCCTTCTTCTTCTCACATTGTAATCCTTGATAGACTGAGGTACCAGGGGAGGGCGAGGAGCTTTATTGAATTTGTATAGCTGGAAAGATAATAAACAGAACTGCAGTGGGCTGATAGGAGATCACTATTGGCATTTGCAGTTTGAAACTAAAAAGGCCTGTATAGGAGCTGTCATACTGAAATGCAGAGATAAAGGATAATTCCCAGTATTTTTCAAAAACGCTGAGAAATATAAGCCATTAGCATTAACAAAAGTGTGCTTATTGAGCACATGACACATTCCTTCACTTCCTAATTCTTATGGTACAGATTTTGTGTTGTTTTTAACTCAAATATACCAAATCTCAAATTGGCCAAAACTAGCTGGCCTTTCAGTTTCCTATGGGTTGCCTTTGTCTCCTCATTGCTTTAGTGAAATCATCTTTTCAAGATTACGATGATGGTGTGACTGATGATGTATTTCATACAGGGCACCTTAAGAGGTTTGCATTCTAGAAACAGATGCAGCTGATACAACTGAGAAAGAGAATGGGCACTAGGATAAATATTGGAAATGATGTAGGGTTAGTTTCGATAGAGAATTGTGGCTAGGAGATTGTTCCAAAGGTTTCACTGGAAAAGTTTTGAGCAGGGAAGGAAGGAGGTCAAGAGCTTTTGCTCAAAATGTCTTACTTTGCTTTCTGAAGAACAATCCGTTTGTTCTTGAAAAGGATAGGATAGGAATGCTTAGTGCTGTGCCAAACCCATCTGCTGATTTCACATAAGTCTATCTTTCAAAGCCCAAAGTGGGGTGTATTTTTCTGCTGGTTTTGATAGGATTGGAGAAGAATATTTTCCATTGGGGTATATGCAGGACCTCTTGGCATAGCTGTAGTCCTATCCCCCCCATGGCTCCTAAAACCATCAAAGGAATTGAACTGAGATTGAACTGAAGACTATCAGGTAATAGCTCATATGCCAAACCATTCCTTATTGTAAGTGCTTGTCATGATGGATTCTGTCTTAAACTTTTCAGGGCCAATCCTGAAGAAAAGTTATCTGTATGCTTCTGTACAAGGTTTTTAGCTGAAATGCCTTCTCTCATTCATTGCTTGTGCTACAGTAAAAGGTAAAGGTAAAGGACCACTGACAAGTCCAGTCACAGACGACTCTGGGGTTGTGGAGCTCATCTCGCTTTAGAGGCTAAGGGAGCCGGCATTTGTCCGCAGACAGTTTTTCCGGGTCATGCGCTTCTGACGCAACAGAACACTGAAACCAGAGCAGTGCACAGAAATGCTGTTTATCTTCCCACCGGAGCAGTACCTATTTATCTACTTGCACTGGTATGCTTTTGAACTGCTAGGTTGGCAGGAGCCGGGACAGAGCAACGGGAGCTCACCTCATTGTGGGGATTCAAACCACTGACCTTCTGATTGGCAAGCCCTAGGCTCAGGGGTTTAGACCACAGCGCCGCCCACGCCCCTGTCCTGCAGTACTACATCCTTAATTCTGGAGCTGCTGTAATCATCTCCCTATTTAGTGAGCGAGACACCTTCCAACATGTACAGTGAGGATTACTTCATTTATTTATTAGATTTCTTACCTGTCCTCCACCTATAATGTCTCTAGGTGGTTTATGCACAGTACAGTATAGAGTTACAAAAAGCAGATAGAACAATAACAACTGGAAAACAAGTAAAACTTTTCAAAATGGAGCAAAACAGTGTAAATTCAGCACTGAGTTTCAAAAAAAACAAGGCCAGCTATACAATCAAAATCCTAGAAACGCTTCTGTGGGCAGGAAGTTCCACAATTTAGGGACAAACACAGAGAAAGTCCATTCTTGAGCTGCAATTCCTTGCACTTCTAAAGGTGGAGGAACTACTGAGAGAGCTTCCTCTGCTGATCTTAGTACCTGAGAAGATCAACATCTATACCAAGTCTATTCTGGAAGTTAACAAATTAAAAGGCTTTGCCCAGGTCTTTAAAAAAAAAAGGAAAAAAAGAACCAGAGTCCCTCAATTTTAGAGAGAGAAAATACAGTGATCACAGAAAATTTAAGAATGGGTGAATATGTAACTCTGGTGTAGGTTTCATATATGCTTTTACTAATAATTTTGTTTTGTTCTATTAGTTTATAATTTTTGAATCTCCTCAAAATACTTACTTAAATACATATTTAGATGTTCATTTCCCTCCGTCAAAATATTATTTAGATGTTTGTTTTCTCTTAAAATATGTATTGAATTGCATTTCCCCCCATTTCCCCCATATATTTAACTTTTGATATCTACATTGCAACATTCCGAGAACTGCAAATTCTGATGAATCACCAAGTTCCGACCTGTACATTTGTTCAAGAGATCCAGATCAGGTCACTTCGTGTAGAAATTCAATAAGATTGAATTCCTCAAGCATTCCTTATTCGTAATGTAATTGAATTTGTTTGTATATTTTGGCACTCTTTAGAAAGATTAAACAATAAGAAACAAGTAATAAATAAGAAACAATACAGTAATTGTTTGTACCAGGGGGTGGGGAGAGAGGATGAGGAACAGCATACAGTGGTTACTGGAAGAGAGAATCAGTGAATATTTCAGCCCCTCCCCCTATACATTTCAGCCTCCAAGTCAAAAGAGCTGAACATTTGGTACAGCTCTAGTAAAAAATAGTCTTTAATGCGAACACTGTGGTTCAATCCCTTGCTGCATGTGATAGAGTAAAGAGGTCTCAGATCCAAAAAGGCTAAGAATCAAAGAAGGCATCTAGCTATGGAGTGTAATAACTGTCATCACAGCTATTCTGGTGGCACTTTATTTCTGTTTTCTCACCTCCTCATTTGATCTAACCCTGTGGTTTGAAGCTCACTTTCCGCTTTTGCACTTCTGAGATTCGTAGCTTCGGAGCCTGTCTTGCATCTGTATTCCCTCATTTGAGGAGATATTAAGCTTCCTCCTTACTTTGTAAGCTGTTATAATTGTAATCAATAACCGATAAGACTTACCGTGCGAGAGAAATAACATCCAGAACAATTTACCAAGGGGGACACAAAAGCTACATAAGTGTGAAATATTGCAATATTAACCACAGTGGATGTAGGATATTTTTAATCATGGGAGAAAGTAGGTGTTGATATGCGAAATAGTTTATTTTTCAAAGTGCATTGGGAGAAACTGCTGAGCAAATGGTGACAGGTGAAATATGCAGTTATACAGAAAAGTGAAGTCAGATCATTAATGTTGACTTGCTTGTTTGGGAAGATGGCAGGAGCCTCAAGAATGTGCTTTATGGGGAACTGGCTTCAGGCACCAAGTCTGTTGTTGGCAGATCAACTCTGCATCATAAAGATGTCTGCAAATATGAAATGAAGGCTGTCATGTGGGAATCCCTTGTAAATGCCTACAGTGCCTGGAGACAGTCAGGTTATGTATCCCTGAGAAATGACCACTGGGAGGAGCACAGAGAAAAAACACACCAAGGAGCATCAAAACCAGATGCCTTCATTTGCCCCAGCTGCAATAAAACATTTCTCTCCCATATTGGTCTCTACAGCCACAGCAGGCGCTGTAACTCTCCAATGGTTTGACGTTGTCCCTGATGGCGCATTCTTCCCTTGCCTCTTGAGACAGACAGATGCCAACAACTGGCTGCCTAACCCCACAGTGGTGGCCCCAAGCAGGCGGGAAGCTGGTGGCTCTGCTGCCAGCAGTAAGAACGTAAGAAAAGCCCTGCAGGATCAAGCCCAGAACCCATCTGGTCCAGCATATTGCTCTCACAGTGGCCAACAAGATGCCAATGAGAAACCCACAAAGCAGAACCTGAGCATAACATCCCCACTGACTGTGATTCCCAGGAAATGCCCCCGAGAGTGGAGGTAGAATGTAGCCAGGAGAACGCAATGAAACAGGAAGTTTTATTGCCTGGACACGGGTGGCACTGTGGCCTAAACCACTGAGCCTCTTGGGCTTGCTGATCGGAAGGTCAGCGGTTCGAATCCCTATGACGGAGTGAGCTCCCATTGCTCCGCCCCAATTCCTGTCAACCTAGCAGTTCGAAAGCACACCAGTGCAAGCAGATAAACAGGTACTGCTGCAGCGGGAAGGTAAACAGTGTTTCTGTGTGCTTTGGTTTCCATCATGGTGTCCCGCTGTACCAGAAGTGTTTTAGTCATGCTGGTCACATGACCTAGAAAGCTGTCTGTGGATAAACGCCAGCTCCCTTGGCCTGAAGTGAGATGATCGCCGCAACCCCGTAGTCACCTTTGATTGGATTTACCCTTTTACCTTATTGCCTGGAGATGGTGCAGTAAAAAAGGACCCCCAAAGCCCCAACTACCATTTGGGCCAGCAGGGCCTTGGATATATGACTGTTCCTCCTCAGACATTGTTAGGATTATTCTTTCCTCTACTTACTGACATATATACATCCAGTGCCGGAGCCAAAATTCCAGCTACATCTGTAATCAGTAAAGTTGTGGCCATTTTTAATCCAGATACTTGTGTGCTTGAGTTAATTTTATCATGCCTTACTTTAGTCATGGCCTAGGAGGAGAGTGGAGCTGCAACTGGAACCACAATTGTAGTTTGATTCATGAGCATGGGCTTTTTGTGGGGGGGGGTCACTCCTCCTCCTCCCATGACTACAGTTCCCAGGGTTCTTTGGGGCAAGAGAATGTCCTTTCAATCAATATTGTAAAGAATATAGATACAAAGTATAGTATAGAAGGCAAATTCCTCTTTGAGCCAGTGTGGTGTAGTGGTTAAGAGCGGTAGTCTCCTAATCTGGGGAACCGGGTTCGCGTCTCCGCTCCTCCACCTGCAGCTGCTGGGTGACCTTGGGCCAGTCATACTTCTGTGAAGTCTCTCAGCCCCACTCACCTCACAGAGTGTTTGTTGTGGGGGAGGAAGGGAAAGGAGAATGTTAGCTGCTTTGAGACTCCTGAAGGGGAGTGAAAGGCGGGATATCAAATCCAAACTCTTCTTCTTCTTCTTCTTCTTTACAAAGTTCTGATATTTTTTAGCACTGTAATAGCATCTGTCTCAATTTGTATTCTCCCAGACAGCCTGGAAAGGACAGGAGACAAAGATCTGGAGATCTGAGCTGCCATGAAAGTGACAAGTGGATTTTCTAAGAGAATATGCTGAGTGATTTAGCCCCACCAGATTCTGTGCCAAACCACACATTTGGCAAATTTCTGGGACAGCTGTATTATCAATAGAAATTTAGGACTGACCATAATGAAAACAATACCACTTCTGTTCCTGACAGCAATGAGAAACGAGCACAGTCAAATTGTACATTTTTAAAAAAATTTATGCTACAGCTTCACTGCAAGCAAGTGATTAAAATAATTAAGGCACTTCATCAGGTGACATTTTTTAAAAAAGTGTTTGAGTTTCCATCAACAAAAAAGTCATCACTTATTGATACCTCACAACACAATTAGGCAGGAGTGTTGTACCACCTTTCATTTGTTTCAGAGAGCATGCAATTTATTTATTTGTGTATAATTTTTTTCTGTTATACAATTTAAAATACAGTGGTACCTCGGGTTAAGTACTTAATTCGTTCCGGAGGTCTGTACTTAACCTGAAACTGTTCTTAACCTGAAGCACCACTTTAGCTAATGGGGCCTCCCACTGCCTCCGTGCCACCGGAGCACAATTTCTATTCTCAACCTGAAGCAAAGTTCTTAACCTGAAACACTATTTCTGGGTTAACGGAGTCTGTAACCTGAAGCGTATGTAACCTGAAATGCATGTAACCTGAGGTACCACTGTACTCGTTTTTTACATCCTTAAGATATCAAGGACATCCCTTCTTCTCTTTCCATCGTTCATTTTACATATCATAAATCCCGGCATATTTTACAAAAACTGTACCATTCAGTATTCCATTATTGAATCCATCAAAACATATTTACATTGTTGAATTTATCTTAATGCTGCCAGCATTTTCAGCTGTATTTGAAGATTATTATTATTATTATTATTATTATTATTATTATTATTATTATCATTATTATTATGCTGCTCTTCTGCCAAAAATAGGTCCTCAGGGCTGCTTACAGATCACTGCATATAAGACACCCCCAGCTCTCAGATTTGCAGTCCAAAAAGACACAGCAGAAAAAAGGAAATGGATAGGGAGGGAGAAGACAATTAGCAAACTCTGGTTCAGGGGTGCCAACTTGAATAACATATTTGGGGATCAGGTAGGTCCTGCATAATCAATTACAAGATGTGGCATGCACTCATCATTTGAATGGCAATGCCTATCAACTTGGGGGGGCAGGGAGCTCAAATACTATTGAGGAAGGGGCTAAGGGAACTTTGGTTCCTATTTTCTGGTTCAAGTTCTTAGTTACAAGGTGTCCTAATGGGATGTAAAAATTCAAGCAGGAGAGATTCCAAAAGTTGCTGATCTCTCTGTTGCAACCAATGGAATGCTGCTAGATTTCCTCCCTTCCCTCCTCTGCTGTAACCTGATGCATATTCCACAGGAAAGCAATTCAGTGGTTCTGTTGTGCACACATTTAACACACCAAACCTAAAACTGGCATTTGTTGTTGTATCACACCGCACCTACTGATGTGAATGAAATTTACATTGACGTGCCAGTATATTAGTAAAAAATAAGAAGAGCCAGTACCGTAACACAACAGGTGATGCAGTGTGAAAGAAATATTCGAAAGTGCTAGCATTGTAATCAGGAAAACTAATACAATATTCCTCATGCCTGATTGCATCCTCAGTACCAGACAGTGTCATTTCCTGCTAGGAATAATGTGCCTCGTAGCTCTCCTACCTATAAGCCTCATGATCCTCTGGTGGAAAATGTCAGGAGTTCAGCCTACACTCGAGTAGGACCCTGGCAGAGACACATGCCCGACTGGCATGCTCCCTCTTCCTGGTCGATCGACCTGGAGCTTCATAAGCTTTCTTCAGCCCAAACATCACAGTGACCAATGCCAACAGACACCGGCACACTTAGGGATCTGCAGAGTTTGCGCAGTTGCATAACAGACCTCAGCAACTTAGCGTTTTGGCTAATCTACTTTATTTACATATAAACACACAGAGAGCACTGCAACATGGCCCCCTCTCTCTCTCTAGCATCAGACAGCAAAGAGAAAAAGAACAAAGGACAATAGTCCCACTTCACAGAACACAGTAACACGGACATCCTGTCTCCGTCACTTCCCACTCTGTGGAGTCAAAACACATACCGTCAAGTGAAAGACAACAATCCTATGACTGCGATCATAGATCAGGAATTCTAACAGAAAATGCATCCTTTCAGTTTCCAGCCATGTAGAGGCCTTGCAGGGCTTCTCCTGGGTGTGAGTGAGCCACTTCTATCCGTTAACTCTTTCTATAAAGCTAACTCTTTTTGCTTGGAGGAGGGCATGGAAATAATTGGTAAGGAAAGTTAACTGTGCTTCACATATTCCGCCTTCTCAAGTGACCAAATCTATTGAGTTTTTGGCAGGTATGATTGAAAAGCCCTGGTGGTTTGAGGGACAACCTTGCACATTGCAAATCCTCATAAAAAGTAGGCTTCAGTGAAATACATCAGAGTCCCTTTCCTACAGAAGCGCTATGTTCTGGGGAAAAAGAAGATTATAATGATCTTTTCCTTACACCTATGTAACTCTTGGCAGAACTGCTACAAGGAGGAACCACAGCTTGAACACCAGCATTTCTGGTTCAAAGTTGCATGGTAATTATGTGGCAGTCTCTTTTGAATTCCTGGTATTAATTATAGGAATGAACATTAATAATCCTCTACTGAGCACCCCTACCCTTTCAACCGGTAGCCTAGCTAGCAGAAATTCTTTTGAGAATGCAAGAGAACATAGATAAATGCAATTACAGACTTTCTTGAAGATTGAGAAAAGGGGGTTTGTTTTTGTTTCTTTATCAAAGCTTTAAAAGGATAGATAATTTACATTATTCCTGTGGCAGAAGTTCTCTGCTACATTTACTTGGAAGGAACTTTGGCTGAATGCTAGACAAACAGGTGCAGCTAACAAAAACTTGTTATATTTTGAAAGGGGGGGGTCATGTGTGGTTTCCATGTCTTAGTTTGTTTTATATTAGCATATACATGCAACTATTTTAATGTAGATTTTTAAAAATTATTTGCTTTATCCCCATCCCCCACAAAAAAACTGCATCCTAATATGCCCACAGCCACCTAGGTTCACTTTTAGAGGAAATGGCAGTGCAAATGAAGTCCTTTGAATATTTTTAAGATACTGGAATGGAGCAGTCCCGACCTCTTCATTGTTCCTATCATCCTGATATAGTGCTCTGTATTTGCACTACTGGGAAAATGCGTATAATGAGTGCAAATGGTGCACCTGTCCCAAGGTAAAAGACTTCTGGGAAAAGATTTATAATGATTTTTTTAAAAATGATGAAATATACATTTATAAAGAAACCAGAGGCCTTTCTCCTTGGAATATTAGGTCCTGAACTGCCCAAGAAGGATGTAAAGGTATTTTTGTATGCCACAACCGCTGCATGAATTTTAATAGCCAAAAAGTGGAAAACACAAGAATTACCAACTGTGGAAGAATGGCAGATGAAGATGATGGACTTTATGGAGCTGGCTGATCTCACTGGGAGAATCCGCAACCAGAAAGAAGAGGAATATCAAGAAGACTGGAAGAAATTTAAAGATTATTTGAATAAATATTGTAATATTAAAGATTAGTAGTTAATTGAAGGTACTAAATAGGCCTAGGATTAAATTAGTATTGTCACGGCCACCCAGGATGGGTCCCAGCTCACAAGAGACCTCACTCCGTTGCAGTTTATTTACAGGGAAAGTTTATTGAAGATTTTTGCTTCTCATACAGTTCAGCATTGTGGCCGTACGTCTGTCTCGTTAGACCGCTGAAGTCCCCTCTGACTCCTCCCCTCTTCCACACCAACTTAATAGCCTGGCTCTAGACCACCTCTTCCTCTCCTTTCTTTTCCGCAGGGTCTTCCTGCCCCCCTGGGTTCCCTCTCTCCGTGACTCGCCTGAGGCTGAATCCTCTGCCGCCTCTTCCCCCCTCCTTCTGGCTTTGGGGCCGGGCTCCTCCCCTGAGCTCTCTCCACTTCCGCGCGCCTCTACGTTTGAACTTGGCGCGCGTACGTTGCTCCTGACCTTTCTTTCGACCGCTACACCACCCTTTGTTCTGCTCTCCACCCTTTCCGGCTGAACACCTTGCTCCAACCCCCTTTCTCTGTTCTCTCCTAATCCTGCTCCCTCCGAGAGGCTGACGACTCCACCCCCTTTACTCCGTTCCAGCTGAGACGCCTCTTGCTGCGTCTGTCTTCCACTGGGCTCCTCTCCGCTTCTCCCTTCTCCTCCCTTTTGCTTGATTAAGGTAACCCCCTTTTGAGAATCCTCTGACTCGCTGCTCAGACTCGTGGATTCCCTTAGAATTCCGTCATCTTCTTCCTCATCCTTCTGCCCCTCCTCCCACTCGCTCTCCGTCTCCTCTGTCATCTCCTCCTCTCTCCCAGAAACCCTGACATCCATCCCCCCCTCGAAGCCCCCCCTTCCCCCCTCCCGCTCGCCGGGTGCAGGTTGAGGAAAACGTGGTTCTTCCGGGGTCGGTTCAGGATACAGGTTGTCCACTTCAACGTTCTCCTCTGGCAGCTCCGTATATGTGTGTTCGAACTCGGGTTCCCCACCCAAAGACATCACAGTCTCTTCCTCCATCACTGTTTCTCCTGGCGCTGCCTGCCAAGGACCTACCATCCATCTCTGACTCCATGCCTCCCTTGGCTGATCCACCCACCAACAAGGGCCTGTCTCCTCCCCCCCCCAGTCTCGGATCCCTGGTCGGGCTTGTTTCGGGCGTATGGCCCTCGGGCGAGGAGAAACCCTCGAACGTGCTGTCCGACAAAGTGGGCGTGAAAAGCCAATCATCAAAATACTCCTCGGGCATGGGCTTGTGCGGAAAAAGTGCATGGAACTCCTCCTTCAACAGGGGTTCGTCCAACGCGTAACCCGGCACCCAGCTATTGGCAGAGGCCGGAGTGCCTTCCCTGGCGAGAAAATATTCAACTCCCTCCTCCCCCCATCTCGAGTCCAGTATCTCTGTGACCTCGTTAAGAGGTTCTGGTCTTGGCGATTCCCCCCTCTCAGGCGCCCTCCTACGTGGCTCTGGGGGTGCTCCTGACTCTTGAAACCTGTGTGGGGTTTTGTAGGGAGTGAGCACCGACCTATGAAAGACCGGGTGCACCCTGGAACCCTCCGGAAGGGCTAGACGAAAAGCCACCGGATTGATCTTAGCCTCAACTTGATATGGCCCTAGCTGCCGGTGGCCTAACTTCTTCTTGGCCAATGACCTGGCCGGCATCGCGTGGGCTGCTAACCACACCCAGTCCCCAACCTGGATGTCCTCTCCCGCCCTCCTGTGCTTATCGGCCTGCACCTTATACGCCTGTTTTGCCAGCTCCAAATGTCTCCGCAGCTCCTCGTGCACCTCTTGCAACTCCGCTGCAAACTGGTCGGCATCTTGAGGCCCCCCCCCTCCTGGTGCCGCAAATCTCGGGAAGGTCCTGGGATGACGGCCATTGTTCGCGAAGAAAGGCGTCACCCCGGTGGATGCGTGTTTCGTGTTGTTGTAGGCGAATTCAGCCATCGGCAGATAGTCCACCCACGCCGCAGGTCGCTGGTTGGCGTAGCACCGCAGGTACTGCTGCATGATCGCGTTGACCCTCTCCGCTTGACCGTTGGTTTGTGGATGCCTCGCCGATGTCAGGTTGATTTTGACGTGCAAGATGCCCAGAAGCTTTCGCCAGAAAGTGGAAACAAACTGGCGCCCCCTGTCGGACAAGACGGACTGCGGAAGTCCATGCACTCTGAAGACGTGATCGATGAAGAGCTTTGCGGTCTGTTCTGCCGTCGCCACCTTGGCACAAGGGATGAAGTGCGCCATCTTGGTGAACAAGTCCACCACCACTAACACCGCCGTCTTACCTCTGGAGCTGGGCAGGTCTGTAACAAAGTCCAACGCTACCCTCTCCCACGGTTGCTGCGGTGTCTCCAGCGGTTCTAGCAATCCCGCCTGCTTCTGGTGCACTGGTTTGGACCTCTGGCAGATATCACACCTGGCGACGTAGTCCGCTACCTCTCCTCTCATCTGGGGCCACCAAAAGTCTCTAGCCACCAACTCCATCGTCTTCTCTTTGCCGAAATGGCCTGCACTAGGGGCGTCATGCAATTGTTGCAGAACCTTGGCTCGAAGCTCGTCGGTGGGCACGTAAAGGGCACCCTTACGAGTCAAAAGTCCATCTTGCAATTGAAACTCATCGTTGTCTCGCGACCCTCCGCGTAGTTCCTTCATCTTAGACTGTGCAAACTGATCCCTTTGCAACGCGCGTCGCACCGCGTCCAGGTCGACTGCGATGGTAGCGCACGTCCACGCCTGCGGTGCGAAAATGTGCTTTGCTGCGATTGGAGCTGCTTCCTCCAAGTATTGCGGCTTTCGGGACAGCGCGTCTGCAATAACATTGGAGTCTCCTGGGATGTATTCTATTTTGAAGTCGAAGTCCGCGAAGAACTCCGCCCAGCGCATGT
Source organism: Podarcis melisellensis (assembly GCF_964234715.1). NCBI lineage: Eukaryota > Metazoa > Chordata > Lepidosauria > Squamata > Lacertidae > Podarcis > Podarcis melisellensis. The sequence goes on along the minus strand of NC_138538.1, from coordinate 81,744,076 downwards.
GTCGCTGGGTCTGCAACTTAGCCGTCCGCCAATACTCTAAGTTCTTGTGATCCGTGCGGACCTGCACCGTGTGCTTGGCTCCTATCAAGAAGTGTCGCCACGCTTTGAAAGCTGCATGAATGGCCAACAACTCCCTGTCCCATATGGTATAATTGCGCTCCGTCTTGCTGAGCTTCCGGGAGTAGAACGCACCCGGTCTCCAGTTGCCTTGTGAATCCTCTTGCAAAAGAACGGCCCCAACCGCTCTGTCTGACGCATCGGTCTCTACCCGCATGGGTCTGCCGGGATTCATGTGGAGCAGCTGCTCTTCAGAGGCGAAAAGACCCTTAAGCGTCCGGAAGGACCGCTCCGCTTGTTCGGTCCAGACGAACTTCTTCTTCTTGGAACTGAGGGTGTCAGTGATAGCCGCCGTCGCGTTCGCAAAGCCTTTAATAAACTTGCGGTAAAAATTGGCAAAGCCGATGAACCTCTGGACCTCTTTCCGATTTCGAGGGCTTTTCCAGTCCAACAGCGCTTGAACCTTAGCCCTGTCCATGGCCAGTCCCTCGTCGGACAACTTGTAGCCAAGGAAATCAACCTCTCTGACATCAAACTGGCATTTTTCCAACTTGGCGTACAGCCTGTGTTCCTTCAGCCTCTGCAGGACCTCCCTCACGTCCTTATCGTGATCCTCCGGCGATTCCGAGAAAATCAGGATATCGTCGAGAAAGCAGACACACTTTTTGTAGAGGAGACCTGCTAGCACGTGGTGCATAAATGCTTGAAAAACGTGGCTGCCATTTTGGAGGCCGAAAGGCATGACTCTGTATTCGTATGTGCCCAGAGGGGTGAACATGGCGGTCTTCCACTCATCTCCTTTCCGGATGCGGATGAGATTGTAAGCTCCACGTAGGTCCAGCTTGGTGAAAATCTTGCCCCTCCTGACGGTCGCTAAAAGGTCGTCAATCTTGGGCATGGGGAAAGCTTTGGGCTTAGTCAAGCTGTTTATGAACCTGTAATCCACTATAAGCCTCTTTTGGGGCGTGTCTTTCTTCTTCACAAAGAAAACAGGGCTGCCTCCCGCTGCTTTAGATTCCTGGATGAAACCGCGCTTGAGGTTATGGTCTATGAACTCCCGAAGCTCTTGCATTTCGTCCTCCGACATGGAGTACAGCTTGGCAGCAGGCAGTTGCGCCCCTGGCACTAAATCAATTGCGCAGTCGTAAGGTCTGTGAGGCGGCAACTTGTCAGCTTCCTTCTCACAGAAAACCTCCAAGAAGTCCTGGTACTTGTGAGGCACTGTTTGCACCATACCCAGATGCAACTGCTGCTCGGCTTCTCCTCCCTGATCGGTCTGAAAGCAATGCTGAGCACAATACGATGAACAAAAGGTGATCTGCCGCTGATACCACGCAACCGCGGGACTGTGCCTCTCCAGCCAACTCATGCCTAACACGATGGGCGTGTCCGATAAGTGGGTGACATTGAAACTAATAAGTTCTCGATGGTTGCCAATCTGCATCAGCATGGGAGGGGTTTGCTGCACCACTTGCCCTCCCAGCAACTTCCTGCCGTCTACCGTGACCACGTTCAGAGGCGTCGTTGCAGGCAGGAGCGCTATGTTGTGCTGCTTAACGAACTGCAGTCCCACGAAGTCGGCGTTGCTTCCCGAATCGATCGTTATTGGAACCTCGAGGAGTCTCCCATCAGGCAGCTGGAGTGTCGCTGTGAGCAGAACTGCCGGTTTGGGAGGCAAAGGGTCCACGCTCTGCGGCGATGCTGGGGGCTTGTCTACAGATCCGCCTGGCTGAGCCCCAGGAGCTCTGCTTCCAGCCAGGCACTGTCGTTTCCCTGAAGTCGCTCCCCTGGTTGCACCTCTGCTGTCACAGTTGCCAGTGCCGCAGTGTGCTTCTGGAGCCTCTGGGGGCACTCTTTCGCCATATGGTGCGCACTGTCACAGATGTAACACTTCCTGGTTCCTCTAGGAGGCTTCGCTTTGGCTGCACCAGGGACAGGGCTCTGGGATGGCTTCTGAGCCCTAGCACCACCAATCTCCATTGGCTCCTCGCTGTCCTTCCCCATTGGCGAGGGGTGCGCACGGCTGAAATCCCTGTGCACAAAAGGGAGAGTCCTCGCTTGCGCACGCGCTTGGGGCCCGTCCTCCTCGTGCCACGGACGTCCCTCATGTCGAATTCCAATAGCTAAAGCCCGTTGCACCACGTCTTCTAGGGTCTGGGGTCTGTCCCCCCTAGCGATCTCATCCTTGATGGGGGGGCTCAATCCCTCCCAAAAAAGATCTCTGACCGGTTTACTGTCCTTTGGCCAATCTAAGGCGGTGAGCAATGCAAAAAATTTAGAGTGGTATTGGCGCACAGTCGCTTTCCCCTGCCTCAGCCCGTGCATTTGACGGCGCGCAATGTCCACATCCACAGAGGATTGAAAACAAGAATCCACCGCTTTGATGAACGCAGTTGAATTGCGACGGGCCGGTCCATCTTCGCGCCACAGATTGCGTAGCCAAGCCCTGGCCTCCCCATGCAGGTGCGAAACAATGAACCCCACTTTCTCCTCCTCATCTTTAAAATCGTGACGGAGTAAATGCAGTGCGTACACGACGTCCGCTCTGAAATTGGGATAATCTTGCAAGTTGCCATTAAAATGCGGAACCAGGGCACCCCCCCGCCGTCCAAGCGCAATGCCCTCCGCTCTGGATCCTGGGGCCCCCGCCCTGTCCGCGTGTTCCCACCTTGCCTGCAAATCCTGGCACGTCTTCTCCAAGTCGTCATTCTTCTTCTGCGAAGCAATGACTGCCGATGTGAGAGCGGTAACCTGATCCCGCAGTGCAACCAGCTGCTCCTCAGCGCTCATGGCTGCTCCCGTTCGTGAGCTTCGCAAAAAAAAATTTTTTGCTTTCAGAGAGGGGACTTACTGTCACGGCCACCCAGGATGGGTCCCAGCTCACAAGAGACCTCACTCCGTTGCAGTTTATTTACAGGGAAAGTTTATTGAAGATTTTTGCTTCTCATACAGTTCAGCATTGTGGCCGTACGTCTGTCTCGTTAGACCGCTGAAGTCCCCTCTGACTCCTCCCCTCTTCCACACCAACTTAATAGCCTGGCTCTAGACCACCTCTTCCTCTCCTTTCTTTTCCGCAGGGTCTTCCTGCCCCCCTGGGTTCCCTCTCTCCGTGACTCGCCTGAGGCTGAATCCTCTGCCGCCTCTTCCCCCCTCCTTCTGGCTTTGGGGCCGGGCTCCTCCCCTGAGCTCTCTCCACTTCCGCGCGCCTCTACGTTTGAACTTGGCGCGCGTACGTTGCTCCTGACCTTTCTTTCGACCGCTACACCACCCTTTGTTCTGCTCTCCACCCTTTCCGGCTGAACACCTTGCTCCAACCCCCTTTCTCTGTTCTCTCCTAATCCTGCTCCCTCCGAGAGGCTGACGACTCCACCCCCTTTACTCCGTTCCAGCTGAGACGCCTCTTGCTGCGTCTGTCTTCCACTGGGCTCCTCTCCGCTTCTCCCTTCTCCTCCCTTTTGCTTGATTAAGGTAACCCCCTTTTGAGAATCCTCTGACTCGCTGCTCAGACTCGTGGATTCCCTTAGAATTCCGTCATCTTCTTCCTCATCCTTCTGCCCCTCCTCCCACTCGCTCTCCGTCTCCTCTGTCATCTCCTCCTCTCTCCCAGAAACCCTGACAAGTATTAAATAAATAAATGAGACATAGAATGTTAAGAAAAGTTAAGAAATTTGATTATAATCGGAATATACCTTTTTGAATAATGATATTGGAAAACTGCTACATTCAATTACAAGGAAATTTAGGTAGAAGAGATTAGAGGAAGTCAAGTAATATGTTTATGAAGTTGGAAGTTTAATTAATTGAGGAACTTTTACTGTTTATGGTGGTATTTTTGGTTAACATTTGCTATATTTGGTTTTTTTCTTTTTTTCTTTTCTTTTTGTTTCATTGATTTTATAGTATGTGTTGTATTTGTATGAAACTTAATAAATATTATTGGGAGGGAATATAATGAGTGTGAAGGCAGATTGGTATCCAGCCCATGCCATAAGCAGGCATCGTGTGTCCATGTGTCCTCGACCAGGACCAAGGCCTTTTTGGCTGTGGCCTTAGCCTGCTGGAATGCTCCGTCTCAAGAGACCAAGGCCCTGCGGGATTTGACATCTTTCCACAGGGCCTGCAAGACGGAGCTATTCTGCCAGGCCTTTGGCCAGGGTCCAGTCTCTCTCCCCCTCTCTCCTTATAAGAACTTGCATGAAAGTGGCCTCCAAACCTTTCTCACAGGCTCATATATGAACAGCATAAACAGTTAGGCCTGGTGAGCATTTAAGGTCCTCATTCCTACTTTGCGGGTTGCCATCTGATTGGATTTCACTTTGATTCTGACTTGATTTTAAGATGTATTTTAATTGATGGCTTGATTTTATGGCCATGTGTCATACATTTGATGTTAGACTCTCTGAGCCCAGTTTTGGCCGGGGAGGTAAAGGTAAATGTAAAGGGACCCCTGACCATTAGGTCCAGTCGTGGCCAACTCTGGGGTTGAGGCACTCATCTCACTTTATTGGCCGAGGGAGCCAGCGTACAGCTTCTGGTGGCCAGCATGACTAAGCCGCTTCTGGCGAACCAGAGCAGCGCACGGAAACGCCGTTTACCTTCCCGCCGGAGTAGTACCTATTTATCAACTTGCACTTTGACATGCTTTCGAACTGCTAGGTTGGCAGGAGCAGGGACCAAGCAACAGGAGCTCACCCCGTTGTGGGGATTCAAACCGCCAACCTTCTGATCGGCAAGCCCTAGGCTCTGTGGTTTAACCCACAGTGCCACTGGGGTATAAATAAAATTTATTATTATTATTATTCATGTGTTGCTCTGCTCACATGCATGCTGGCATCTTGCCCACTGCTGCACTGCAGGCATCAGGCACAGCGGGCAGTGTGTGGTGACAAACTGCTGTCTTCAGGTGGGGGTGGAGGGTGCTGTCCCCTGTCTGTGGTGCTGAAATAAAATTCAGCTGTCAGCCTGTTCAGTTTGTGCAGCTGGATTGACGGCAGCAGGCACCATCATGTCCTTTGTTTCAGGCAGCAAAATGTCACAGCCAGTCCTGCGTACAGCAGCAATATATTTTTTATTTACTTTGAAAGTTTTAGATTTTTTTAAAAATATGTTTCTTATTAGATGACAAGCAGTTATCTGGTCAAGAAGAACACCCAGACATACAGTGGTACCTTGGTTCTCAAACTTAATCCATTCCAGAAGTCCGTTCCAAAACCAAAGCATTCCAAAACCAAGGGGCATGTTCCCATAGAAAGGAATGCAAAATGGATTAATCTGTTTTAGGGGTTAAAACAACCCCTAAAACAGCAATTTAACATGAATTTTACTATCTAATGAGACCATTGATCCATAAAATGAAAGCAATAAACTATGTACTGCAGTCAGACAGTCAATGAATCAGAAGCTGAACTGGGTTCCACACAGTCAAAAAAACAACAACAACAAAAGCTGCAAAAACAAAAACACAAAATAAACAGCAAAACCAGACAGACCTCAGCGTAACACTCAAAACGGAAGTGTGGCACTCAAAATGGAGCATGTTCGAGAAAAGTTTGCAAACCGGAACACTTACTTTCGGGTTTCAGTGTTTGGGTTCCAAGTTGTTTGAGTTTCAAAGGCATTTGAGAACCAAGGTACCACTGTATTGCACGGAATCATTTCTCCCTTTGAGAAAGCCAGGCTTGCTATATCTGTACATTTAGGTCATAATAAAACTGAGGCTAGCAGGTGCCGTTTCGATAGAACGTACCCACAGATTGTATTCCAACAGCCAAGCCTTTGTCATCCTTCGTAAGCAGGACAACAGGGGGACCAATTTTCTGTTGTTGTTGCAAACCCTCTGCAATGGTGATTGACTTCATTTTATATATGAATGTTGTGGGTGCAGCAGACTTTTTGCATAACCACTGCTGCTGAAAAGAAAGGTTGGTATTGCCAAATGACTGGCAGTGGCTCTACAGGCATTTCCTGGAGATAGTGGGCATTGTCTCGGGGTTGTCTGCATACAAGTCCTGTGCTGTACCGCTGATCTACAGACCTAACGATCATGACCCTAACTTGATGGAGCCAACCTTCATGGGGTGAATATTCACTACCTCCATCATGCCTAAAATCTAATGTGTGACAAGAGCTGCATTCATACCCGATATGTGCTGTGTTAAGGATAATGATTTAATTTCCTGAAATGGGAATGTTTACTTATGTTAACTTACTCCATACTTTTAACATGGGTTTTCCCCCCTCTGGCAGTAGCTTTCATGTGTTTGGCTGGCTGTGAGTTACATGAGAGAGGCATTCCATTCTGTTGTGACTGTTATTCCAATAGCTGTTGTTTTTAAGTGCTCTCTGTTGTTCTCTCTGTGAGGGAGAATGGCTGCTGGGGGAGGCTTCTCAGGATACTGCTGAGGACAGTGCTGTGTCGGTGTGAACTTTCTGAAGTGAAACAGTCAGAGGAAGATCCCTAAACGTTAATAGGGAGAAACGTGTGCAGGAGCTCTCTGTAAGGAACAAAGAAAACACTGCTGAGGTGAAAGTAAAAACATTTCATAAGAAACTGTAAGCCCTGGGTGAGGTAAAACTCTGCTGAAAGTCTCAACACAGTTTTGTTCCTAAGTAAGAAGACTTCAATCTTCAATTCAAGTGAGAACATACCCATGTTTGAATAAGCATGAGATTGTAAATGAATTCTTCTCAGTTATAAGGTAAGGTAAAGGTGAAGGACCCCTGGACAGTTAAGTCCAGTCAAAGGCGACTATGGGGTTGCAGCGCTCATCTCGCTTTCAGGCAGAGCGAGCCGACGTTTGTTCACAGACAGCTTTCTGGGTCATATTGCCAGCATGACTAAACCACTTCTGGAGCAACTGAAACCAGAGCACACAGAAACTCTGTTTACCTTCCCGCTGCAGTAGTACCTATTTATCTACTTGCACTGGCATGCTTTCGAACTGCTAGGTTGGCAGGAGCTGGGACAGAGCAATGGGAGCTCACCCCGTTGTGGGGATTCAAACCGCTGACCTTCTGATTGCCAAGCCCAAGAAGCTCAGTGGTTTATATGCTTATGAAAGCAAAGTTCTTTTGAGTGTAAAGAGTCTGGACATGGTATAGCCTTTACGAAGAAGCCATCAATCACCTAGAAGAGTTATTTAGCTTCCTAGCTGTAATCTACTCTGCTACTTGGCATATCATTAAAATTTATTTATTTTTATATACAGAACATGCTGTTCTTCTCCCTTGGAAAAAGGGCTAAAATACATATGAATATCTAAACTATTTCACATGTAGATATGCACATGGGTGAGTGGATGCATGTGTGCTCAAGGTTCTTCATCATTCAAATATAGAGGCCCATTCAGGTAGGCATTTGAACTTTAGATTTAAAGAAGAGAAAAGATGTCACAACACAACTGAATACATAAGCAAATTCCATCCATGCATATAACATTCTAATCTCTTGCCTTATGACCCTGTAGATTATAAGAACTGTTGTTGTAAGACTGTAGTTGTGTTTATGGCACGTAATTGACTTTGATTGTGGTCCTGTGCACCAGGAATGGGGGGGCCCTGTGGCCCCCTGGATGTCACCAGACTTCAACTCCAGATATCTCTGACTGTTGGCCATCATGGCTGGGTTATAGGAATCCAGTAGCATCTGAAGGGACAAAGGTTCTGCAGACCTTAGAGCAGATTTATGCCACAAGGTGCCATAGGAAGGCACTGGACATAGTAAAAGATCCATCGCATCCTGGTCACTGTCTCTTCGAGCTCCTGCCGTCGGGACAGAGATACAGGACGATGAAGACAAGAACGAGCCGTCTTAAGAACAGCTTCTTCACCAGAGCGATCTTTGAAAGTCATCTAATCTTCCTTGCTGTATTATACTGTATTGTTTTAATTAGTGTTTTTATGGAGCAGTCAAGTAATTTCGTTGTCCCCGAGAGGGGGCAATGACAATAAAGATATTATTGTTATTATTATTGTTGTTGTTGTTGTTGTTGTTATTATTATTATTATTATTATTATTATTATTATTATTATTATCTGCTGTACACACTTACCTGGGAATAGATTCCCACTGAACCCAGTGAGCCAGTCACTGAGTAGGCAAGTATAGTACTGCATTTTAGTAACATTTTGTTTAATTCTTTTAAAATTAAGAAATATGCATTCAAAACCCTAGATTTACTTTGGAGCTGAACTTTGCTAGGGGGGAAATATTGAATTGATTTCTATATTTCTAATAGCTGCTTCTGTATACTTGGCACATATAAGTTTCTTCACCCTACATTTTGGCAAACTAAGGTTAAAGAATGTAGAATTCATTCATTCTCCTTCTTGGGCTGTGCTTGCATGTATTTGACCTGATACAAGAAGGCTCTAGTTAGTGATGATCCCTAGCAATTGGAAATGGTTACTCAAATTCTTTCCCCTGTATGCTTGCTTCCCTCTGGGTCTCAGTGGGTCAGTTGGTACATTTCATCCAATTTAAACCCAAGAGATAACGATATTACTGAGAATACCCCAAGAGATAACAATATTACCTACAGCCAGATTCTTCAAATCTCAATGTGTTTTGGATTTGGCTATTAATATCACCCGCAGGAAAGAAACAGTCAGGAGCTTTAAATCTGACAGACTTATTCAGAAAATCATCTTAGCAAAACCAGTAGGAGATTTTGTTTGAATAAGAAGAAAAGGAGGCCTGGTCCCAGGCTCCAATTTTCACCTTCTAGGAAGAGCAATCGACACGAAGGGTATTGAGTGGCACGGAGCGCAGGAGTGTCTTCCTTGACATCACTGAAGAGCTAACTCAATTTTGACAAAGTCGGAGCTTTTTTCCTTCTCAGCTCATAATGAAGTACCTTTCCAGATTTAATGGGGGAGGTGGCAGGAGGGGGCATGCACCCACACATTTCTCAAATCAAAGCTATTGCACACCTGCCACCCAGACCAAAGTTTGTTAATTAGCACTTGGGAAGTGCTTCTGAGTTCAAGTGTTTAGAAGTGCGCTGCTCAAGCGCTGGCAGGTGTTCATCACAGTCAGCTCCTCAAATACAAACCATCAGTGGGCTCTTAAAAAGCTCTGTAACTTCAAAAAGTCTTGCTACTACTGTTAGTGTACATTTCCTCCCAACCCACCAACATGCAATAATTTGTTCCGGATCACAGAGCTGCAACAAAAAATGGGCAGAATTGTGTATAATCACTAGAATCTCATATAACGATTGCTCCTCATCATCATCAACCTTTGATTCGACCGTCAGTCAGAAAAAAGTACATTTGTCAATACACAGTTAAACATCCAGGAAGATTTTAGAGCTTAGCCAACACTAAAATGGGCTAAACAGATAGCCCCATATCAATACAGTCAATTATTGCTCCTCACTCACCACTCTTTTTTTTAATGAAAGCTTTCCTCCTCCTATTTTAAAAATATGCTTTGAAAATTCATAAACTTATTAAACCTCTTGCTGCCTTGACATGTCACATATGTTCTTTCAGGGCCAGATGCTCCAAATTCAATTGTAGACACCCGCCACCAAGATGTTTTGCTAGTTTTATCAAGACTCTCTTTTCCCCTTTCATTTCTGGCAACCCTTAACATTTCTTCAGATGCTATGGCAAGTCCTCAGTCCATTCTAAAGAGCAGAGTGGTGTGATCTCAACCAGGAGGTGTCAGCCTCAAAGCAAACATCTGTGGTGGGGATATGGTTGCGTGAATCAGCCCATGGTTACAAAACAATCATAGAAGAGTCGGAAGGGACCCTGAGGATCATCTTGTTCAAACCCCTGCAATGCAGGAATCTGCAGCTGTCCCGTATGGGGATCAAACCTGAAACCTTGGCGTTATCAGCAGCAACAGAGCTATCCAGGAGAAGAAAATGGGAGAATCCTGTGGGAAGCAGGGCCTTTGCCCAAATCATGAGGACACCCATGGCAAAGAAGGACACTTGAGGTGTAGGCTCATGGGAAGTAGAGAGAAACGCAATGTGATATCTTATACACTTTGTGGTACTGTTCATCTGTCATCTGCATTTCTTCCATCGGTGGCTGAAATGAAATGAAAGGTAAATTTGAAACCTCAAGAGAGGCTTCTGAAATCAACCGAGTGGGGAACCTCGCTTTTAAGTTTCTTAAATTCAGTGTGTGCTTTTTTAAAAAAGAAAGACTTTTAGATATCTTTGCAATATTACTTGATCTGTGCTTCAAGGGCAGAACTGTCTATCATTCTGTGTTTGCTCTCCGAACAAATCTTCAGCTGGTGACACTGGCAAGGACCCTGTTTAGTGCCGAGTGCTTGTTTTTCATTTTCTTTTCATATTTTTTTAATGACAGACTGCATTAGGGCAAAAAGAACAGTGAACACAGTTTAAGAGATGTTCTAAAGAGACATCTGCATCACTGGAAAACAGTGGAGGGGTGTTAGATGAATAAGCTTGGAACATACACCAAAATGTATTCCCCACACCATACAGGCAATTTCAAACACTGCAAGTTTGTTGCTCATTTAAGTGTTTGGGGGAGGGATTTTCATTTTATTTTATTTGGTAACAGTTATATCCAACCTTTAAGTTTTATTGAAAATCTCGCATGTACAAAACATAAATGTCTTAAAACACAGAACAATCAATAGAATAATAGAATAGTAAGACAGCAAAGAGATTTTACTTTCTTGGGCTCCATGATCACTGAAGATGGTGACAGCAGTCACAAAATTAAAAGATGCCTGCTTCTTGGGAGAAAAGCAATGACAAACCTAGACAGCATCTTAAAAAGCAGAGACATCACTTTGCCAACAAAGGTCCGTATAGTTAAAGCTATAGTTTTCCCAGTAGTGATGTATGGATGTGAGAGCTGGACCATAAAGAAGGCTGATCGCTGAAGAATTGAAGCTTTTGAATTGTGGTGCTCTTGAGAGTCCCATGGACAGCAAGAAGATCAAACCTATCCATTCTGAAGGAAATCAGCCCTGAGTGCTCACTGGAAGGACAGATCCTGAAGCTGAGGCTCCAATGCTTTGGCCACCTCATGAGAAGAGAAGACTCCCTGGAAAAAACCCTGATGTGCCAACATCACCGTCAAGGCTTCAGGAAAGCTATTCCTCCCCCGGTTTCAGCAATAGCAGAGAAAATGAGGCATAGTCCTTTTTTAATGAGTTTTATTCAATCCTAGTAGCAAGAGACAAAAGAACACAACAGGCTTCAACAATGCTGTCACTCCAAACTGGGTTCCTCCTTCCTCCTTCCTAGCAACAGCATCTTCCCTTATGGTGGCCCCTCGTGGTCAAATGTCTTTGAGTCCTTTGTTCCTGCACTTCTGGGAGAAGAGGGGTCAGAAATACTTTCCAGTGACAACGTGTCTCTAGCTGCCCTGCCGCAGTCCCCCCCCCCCCCCGTCCTTCTTCTAACAGTTCCCAACTTTTCTGTTGGTCTCTCTCTGAGCTGTGACTTTCCTCAAAGCCCACAAAGCCCTCCCAGGCTGTGTCTCTCTTCTCCTGCCGTGTCAGTAGGAGGGTGATCTCCACCATTCCTCCTCCTACATCTTGCCTTCTTATGTCCGATCCCTGACAATCATGCATGCATCCTGAGGGGATGTTCGCATACCCTGGGCACCCTCTGTTACAGGGGCAAGGCAGTGTGCCTCCAGACCAGTGTGGGATATAAAAGGTGTCTTCTGAGTTAATCTTACATGATAAGGAAGCAGGATCCTGCTGGCTAGTTGGGAACCACAGGACTGCTGTGGGACTGCTTTGGCAATGAAGATTTAAAAATGTTTTAAAGAAATAAATGTTTTCACCCTTGGGCCCATCCACACAGGTCAGGATGGAGCCAACTGATGTGATCTTATCCCCCCTCTGTGAATTCCCTGAGGTTACGGGGAATATAAAGTTACAGTCATTTTCCTTTCAATCCCATAAGTTAGGGCAGAATTTGCCATTTCCTTATTGTGACTTGTTCTTGTTGCTTGCCATACAGATAGGTCTGGGGGTACTGATTCCTGTATAGTCATACTTTGGAAGTCAAACAGAATCCATTCTGGAAGTCCGACTTCCGAAACATTCGGAAACCAAAGTGTGGCTTCTGATTTGCTGCAGAAAGCTTCCTGCAGCCAATCGGAAGTCCCAGCGGACATTCAGCTTCCAAAAGAATGTTTGAAAACTGGAACACCCACTTCCAGTTTTTGACCATTCGGGAGCCAGAACATTCAACTCCCAAGGCATTCAGGAGCTAAGGTATGACTGTAATGATTAGTAATATAACAAAAGTCTACCTAAAGCATGAGAAAGCAGTGATATTACCCTTGGCAATTTCTAGCGGGACTGGACTGTATGCTTGTATTAAAAGTAATTTGCTTTCCCCAGAGCCAGTGTGGTGTAGTGGTTAAGAATGACTTGTAATCTGGGGAACCGAGTTCTTGTCTCTGCTCCTCCACATGCAGCTGCTGGGTGACCTTGGGCTAGTCACACTTCTTTGAAGTCTCTCAGCCCCACACACCTCACAGAGTGTTTGTTGTGGGGGAGGAAGGGAAATGAGAATGTTAGCCGCTTTGAGACTCCTTCAGGTAGTGATAAAGCAGGATATCAAATCCAAACTCTCTCTTCTTTGTTACGAGTGTCACCTTCTTCCATACCTTGCCCATCCATGATGGTAAAGCAGGGCAGAAACAGAAGGCAAATAGAGATTTGCAGTCATTTTGGGCATTTTATATAATATATTTTTTTAACTCTACTTTTGAAGCATTAAGTACAGATCGCAGCTGCTGCAGGCAGCAAAGCCAGTTTTAGATGGATAAATGTTCTGATCCGACATGACACTTGGTGTGCTCTTAGTCATCACTGATGGACAAAATGCAAAAACCAAAGCGAATTTAGAGGACATTCAGGGTCTTTTGTTAATACAATGGCATGTCGATCTGCCATTCCTAATGTGATTCACCAGCAAGGCAACAATACTAAGCACACTACCTGCTCTCTCTCTCTCTCTCTCTCTCTCTCTCTCTCTCTCTCTGTGTGTGTGTGTGTATGTGTATAAAATATTAGTATAGGGAATGAAAACTATTTTACTTTCTGTGCTGGGACGTCAGTATTCTTTTACATGTGAGTTTTCAATGGGATTTAATTCTTTCTTCATCCAAAGAGAATATGTGTTTAAAAGGACCTCTCTGCTATACCTCAGTCTGTTCCTAGATGCATAACGTTCAGGGGATAGATCTAATCCTAAATGATTGCCTTCATTAATGTGTTAGAATCTAGAATGTCAGAATCTACAAAAGAACATTTGAATATCAATTAGCCTCTTCCGCAGAGACTTCATAGGATGTGGAAATTAATCTGAACACTACAAAGGGTAAAAGCAGGGTGGGGGAAGAATCTAATAGAGATGAAGTCCATTGAGTCTGTCACCTTGCATGTAAGGAAAGGGGAAAGTAGAGCAAATAAATATATAATAAAACATGGGCATATTGAGGGATTCAGAGCTGTTTCCCCCTGCTGTTTGTTAATGTTTCAAGCAAACTCCATCATTAACATACATTTAAATGTCGGTTGCCTCTTGTTATTTCCCCCAACTTGCATCCTAGTTCTTGACACACAAGCCCAGCACCAAAGAGTGGACCCCCAGGAGGTGTTGGACTGCAGTTTCCATCAACCATGCCCACTGTTCATGCTGGCTTGGATTTGTAGTCCAACAGCATTCAGAGGACACCAGGTTGGGGAAGGATCATGTAGCTAGTTACCATGATGGGGTCAAGGTTCCAAATTTATGCTGATGAGTCATCCTTCACCATGGATAGCTCAGATGGTTAAAGCGTGGTGGTGATAATGCCAAGGTTGCAGGTTCGATCCCTGCTGTATGGGACAGCTGCATCATCATCATTTCAGGGAGTTGGACCAGAAGATCCTCAGAGTCCCTTCCAACTCTACAATTCTGTGTAGGGAACCTGCCAGGTGAATGAAGGTACACACCCAAATATGTGAATAATCTGAGGAGGTGGGGGGAGGAATCCTCTGACCAAGGCCAATTCCAGTAGCTCAGTTTCCACTGAATGCCTCAGGTGCCTTTAAAAAGTCTATATTCAGTGGTAGATGGAGCTTCAGTATCAGTTGCCCCAGCTATGTATATCCTATTAGCTTAGGGTACTCTTGAACTGGCTTTATGTTATCTTGGCTTCAATGACACACATCAACATCTATTGGATAGCAGCTAACAGTGGTACCTCAGGTTAAGTACTTAATTCATTCCGGAGGTCCGTGCTTAACCTGAAACTGTTCTTAACCTGAAGCACCACTTTATTTATTTTTTTAAAAAATATATATTTATTGAAGTTTCAAAAATTATACAAAAAACAGTAATAAAAACAAAACACAAACACAAAAAATAACAAATATAAAAAACAAAATACAAAACTAAAAACCATTTAAAAACAAGTAAAGTTTCAATCCCTTATTTTCTTATAACTTACTTCCCCGACCTCCTCAAACCTCCCCTTTCTGTATTCCAATTTCTAATTATTAATTCAACAAATCCTCTCCCTTAATTTTCATTTAATTTTTAACCTTTCTTTTCTTTTTACTTAATCATTACAGCTGAAAACCACTTAATTTCGAAACCGACATCATTCTAACATTCATTAATTTTGCAATATTTCCTAAGATAGTCCTTAAATTTCTTCCAATCTTCTTCCGCCGTCTCTCTTCCCTGGTCTCGGATTCTGCCAGTCATTTCTGCCAGTCCCATATAGTCTATCACCTTCATCTGCCATTCTTCCAAGGTGGGTAGATCTTGTGTCTCTGAAGCACCACTTTAACTAATGGGGCCTCCTGCTGCTGCCGCACTGCCGGAGCCCGATTTCTGTTCTTATCCTGAAGCAAAGTTCTTAACCTGAAGCACTAATTCTGGGTTAGAGGAGTGTGTAACCTGAGGCGTATGTAACCTGAAGCATATATAACCCGAGGTACCACTGTATATCTCACTAGGAAGAGGGCAGAGAATTCTACAGTATTAAAAAAAGGCCTACTTCATGCTCCCACAATTTCTGCTTCTGGAAATGATGGGACAGGGAGTGAAGTGTTCACTTGCAGAGGTGCAATGTACGAGGAGCTATGTACTTAGAAGCTTTTCTATTTACTTCCAGTAGTACCAAGTGCTTCATAACAGAAAGTTACCAAAGCGGTGGGCAATAAAATAAGATAAAATACAAAAGATAACACACTCAGTAAAATGGAAGACCATAAAAAGAATTGCACAGTTATACCATTATACAGTTATTATTCCATAAAACGACTGGGTCATACTTGGGAGAAAGCCTTCTCAAATGAAAGTGTCTTCAATAGCCAAGGAAATATCAGAACAGTGATATGAAAACTATAGGCACAGGAAGTCAGCTGAAATAACTGCAGGGTGAGAGAAACAGTTTCTTTCAAAACATTTCAGAGAGGCAGCTGATGGGACATTTCACATTCCTCATAGATGCCAGCATCTTCAGAGAAGCAGGATCCATTGCCAGCATGTATTCTAGATTAGGAGAAGGGATGCGGGTGGCGCTGTGGTCAGAACCACTGAGCGTCTTGTGCTTGGCGATCGGAAGGTTGGCGGTTCGAATCTGCGCAATGGGGTGAGCTCCCATTGCTCTGTCCCAGCTCCTGCCAACCTAGCAGTTCGAAAGCACACCAGTGCAAGTAGATAGAAAGGTACCTCTCCAGTGGAAAGGTAAACAGCATTTCCATGAGCTCTGGTTTCCATCACTGTGTTCCGTTGTGCCAGAAGTGGTTTAGTCATACTGGCCACATGACCCGGAAAGCTGTCTGTGGACAAACGCCGGCTCCCTCGGCTTGAAAGTGATATGAGTGCTGCAACCCCATACTCACTTTTGATTGGACTTAACTGTCCAGGGGTCCTTTACTTTTACCTATTCCCCTCCCCCCTAGATTAGGGAACATGAAATAAACATGATCCACAAGTGAGATCTTTGGTGAGGTGCTTTCATACAATAATGGACACATGAGGAAATCCACAATTGCCCCGGTGGGATTTTCTGAAAGTATTCAGACCCCAGCCAAGGTGTTGAATGATCTCATCATTTCCAGTTACAAAGGAGATCTGAGAAAGTTGGCTTTGTTTTCTTCAAAAGAGAGGCAGAACAATTATTTAAGCAGAAGTCTTAAAAAAAAATCAGCTGGGGATTACAAAAAGTGCTTCTAGCATTTATTTATTTATTTATTTATTTATTTATTTATTTATTTATTGAAGGACAGGCAAGCAGGAGGGAGAGAGACATCCTGAAAACCTCACACACTTGAAACAGGAACTCACCTACATTCATCTACATACACAAGCAGGTATGTGTGCTACACCACTACAATAAATGTGCAAGTATGTACATAGGACTAGATTCTAAAATACATAATTTCGACCCACGTAAGCATCCTCTAATGGAGGGGATAAATATTTTCAGCCGGAACTCACTGGAACTTAGTTCCTGCACCTGTCAGGTGGGCATTATAAGAAAACAAGAAAGGCATTCATGTTGAGTTCCAGCATCTCTTTTTTCTAGAAAAATAGCAATGGTAATAACAGTCATAGTCCCAGTACAGTTTCTCTTTGCATTTCCCAGTCCTTTGCCTTCTGGTGGCGGGATGGGGAAATTGCTAGATTAATAACATCAGGATTTAAGTTCCCATGTATTTGATGGCGCAGGACATGGGGCTGCCCATTCTCAGTGGCAATCCCATCTTTCCTATGATGTGTAAATCTGCCCTGAAATGGGGTGCTAACAATCCTTTTGTTTTGCCTTTTGATAAGCCTCACCTTTTTCTTACTGATCACTTTCTTGTTCCTAGCCTTAATCAAAGTTAACATGAAGCAAATGCCAGGGAAGATAAAAGCCTTCATTACTGTTGACCTTTGTGTAATTTCATCTCACCGTCACTTCTCTTTCCTTCGGCTGTAACTATGCAATTAGTAGTAAAAAGGGATAAAGGGCAATCTGTTTCTCCCCTTCGTAACCTGCAAAGGGGTGTGTGTGTCTGTCTGTCTGTCTGAATTTTGGGGAAATTAGATAAAAAGTAAAAAATGAAAGAAAGAAAAAAGTGAAATGTACCTGTAATGCGAATCCATAGTGACATGTACAATTTAAGATGACTCATCAAAGGCTTTCATATATATATATATATATATATGCATGCTTGGGAATTGGAGAGACCGCTTTAAAAGTCTAGGCTTTCAACAAAGTGCAGATTGCATAACAGGAGGGAGAAAAATGGATATGTAAGGTCATGTTCACAGCAATGCAGCCCACGGACTCGCCACTTCCTCGACTATAATGTTTTAGGTCCATTCTCTCCTCATTTAGAATGCTGCATATGTAGAGAGTTAACCTTTCTGGATTAGATTTTAAAAAGTCACCGTCAAAGAGTAAAAGGATTCTGACTGTGACAAAACACAGTTAAACTCGTGGCTTATGTGACAAATTGCAGTTAACACAGCCTCCTATAAAAATCAATATTTCAGTGTTACCTCTGGTGAAGGTCTTTGATCAATTTATTATACGGCAGACCTATGTGTTAATAATACATCTTTGTTTTTGTCAGGACAAAATCGGTGTGAATCTGATTCAGAACAGTTCCTGTGGAACCATGCGTTCTCTTTAAGGCTGTTCTGTTCTGTGGGAAGTACTTGAAAGCAATAATGCAAATATAATTTTCATTTACAGGAAGCTTCTGTCTACCTGCCAGGAAGAAGGAATAAAACTCATAAGAACATTATAACCAAGAATAAGCTGTGGGTAACAGCATACTGCCCCCTAAGTGATTTCTGTATTCTTGGGAATTTTGTCACATAAGCCACGAGTTGTTTAACTGTGTTTTGTCACAGTCAGAATCCTTTTACTCTTTGATGGTGACTTTGGGGGATAATAATAATAATAATAATAATAATAATAATAATAATAATAATAATAATAATTTAAAACTTATACCTCGCCCATCTGGCTGGGTTTCCGCAGCCACTCTGGGTGGCTCCCAACAGAATACTAAAAACACGATAAAACATCAGACATAAAAAATTTCCCTAAACAGGGTTGCCTTCAGATGTCTTCTAAAAGTCAGATAGTTTTTTATTTCCTTGACATCTGACGGGAGGGTGTTCCACAGGGAGGGCGCCCTCAGCTTGGTTCCCTGTTGCCTCACTTCTCACAGTGAGGGAACTGCCAGAAGGCCCTCAGAGCTGGACCTCAGTGTCCGGGCTGAACGATGGGGGTGGAGACAGAAGCTTGGTTGAAATGTAAATCACAGATCAGCAAAGATACTACCAAGGTGAAGAGGATGCTAGCATGATGCATGAGCTGAGTCATCTGGGGTGAATTTCCCCACGTTGGTATGCAGATCCTACAGATGCATTTAATAAATATAACCGGAAACACAAGTTGGCCTCTTGAGTCTTCCTTCTGGGTGTGGGCACAAAGGAAACTATGGTGCAAGGGAGCAGAACGGGAAAAGGTAGAGAAACTTTGCCAAAAGAAATGAAAACAGACTATTGGGGATCAACCATGCAAGAACAAGCCTTGCTTAAGAAGAACCGGCACAAAGTTCTTCTTAAAGGTAAGTCCACAAAGGTAGGATGACCTGTGGACAGATGTGCAGGAATGCAATGGAAGGAAGAAAATCGAAGCATGAGATATACCTTGGCATATATTGAATGAAATAAGGCTACCACTTCATTTATTAAATTACAGAATAGGTTTGGTATAGGCGTCGGGCCATGAATCGGCTGATCAACCAGCCCAGGTCTGGTTGATAAACCATCATACCAATAGAGGGTTGTCTAATGCCAGGGTTGACCACAGCACAAATTGTTTCAGGGAAACTCTTACATACAACCTGGTAGGGGTGGTTTTGCCCATCAGCTCCCGAGCTGGGCTTCTGGGCAGAAAGCACCAAATTCCCTTTATGGGATCTCCTACTAGGGTGGCAATGGGTGTCCCCCTCCCCCACCCCTTCCCAATGCCTCCCCTGCCATTACAAATCCCAAATACAAGTGCCTCATCAAACATTTTGTTGCTGGACATATATTGTTGGTGGTCATCACATGTCAAGCAAGAGTTGTTACAGTGGTATCTTGGGTTACAGACGCTTCAGGTTACAGACTCCGCTAACCCAGAAATAGTACCTCGGGTTAAGAACTTCGCTTCAGGATGAGAACAAAAATCGCATGACGACAGCGCGGCGGCAGCGGGAGGCCTCATTAGCTAAAGTGGTTAAGAACTGTTTCAGGTTAAGAACGGATCTCCAGAACGAATTAAGTTCTTAACCTGAGGTACCACTGTACTTACTAAATGTCAGATATAAAATACAGCTGGAAATCAAATGCTTACAGCAAATGAAAGATGTCATTTATATTCAATTAATATCCCACTTCAGAATTTACTGTGCCAAATTCTGAGATGAAATCTGAGGGAAAGAGAAATATTTCTGGATTCTGATGTTACTTTCTTTACTTTTACCGGGAGCCAACAGCAATATAAATGAAAGAATATGTTTCTACTCAGAGAAGAAATACCTGCAGAAGAAGAAAGTAAAAGGGGCTGTAAACCAAACTGGACCCCAAATTATACAGTAAAATTACTAAGGTGCTGACCTCTGCCTTTATCCAGTAATTGTAGTATAATCATGCATTATTCCTGCTGCATACGGAAGCCCTTTTCTGAGTGTAGGTCACATTCACATTGAAAGGGAACACACTTTACTATAGTGATTGCTCATAAATGACTATGGGAGCATTAGTATCATTAATCTGAGTAATTATCAGATTGATACACATGCAGATTGCACCAATTAGCCTTTAAACAGTTTGGTGCCCACAGTGAAGGGCTCATCTATTATATGAGTGAGCTCTAAACTCTTTGTATTTGCTTAGCATAATGAATGGATCCTCTGCATCTGACCATGATAAAACACACCAGAACTGTAACCTTCGTTGTTTGTACGTGGTCTTGACAGCATCCATATGGTTTCAGCTGTTCAGTTCTTGCATATCTTTTCTTCCTTTGAGCAAACAAAAATAGTCAGTTTTAGACAATCAATTCATTTTGGTGTCATCTAGGGCTGCATTAAATAATAATTTGTCACCTGCAGATATAGTTCTACAAATATGAGCATACCTCTACCTCCTTTATCGAGACTAGCTTAGCAAATGGAGCAGCCTGGGTGGGATAATTCACCAAACAATATTGGAAGGAAGACAGACTTTTTAAAAAAATCTTAAACAAACTCCCTTTTTATTTTATGCTTTTGTGGAAAAGGAGAAGGTGACTGGTTGACTCAGCAGCATCAACAATGTAGAATCATAGAATCATAGAGTTGGAAGAGACCACAAGGGCCATCGAGTCCAACCCCCTGCCAAGCAGGAAACACCATCAGAGCACTCCTGACATATGGTTGTCAAGCCTCTGCTTAAAGACCTCCAAAAAAGGAGACTCCACCACACTCCTTGGCAGCAAATTCCACTGTCAAACAGCTCTTACTGTCAGGAAGTTCTTCCTAATGTTTAGGTGGAATCTTCTTTCTTGTAGTTTGGATCCATTGCTCCATGTCCACTTCTCTGGAGCAGCAGAAAACAACCTTTCTCCCTCCTCTATGTGACATCCTTTTATATATTTGAACATGGCTATCATATCACCCCTTAACCTCCTCTTCTCCAGGCTAAACATGCCCAGCTCCCTTAGCCGTTCCTCTTAAGGCATCGTTTCCAGGCCTTTGACCATTTTGGTTGCCCTCCTCTGGACACGTTCCAGTTTGTCAGTGTCCTTCTTTGTCTCATAATTCAGGCTGAATGTACAACTTCAACATTGGGGATGGAGAATAATTTTACTTGGTCTGCATTTTTAAGCGAATTTTAAGCAAATTCACACCACTGGCTAATATACAGAGAAACAATAATTGTTCAGTTTTTGCATTTCTTAAAATTTTATGATACACTTCCCAGTTTTAAAAAATATACCAAAATGCCTGCAAAAAAGTATTTAAATGATGAAATTTGTTTAGAAATATGTACATTCAGACAATGTACAGACTTTAATTTGTATTTTGTGGTAAAAAACCATATGGATTAAAAAAAAACACAAAGTGAGGCAAAAATGGGACAAAATTGACTTATGGGTGAAAACATGTGAAAGTGATGTGAGCCGGAAACAGACAGATCCATCCATCCATCCCTATATGGAGGGTTTCATTTTTAGAGTTTGTAGTGACTCAAAAGGATAGCTGTGTAATATATTTGATTCCCAAACAGAGAATTATAACATACCAATGAACATCTATCCGTGTCAGTCCATGTGCTCACCTGCAGAACCCTACTCTGGGCTCAGTTTCTTAGTCAAACTAGCGTGTGACAAAAAGATGGAAGTGGCTTTTGGAACCTGCCAAATGGCGATGGAAGTGGCGCTGGAACCTATCAAATATACCACACTAGATATAAAATATTCTCTGGGTAAAGCCTGTTCTTTAAGACTAGCAAGTGCTAAGAACCCAACCTATTTCCTGATTCTTCAACATTCTTCCTCTACTCAAATTGGTTTTGTGTCCCACCCTAAACCTGGTTCTTTCTTTCTTTCTTTCTTTCTTTCTTTCTTTCTTTCTTTCTTTCTTTCTTTCTTTCTTTCTTTCTTTCTTTTGGGTTAGAGTTCCGTCAGCGCAATCCTACACAATCCTCTGTGCTCCAAACCATACAAGGCCTCTCGTCATCTGGAACATGACAGGTTCTTTATATAGGAGGAACAAAATGCTACTAAGGTTTGTGCAAAATGGACTCTGGCTGTTTTTCTTTTGAAGAAAATCCATCAAAAAAGTCTAATTTTGATTCTCATTTTATCTTTCTGACTTGGAAAAAAAAAAGGTTCAGGGTTGTTCCAGTGTCCTGAAATCTTCAAAGACGTTTGGACAAAGCTGCACAGATTCCTTCAAGCTACCTAGCCTACTGAAGAATTATGTTCCTTGAGGATAATTGGAAAATGTTAAAACCACAAGCCTCACTTTACTGGGTGTCTAGAAGATAAGAGGACTTTGTCTGGCACTTACTATACTTGGGAAGTCAGTTTATAATCAAAGTGAATTCGGAACTGCAATGGTTTCCTTCTGAAGTTCTAAAATAGACTTTGAGAGTTGATAGCAAAATGCATAAGACAAAATGGCTATTAACGTGCCCAACTTTAGAGTCTCCACAGTATATAAAATGTGCTGATGATATAGCACAGTGACATCGGCCTGTGTAGAATGTCACAACATTGCAAAATGTTAGTTTGCAAAGTATCAAGAGGTTAGTTAGTCTAAAGGTGGAAACTGGTCCACTATTAGGATCAAATTAATACTGAGCATAGTACAGTAAAAAGGTAGAGGAACCCTGGATAGTTAAGTCCATTCCAATTCGACTTTGGTGTGTGGCACTCATCTCCACTTTCATTCTGAGTGTTAAGTTGTGGGTGAACATATCAGATGACACAGCGATTCTTCAAACAGCTCTTGTTTATTCACAGGCCAGAACAGAACTGAACTGAAGGGTTCAGTGAGCCTGCTTATATAGAGCTCCAGTACAACGTAACTGTAACAATTTTCTAAAACTATCCAATCACTGAATGTCACTTTCGATCCCTTATTTGCATAACTATCTACAGTATCCCCCTGCTGGCCCAAGGTGAGAACTTCAGTACATAACACCGAGGGAGCCGGCGTTTGTCCACAAACAGCTTTCTGGGTCATGTGGCCAGCATGACTAAACCGCTTCTGGCACACAGAGGGCCGTGATAAACCCCAGAGCGCATGGAAATGCCATTGACCTATTTATCTATCTCCACTGATATGCTTTTGAACTGCTAGGTTGGCAGGAACTGGGACATAGCAACGTGAGCTCACCCCATTGTGTGGATTCGAACTGCTGACCTAGCAATCGGCAAGCCCAAGAGGCTCTGTGGTTTAGACCACAGCGCCACCCATGTTCCTACTGAGCATAGTGTCTGTTCTGAAAGAGTTGTATGGGCTACTAGTAAGTTTCAACACCTTGCTCTAAACAGCCTGGCTTGACACTGAAGTATCTTTCCTGTGTATATCACATGAGTCTTAAATTCAGCCGACAATATACTCCTGAATTTGCCTTCAGTTTGGGGAGGTATGGTTGGAAATGGTAACTGATTTAGGGTTGTTTCGGGTCTGATACAATGGATTATGGAATTTCGTCTGAGAAGAGCACCTTGCTGATGCTCTCCTATTATTCAGAAGATT
Source organism: Podarcis melisellensis (assembly GCF_964234715.1). Taxonomy (NCBI): domain Eukaryota; kingdom Metazoa; phylum Chordata; class Lepidosauria; order Squamata; family Lacertidae; genus Podarcis; species Podarcis melisellensis. The sequence goes on along the minus strand of NC_138538.1, from coordinate 81,720,759 downwards.
AGTGTAAATGTACTTCTTCCAGAGAGAAAACAGAAAAACAAAATTCAGTACACGATGCCTGTTGCTGTACAATTAATAGCTGCCTTCACTAGCTGTCCTCACAGATCTTCCTTGCAGAAGAAAGGGTAGAAAAGCAAACTCACCCTGAGGCGTGACTTTACCATTAAAAATAAGTGAATAGAAAAGATTTTGATGTGAGATTTGCTGTGCAGTATGTGAAACAGTGAAAATGTCCCTCCCCCATTATGTTTTATTAAGTTTTAACCCATCCAGGCTGCTCTAATTGTTGGCTGGTCTCACTAAAGGAGGTAGAGGTTTGCTTGCATTTGTGGAACTATACCTACAGATGACAAATTACTGTATTTTTTGCTCTATAAGACTCACTTTTCCCCTCCTAAAAAGTAAGGGGAAATGTGTGTGCGTCTTATGGAGCGAATGCAGGCTGCGCAGCTATCACAGAAGCCAGAACAGCAAGAGGGATTGCTGCTTTCACTGCGCAGCGATCCCTCTTGCTGTTCTGGCTTCTGAGATTCAGAATATTTTTTTCCTTGTTTTCCTCCTCCAAAAACTAGGTGCGTCTTATGGTCTGGTGCGTCTTATAGAGCACAATTATATTTTAACATATATAGTCAGAACACAATCTGATTTCCCATGGAATTGTTGTGTTTCCCCATCTGCTGCAACCTAACTATTAAATCATAACCACAACAGAATAATCTAATTACTTCTGTTGCTCATAGCTCAAATCCTGATGGTGAGTTCATCATACTATAATATTTCTTTAAATAATTTGAAAAAGGCATGCATTCTTCCATAAAACACTCATCATTAGATTCTCTTAATTTTGCTGTTAATTTTGCCAGTTCTGCAGAGTTCATTATCTTACCCATTATTCTTTGGTTGGAACTTCTTCTTCCTACCATTTCTGCTCATATAGAATCCTAGCTGCTGCTGTTACATACTTAAAAACCTTTTTTTTTGGGGGGGGGGGGTGATTCTGCCCATATAATCCCTAACAGAAGCCCTTCAGGCTTTTTTCTGATATATTCATTTCCAAGCGAAACAGTGAAAACTTGTCCTGCCTCTTCATAATCTATCTTTTTTCGGTAAACAGAAAGAAAGTGACTGACTGGTAATCTAGTCTTGTGGGGAGGGGAGTCTTGTCACATCTCCCTCCCAATTAAATGTTTGTAGGAATGCAGCGCAGTGGCGTAGCGTGGGGGGTGCAGGGGGGCCTGGCCACACCGGGCGCAACATCTGGGGGTTAGGGTGCGCAAATCCACAGGTTAGGGGGCGCAAATTACTTGCCTTGCCCCGGGTGCTGACAACCCACGCTACGCCACTGATGCAGCGTACACTAGCTTTACCACTTTCTATAAATACGCTTTTTGAAAATAAAAAAGCCATGATAGGGTGGAATTTTAATTAAAAACGTAGATAAAAAATGCATAAGGTAGACAGTAGTGTCCAAAGGCAAGAAACAAAACAAGAAATAAACCAGCATGAACTGTAAATACCACCTGACTTGTATTTATGCCTTTTTATTCTCCTGACAGAAAATCTATAGGGTGGAAAGAAAAACAATCATAGTGGGCACCATTCTGATTAATATATCAAACATGAATTGATGCTTAATTACTGAAGGAAGAGGTTTCAAGACAAGAATGCAGTTATATAATTGGGATCAGGAATAGCCAATTGATGCCCAGGGGGTTGAACAAAGCCCCCAAGCAATTTCATCCGGTCCCTGGCAACCCTATCAAATTTTAATCAGAAAGCAGCAAAGTGTTTGCTGACCTCACTTGCAAACTAGTTTACAGACACACCACACATTTAAAGCACTTCATACCTACACCCAGAAAGATAATTCTGTAGTTAATTAATTGAAGTAAATCAAGGGTCCTAGCTCTGTGGGGTTGACTACAGTTCCCAGAACTCTTTGGAGGGTTGCTTTAAATGCACGATGTTTACGCAGCCCTAGACGAAGAGTCACCATTTAAAATGATGGTTTTCTTATACCTAGCAGGGGAATGTCAAATGACTCTTTTTATCCCATCATAGTTACTTTTTCTGCAACTGTTTGCTGGCTCATTGGAATAAAAATGGTGATGGTGGTGATAAAAAATAAATAAATAAAGAGCTTGCCTGGATTATCATGTGGCTGTTCCCTCATTGTGAGAAATGAGGCTACAGGGAACCAGGCAGAGGGCCTTCTCAGTAGTCACGTCTGCCCTGTGGAACCCCCCCTCATAAGATGTTAAGGCAATGAACATCCACCTGAATTTTAGAAGACATCTGAAGGCAGCCCTGTACAGGGCTGTTGTTTTTAAAATGCTTGAGGTTTCTTATGTTTGAATATTTTGTTTCCCTGAGTGGCTCTGGGGCAACTCAGTTAGATGGGTGACTACTTCTTCTTCTTCTTCTTCTTCTTCTTCTTCTTCTTCTTCTTCTTCTTCTTCTTCTTCTTCCTCCTCCTCCTCCTCCTCCTCCTCCTCTTCCTCTTCCTCTTCCTCTTCCTCTTCTTAGCTTATAAATTGTATCCCATCTAGTCCAGCATTCTGTTCTCAAAGAAGTGGCCAACCAGATACCATATTTTGACCATAAGACGCACCCAGTTTTTGGAGGAGAAAAACAAGAAAAAAAATATTCTGAATTCCAGAAGCCAGGACAGCAAGTGGGATCGCAGCTCAGCGATCCTGCTTCCTGTCTTGGCTTATGGGATAGCCACACGCAGCCTCTCCCCGGCAGCGGGATAAAGGCTCCTGTTGCCCGGGAGAGGCTCCCTTTAAAGAGTGTGTGGACCGTGTGTGTGGCTCTTTAAAGGGAGCGCTGAACAGAGCCTCCCACCTGCATTTGCTCCATAAGACGCACACACATTCCCCCTTACTTTTTAAAAGGGGAAAAGTGTGTCTTATAGAGCGAAAAATATGGTAGTTTTAGGAAACCCACAAGCAAGACCTGAGTGCAACACTTTCTGCACTAGTGGCTTCTGGCAACTGGCATTCAGAAGAATACAGTGTACAGAATACAGAATACAGAATACATTCAGAAGAATACAGTGGTACCTCGGGTTACAGACGCTTCAGGTTACAGACTCCGCTAACCCCAGAAATAGGACCTTGGGTTAAGAACTCTGCTTCTGGATGAGAATAGAAATTGTGCGGTGGCTGCACGGCGGCAGCGGGAGGCCCCATTAGCTAAAGTGGTACCTCAGGTTAAGAACAGTTTCAGGTTAAGAACGGACCTCCAGAATGAATTACGTTCTTAACCAGAGGTACCACTGTACTGCCATCACGACTGCACACACACATACATATACAGTGTGGCATGTTCCAACCTGATTAAAGTATTTAAGAGTTTCTCCATAAATATAATTAAGACCTTGAAGAAAGGCTGTTTTGTTTCAAAAAATGCATTTCTAACATAAAATCTCAAACCTGCACATGCAGAACAAAAGTGAAGTATATTGAAACCTGACCATAATTTGATTAACACTTGTCAGTTTAGAAGAGTGTGGGGAACAAGCTTCAGTCCTTTGGGGAATGTACAAAACATACGAAGGCAGAGGCAGTGCCAGTGCGAGGGGATCAGAGCAATAAGTTCTCTCAAGCAATCACTGTAAATGAAAATGTTGACAGCTTATTACCGAACTCTCCAAAGGTTGTTAATACTGTTTTCAGTAATTTTATGCAGGGCTGGATGAGCCTCGAGTCAGGGGAGCGATGAAGGACAATGAGCATTGTCTGGGATATTCAACCTTGCTCAAAAACAACACAGGTTATACTATAAAGAGGAGGCTAGAGAGATTGCATGAAAAAAAGTTAGCGGCTTTAGTCAAAAGTTAGATTTTCAATGAAGTGACATGTCATTTTGATATTTCTTTCTTTGAAATAATTCAAAGTTGAACTGGACCTATTGTTCGTATGGTGTAGTGGTTAAGAGCGGTAGACTCGTAATCTGGTGAAGCCGGTTCGATTCCCCACTCCTCCACATGCAGCTGCTGGGTGAGCTTGGGCTAGTCACACTTCTCTGAAGTCTCTCATCCTCACTCAACTCACAGAGTGTTTGTTGTGGGGGAAGAAGGGAAAGGAGAATGTTAGCCACTTTGAGACTCCTTCTGGTAGTGATAAAGCGGGATATCAAATCCAAATTACTACTACTACTACTACTCCTCCTCCTCCTCCTCTTCTTCTTCTTCTTCTTCTTCTTCTTCTTCTTCTTCTTCTTCTTCTTCTTCTTCTTCTTCATATAACCAGCTTGAGAAACCTTGCTACTTTTTTGGGCTTCCCTTGAAATTCCTCAGATTTTTCATGACAATTCTTCAGATTTTCCCCTCCCCACCTGCTTTGACTTACAGCTGAGCCAAACTGTGTTCCCTCATTTCTGACCTCCCTGTATGGGTTGGAACTCAGCGTGACTTACTTCTGAGTAGACACGCGTTTGGATTGTACTGAAAGCCTGAGGAAACAGGTTGAGATTTATTGGGGAGGGGGGGAGTTACCCTCTCTAAAGTTATTTCACAGTAGTTGATAGTAATCTCCAAAAAAGGATCAATATTTCCCTTCACTGTGCTGATTGAGTTAGCCTTCTATCCACAAACAGTAGGAGATAACACAGTCAGCTGCTGAGTCCAAGGAAGCCATAAATGATCCAATGTGTCCATTAAGATGTATTGATTTTCTGCCCATATGCATTTGGAAGCAGGAAATGATTCTACAGTACAACTTTCAGGATGTTCTATGTTTCCACAATGAGATGAACTCAGTTTCCTCATGCAAGTACATATATCCTAATATCACGGCTTTTGATATAAATGGAACTGTATGTCATGTCACACCAAGAAAGATGGCAGTTTAGCGGCATGCACCAACCAGAATATTAGGATCCCATTTCAACCCTTCACAAAACAGCTCCACATGATCCAAAGTCCTTCATAAGCAGCTTGATTCAGCTCAGGGTCCAAAGCTCATTTGGGGGTGGGGATTTGGTTTTCACCTACCTCATAGCAATCGTCACAACTTTGTAAGGCGGATAAAATGTAAAGGTACCCCTGACCATGAGGTCCAGTCGCGGATGACTCTGGGGTTGCGGTGCTCATCTTGCTCTATAGGCCGAAGGAGTCAGTGTTTGTCTGCAGACAGTTTTTCCGGGTCATGTGGCCAGCATGACTAAGCCGCTTCTGGTGAATCAGAGCAGCGCACGGAAACGTTGTTTACCTTCCCACTGGAGAGGTATCTTATTTATCTACTTGCACTTGACATGCTTTCAAACTGCTAGGTTGGCAGGAGCTGGGACCGAACAATGGAAGCTCACCTCGTCATGAGGATTCGAACCGCCAACCTTCTGATTGGCAATCCATTGGGTAATCAAAGGTCTTGGTTGGAGGAGAGGTTGCAGTTTCCTCCTATCCCTCCATGGCTAAGGGTATCCTGTTAAATGGATCTGGGAGGAGTAATAATAATAATAATGTATTTTTATTTATACCCCGCTCTTCCCGGTTTAAAAAATGGCCTCAGGGCGGCTAACAGCAAATATAAAACATTGATTAACAGCAAATATAAAACATTGACTTAGAAACAGTATAAAACACAACATAATTGCAGCATCAATGTCAATAAAATTCTAAAAGTCAGGGGTCATTTTTTTGGGGGGGGGACCCCAGTCAGTAAACATCAAATGATCACCTGGGCTAACTGGCCAAGTTGGTCCTACTAGGGCCAGCAAGGACACCAGGGAGGAGTTTAAATGTGGGGTCCCAGAAGGGTTTCTTCATAGAAAAGGAAAGGGAAAAGGGAATAGAGGATCAGGCTTCAGTGGTACCTCGGGTTAAGAACTTAATTCACTCTGGAGGTCTGTTCTTAACCTGAAACTGAGCCATGGTTAAATGCCATGAAGGCTGAACTTGATTCTTTTAAGAGGAACAAGACATGGGAACTAGTTCCAGGCCTGCCCAGGCCACAAAAGGTTTAGAATGTTCAGTTATTGCAATAGTTTTTCATTGTTAATTTTCTACATTTTTAAAAAATCGCCATGGTATTTAACAATAATATCTTATGTCCTTTAGAGGAGAAATTGTGAGTTGTATAGTTTTAAATACCCAACATCATCCTTGGCTTCACTCAATTTTGTTTATAACACTCTTCCATTTTCTTCTAGTTGTGAGCGTTGGGGATGGGAAGGGGCCTCACAAGTGGAGTAGCTTAGAGCCTCTCTTCATCTAAATCTGGCCCTGCAAGAAGGAGCCATGAAGTCCAAGTAGACAGAGGCTGCAGTTCCTGTCGCTTGCCCAGGGCTCCCAGATGAATTGGACATGTCCTAAATGAAAGGCCTCTTCTATAACCACCCCTTACATCTCTTAGAGTTGATTCAAGAAAATGAAGGCCTTTGGATAAGAACGCTGAGGAACCAAGCTGTTTAAAGCATGTACTTTCATGAAGCAAAAACAAGGCGTCTCAATGAAATGGCAGCCAACTCACATAAAGACTTGTTTGATATTTATTTTTTTAAGACTAGCTGCACTTGCTTGATCATGTAAATGCTGAAAGATCTTTTATGGCAAGCTGCACAAACAATTGCCCTCTATCAAAATATCAGATGACCTTCCTTTTTATGGTGGTCTTGTTAAGTACCACTAAACATACTTGTGAATAAGCATATACAGTACAGGACGGTGGCAGGAAGAATAACAGTGTCATCTAAATGCTAATCAGTGAATAAAGCTAATCTGGCCACAACATTTTGCCAGGATTTTTCACCATTATTCAACAGAAGCCACCGCCTGAGGTTCTGGTTTAGCTTTGGTTTATTGGTATAAAAACTTGTATAAGTTAGGATCATCAAGTAATTCCTTTTACTTGGGAGGAAGATACCAGGGGAATATGTAATAGCATTGTTTCAATAAATATTTTTTCTAGGAAAAATTCTCTCAAGAGCTTTCTAAGAGCAAAGGCTTTTACAAAAAAATGAATAGAAGTCTGTTGCTAGAGCCATAGCAGTACCCAAACATTTTAATATTCCCATTCAGTCCTTTTTTGGGATCAGGAAATGACATTAAAAAGCTGTGCTCAATGTTTCATAAGGACATTGTGGTAGAAGATGTTTTAGTTTTAACCCCTTTCCTAATAGTTCCCTAATACTAAATTATATTTTTTTCACTGCAGCTGAAAACACATAGAGCTAACATTTTAAGAGAATTTTTTTATATTGCACCTCCCCCCAATATTTCTTTCTGGGTGAACACAACCCATTTAGGCATGTCAGCATAAATGTCAGTAGTGTGGCTGTAGCTGGGTGGGCTTTGGGAAGGTGGTGGGAGAGCTCTTGGACCCTGTTAGAGCATCATGCCTCGCTCAAGCTGGGCAGAAACTTTCTGGGGTTTGGGAAGGAGGCACCAGACTTTAATACTATAATTAACCTGGAACATTTAGGGGACTAGACTTGTCTCCTTAGTCCACTGACCACACACCACTGATAAATGTGGTTAGCGTTCATCTCTCAATGTGCAATATTTCGATTGCTCTTACTGTGACTCTCATGTATGGATTCAGGAGAAATGTCGTTCAGTTCACATTTTAATATAATAATCCCTAATACTGAAACAACAACAACAACAGCAGCTTATTTATACCCCTGCCATATGCCTGGATTTCCCACTCTGGGCGGCTCCCAGCAGAATATTGAAAATATGGGGGGGAAATCGAACATTAAAAACTTCCCAAACATGACTGCCTTCAGATGTCTTCTAAAAGTCAGATAGTTGTTTATTTCCTTGACATCTGATGGGAGGGTGTTCCACAGGGTGGGCACCACTACTGAGAATGCCGTCTGCCTGGTTCCCTGTAACCTCACTTCTTGCAGGGAGGAAACTGCCAGAAGGCCCTTGGAGCTGGACCTCAATGGGGGTGGAGACAATGTTATCCAACAAAGCTCACACTTCTCTGAATTTTGTGGTGCGGTTCTCTGAAGAAATGATATGTACAAAACTCTGTATATTTGGGGAAATTGTTCATGGAAATACAGGTTACTGAAAACAGCATGCAAAAATGCATAGTAAGAGAAATATGCACTAAAATGCTGAGAATTCTTCAAGAGTCTTCTTTTTTTTTTTTAAGCAAATGGATATGGAACTGTGGAGAATTTGACTTTAGGTTTGATAAACGAGATACAGAGAATCTGAAACAGAAAGATTTTTCCATACCTGATCTCTTCTGCTGCCCATTCACTCCATTTGGAGCTACCATAGTCTGCTTAAGATTTCATTGTCCATAAGTAGACTTGAACCAAAACGTTTCTGAAGAGGAGCTGGAGATCTTTTTTCTTGAACCACTGCATTCATTTAGAAGACGGTAGGCTTCCTGGGAGTCAAGTATCTGTAACATTTTTCCTTACTTGGAATCATCCTACCATTGGCTCTCATGGATAGCTGGTTTCAAGCCTAATTTCTATGTGAGGGTATTTTCAGAGGGGCTGGGTTGTATGGGGAGGGAGAAGTTAACCCTTCCCACTTTAGATGATGCCCCAAATTGTTCTCCACAGGACATTTGGGGAGGGCTTACAGGTTGCATTGGGGTCGGCGAGGGTGGCGCTGTGGTCTAAACCACTGAGCCTAGGGCTTGCTGATTGGAAGGTCAGCGGTTCGAATCCCTGTGATGGGGTGAGCTCCCGTTGCTCGGTCCCTGCTCCTGCTAACCTAGCAGTTTGAAAGCATGTCAGAGTGCAAGTAGATAACTAGGTACCCCTCCGGCGGAAAGGTAAATGATGTTTCCATGCACTGCTCTGGTTTCTCCAGAAGCAGCTTAGTCATGCTGGCCACATTACCCAGAAAAACTGTCTGCGGACAAATGTCGGCTTCCTCACCCAGTAAAGCGAGATGAGCACTGCAACCCCAGAGTCGTTCACAACTGGACTTAACTGTCAGGAGTCCTTTACCTTTACCTTTTTTTATCTGTTGCATTGGGTCGGCAGTCTGAGATTTCCCCTTCCCCTTTCAATAAAGGGAGAGAGATTTCCTTACGGAGCCATCAAGAGCAAAATGGCTTCTCTGTGCCCTGCCATGTTTCTTTTGCCTATCCAACCTAAAGATAGAAGTACAGTGGTACCTCAGGTTAAGTACTTAATTCGTTCCAGAGGTCCATACTTAAACTGAAGCTGTTCTTAACCTGAAGCACCACTTTAGCTAATGGGGCCTCCTGCTGCCGCTGTGCTGCTGGAGCACGATTTCTGTTCTCATTCTGAAGCACTATTTCTGGGTTAGCGGAATCTGTAACCTGAAGCGTATGTATCCTGAAGCGTATGTAACCTGAGGTACCACTGTAACAGAAAAATGATATTTAGTTTGGGCTAATATAATAAGAGTCACTGAAACATATCTACTAATACATCACAATACCCCTGCTGTTAAGCAGACAGGTGATTAAAAAGCAAAACAACAAAAATGGTGTCATGGTAGCAGCTGAAAAGGCTGTGAAGGCAAGAAAAGAGGCATGAAAAGGATAAGGTTTTGGAAGCCTTTTGACCCACCCCCTACCCCCTGAGAACATCTTTCTCATACCAAATCTATTTGTTGGACAATATCCAACCCTGTTTAGTTCCTTCTCTCTCTTTTACCCTCTTTTTAATTACAGTTCTAAATTATTTAATAAATCATGACTAGATTTCATATTCTTTCCAGGGCTGCATGAAAATTTGATTTACCTCATAAACTTATTTAAACCTTGTAATATTTTAAATAAAATTAGACTGGGGAAAGATATCCCCCAGTTCTGTGACAAGAAAAATATGTGCAAATGAAACTGAAAGAAAAACAGTGTTTACTGTAGAATGTAATTTAAACCATTCTCTAGTCTCATGTTAATTATGGATGAACAGGAAAAAAAGTATAAAACTAAGAACATATTTAGCAGGAAGGACCAGTTATCAAGGTTTTTGTATTCATTGGGACATGAACCATTTTACCATTCTTTTGTGCAGCATGGGGCCATGAAACAACCAGCATCCTCTGCAATCTTTTTTACATTTATATCCTAACTTTCCTCCAATGAGTTCTAACCATTTTAAACTCACAGCAACTCTGTGAATTAGTTTAAGCTGAGAGAGAGAGAAACTGGCTGAGTTGGGATTTGAACCCTGCTCTTTCAAGCCCTAGTCCAACACTCTGGTCTCTTCCCCATGCTGGCTCCCATTTTTAATTATGTCACTGTAGAAATACCCAGTAGACAGAATATGGTGAAAGGCAGAGTGCCCAACAGGAAGAAATGAAAACGTATTTGGATCCAGCAAATGCCAGCTGGATGCCGTCCTCCACTGTCTGTGAAATTGAAAGCTGGTGGGATGTGAGCACCCTGTATGTAAGTGACAGCAGAGAACATCTCTGAACGTGATGATGTTTGGAGACACTTCAATGCCCTTAAAGAGAGACGGGTGTCAAAGGTGTATGTGGGTGCTCTGTACCCAGGCCTACTAACAGAAGGTTCATCTCTCTTCCCCTCACCCCCTCTCATTTTGCTTGAGAAAGGTACCAGAGACAAGGCTGGAAGTGGGAACACAAAAGTGTTACAAACATATGCTTGTGTTAGTTAGTAGTTATTTTATAGCCTAGTGGTTATAGAGGTGAGGCCCTTTTTCATGTGCTTCTTTCATGGGAGCTTTAGAAGGTGGTAGCATAAGAACGGGCCTTTTCAGCGTTGGCCTTCCATTTGTAGGTATACCTGGAATCACATTTTCTTGGTTTTAAGCACCAGGAAAATTCTTTTCTTTTTTCCTGGGCTTTTGGCCTCTTCTTCTTCTTCTTCTTCTTCTTCTTCTTCTTCTTCTTCTTCTTCTTCTTCTTCTTCTTCTTCTTCTTCTTCTTCTTCTTCTTCTTCTTCTTGGCTATTGTGGCCTCTTTCAGTGTGGTATAATTTGAAGCCCTGCCTCTTGAATTGTGGTTTACTTTAGTCTTCTATTTGATTTTTGTGTTTTGCTTTACCTCCAAAAATGTACTCTTCCATTGTCTCCCAAGGCAGATGGATGCCAAAAACAACATGTTTTTTATGTTTTTATTGTTGTTTTTAATTGCTTTTTTGCTTGCAAGAAATTGCTTGCAAGAAAAGTGATTCATAGTAATTATAATACTAATAATAAATTGTCCAAACCCAGAGTTCTGATCTGAGAATTAGAGGCTGAGAAAGGAAGATGAAGGACTTCTTGCCCCATCTATTAATCTACACTTCACAGTATCATCTCTCATCTCTCACTCCCACTATAACCACCCTCCTTCTGGCCCTTTGTGAATATCATAAAGCAATGCTTTTCATTTCCTGTTCCGTGCGACAACTTCACAGCAATCAACACATTCAACTAATTTCTAAATAAAATACACTCTTTAGGGCAGAATTTAGCCATCCTATTCATTTCAGTGGGATTTCCACACAGACACTCTTTTCCCTTGAAATAAATGGGACTTGAAATTTTTTAACTGTTGGATGGATCGTGCCCATTGCCAATTATTTGTGAACGGAAGTTTAGTGTGCGTGTGTTTGGCAATATCGAGGTTTGAAATTGGCAGCATTAAAGAGGGCTTAGAGGCCGAGATACGAATCTCCTCTTTCCTGATGGAAGCGTAATTTCAGCACTCAACTCTCTGCAGAATGTCAAGCTCTCAATGTCATCCATGTCACTATTAAATCTTTCTTTAGTCCAGACAGCAGCAGAAGCAGCCCTAGGGTTGCTTTCCTCAAAAATCACCAGTGACTCAGTGCTTGACTTGAAGTTAAGGGAGATAATAGTAACTGGACATGTCGAAACATAACTCCATCCCTGAAAACGACAATGAATGGAATTGCTGGGCTGCATCCAGCCATGTCACCCAGAGTGTTTATGTATGCCTGCGGTGGGCAAAGGGCATTTGAGAGGTTGTGTTTTCTTTCCGTGAAGAGGAAATGCTTGACAGAGGATGGGTATCTGTCTAGAGTTGAAGGGGCTTTTCTTTTGGGCCTGTTTGCTTTAATCTCTGAAGACAGCTTGCTTCTTTCTCTACTCAAGTTCCGCCTGCAATTACCATGCCTCAGGGGTGAGAAACTTTTGGCACATGGGTGGCATATGTATCTACCTCTTAGAGTTCTCCAAGACCACATCTCCTCTCCCAAGGAGCCACTTTCTGCAACCTATTTGAGTGATTTTGTTCAGCTGGAATGTGTCCTTGAACTGTGATAATGTTCTTTCCTTGCCTGCAGAGACGATGAAGAGAAATGTGTGGGAAAGGGAGAGATGTCAGAGAGAGAGTTTTGGAAGGGATATTTTTTAAATTTATTTACTACCCCATAGCAGAGTTGGTACATTAAAACTTGGTTAGACCTTTACCCACCTTTAAAAATGCAAATACAACATGATGGCTAATAACTGTTAGTGAATTCAAAATATATGAATAAGCCACTTCAAAATGATATATATATCATACAACACATCTCACAACATATACAAGTAACTACAAGTTGTTCTATGTATCAGAGTCAAACAAAGAATCAAACAAATCAATGAATAGTGAGGAATGCCAAGCCGTCTCTCAAAGGAAAACGTCTCACAAAAGTCTCAAAGGAAGACGTCTCTCCAAAGTCTCAAAAGGACAGTATATCTGGAATAGTTCAACTGTTTCGAAATAAAGTCTTCATCAGGGAATAATTATCAATGAAATATTCATACTAGTGGGGAACATGCTAGTGGATCAGTGCTCACTGGACCCAGTTTGACTCTGATACATAAATCAACTTGTAAAAAGGTAAAGGTAAAGGGACCCCTGACGGTTAGGTCCAGTCGTGGACGACTCTGGGGTTGCGGCTCTCATCTCGCTTTACTGGCCGAGGGAGCCAGCGTACAGCTTCCGGGTCATGTGGCCAGCATGACTAAGCTGCTTCTGGAGAACTGGTGTGCAATTGTACACTTGGACTGCAAAGCCACTCACCTGGGAGTAAGCCCCATTTAACTGAATGACTTACTTCTGAGAAGACACATGGAGGATTATGCTGTTAATTAATATGCCAGACATGCCTGAAGTATGCATAAGAACAAGCTTTGTACAAAACAATTTCTGTATCTTTTTCCTCCATATTCTTTGATCCCCTCCTGAAAAAAGCGGTAGGCTCTTGACCTTTATTTCTGCAGAAAGACAAATTATGTTTTGTTTATGTACTTCACAGCACAATATCTTATTGTCCGTAGTTAATCCAGAATGCCACTAGCCAAGGTATTTTGCCTTCACACTGAGCCATATCTTTCTTCAGTTCATTGAAAAGTCTGAGTGCTTTGGGGACAGAAGAAATGCCTTTTGACAGATGTCTTGACCAAGCGATAATGAAAAGGTCACACTGTATAGAAGCATTTGTCTAGATTTCTAAGGCTTGTGTGCTGGAAATTAGATTCAATTACATCTAATTAGAAACACCGAGTCCTGAACTGTAGTCGAGAAGCCGTAAAACACTTAAATCAAAATGATTGTACATGATCTCTCTTCAAACGCCTCACCTATTAAAGGATAGCATCCCATCAATGTGTACAGTTCAGGCTGAGGTTTAATAGCTTCTTACCTTTCGCTAAAGATCAAGGTCAGGGATCTCAGACGTTCCTATTTTACAGGGCTTTGGGGGCATTTTCAACCATTTATTACAGCAGGACGAGTTGATTGTGATTGAATGCCAGAATAAAAGTACATTGCAACCGGCCCCTCAGAGCAGGCCTCCATTAGAACTCACAAGCAGCAAGCATCCACCAAGACTAACAAATGAGTTATTTTCAAGCAATAGCTTTTCGTTATTCCTTCCTCCACAGTAAGTGATTAAAGACTTTGCCCTTGTCAACACCAGTTGTTTACTGCATGCCAGCACTGACTGGAGGCATCTGTAATATGCCTTTGATTGACGTCCTCTGGAAATATACATGGGAAACAGCATTGTCATGCTGAAAGCTTATATCGATTGAGGTAAACGACAGCTCTCCTCAATTAAGTCAAGGGGTAGTTTGCAGTTGCAGATTCTGTGGGCAAATACAAGACCGTGCAGTTGTCTGCCAATAGACTGAAACCGTTCACTTAGGAAATGATATCCAAATATATACCTGAAGGAGCGTCTCCACCCCCATCGTTCAGCCCAGACACTGAGATCCAGCGCCGAGGGCCTTCTGGTGGTTCCCTCATTGCGAGAAGTGAGGCTACAGGGAACCAGACAGAGGGCCTTCTCGGTAGTGGCGCCCGCCCTGTGGAACGCCCTCCCATCAGATGTCAAAGAGATAAAGAATTACCTGACATTCAGAAGACATATGTAATGCTGTACTGTTTTTAACACTGATTGGGAGCCGCCCAGAGTGGCTGGGGAAACTCAGCCAGATGGGCGGGGTATAAATAATAAATTTATTATTATTATTATTATTATTATTATTATTATTATTATTATTATTATTATATGTTGTATTCATAACAGAGAGAGAGATCATCAGAACCAGTCAAGGCGGTGAAGGTCCTGTGTGAGTGTCTGGAGGAGGTTGGAGGATGGATGGCGGCTAAGAGATTGAGGTTTAATCATGACAAGATAGAAGTACTGTTTTGGGGGGACAGGAGGCGGTCAGGTGTGGAGGACTCCCTGGTCCTGAATGGGGTAACTGTGCCCCTGAAGGACCAGGTATGCAACCTGGGAGTCATTTTGGATTCACAGCTGTCCATGGAGGCGCAGGTCAATTCTGTGTCCAGGGCAGCTGTTTACCAGCTCCACCTGGTACGCAGGCTGAGACCCTATCTGCCCATAGACTGTCTCACCAGAGTGGTGCATGCTCTAGTTATCTCCCACTTGGACTACTGCAATGCACTCTACATGGGGCTACCTTTGAAGGTGACCTGGAAACTACAACTAATCCAGAATGCGGCAGCCAGACCAGTGACTGGGAGCGGCCGCCAAGACCACATAACACCAGTCTTGAAAGACCTACATTGGCTCCCAGTTCATTTCCGAGCACAATTCACAATGTTGGTGCTGACCTTTAAAGCCCTAAAATGGCCTCGGTCCAGTATACCTGAAGGAGCGTCTCCACCCCCATCGTTCTGCCTGGACACTGAGCGCCGAGGGCCTTCTGGACGTTCCCTCACTGCGAGAAGCCAAGTTACAGGGAACCAGGCAGAGGGCCTTCTCAGTAGTGGCACCCGCCCTGTGGAACACCCTCCCACCAGATGTCAAAGAGAAGAACAACTATCAGACTTTTAGAAGACATCTGAAGGCAGCCCTGCTGAGGGAAACTTTTAATGTTTGATGGATTACTGTATTTTAATACTTTGTTGGAAGCCACCCAGAGTGGTTGGGGAAACCCAACCAGATGGACGGGGTATAAATAATAAATTATTATTATTATTTTAACAGGGACAGCCAACATGGGGCCCTCAAGATGTGGCTAGACTCCAATTCCCATCGGTCTCAACCAATATGGTCACATGTCATTAGATTTGTAGTCCAATGATTTCTGGAGGGCTCCATTTTGCTTAACCCTGAGTTTATAGCATTATGATCAGCATAAAAACCAATGAAAATATCTATACTGAATAAAGTATTTTGCCTCTTAAAACAAATGGTGATTCAGTTTACCATGTGGATCCATATTCTAGGTACATGTAGCTGTTAAAGTCTGAATGAGGCAAGTTCTGTAGAGCACATGATTCCATCTTCATCAGCTTTCCCTTTGCTTTTAGCCCAAATCAAAGAGCTGGCGCTACCTTTGAAGCCTACAAGTAATATGAGATCAGGAGATCTTAAGGACATTCCTCTCTTCGCTATCAACCTGCCCATTAATTTAAGTCTCCATGTGTGGTCCTAATCCATGACCGAGCTGCCACTATCTTGTCACAGTAGGGTGGCCACATGGAGAAGGCCTTTTCGTTCATTGCTGCCGGAGCCTGAGCTCCCTTCATCTGGAAGCCCGCTTGCTTCATTGCTTTGCAAATACTTTAATATTCCTGGAAACGTTTGAAGGCCAAAAAAAATGGCCATAACTGAAGTGGCTGCAACCCAAAGTCATCTTCCCTCTTTCATAGCTAAAAGGGATTGAGGTACAATTTTCAGTGAGGAACTTGGTGGAGTTCTTCAGTGCTCTATCAAGTAGCCTGTTCCAATTTTCTGATGTGCTTGAGTGTTTTATTGAGTATTGTAAAGATCTCCATTTGCTCTCCAAAGCAATAAATTGAACATTTTGGGGGGTGGGGGTGGGGAGGTGCTCAGAGATACATCACCAAGCTATTGAATAGTTTTCACCATTGAGTAGAATGCAAAATCTTTTCCAAAAGTCACACATACATGGTTCTCTCTCAACAGAGACTCAATGACAGGTAGATTAGATGATTCCATTGCAAATTTTATTTCAAGTGGAATTTGTCAGTTTCTAATTTTATTTCTTGACACTCTTTTCAATATGTCTATTGAGATACCCTCAGTATTCTGAATAAGTTTTGTCTACAAGGGAGACTCCAAACTGACTTTGAATTTTCATTTGGGGGGAATGTTGCTGGCACTCATAATACCATGTGACACTCCTGCCCCTTCATTTCAAATGGAACTGATATCTGAAGAATCTCTAACCTCCCTGAAGATGTTATTGGTGACTGTCATCAGGTTATGAAGTCAACTGGATCTTAAATATTCTCAATTACAACAGAACTCCTGTGGAAGTACCTATGACATTCACATGAGTGATTGAATTCATAATGACTTCACTCAGTTACTGTGAATACTAGATAAGCTATTAAAATAAATTGCGTATGTATTCACACTGCATGATGAGGGTGGCTGTGTGAGCAGAAATGTAATCATGCCCTTGCTGGAAACCAAAAGAGTCTTCATAAACCAATTGTTTATGCACCAGACAAAGAGTTAGATTAGCATATTCACCCAGGCATTGAAAAGAGCAGGACATGCTGATTAACTCCTGTGACGTTGACAAAGGTAGGCAGACATGCATCTATTTTTGTATCAAATAGATCTTGTGAAAAACCACACAGCTGGCTGGCTGGCCTCCTGCAAGTATCCCTGACTTCCAAACATTGTGTGCATCCATTTGAGGGAGGTTAATACAAGAGTGGTTCTCCTAGGACTGCTGTCCTCTCTTGACTGATTGCAACCTAAAATAAAGTTATAGGTACAGATAAGAATATAAAAATGGCCTTAGGCTTTGAGTTATGACTACTTCCAGAAGGCAGGGTAGAAGCCCCTTAAAAAAAGAAGCACTCTCTGTTGTGTAATATGGAACGACAGCTATCTTTTAGCAAGTTGTGTTGCAAGACTGATGCACGTTGGAGAGTTGCTTTCCATCCATTGTTTTATCAGCTTTGTTATAACAATTCCTTCTTGTGTGGCATTCTACATGTCAGCCCATGTTAGCATTGGCAAAGCCCAATACAAAGATAACCTCAATGCATTCATATATCCCTTAACACCAAGAGTGCTTTTGGGCCATGTTTTATGCCTGCACATGTGAGCATCGAAAGAGATGCAGAGGAAATGACGAGCCTGAAAGTGTGACAATCTGCACACACTCTGGTTCTTGAATTTCTTCTAGTTAAAACTGGAATTCGGGATAAGTGGAATGTGAGGCAGGCTGAACTAAGAAAGCAAGAAAGGAATTGAAATGACCATCATGGAGTAGTCTTATCAGCATGGATTGGATCTGAAACATGGGGGTCACATATGTCTGCTACAGTGGTACCTCGTGTTACGTACTTAATCCTTTCCGGAGGTCCATTTGTAACAGGAAACCATTCTTAACATGAAGCACGCTTTCTCTAATGGTGCCTCCCACTGCTGCCGCGCTGCCAGAGCACGACTTCTGTTCACAACAAGGTCACAACAAAGGGCATCTACTTCTGGGTTAGCAGAATGCGTAACCCACAGCATTTGTAAGGGGGATGGTATGTAACACGAGGTACCACTCGCTTTAGACGTACCTGTATTTCCAAAGGGAAGTCTCTCCTGGAAGGAAGAGAGGTAAAAAAAATAAATTGGAAACATCTAATATCTTAGCATTTTCTGGCTCTGAAGCTACATTGAAAGACTTCTTCTTTGGTGATCACTCGTAGCCGAGTAAGATTGTCTTCCATAAACACGGTTTTAACATTGAGTCCATAAGTGACTGTGGAGGCCAGTTCTGGATCCACACGTCCTTCCACAGTGGGGACATTGGTTTCCGGGCAGGAGTTGATCATGGTGTGGTTTTGCCAAGCGTGCCTTCCTCTTAGCACATTTCTCCCATTTGTCCTGAGTTCGAGTGTCTTCAAAGCCCATGACACCTTTGGTAAAGGCTGTTCTCCAACTGGAGCGCTCGCAGGCCAGTGTTTCCCAGTTGCCAGCATTTATATTACATTTTTTTTAGATTTGCCTTGAGACAGTCTTCAAATCTCTTTTGTTGACCACCAGCATTATGCTTTCCATTTTTAATGGAATAGAGTAGTTGCTTTGGAAGATAATCATCAGGCATCCGCACAACATGACCAGTCCAACAAAGTTGATGTTGAAGAATCATGGCTTCAACCCTGGTGATCTTTGCTTCTTCCAGTACACTGATATTAGTTCACCTGTCTTCCCAAGTGATGTGTAATTTTTTTCGGAGACACCGTTGATGGAATCTTTTGAGGAGTTGGAGATGGCATTTATAAGTGGTCCATGTTTCACAAGCATACAATAAGGTTGGTAGTACAATACTTTCAAAGACACCTAACTAGGAAACTAGGGGTGAGTGGGTAAGGGGGGGTTCTATATTTATTTTCCCTCTGAATAAAACTTTTCAGTTGTGGCTTCTGATAAGGAATCTTGGGAACTGTGGTTCGTTAAGGAAGCTAAGAATTGTTAGCATGACCCTATTTCACTTGCAGAGTTACAGTTCTCAAGAATGGTTCATTTAACAACCAGCCCCTTTCCCAAGGAATTCTGGGAACACTAATCTTTCCCAAGCTTTATAAAATTTTGAGATGAAAATACATTCTCACAAAGGGATTTAAGACTGTCTATTAAAGAAACTTGTAGGTTAGAGTTTTGCTTTGAAATTTCCTTTCTCTAAAAGGTTTTCTGATTCCAAACCCATCAAAGCAATTTCTGATTAGCATACTGTACCTAGACTTTGAAGGTGCAATGCTTATTAAACCTTGGTTATGGACACATTCCATTACAGTCATTCTCTCACTTTAATGTTATATTAAGTTGTTACTCATCAAAGGTGGCGTTTTGATTGTTCTCAGATTCTCATGGTGTTTGATACTTTCCCCCCACTTCCAAAGAACGGAGGGGGCTACCTCTTCACGTTTGCTGCTTAAGGTTTGTGCTGAAACTGACATTAAAGCAACAACCACCAAAATAGCCAATGTTTGTTTGCATTCTGTCTGTAACTTTACATTGTGAGTGCTCTTTGTGGGATCACACATGCTGCTACAGTTCCCAGAGATCTTACTGGCATACAGGGGCTGGCCTGCCTCTCAGTGTTAATTTTTGGAGGCTTATGCCCAGCCTCAGTAATCAGGTTTCTTGCTGGGAGTTGGGACCAGCCCCATTTATAAATAAGGGGTGGAGCCAACAATAGCCAGCTCCTGCCAACCTAGCAGTTTGAAAGCACACCAGTGCAAGTAGATAAATAGGTACCATTGTGGCGGGAAGGTAAACAGTGTTTCTGTGCACTCTGGTTTCCGTCACAGTTTCTCATTGCACCAGAAGCGGTTTAGTCCTGCTGGCCACATGACCCGGAAAGCTGTCTGTGAACAAACACCGACTCCCTTGGCCTGAAAGCGGGGTGAGTGCCACAACCCCATAGTCGCCTTTGACTGGACTTAACCATCCAGGGGTCCTTTACCTTGCAGAACTAGAATAATATCCAAAATGCTATGATACAGAATTAGGGGTGAACTGGTCTTTCTTTCACAGACTAGAGTCTGTGTCATTTGCATACCAATCTGCTGTTTTCTTTTATTAGCTTACTTTTCATGCGGCACACATTTTTGCAGGTTTTCTGCATTGAGAACTGCGCTGTGAATCTTGGAGAAGCGTAAAGTCTGAAAGATAAACTGTGTTCTGATCCATGTGTTAATATGTGGCATGTGGATCAGGTTAGTTTGCTTAAAAATGCAGACCATATGAAATCCTTACACATCTCTAGACAGGACACATTGCATGCTGCCACCATAATTGATCTGAGCACATACACACAACATAGTTTCCAGCACAAAAAAGTTGTGAGTAGCAGATGGAGATTTTTTTCATGATTATACTATTCAACAGTACATATGCAACTGCACAAGGGGGGGTCTGGGTGTTCACTTTTCCCTGCTGCAGTGTTACAAATACTGACAATGTATTCTAAGTTGCAGATTTTATTGCATTGCCCATGTGTATATCCCCCCATCTATTTAAATACATGAGTTTAGGTTAATAATATGGGAAGATTTCCTGGAAAACAAAGCAATAAGGGATTATGAATATGTGAAATGAAGCTTGTTTTTCTGCCCAGCCATGGACTGTAAAATAGTCAGTGCTCTAAAACTGCTCTGTATCATTTCCCATAATTATCAAGTGAAGGTGCATCCAGGGAAATGTACCAAGAGCAAAAATCTTGGAAGAAATCGGGTACAAGTCCAAATAATGTGTGTGCCTGAGCCATTACCGTATTTTTCGCTCTATAGGATGCACTTTTTCCCTTCTAAAAAGTAAGGGAAAATGTGTGTGCATCTTATGGAGCGAATGCAGGCTGCGCGGCTAAGCCCAAAGCCAGAACAGGGAGATGGAGCGCTGTGCAGCTCTCAGTCTGGCTGTTCTAGCTTTGGGTTAGCTGTGCAAAGCCTCTGCAGGCTGTCCCTGAAGCCAGCACAGCAAGAGGCTATCCCAGAAGCCAGATCCCTCTTGCTGTTCTGGTTTCTGGGGTTCAGAATTATTTTCTTCTTGTTTCCTCCCCCCCAAACTAGGTGCGTCTTATAGTCCGGTGTGTCCTATAGAGCGAAAAATACGGTACTTCTGCAGACACTTATCTGGAACATTTAGAAGGCATCTCTCTCTCACACCTCCATCCCACGTGAGAGTTTTTTTACAGCAAAATATATTATCAAAGGATAATGAGTGTGGGGCTGCAAGTGTGTGCATGTGGGCTGAGTGTTGAGACTGCAACGACCTCTTCTCTTTTGATGATTTGATCAAAGTTTCCTGGGTAAGGGGAGAAGAGGTTTCACCTGTTTTAGAAGCATTTTCCTTGCTCTGATTTGGTTTTGTTTGCAGTCCATGACCCCTGATTGGATGGGATCAACGATCCAGTCTAGGAAACATCGACATCTATCATCCGTCAAAACTGGCTGTTGGCCTTTGGCAAAAGCAGCACACAGCCAGATCTTATTGGCTATGTGGCCACATGACTTTGTCATCTTCGCTATATGATCCTTTGTTGTCCAGCTTCAATCAAGTAAATAGAGAAAGCAACGACAATGGTTATATATATAGTTTTTAAAAAATCAAACAAACACAAACATTCACACATTTTAGATTTGATTCCTGCCTTCCTGAAAGCACCGTTTCAGCTTAAAGATCTAAATGGGAAAACATTTGGTGCAGCTGTAATATTAAGCACTATGGTAGTTGAGAGCAATCTGCGAAATGAATATTTGGCCATTTTTCCTCCTCTCCATCTGCAATAACACATTTGCTTTCGCAGAGCAACAAAAAGCTGACAGTTAGTTTACAAAACCAGAGTGAAGTGCAATTCTTCCCTGCTCTTCTTTCTAAATGGCTGCTACATTTCTGCAGTTCTCTAGTTGCTTTCCAGAGGAGTTGGGCTAGGGATACCAGATGTCCCTGATTCCCGGGGACAGTCCCTGGATTTGCAAATCTGTCCCCGGGAAACATGGCAATGGCAGCCTCAGCAGCCCGGAGCCAGTCTGGCAGCACAGTTGACTCTGGCTGACTTCAGGAGCTGCTCACTGCCACTGCCGAAGGGGAACTGGGGACGTCCAGTGGTACAGATCTCCTGTCTCCTGCCCACTTTGTTTTGACAGATCGGGAGAGGCTTGGGTGGGCGGGCATTGCCCAGTGTTTTTTTTAAAAAAAACCTCTGCACATTTATGTTTCACAGGGTGTGAAAGAAGAGCTTTGCACCTTGCCTGGCAGAGAAACCATGCTCCTTGTGCCCCTCCTGGGCAACAGCCACCCGCCCACGACTCCTGAGCCTCCCCCGATCTGTCAGAACAAAGGGGGAAGGGGGAAGGAGATCAGGGAAGGTTGGGGAGTCACGGGCAGGTGGCACGCCGCTGCCCAGTTTTTTTAAAAAAAACTCTGTGCATTTATGTTTCACAGGGTGCAAAAGAAGGGCTTTGCACCTTTATACAATATGCATGTGTGCTTTGGCCCCGGGTCTTTTGCCTCACCATCCCCACTACTGACTCCCTGCTGCTACTCAGCTTCAAAAAATAAATCAAAAAGTGTTCCCAGGTTCATCGAAAAAAATCTGGTAACTATAAGTTGGGCTGATTTTTCACAATTGGATGTTTTTGAGGTGAAAAGTGTGGCTTTGAGGTGTGTGTGAAACTGCCCAACAACAACAACAAGCAAAAGCAACTTCCACTTCACCTCCCACAGCTCTGGCAGTGTGGAGAGCCAGTGTGGTGTAGTGGTTAAGAGCAGTGGACTCGTAACCTGGTGAACCGGGTTCGCTTCCCCGCTCCTCCACATGCAGCTGCTGGGTGGCTTTGGGCTAGTCACACTTCTCTGAAGTCTCTCAGCCTCACTCACCTCACAGAGTGTTTGTGGTGGGGGAGGAAGGGAAAGGAGAATGTTAGCCACTTTGAGACTCCTTCGGGTAGTGATAAAGCGGGATATCAAATCCAAACTCTTCACCGTCATGAAGATGTTATTGTGCCTGTGAATAGATAGGACTATGCCACAGGTTTCTTCATATTTTATTTCTACTTCATATTCTTAGTTACATTTCAAC
Organism: Podarcis melisellensis; assembly: GCF_964234715.1. Lineage (NCBI taxonomy): Eukaryota > Metazoa > Chordata > Lepidosauria > Squamata > Lacertidae > Podarcis > Podarcis melisellensis. The sequence continues at coordinate 81,697,806 of NC_138538.1, read as the reverse complement.
CACTCCAAATTCAGTGGGGCTCATCATGCTGCCAGTAGCAGCTGTTAGGGTGGGGCAGGTGGGGCTGTGCTGTGTTCTTGTTTTGGACTGCAGAAACAGGGTGGTAGCCACATAATCCAGAGTCTACAAAACATGGTATGGTGGCCCAGTATACCCAAAGGAGCGTCTCCACCCCCATTGTTCTGCCCGGACATTGAGGTCCAGCGCCGAGGGCCTTCTGGTGGTTCCCTCATTGCGAGTAGCAAAGCTACAGGGAACCAGGCAGAGGGCCTTATCAGTAGTGGCGCCCACCCTGTGGAATGCCCTTCCATCAGATTTCAAGGAGATAAACAACTACCTGACATTTAGCAGACATCTGAAGGCAGCCCTGTTCAGGGAAGTTTTTAATGTGTGACATCTTAGTGTATTTTTTGTCTTTGTGGAAGCCGCCCAGAGTGGCTGGGGAAACCCAGCCAGATGGGCGGGGTACAAATAATTTATTATTATTATTATTATTATTATTATTATTATTATTATTATTATTATTATTACAGTCCTACCTTGGGTTAAGTACTTAATTCGTTCCAAAGGTCCGTTCTTAACCTGAAACTGTTCTTAACCTGAAGCACCAGTTTAGCTAAAGGGGCCTCCTGCTGCCGCTGCGCCACCAGAGCACGATTTCTGTTCTCATCCTGAAGCAAATTTCTTAACCTGAAGCACTATTTCTGGGTTAGCGGAGTCTGTAACCTGAAGCGTATGTAGCCTGAAGCGTATGTAACCTGAGGTACCACTGTATTATAAAATGGTGTAGGCCTATGAGAGACAGACCTTCTGTGGTGCACAAAAATACTAGTACTTTTTGGGGGGTGTAATTTGCCCTTGGAAATGTGTTCTTAGACATAGCACCACCCTAACAATCCATTTTGGGCTGATATTTTATCTTGACCTTTCCCGTGCATCAGGCGGTTGTTATGCTAATGCTATCATCCTTTAAAGTCCTTCACCTTTCTTCTGCATAAAACTTATGATTCACTTTGTAATGCTAGAGGTAAGAGAAGAAAAGATGATCAGTATGTAAGGAGACGCGCATGGCGATTATGCAGATTTTATGCACTTTGAAGCAGAAATTAATAAACAGACTAGCGCTGCATCAATCTGTGAATTATGCAAGCTCCTGCTAAACAGAAATGTTTATGTCCTTTTTGTGATGACGAATGGGTCCCCCCTCATTTTCTATTGTCTAAAGAGAAATAAAAGTTTGACAGTCTTTCTGAATTATATCCAGTAGACTTTAAATGCTTAAGTACACCATTACATTAATCCTCTGAAATGCCCTGTTTTGCTAGGGGTGGCTGTCTGGGGCTCCCTTTCTTCAGACCTTCCAGACCTTTTGCCATAACAGTGCTGCCTGAAAGCATTTGCGTGTTGAGTCCCACAATTGCCACCCCCAAAAAATTCACACTTCACACATCAATTTTTGTTTAGGTTTTTGGCATAATTTTGGCCACAACTTTATTTAAATACAAAATGTGAGTGGTTGCTTAGGCATTGGTTATGACTATCTGTCCATGCCCTCAGGGACAGAGCTGGCATTCCGGACACCAACGGAAGCCAGGGTGGGAAACAAGTATTGGGTGAGAAAGTGAAGTCGGGCATCAATCTCCCACTACTCACCCTCATGTTCCTGTGGGGCTTGCACGGCCCAAGTTCAACTCCATGAAAAAGGACGAAAGAATGGCAAGCCCCTGGATTCCTTTAACGGAATTCCCATCGCATCCTTTGGAGGGGTAGGCACTTACCCCTCCAAGCACCACATTAACCAATGCCTAACCGCCAACCTTACAAGTTGTGACGATTTGCTACGCAGTAGGCGAAAACCATATGGCACCAGCCAATCAGCCAGATGGCAAAATTCCTACCAGGCCCCCGCACCACGGCGAGCGACCCCATGACAGGCATAGCAAGGTCAAGCGAACCGTAGAACCACCCCATTAAGGGGAGGGAGGGCGGGTGATCCGATGCAAAACGGCCAAGAGGACGTCTAACGTCTGTCCCCTGTATTTAAAGACTCTGACCCCTCCTCCAATTTGGCAACAGCAAATCTGCCCCAGCAACCCAATCTTAACCCCTTAAGAGGCTTGGGTCTCTCACCAATCTGCCTAGTCATGGCATGGTGGCTTGTTACCCCAACCGCAACACGTCCTCTCTGTTAGGGAGAACACGCTTTGCTGCCTGATGATGTTCCCACCCCAAAACAAGGTGCATTGTACCCAAGGCAAGCCGAGTTACTCTGGAAGCTCACAAAAAAAAAAAAAATCCCATAAGTGAAGTGAAAAAGTGAAGTGAAAAAGGAATATGAGTGTCTAAATTAATACCTTAAAAGCCAAGGTTCGAGGACAGAAATCTGGCTGAGTCTGGAATAACCTTGTGAAGTCAAAGGATAAGAAAGAGAGATTTATCTCTAGATGCTAGGATAGAGATGATACGGAAAACAGGAAGACACAATGAGAGGTAAAGGAGGTGTTGTGGGGTTGGTGGAAGCCAATGTTTGTTTTTCTCTTTAGTGTTTATATTATTAACTTGTAAGATATGGATTTATTTATTTTTGTATGTTGGTTTTTGTGTTTTGTTATTTTTCGATATTTTTCGTGTTGTTGTTGTGTGGAAAATACTAATAAAATGTATTATTTAATTTTTTTAAAAAATCACATAAGCGCCTCTCCACCTTCCTGGTAAAAAAGTCAATTGATAAATTAAATATTAGACCATTTCCTTTCCTTTTATGATGTCCTAAATCAGCTGCCTCAACCTCTGTCTAATGCTAGGGCTGGCCCCATCATGAGACATTAGACCCACTTTTTAAATGCATTTTTCATGCTCTCCCCTTCTAGGGTGGCCAGCCGCAGGGTGACTTTATGTTATAGCTATTAATTTCTCTGTTGAGAACCGAGATGGGCCAATGAGTCAACTCAGTACAGTGGTACCTCAGGTTACATATGCTTCAGGTTACAGACTCTGCTAATCCAGAAATAGTGCTTCAGGTTAACAACTTTCCTTCTGCGGCAGCAGGAGGCCCCATTAGCTAAAGTGGTCTTCAGGTTAAGTACAGTTTCAGGTTAAGAACGGACCTCCGGAACGAATTAAGTACTTAACCCAAGGTACCACTGTATGTCATTTTCATATGTTTGATAACTGGATTTCTGTAGATTTCCAAGGAGATGAGAAAGGCAGACTTGATCCTGCCCCTGATTCAAAAGTTAACAACGGCTTAAAGGCTAAACATCTGAAACTTACTTCTGTGGCAAGGAAAGATGGAGATGGTTGCAAGTGGTTTCAAGGCATGGTAGGGTTGCTTTTTCTACTGAAGACTAGGACATAAGGGAGCAATTCAACATGGTTCTATGTTGATTGTTCTGTCAGGGAAAGCTTCTCAAATGAAATGATCCCCTTCTCCTTCTTGGCCCCCGACAGTTCTAGGAGTTCTCCCAACCCCTGAGCCAACGTCAGGGATGCAAGGGGAGAAGAGATGAGGTGAGGAAAAACCCATTGTACAAGTGGAAGTCTTTGTGTGGGGTCCTGCTGATGGGACTTATTAGTTGAATCACTTGACACAAAGCGTAAATTAATAACACAGAGTCTTCTTCAGTAAAAGAATAAAAGCTTTACTGAGTTTAAAGTAAACTTGTTTGCAAATAACAGCATAGTGAACAGAAGGTTGAACTAGCTTCAGAGAATACATAGATTTACTGAGTCACACAGAGTCTCCATTGAGCACAGGCTCCACCACACAGACACACAGAGAGAGAGAGAGAGAGAGAGAGAGAGAGAGAGAGAGAGAGAGAGACTGAGACTGAGACACAGATTGAGTCTGCCTGCAAGCAGATACAATACAGTGGCACCTCTAGTTACGAACTTCATTCGTTCCGGAGGTCCGTTCTTAACCTGAAACTGTTCTTAACTAGAGGTGTGCTTTCTCTAATGGGGCCTCTTGCTGCCGCTGCGCCGCCAGCACACGATTTCCATTCTCATCCTGGGGCAAAGTTCTCAACTCGAGGTAACTCTTCCAGGTTAGTGGAGTTTGTAACCTGAAGCGTTTGTAAGCTGAGGTGTTTGTAACTCGAGATACTTGAGTCATCCTCAAGATGAGTCACAGTGATTCAGCATGCTGAATGATTCTGCAGCTTTTCAGCATTTCACAACATTTCTAGACTCCTTTACTGCTTCCGCTCTCAAATACCTTTGTCACATGACATCACTCCCTTAAAATCCAGCCTCATCTCCCCCAGCACATGCATCATTTCCACTAAGGAGAAGGTCTCTTTCTCCTTTAAAGGAATGACAAACACAGCTTTGTTTTCCCACTGGGAATGCCCAGTCCACAGTCATGAAGACAGCCATAGCATTAAGACAATCACAGCCTCACATGCAGCAGACTGCAAATCGGGCTGTACAAGTGTCAGTCCTGCTGCCCAGCACTTGCACATGGGTGCTCACTTATGCAGAATACACCAGACACCTTCTCAAACTGATAAATTGTACTGAGGTTGGTATAAAGGACTTTCCCTCCCTTCCGGCATGCTTTACTGAAATATTTCTCAGCAGAAGGAATGTGTCTTGAATTAGAGAACATAATGATCTGAAGAATAATGGAAAGCAGGGGGGAGGGATTTGAGGCATGCAAGGGCAAGATCAATCAATGGAAGCAATCGATATATCTCATTAAGAGCAGAAATATGATGATAAAATTAGCCAAGGTGGCCAGGTTCATGTCAAGAAGTGATACATTAATTGCATGGTAAAGATATTCTCAGAGGAAAGAAGAAATCTGAAACATTAATAAGTGGTGGATAATTAAAGGAACAGGTTAGACAATGATCAGAAACAGAGACAACCCATCAGAATACAATAGGAGAACAAAACAGTTCTGATGGTGATCAGACTAGCTCAGAAGGGGGCGGGGGCAGATAATTTTAAAGTTCTTGTGATTGACAACCTGAGTGGAAATATGAATAATGTGATGGCAAAAATGTATGTGCCATTAATTTCCTTTGCTTATTCAGGACTTTGATTGGAGAGGTTTGGAAGTAGTCACTGGAATGAATAAAACCATCTACCAAAGTTTATGCAGAGATGCAACACATATCCATAGTTTTCGTGAGTGAACTTTGTTTTTTCACAGGTTCAGATAAGCATTCATAATACGGACGTTTTTAAATCTCTATGGAGGATCCTTTTTTATAAAAAGAGGGGGCTTGAAGGGGACATGGCAGAGGCAGGCTAGGCCCATTATTTCTCCACTGGACTGCTGTGGTGGGGATATCAAACATCTGAACTCTGGGAATTCCAATTATTGAGACATTCTAAGATACATTAGTAGTTCCAACCATTGTTCCTTCCATAACCATGAGAGATTTCGCCCAGTTGGTATGATACTGAATTTTTGATTCTATCAAAATCAAGTTCCCTACAGTGTCACTGGAACTCAGATTTTGATTTGAATCCAGACTGAGCCTCCTAATTAAAAATGCAGCATATTTCTTCGAGCTTGATAGATCATTTCAGGACTTACAAATGATGTGGCTGGTTGATGTATTGCCACTACTTAAGAGGCCGTTTCCCAGATGACTGGTAAACACTTTCATTAATTCCTACCTATTTAATTCATAAGCGGTAGCAATCATTGAAGTGTCTTTTAGGAGAGTAACACAGAGAAATTAATTTTAACATCCTGTCACTGCAGTACAAAAAGATGAGCAAGAAGGTATTTGTGGGAAATGGTGAGGTGCTGAATTGGAAACCTTTCATCATCTCATCTGAGAAATCGGGGCGGGGGGCATAGGAGAATCTATTTTGTAATGCATCTGTGGAGGTAAAGCCTATGACACTGACTGACTTAAGGTTCATGGACATTTCAACTGCTCACAGAACATTTGTTGGAATGTTTGAAGTCCAACTTCTGTGAGAAAGGGAGTTGTCAGTCTGGCTAGAAATAAAAGATGTCATAGAGATATTAGTAGCTTTAGGGGCAAACCCAAAGAATGGAATAGTTCTTAGATGGGATGGAAGCTAAAGGTTAAGCCTAGTAGCAGCGAGGCTGAAATAAGTATACAGAATTGGTAATGGGTTATAAAATAGGAATTTGATGTAAAGGTAGGCAAATGAAACTTGAGAAAAGGAACAGAGGAAACAGGGAGGTGCAGAGACAGGCTAATAAGGGAGGCAGCGCTGAAGAAACTACAAGCCACTTAGGATCATGAGGTGCTATATTTTGAGGGAAGGAATGCTGGGAAAGTTGATAGTATAAGGCTGGATCTAGACCCATCAAAGAAGCGTTTCAGTTTAAAGTGTTGTAAATTTAAATAGGGAAAACAGGTAGAGAAAAATGGGACTCCTCATCGCCATCCAGTGGCACAATGTTACATCACATGCAGCGCATATGGATCACTTTTTCTTTACCAGTCTAGCTGAGTTCTTGGTGGTAAAATGAGGTTGGGCAAAGCAGGTGGTACGTAGATTTGGAGCTGAAGAAAGGAGGAACCAAGAAAAAAGTAGGCAGCCCATCAGACAGGGCCTAGAGATAGGAAGAGTTGTGCTTGACAGGCAGTAATAAAGTGATCAGACAAGAGAGGTTTGAAAACCTAGAGAAGAACAAGAAACTATGCTTGCACTAGCTGACAGGAATTGGTTTACATTTAGAAATAAGCATAGCACAGTTTCTGCTCTTTCCGCTTCAATTCTCTCCTGGTTCTGGGAGGCAGTGGTTGCAGGGAAAGGTGCCTGGCCTGCCTCTTCCTCCAGCTCTGAAGCTTCCCCTGCCTCTGATTATTGCCTCCCGGCTGGCACAGATTCCCACACACCACTGCTCCCATCTCCTGGGTCAGAATATGGCCCCCTTCCCCCCGGTCACACTTGCCAGCTGTCACAAGGGCTGACAGGAAATCTCCTGCAGGTCAGGAAAAGGCTGGGGGCTTGAAATGCAATTGACTTTCATTCACAGAAAGTGGGACAGTGAGGTCTCCACGGCTCAGCTCCTTCAGCTGGAGACATTGCTGGAAACCAAACTCTGGTCCTTCCTTTCCTCTCTAGCCTCTCACTCTGGAGTCCTCCTCTTCCCTGTCTCTCTGGAGGGCTCCTTGGAGCAAGGCTCTCTCCGCTCCTCCTCATCTAGCTGGTCCCTGACATCAGCATCCTGTCTTTTTTTAGAACACACCCAGTAAGGAAAATATGCATGTATTCCTATTGCACCATCATCTATATAGGTTCCTGTAATGGTTATAGGGGTTGCTCGTGCGTAAGTTGCCGCCACTCTTGGCTAGGTTGCCTGGTTAAACCTTTTCTGTCTGGACAGCCCTTCACTTCGTGACTGTTTCAGTTGCTAGCAGAATCCGTCAGTGGGCGTTTCTTGAACTTCTTCCAGCAAAGAAGTTCTTTGACGCCAAGTCTATGCCTACTTTCCCTGTGCGGAAGTCTTCTGCGCAGGGTGGGTGTGGGTAGCGGAGGACCCGTGCTCTCCCCGCTGGTCTCCGGCGAAGAGTCCTGGAGCCCCCTCGCCGATTCCCCCATCTGCCCCCCTTTATCCCTGGTGTTACGCTGATTTCCTTCCCCAGCCGATGAGCTCCCTCTCTCCGTGCTGGGCCCTTCTCCAGCATCACTTGGGAGCCTTGCCTCCACCTCTGGCTCCGATGTCAGTTTCCTGACAGTTCCTAAATGGCTTTAAAGGGAGTTAAGACAAATACAGAGGATCGACCTACCAAGAGCTATTAACCATGATGCCTGGATGAAGCCTCAAAGTTCAGAAGCAATATGCCTGTGAAGGTTATTGCCTTCATTCCCAACTGTGGACTTCATGGAAGCACTTGAGCAGCCAGCCTTGGAAATAGGATGCTAGACTAGACAGACCACAGGTCAGATCCAACTGGGAGCTTCTGTTCTGCTCTTATGTGCCGAACTGCATTCTCATTGCTCCAAGATATCACCCATTCCCGAGTGGATGCCGTGCCTCAAATTAGCATATGCAAATAAATTTGTTTTCTTATACTGTAATCTTCTGGTTGGGATTTAAATGCTCCAAAGGGGCAGTAAAAACAATATCATAAGTACCAATAAAATTACCATCTCATATGCATTTGGAATATAAACAAGCGCATCATTTTAACTTGGCTTGATTAAACATACTTCCCCTGAATTTTAAACAAGCAATAATAGGGCTTAGCCTGAATCTACCACCTAGTAATATGTTTGCAAAACCTTTTCCTTGTTGTGTGTGTTGTCTAATCAGGACTGATCTGTGACTGGTAAGTACTTTGGTGCGACGGAAAAATCTTTTGTAATCAAAATTAGCTTCTGGTGTTCTAATTATTATCAAAGGTCTTGTGAGATTTGCGTATGTACATTTTTGAAAAAAACTAAAATATGTCCATACAAGTTTATTTCCATTGGGTGAGAGCCGACAATGCCCACCTGCCCATAAAACATACGTTGGCTTGAGCTCTTAGGTTTTCCCTTTCCCCCTGCCCACTCCCTGCACCTTTTGAAAGCTGCTTAACTATCAACAGCCTTGCCACCATCTTGTTACCAGGCGACCCAATCTTTGCCAAGCAGTGCACAAGATTCCAGGGGTCTTGACACTTGACACTTTCCTTTGGAATGAGGCACAGTGGCGTCTGCAGTGCCTTTAATCAATATCGTTTATTTACACATGTTTACATCTGAGCTTTGATGCAAAACATTATGCCCCAAGAATGTCTCTTGATGCTCTCTTCATAGCTTCAGCAAGCTTGAGTCCAGAGCATAAGCGAGAGAAGCTTCCTGATGTCTGTGTGCAGCCTCTCCCAGCCAGCCCTGCATGGAGCTTTGGCCCCTCCCATTTTCTTCCCACAAACCCTTGCATAACCATATTCCCTTCAGAAATATATTGTCGCACACCACCAGGGGTTCCAGACATTCACCCAGGGTTCACATTTCCTTTTAGGAATGAATGGTATCTTCGTGGTATATTGTTTATTCACATATATAAAAACTGTGACTACAAAGGAGGGGCTCACAACATCAATATCCCAAGAGGGTCTTGTTTCTCCCATAGCCATAGCTGGATTCAAACAGACTTCAACCACTGTGCTATCTGACTCTCCATCTCAAGGCTTTACTTCTCTATGCCAAAATCACTGACTCCTAGAAGTATAGTGTCCAGATCAAGGGGAGTAATGTTGTTGTTGTTTAGTCATTTAGTCGTGTCCGACTCTTCATGACCCCATGGACCAGAGCACGCCAGGCACTCCTGTCTTCCACTGCCTCCCACAGTTTGGTCAGACTCATGTTCGTAGCTTCGAGAACACTGTCCAACCATCTCGTCCTAAGGGGAGTAATAGTACCACTCTATTCTGCCTTGGTCAGCCCACACCTGGAATATTGTGTCCTGTTCTGGGTGACACAATTTAAGAAGGATGCTGACAAGGTGAAATGCACACAGAGGAGGGTGACCAAGATGATCGGGGTTCTGGAACCCATGCCTTATGAGGAATGTTTGAGGGAGCTGGGTATGCTTTTTAAGCCTGGAAAAGAGTAGACTGAGAGGAGACATGACAGCAACCTACAAATATGTCAAGGGCTGTCACATGGAAGGTGGAGCAAGCTTGTTTGATCCTGCTCCAGAGGGTAGGACTTGAACCAATGGCTTCAGGTTATAAGAAAGGAGATTCTGACTAAATGGCAGGAAGAACTTTATGACAGTAAGAACTGTTAAAGAGTGCAACGGTCTCCGTCAGGAGGTTATGAATTGCGTGTGTAGGTCCCCAGGCCACCCCTCAAATAACTTCAAACATAACACGTAATTTTAGTTTTGGTTTTTGGGCACTATTTTGGCCACAACTTTATTAAAATACAAAATCAGTGAGTGGTTGTTTAGACATTGGTTATGACTATCTGTCTCCCTGCCTGGGACAGAACTGACATCCTGAGGTCCGATCGGTAGCCAGTAGAAGAGAAAGTCAAACTGGGGAGTCATTTGAGCTAAGCGTCGGGCCCACGCCGCTCACCCCAGCAGCTCCCCGAAAGCTTGCCTGCCCGGTCCTATAACAAGGATTCCCATAACAGGGATTGGGCGGCCCTGGTCCCATAACAGGGATTGGACGAAATCGTGGCAAGCCCCAGGATTCCTTTAATGGAATTCCCTTCAGCGCAATAGGAGGGGCAGGCCCAGCCTGACCCCTCCACCACCAGCATATTATAACCAATGCCTAACCGCAACCTTACAAGTTGTGATGAATTGCTGAGTAGTAGGCAAAACCAAATGGCACAGCCAATCACCAAATGGCAAATTCCTACTAGGCCCCTGCTCCAAAGGAGACGACCCCATGACAGGCAAAGCAAGGTCAACCGGAAAGAGGGCGGGCGGGCGGGTGATCTGATGCACTCTGCAAAGAGAAAGAGAAACCAGAGTGCACCGATATTTAAAGACTATGGTCCCACCCACCCAATTTGCAACATACAATTTGCCCCAGCAACCCGGTTACCCAATCATGATGCCAGGCAACAACTATTAACCTGCCTGGCAACAAGAGGCCTGGCCTGGTGGCCCACACCGCAACACGTGCTCTCATTTATTGGAGAACACACTTTCTCATTCAGTGGAGGGTTTTAAGCAGAGGTTGAATGGGCATCTGTCATGGATGCTTCAGTTGAGATTCCTGCAAAGGGTTGGAATAGAAGATCCTCAGGGTCTCTTCCAACTCCACAAGTCTATGATTAGCTTTATCTGCTGAGGGAGGAGGTTCTGCACATTTACCATCCAGAGAGCCTCTTCTTATGTTCTCCTTAAAAGGTAAAAAAAGGTGAAGGACCCCTGGACAGTTAAGTCCAGTCAAAGGCAACTATGGGGTTGCAGCGCTCATCTTGTTTTCAACTGAAAGAGCTGGCGTTTGTCCACAGACAGCTTTCCAGGTAATGTGGCCAGCAGGACTAAACAGCTTCTGGTGATGGAAAGCAGAGCGCATGGAAAAACTGTTTACCTTTCCGCCACAATGGTACCTATTTATCTACTTGCACTGGTGTGCTTTCAAACTGCTAGGTCGGCAGGAATTGGGAAAGAGCAACGGGAGCTCACCCTATTGTGTCGATTCAAACCACTGACCTTCCGATCAGTAAGCCCAAGAGGGAGGCAGTCCCACACATTTGACATCTCCCAGAGAGGCTCTTCTTGTGTTCTCCTTACACACCAGCAGGAAGTTTTTCAAAGAATTTATTAGCTTTCAACACTTGCTGGGCGCAGGGATTAAAGGGGTCTGACACCCAGCTTAATACTCCCCTCCCAAAAAATAATAATCTCATAACCATTTATTTCCCTCTTTAAGAAATCCTTTAACATTCCAGCCAAAGAAAATTTCACATGTAATTCAAACTCTCATGCAGTCAAAATGAAAAAAGTCTCATGCAATGGATTGTGAATGTTCGATTGTCCTAAATCAAAAATTACTGACCCAGTCCTCCCTCCATCCCACATATTCCCTCCCACACGTTCCTTTCCACACAGATGAATATACGAGCTGGGCTTCTGTTTGCAGATACCATGTGAAGTCGAAAAGCAACAGTGCGCAGTGTCTTTCATTATAAACCTCTACTGCTGTTCATAATCCTTTAAAAGTGATGTGCCTGCGTGTTTGATGCATTCAGAGTTGTGATTCATTGTGGAAGGTAATTAAAAGAGTTCAGCTCCGCTCACTCCATTCCGCCCTGCCTCACAGAATCTGCACAATTGGATTTACAGTGGATGATTTAAAGGAGGACAAACTTTGGACAGTACCTTAAATTGCTTGCCAATCCTCTTTGCCTTAAGTGGAGCGGCTTGGAAATTTAGAAAGCCGTGCTCCTGTTAAGGCGGCAAATATTTCATCTGCTTTGCAAGTTAACATTTCAAGCTGGCATTTGAAAATGACAAGATTTAAATGTACCTGAAATGTTTGTACTTAAAAGGCCATGACCATACATCAAAAGGGGAGGAAGAGAGAGGGGCACTTTGCACAGACACTAAGGGCAAGACTTTACCCTGCAGTTATATAGTTATTAAGGCATTGTTGTGAATGAGCCTTTCATGCCAAATTAAAATGTCAAGCCCCCCACACCATAAAGCAAGGAATCTGTCACTTTGACTCCTAAAACTCCAAAGAACTAGAGTGTGAATTTAATTCAAAGATCTTAAGGAAGCTTATTTATTATCTTGGCAAGATAGAAACTTCAGAGGAAAGATGAAAGGAAAATATTATCCTGTTTGTGAAAAGGATTTTTTCTTTTTTCCTCCACTCCCCTTCGACTTAAAATGTCATATGTGTTTACATTCAGGTTCCAAGCTTTTGGCTGAAATCGTATGCAAACTTCCTTGGTGTCGAACCCATTTAATTCAATGGGATGTATTCTTGCATATGGAGCATAGGAATTCATGGCTGCTTTAAATCAGTAAAGCTTTCCTTGATGTACTTATTGTAGAGGTTGAGAGTTTGAAAATTTTACTTGTATAGGTTAAGAGCTGTGACACACTGTGTGGAATTCAACATTAAACTGTGACAAATGTTCTGTCAGGGCAAGTATTTCAGCTTGCTGGAGGAATGATTCCCTCTCTTTTCTCTCCCCCCCCCATACTGTACTCGGGGTTCCCTTGCCCCGCCACCCAGCCAATTTCAGGATAAACAAGGGGATGAGAATTGGGAAAACCCTATTGCCCAAGTAGTAGTTCCTGCACAGGGGTTCTGCTGATGGGGCTTGATGGGTAAATCATGACCTGTTGTTGGCATCTGTCTGTCTGTAGAGACAATGGAGTGCACCTCCAGGGGTGAAGTCAAATTGCTGTGTTAGCAGCACCAAAGTGACTCCCTGGGGTGCAAGTCCCGGCAGTGTGTATGGAGGTCCTGGGCTGCCTAGACAACAAGACCCCTCTCTCGTCTTCACTGATGTGGTACAAAGGAAAACAGAGCAACATGTTTTGCTTGGCTGCCGGAGTTGTCAGAAGGAGGCATACAAGGTGTCATCCAACCATTTTAGGGACTCCACTCCAGATTTGTGTAGCATTTACTGTATTTTTCGCTCTATAAGACGCACCAGACCATAAGACACACCTAGTTTTTGGAGGAGGAAAACAAGAAAAAATATATTCTGAATTCCAGAAGCCAGAACAACAAGAGGGATCTCTGTGCAGCGAAAGCAGTGGTCCCTCTTGGTGTTCTGGCTTCTGGGATAGCTGCGCAGCCTGCATTTGTTCCATAAGACGCACACACATTTCCCCTTACTTTTTAGGAGGAAAAAAGTGAGTCTTATAGAGCAAAAAATACGGTACTCCTTTGCTTTTTCTTGTCCAGAAGACATCCTGCAAGGTAGCAGGCGTATAGGATCAGAATTTCCTTTTTTAAAAAATATAATTTTTTTGATGATTTTCATTTTACAAAGAATAAATAAAACTCCCCCCCAAAACAAATTATTATATATGTCATGTTTCAACTTCCCTCCCCTGCTTTCTGCAGTTCCTTATGGTTATAATACTTTACTGCATTTCCAAATTGAACCAAATTATTATTTATCCCATATAATCAATATATATATATTATACCACTGCATGTTTTTACATTAATCCTGATAACGATTTAATCTGTTTACAATAATTTTGCAGATATTCAATAAATGATTTCCACTCTGTATTAAAAACTTTACTGTCTTGGTTTCTTATTCTTTCAGTAAGTTTCGCCATTTCTGCATACTCCAAGACTTTTTGTAGCCATTCTTCTTTATTCGAAACATTGTCATCTGATCTAGGATCAGAGTTTTCCTGACCACTTGCTTTATATTTCGATTCAGGCATCTTAAAGTAATGGGAAATTAAAGAAAATTCATAAAGGGAAACTTTAACAGTGAATGATACATTTTGATTATCAAGCTTTAGATTATGTCGGACTCTAGTTTCTTCCTGACAATATGTGTATTGAGCATTCATTCTGATTTGTTTGCACAGACTTTGCTGGGAGGTTAGACAACGTCAGACATTTATTCAGCGTCCAGTCTGATTTGCTTGCAGGGAGGTTATACAATGTTGCACTGAGCAATTCCACACTTACCAGTGCATTTTCCTATGGCTTTCCTTATCACAAAAAGCCATTGGGGTGGGGAAGAAGATTTGTTACACACAAGTGACAAATCAGATTTAATTGCTGGTATGTAATTGCACCCCACCCCAAAATAGCAACAGGCTGGAATACCTTCAGTATCCCAAAACATCAAATATCTCAAACATGCACCTGCAGTCATATAAACCTTTACATATATTGGGTAAACAATTAATTGATTAAAAAGGCACAAGTAATCAGCTTAACCATGTTTTGTATGTGTGGCAGCCCTACAAACCAGCTTCCTATATTACCTCTGAGAGCTGGTGTGGTGTAGTGGTTAAGAGCAGTAGACTCGTAATCTGGGGAACCGGGTTCACTTCCCCGCTCCTCCACATGCAGCTGCTGGGTGACCTTGGGCCAGTCACACTTCTCTGAAGGCTCTCAGCCTCACTCACCTCCCAGAGTGTTTGTTGTGGGGGAAGAAAGGAAAGGAGAATGTTAGCTGCTTTGAGATGCCTTCGGGTAGTGATAAAGCGGGATATCAAATCCAAACTCTTCTTCTTCTCTTGCCACAGATATACTTCTAGAATCCAAAACTTCACTTAAAAAATGCTCAGAAGTTGCCTGTTACTTATTGGTGTCACCTTGGAGTGAATAATAGGAAGGTTTCATACCAGAAATTGGATCAATCCACATTTTGGCAATAGAGTTCAAAACCATTTGAGTCTGGAATCTCGAAGCTTCTGCACCTGTGTTGGTCTGGGATTTTTAAGATAGATAGAGAGCATCTCGTTGGAGGCACCAGCCATGCATCAAGGCTGAGTGACAAAGGATCAGCAACAGGTGTGCTTGGTGGTTATCCCATAGCTGAGAGAGTTATTATATTTAAACTAATTTCCCAAATACCCACCCACATATCCCTTATTGGACATTGCCATGGTTTCAGTGTTTTGTGGCATCTTGCTCCTCTTGCTGCTTGTTCACAGTCTCTTGGCCATAACATGCACGGGGAGGACAGATAAGGCAGTTACATGAAGCAGATTTTCTCATAATTGCATTGATCGCAGAAACAACACCTTTCCCCTTTCTTGGTGTCAGTTGTGACAGGGCAATCCAGCTATCCAGGACAAGCTGAATGTGTATCTAGACTCAGCCCAAGGTTTTATAAACTCTAGACAATGCTACTAGGAAGAGATACCATATTATTCCATGTATAAGATGAAGTCCCCCACAATTTTTAAATTTTAAAAATGTGCGTCATCTTATACATTGAATATAGCAATTAAAAATATAAATAAATACGGTACTTGCTGCAGCTCCTTGCAGTGGCCTCCTGTTAGGATTTTTGTCTCACCAGCTGCTCAGCGAGCAGCACAATGGTTGTTTATATCATGTGAGTGTCTGAGAGCGTGAGACAGGAAGTCTCAGCACAGTCTCAGTACTGTAGAAAGTTACTTTCGCTTCTGTGTGAAGTGTGCTCTTCCGTACTGCTGCTCAGAGAGAGCAGACACGCTGATGGAAGCTCTGTGTATAGACAATGAATAAAGCAGTTTAGAGCAACTGGTTGTCACTTTCTTCTGCAATGAGATGCCAGAAGACGAGTGTGCTCTTCTCAGGAGGGAGGGGTCACTTATTACCAATCTCTCTGGACTAAGGAAGATTTACAGCCAGAGGGTGACCACTGGAGAGACGCCTTGGGGTCTTGGGAAGGTGGCGGCCTTCCCGGGCGTTTTCCCAACACCTCCGTGGTCTGCTTGCTTCCTCCCACTCAGCCCGCCCTACAGCTGGAAGGCAGGCTGAAGGCAGTCTGTTTGTGCCACATGGAGTTTGGGCAGTGGCTCCACGCAATCACTGGCACCACTCCAGTTGGTTGCAGTGATCGAAGATATCTAACCCCTCTGCGCCTTTCCCCCAGGGCCTCCGTAGTTTGCTTGCCCCCTCCCCCTCCCACTGAGCCTGCCCTACAGCTGGGAGGGAGTCTGAAGGTGGTCCATTTGTGCCACACAGAGTTTGGGGCCGGCTACGCACGAGCATCGTTCAGTTGGCTGCGGCGATTAAAGTACCGTAATACAACCCATCTGTGAAACCTCACACCTTGTGTTCCTCCTGGGTAACGGAGCCTCCCCCCAAAAAAATCTCAACAACTCTGCCCCCTCCCCCCCGAAAAAGCTCAGTGATTGCATGATTCTGCCTGCAAGGGAACAGCTGATAGGCGGCTTGTTAGAGGCCTGCGGCTGTCAGCGTTGGTCCGGCGGTGAGCGATTTTCATCAACAATTCAGGTCAATCTCTCTCCCCCCCCCCATTTTCTTAATTTGGAGTCCCCCAAAATAGGGGTCGTCCTATACATGGGGGCGACCAATACATGGAAAAATATGGTATCTTGTGAGACATTCACACTGTTGTTGGGCTGCTCAGCTTCCAAACAGTACAGGAAATTAAGCACACAATGTTCATCATATTTGATGGGGTGTCACCCTGAACTGACCACTTTTTGCCTATCTGTAGGGTTGCCATATATCTGGAATTTTCCATACACATCTGGAATACTTCAGCTACATGCAGTGACTTTGTTGTCCAGATTTTCACTTTTTGAAATATGGCAACCCTACTATCTGCAAATTCTTTGGTCACAGGTGTCCATGCCATCTTTTTGTTGTTGTTGTTTAGTTGTTTAGTCGTGTCCATCTCTTTGTGACCTCAAGGACCAGAGCACGCCAGGCACTCCTGTCTTCCACTGCCTCCTGTAGTTTGTTCAGTTTCATGTTAGTAGCTTCGAGAACACTGTCCAACCATCTCGTCCTCTGTCATCCCCTTCTCCTTGTGCCCTCCATCTTTCCCAACATCAGGTTCTTTTCCAGGGACTCTTCTCTTCTCATGAGGTGTCCAAAGTATTGGAGCCTCAGCTTCACGATCTGTCCTTCCAGTGAGCACTTCAGAATGGATAGGTTTGATCTTCTTGCAGTCCATGGGACTCTCAAGAGTCTCCTCCAGCACCATAATTCAAAAGCATCAATTCTTTGGCAATCAGCCTTCTTTATGGTCCAGCTCTCACTTCCACTCCACTACTGGGGAAACCATAGCTTTAACTATATGGACCTTTGTTGGCAAGGTGATGTCTCTGCTTTTTAAGTATTCTTGTAAAAAAAAAAAAGATCTCTAATTTGGAATTCTCATCTGAGATTGCTGCATCATTATGTACTGAAGAAAGGAGATTGCCTTTGCTTTCTTTCTTTGGGACAGAAATTATAAGTCTGTAATCTTCTTGAAAACCATTTATTAACTGTGGTGCTTCTGGTTTTGTGGGCAAGGAAATAATGGAATTTCTGGTCTGCGTTTCGTCAATGTGCCTACCAGAATCAGGTATTTTTTTGATGTGCCAAGCAGAGTCAGATGTTTATTCAAGAGCAATGGTTCATAGTTCAATGGTGCTTATCCCCAGAAAATGCAAAACCAGATTTGTTTTTTGTTTTGTGACAACTCTCTGCCCCCCAGCCAATCATATAATTCTTTCAGCTGAATATGGTTGCTAGTTTCAAAAGTAAACATTTCTTGTTTTTGTTTTGTTTTTTGTAACTATAATACCCTTTGTACTTTCAAGTCTAGAATATGTTCAAAGCACATCACTTTAAGAGGCTGACAGATGGGGAAAACATCCTATCTTTCATACAAGAAATAGCCGAGAGCTATTTTTAAGTTGGTATGTTATAAAGAGTAATATAAACTCATAAACCATGTTTCAAAGTTGAAGAATTGTAGAAAACATATATACTGTACAAAAATGTACAGTAAGAATAAAAGGGGGCATCACTGCAAGATTTTGGGCCAGTTACTTGGGTGGGATATAAATGAAATAAGGTAAAACTAACTAATGAAATAAATAAAAACAGTGGGGTAGGGTGTGTAGAACAAGATACATATATATAAAGAGATTTGTGTAAACTTCCCAACTCCATTTTTCAAAAAAAGAAATTCAGTGAAGGATTCAGAGCAGCTAGAACTGATTGCGGAGTATTGATTATTTAATTTTTATACTGCTTAATATATTAAAACTGTCTCTAAGTGGTGTGCAAAAAACTGAAGCAACAACAGACAACCTAAACAAAATATTACAAAAATATAGTTACATGCGGAAATGTTACATCAATACAAACTCACACACCCACACCCACATGAACATTTTCCTTCTGATACGTCCTCACTCTCAGCCTCCAAGTATAATAATAATAATAATAATAATAATAATAATAATAATAATAATTTATTTATGCCCCACACATTTGGCTAGGTTTCCCCAGCGACTCTGGGTGGCTCCCAACAGAATATTAAAAACACGATAAAACACCAAACATTAAACACTTCCCTAAACAGGGCTGCCTTCAGATGACTTCTAAAAGTTGTTTATTTCCTTGACATCTGATGGGAGGGCGTTCCACAGGGTGGGCGCCACTACCGAGAAGGCCCTCTGCCTGGTTCCCAGCATACCCACAAAAGTCTCACAATGAGAAAAGTTCCTAGAAACAGTGCACATCACCCTTGTCTCACTCTAGACTGGCTATTTATGGGCAGATGGACACCAATGTGGATGGCGCTTCCTCAAACTGCCCAAATTCAGCAGGATTGTAGAGTTTCCCAGGGGGGCCGAGGATGAGAAGAGGGGACCTCTCCACTCACAGGTCTCTCTTCGCCCTCTTTCTCTAGCGGTCTTGGCATTGCAGTGCCCCTAGCCACCCTCTCTGAAGCAAAGACTCTCCTCCCTGAAAGAGAGGGGAGTGGTTGTGGGCGGGAGCCCGAGCACCGCCCAGCAGGGGGCGTTGCCCCCTGCCTCCAGCTCACCTGGCTGGTGCTTGGTTGCAGCTTTGAAGGTATTGGCGGCGA
This sequence comes from Podarcis melisellensis, assembly GCF_964234715.1. Taxonomy (NCBI): domain Eukaryota; kingdom Metazoa; phylum Chordata; class Lepidosauria; order Squamata; family Lacertidae; genus Podarcis; species Podarcis melisellensis. The sequence goes on along the minus strand of NC_138538.1, from coordinate 81,678,867 downwards.
GCCTTTGGCTCGGGTGGCGGTTAGGCATTGGAATAATGTGTTGTGGTGTGTCGAAGTGCTAGGTGTGGCCATCGCCTATGCCTTCAATTTTTAGGGGTATTCCGTTAAAGGAATCTGGCGGTCGTGTATTCTGTCCGATGCCTGCTTGGCGGGAGGCCATGGCACGACCCGCGGTGACAGCAGGGGTGAGCCTATAGTTGAATTAGCATCAACAGGTGATGAACCCCTGGTGAATAAACCCACTTGTTTCGATCCAATGCCTAAGCCAATACCTTTTCATTGCTGTAATCAATAAAGTTGTGGCCTTTTCTAGCCCATTAACCTTATATCATGTGTCCTTGTGTCTTCATTTCACTTCGCGGGGGTCGGGCCCTCGAACCACAATATCACTGCCTCTTACTGAACAACTGGGGGTTAAAGTGGCAGCAAGGTTGGCGTGGTGTGGGCACAGTGGCAGAACCAAACTGATGCTCCTGCCACTGCACATCCACGGCCCTCATATTGTCACCGCCCCACCTGAGCACCAATCAGATAAGAGGCACCAAAAGTGGGGTGTCCCTGTGGCACTGCCATGGCATGCCCAGCTTAAGAATGTTTTCCCAATGAAATCTTAAGAGCTCAGTTATTAAGCTCTTAGTTAGTGCTGAGCTATGGATGAATTATATCCACCATTCTTATTTTTTAAAAGGTATTTCCAACACTTTGGCTACATTTGCATTAAAGAGGTAAGAGTCAAGTTCTTCATTTCGAAGGGAATGATATTTAATTGGAATCAATTCTTTAGATCTGTTGTAAGGTACAGATTGTCAGCATTCTCCTTAATTACTCAGGCATTAGGGAAAAATCATTGAACAGTGATGCCTGGACTGTCCCCAAGAGAATAATAAAATAAAACAAGTAGGACAGTTTTGTTAATAAAAGTGTCAACTCTTATTAAGCTGGCCTTCACTATAGAGAGCAACTGCATGTTATCAATTTTTATTGCAGCTACAATATATATTTTATGGGCTCAGATATTGTTCTCCTGTGTGTTCTGGCTGTGCTCTGAGAACCATACCAAGTCAGATTATAAATACTTTATTTATTGTCTTTTCTTTGTAGACTTCATATCTTTAGAATACAGAGATTAAAAAAGACAATTGACTTAAGCAGCATCGCTGCCTATTGTTCAGAAGGAGGCATCATACACACACACGCATCACACACACACAAAAAACTTGAGATGGCCTAAATACATGCTTGCAACAAAACATTTTGTGACTTTTGAAAATGAAAATTGGTTGAAAGGGGCCAAATCAGTGATGTTCTATGTGTGATTGAGCATGATCCTGCCCAAGTTAAGCACTTGTACAATACAATTTGGTATCCCCTTACCTGGGAGTAAAGTCCATTTAATTCAAAGGGAAGACATGCATAAGATTGCACTGTAAAGTAAAGGTAAAAGGACCCCTGACCATTAGATACAGTCGTGGACGACTCTGGGATTGCGTGCTCATCTTGCTCTATTGGCCAAGGGAGCTGGCGTTTGTCCACAGACAGCTTCCAGGTCATGTGGTCAGCATGACTAAGCCGCTTCTGGCAAACCAGAGCAGCGCACATAGCTCCGTCAGATTGCACCCATTAACTTCAAGAGATCTTCAGCTCAATTTCTTCTACTGAAGTCCAAAAAAGGCACCTTAAAGTGCTTTACTTTAGCTGGACTACAGCCATACATTTTACCAAGGAAAAAGAGCAGCGATAGCAATAAAAAATATGTGCAAGAATAAATAGCTTTGTTGCACAGAAAGCTGAGGCTGTAGTTGCTGTTCTGCTTGGCATGAAGTTTTTAATCTTTATGCAACCAAATAAGTATAGTGGTACCTCTATTTCAGAATTTAATTCATTCTGGAGATCCGTTCTTAACCTGAAACTGTTCTTAACCTGAGGTACCACTTTAGCTAATGGGGCTGCGCTGCTGCCGCACAATTTCTGTTCTCATCCTGAGGTAAAGTTCTTAACCCGAGGTACTACTTCTGGGTTAGCAGTGTTTGTAACCCAAAGTGTTTGTAACCTGAGGTACCACTGTAGATTATATCAGTGGTGGGGAATCTTCAGGCATGGTTAGGCTAAAAGGAAGTTTGCAAGCACTGCCAGTCAGCTGATTGGTGGCACTCGCAAAGACCTCTGTACAGTGCATTGGAAGTAATGAGAAACAGCTGTCTGTTGGGCAGACACACCAACTCTAGGGGCAGAGGTATGTCTTGCCCAAAGCAAAGTGGTTCTTTTAAAATGAGATTCAGAAGCAGTACAAAATACACAAGTGAGTGAGAAGATTAAAGATTTTATTCAAAAACAGCAAGCAACGTATACACACCAAGCAAGCAAGCAGTTCAATCTGCCACTTGGAAGCCCTCAGGAATTGGTGAAGCGACTCAGTCCGTGAGATCAGTCCGTGCACGAGCTTCAGAGAAACTCTGCCCAAACCGGCCGATTTTATAGATAGCCTGTGTGGCTTTCTAGACTGGCTACGTACAGATCATCTATTAGCCACCCCCGCCTTACTTTCTCGAAACAATGTCCAACATCAAAGAAGGTACCCAGTGCTGTCCTCCATAACTGATGAACCAGCTGTGTGGGGGCTTTCACCTCCTCCCAACTTTTTCAGGACATTAAAGACTGTTCTCAGACCATCAAAAAACTTAACAAGAGAGGGGGGGGGGAGGAATAGAGGCAGGAAGGGCTCCATGTTAGATCACTAACTCCTTGATACATTTTGTCTTCCGGTTGCAATAATAATAGTAATAGTAGTAGCGGTAGTAGTAGTAGTAGTACTGCAAAAATTGTAGCACAAATAATGCAATCAAGATAAGTGTTTTGCATCATTTTTGCACAAAGAAGAATTCAGTCACTCCCGCCCCATTGCCTGCACACAGTAAGGTGGGTTTTTGTGTGTGTTTTAAAATAGTTTGGTGTGAAGTACACATTGTCTGGATATTATTCCACTCTTCCATTTAGAAGCACAGAACGGGTAGCAGAAGGTCCAATCAGTCACTCTCCTAGGCTGAAACCTGTTTACCTCTAACTGCAAGGCAGTGCCATATGTACTCTCAACCCTCTGTGGTTTGGGTTTCAGAAAACCGATGTCATTGCCCTATTTATTGTATTTCAAGTGCAATGAAGAGGAAGGTCCAAGGATTTCTTTCAAATTCAAAGCTGTTTGAACAGAGTTTATACCATGGTTGTAATTTCCTCCGCGGCCGGCCTACGCTTTAACCTTTAATAAGTCATAGGGGCGTACTCTAAATTGTGTGCTTTTGAACTTTGGAAGGTAGATATGCTCTTGGGCAGTTTATGTTCTGCACTGTAATGTTTTTCACCGCTGGCAGATATTATAGCTAGTGGTAAAATGCCACTAAAAATCAAAGCGACCTTATTCCCTGCCATCCTGACAATGTTTATACTGAGCCAGTTCCTCAACAGCCACAAGCAACAAGGAATATTTGTGCTATGTTCCTGGCTCTCCCTTCCACTTATGGTTTTAAAAGGGTGCTGTGAAGATGTCAAAAGTTTAACAAAAAGCATACTGTATTTTGATTACATAACAAAGACTGGGTGTTTAATACAGGGGTACCTTGGTTCTGAATTTAATCCATTCCAGGAGTCTGTTCGACTCTTGGAACCATCCGAAAATCAAGGTGCAGCTTCTGATTGGCTGCAGGAGCTTCCAGCACTCAGCTGGAAGCTGCAGAAGTCACACCGGATGTTCAGCTTCCGAAAAACTTTCGCAAACTGGAACACTCACTTCCGGGTTTGCGGCGTTTGGGAGCCAAGCCGTTTGACTACCAAAGTACCACTGTATCTAAAAAAAGAGGGGCTCAAAGCAACCCATAGAGCTCACTTCTTGTCTTGCAGAATTTATTTGTAGCAACCTTGGATTGTGTCCAAAAAAGCATTAAGCTGCAGTACCATCATCAGCAATAGAATTTCAAATTGCACAATCAGATTCTCCTACCTCCCCACTCCACGTGCATTAATGTAGGAGTGATGATCCCCCAACACCCAGGACTGATTTGGGGAGAGGGCTGTGAACAAACGGGAGGCAGGGGCAGTGCAAGCTGCCCTAGCATCCAGAGAGGTGTGGGGCTGGGGCTAGCTGCCCGCACGGCGAGCGTGGGGGGGGGGCGCTGTTTGCCGCCCGCCCGGCAAGCGTCCCTAGCCGCCTGCTGCCCACACAGTGAGCATGGGGGGGTGCCACTAACTGCCCGCATGGTGAGCATCCCTAGTTGCTTGCTGTCCGTGCGGCGAGCGTTGGGAGGGGCGCTGGTAGTCGCCTGTGCGGCGAGTGTTGGGGGGGCACCGCTAGCTGCCTGTGGCAACATCGTCCCTAGTGGCCTGCTGCCCACACAGTGAGTGTCCGGGGCTGCTGCCTGTGCAATGAGCGTGGGAGGTGGTACGGCAATGTCACCCGCCCTCACGGGTGACACCTGGTGCGCACCGCACCCCCAGCACTCGCCTTCCTCTGTCACTGATGGGAGGAGAGAAGGGTAATTCTCCTTGCACAAGCATAAATCAATGCACTGACAGGACATGCAACATAGATACCACCCTCTGAATTTCAGCTGTCTGCTTATTTTATTTTAATATATTTTTTATGTATTTTTATTAAGGATTCTCTTGATTTACAGAAGTATGTGCAAGTCTCTCTCCTGTTTTTCCCCCCTCCAATGTAACATTTTTACAAATCAGTTTCATTTGTTGAGACATTAGGAAGAAAAGGGGGAAAGAGATGTAGGGAGGAAGGATGGGGGGGGTCGGGTGACGATATTTCTATTTTACTTAATATATGTAGGCTTTGGGACGCGGGTGGCGCTGTGGGTAAAACCTCAGCGCCTAGGACTTGCCAATCGCATGGTCGGCGGTTCGAATCCCCGTGGCGGGGTGCGCTCCCATTGCTCGGTCCCAGCGCCTGCCAACCTAGCAGTTTGAAAGCACCCCCGGGTGCAAGTAGATAAATAGGGACCGCTTACTGGTGGGAAGGTAAACTGCGTTTCCGTGTGCGGCTCTGGCTCGCCAGAGCAGCTTCGTCACGCTGGCCACGTGACCCGGAAGTGTCTGCGGACAGCGCTGGCTCCCGGCCTCTAGAGTGAGATGAGCGCACAACCCTAGAGTCTGTCAAGACTGGCCCGTACAGGAAGGGGTACCTTTACCTTTACTATGTAGGGTTTGGTGTCAGCGTTGCTTGTGCAGGTTTTTTGCTGTCCACTTGTGTTCCTTTGGTGATGAAAGAGGTTGGGGTTGGCCTAGGGTGTGGTTGTTCATTTGTGGTTGGCTGTGGTGGTCTTTGTTTTCATGTGTGAGTGGGGTGGGTGAGTGTTTTGGATCAGGTTAGCCATATTGATTTGTATGCTGTTGGTTTGATTTAGGTCATTGTCTGCTGTCTGCTTATTAAACCTTTCCATGCTTCAGAACAAAACTCATTAACGGTGTCCTTCTAATCCTGGTCACTGCCCAGTAGGATTTGATGGAGCAGTGGGGGCAACTGCCACATCCACAGTGCAACTGTGAGGCCAGACCAGTCTGTTCACTGCTTTTGGTGCAGCAGTGTTGCAGGACAGCAGAGGCTCCACTGGGACCGTGGTAAGGGAAACATAGCCTCAGTACCCCTTCCTGATAGGTGGCCCCTGCAACCTATCAGCAGCCGGATTGTTGCCTGCATCCCACTTTGGCGAATCTTGCTTTGGACATGGGCTGTGCGGAGCCGATGGAATGGGAAGGCTTCCCTCAGGTCCGCTCCTTGACCATTTAAGCAGCCCTCACCTGGGGCCCTACATGCCCAAGCCAAACCTCTTTCATCTGTATTCAATAAAGTTGTGGCCTGTTTTGATCCAAACCGGTCTTATTGGTCTGTTATTTCTCTGGGTTGGAGACTGGGGAGCACGATGCCTGGACCAGTGTAATAATAAAATTATATATATATATAATAAATGTTCATAAATGTACCAACCAAGCACATACATAGATCAGCAGAGGAAGACCGCCCAGAAACCATTTTGACTCCCCAACTGACCAAATGTTTTCTCTGCAAGGAGGGAGGGGGTCAGGGAACCTTTCCATTGTCTCAGGAATTGGGAAATCACCATCTCAAAGGAATGGGCAGACGACCAGGAAAGGCAATCAGATAAGGCATTACCAGATAACCTGACAGACAGGAAAAACAACAACATTCAAATTTCTGTTGTAGACCACCTTTTCTGTGATGTAGATATGATGTTTGTGGGGAGTGGTCTTGGGTTACACCCCTTCTGTGATTTATGTATGATGTATGGAGGGGTGGTCTTGAGCTCCAGGGCAGGGAATTTAAAATGTCTATATAAGGGCAGGTACACCTCTGGTCTAGGTCCTCCTCCTGTGTGTGAGGGGAGCAATAAAGATCAGGCTTCCTAGCTGCTTTGCTTCTCAATATTCTCTGATTGGCCTGTGTTATTTTCTCCTACCAATAGGGAACCCACGTAAGGACTCTATACGGGCTCTTGGATACCCCATAAGGGAAAAAGGGCAGATTTTGTTTACAACACCAGCAAGGTGGAAATGACTGCTCCCCGCTTAAAACGGGGGGCGCCCATTGCGTGGACGCGTGCAGCCCCTAGATCTGGAGTGGCTCCAACAGCATAGGCTAGGCTTTACCTTCCCTCAGGTGGGATACCTGGAGGTCTCCGCCTACCTCAGTCAGTTGTCCAATCCCACCTGGGAGAAGAGTTGCCAAGGAGACCAGGCCAGGTAGGGGAGGGATTACCTGCCCACACAAAGGAGGGAGGATCTTACCTGGGAATTCTCACTTGGCTCCAGAGCTTCTCCCACCCTACCCACCCTCAGTCAATGTCTTATGTTGCAGGTTAATTTTCCTCACATGTTTTGCCGGTTAACTTTTCTTCACAGGTATGCGGGCGCTGCTACGTTAAGGTCGCTGTTAAAGGGCCGGAAAGGAATTTCCCTGCATTGGCAGGTTTCGCCTTTCCCGTAGCAAAACGTCACAACTTTGGTGGTATCAGGCCTTGGGCGGAATCCTTTTGTCCATCTTCCTCTTTGCGGCGGCGATACCAGGGTTCCCTGTTAAAGGGGTTTTCTGAAGGGAGGCTTTGACCGTACGCCGGAAGGTCGTCATTGCTCTCCCCTGCGGCGGCGGCGTAACGGGGGCGGCTATCTCTGCTTGAACATATGTTCTCCAGAGCCGGCCCATCCCCCCCACACACACTGGATAACCCTGATGCTCCCTAGGTCCCCGGCTGGGGACTGGGGAGGGAGAACGCCCAATGCCTGAGCCAAGGTCTACCCACATTTGAAATTTAATAAAGTTGTGGCCAATTTAATCCCATAGCACGTTGTCTTGAGTCATTATTCCACATGACGGGGGGACCGCGCAGGATCTGGGGACTCCGCCTGTCCACGAAAATGGAAAAGCAGAAGAATTCACACTTCAATCTGGACAGCAGAGCAATCAGGCCCAGATTGCACTATTAGGCTACAATCCTTCATTGCACTCACCTGAGAGCAAGTTCCACTGGACTCAATGGGACTTACTTTCAAAGAGGCATGCAAGAAGATTGCACTGTAAATGTGTTTATTAGGCATTACTTTGCTGGATCCCATCAGACCTAACAAGAGGTTCAGCAAAGCTAACAAGTTTGGAGGGTTTAAGACAGGGGTAAGCAAACTTTTTCAGCAGGGGGCCAGTTCACAATCCCTCAAACCTTGTGGGGGGGCCGGACTATATGGGGTGTGTGTGAATGAATTCCTATGCCCCACAAATAACCCAGAGGTGCATTTTAAATAAAAGCACACATTCTACTCATGTAAAAACACGCTGATTCCCGGACCATCTGCAGGCCGTATTTAGAAGGCGATTGGGCTGGATCCGGCCCACGGACCTTAGTTTGCCTACCTACACAAGCGCTATCTGGTGAAATGCCTCAGTCAGTTAATTGATTTTCAGTATTTACTTTTCCCAGGTTTCTTGCAACAGGCACAGTTTATATAGGCATTTACAGAATCCTTTGTGGGACCATTGAGGCTCCTCTTTGCAAGGAAGAAGCTTAATAGAAATATTCTCAAAGGGAAAATGTCAGAGGAATTAAAAAGCTTCCTTTAAAAAAAGAAGTAGGGATATCAGATCTATTTAAAGCCATGTAAAATCCTAATATAGCAAGGAGAAGAGTTCGGGCTCACACGATACTTTTAAAGCACATTCAATGCACATTTAAAGCGCCTGACGTCCCCCATGAATCATGGGAACTTTAGTTTCCCCCCAACAAAGCTATAACTCTCAGAGAAAATCCACATATACATAAAATTAAAATAGCATCTAAAAACAATAAACTTCAATGGTGAAATGAGTCAAAAGCACCACACATTTGTAAAATAAATAATAATAATAATAATAATAATAATAATAATAATAATAATAATAATAATGCTGCAGTGGTACCTCGGGTTAAGTACTTAATTTGTTCCGGAGGTCCGTTCTTAACCTGAAACTGTTCTTAACCTGAAGCACCACTTTAGCTAATGGGGTCTCCGGCTGCTGCCGCACCGCTGGAGCACGATTTCTGTTCTCATCCTGAAGCAAAGTTCTTAACCTGAAGCACTATTTCTGGGTTAGCAGAGTCTGTAACCTGAAGCGTATGTAACCTGAAGCGTATGTAACCCGAGCTACCACTGTAAGAATAGGAATAAGAATAGAGTCAGAATATTCCGAATGCTTCCAGGAATAGAATCGTTTTGACCTGTTATCTCAAGGCAATCTTCTTGTTGGCATCTGTCTGTCTTGGGAGACAATTGAGTGTGCTTTCCGGGTGAAGTCAAACCTATGGAGAATCACAGTGCTTGCAATGGCTACAGAGAATGGTAACTCATAACTGCTGCATCTTTCTTTCTTTCTTTCTTTCTTTCTTTCTTTCTTTCTTTCTTTCTTTCTTTCTTTCTTTCTTTCTTTCTGCTGTGTTAGCAGCACCGAAGTTACCATTCTGGGGCACAAGCCTGGATAGTGTAAATGGAAGTCCTCAGCCGCCCAGACGACGAGACCCCTTCTCAGCCTTGCTGAGGAAATCAGACCAATGCATTTGGCACCAGTTTGGCTGCAGCAGTTGCTGGAAAAATGCATACAAGATGCCATCCAACTATCTTAGGGACTCCATTCCAGATTTGTTAGGGTTTATACCTTAGCCTTTTCTTTTCCTGAAGATCTCCTGCATGGCAGCAGTTACAGAATTTTCCACGGGGTTTACTCCCGAAGTCTTTCTCACAACTGAGTATGTATAGTCACAAGGCAGCAGAGGTTAGGGATCAGGGTTTCTCTTCTCTAGGATGGGCTTTCTCAGATAGATGAGCCCCACCAGCCCCCCATTTACTTCAGCCCAAATACCTGAAGGAGGGTCTCCACCCCCATCGTTCAGCCCGGACACTGAGGTCCAGTTCACTCAATGCAAGGTTACAGGGAACCAGGCAGAGGGCCTTCTCGGTGGTGGCGCCCCCCTGTGGAATGAATCATAGAATCATAGAGTTGGAAGAGACCATAAGGGCCATCGAGTCCAACCCCCTGACAAGCAGGAAACACCATCAAAGCATTCCTGACATATGGTTGTCAAGCCTCTGCTTAAAGACCTCCAAAGAAGGAGACTCCACCACACTCCTTGGCAGCAAATTCCACTGTCAAACAGCTCTTACTGTCGGGAAGTTCTTCCTAATGTTTAGGTGGAATCTTCTTTCTTGTAGTTTGGATCCATTGCTCCGTGTCCGCTTCTCTGGAGCAGCAGAAAACAACCTTTCTCCCTCCTCTATGTGACATCCTTTTATATATTTGAACATGGCTATCATATCACCCCTTAACCTCCTCTTCTCCAGGCTAAACATGCCCAGCTCCCTTAGCCGTTCCTCATAAGGCATCGTTTCCAGGCCTTTGACCATTTTGGTTGCCCTCTTCTGGACACGTTCCAGTTTGTCAGTGTCCTTCTTGAACTGTGGTGCCCAGAACTGGACACAGTACTCCAGGTGAGGTCTGACCAGAGCAGAATACAGTGGCACTATTACTTCCCTTGATCTAGATGCTATACTCCTATTGATGCAGCCCAGAATTGCATTGGCTTTTTTAGCTGCCGCGTCACACTGTTCTCCCATCAGATGGACCTGGGCTGGGCTGGAGTTGCATGTGTGACCCCCCCTCCCACATGCCCAACAGCCCAACACTCATGGTGTAGGGTAGTCAGTCATAAGCTTCTTAAACTTCCTATTCTACTTTTGACAGCACCAAAAGAAATAAAAAAAGGCAGAAGTGGTCAAGGCCTTGGGGAAGAAAAGGCTGCTGGTGTTCTCTTTTGCTCTAATGGAACACAAGTCCTTTCCCCCTCCTTCCAGCCTGAATGATTCCATTATTTTGCTTCTTCGTAAAGTCGAAAGGAGTTTGACATAATACTTATTTGAGGCAAGAAGAGCAGATCCAAGGTCTTCCAATAAAATGAAATAAAATACTGTTTCCCATTCCTTCCCAACCTGGAGCTCAATAGCAGTCAGAGGTTGCCTTCAGGTGGTGCCATTATTATTAGACAGTTAATGGTAATTCTCATCACTAAACCATGTAGCAAACTGCTTTCAATTACAATTCTCCTTCGTGTAAGAAGGTCATTGATATGCTGACAAAGCTACTGAATAATTTGCCACTCTCAAGAAGGTGGGAAGAGAAAGTGTGGAAAAATGACCTCTGAGGGCCAAGGCACAGCTCATTATGGTGGTTCCGAACCGTAATTTACACCCCAGCTGCTTTCAGTATATGAGCCTAAGAATTATAATTATCAGATGGTTCAGAAAGAGGATTCCATTCTCTTTCAAGTGTTAGGAAGAAATAATAAAAAAGAGAAATAAATAGATTAGAAATTGCCTGAGGCAGAAATGAACTTAGTTTTCAGTGGTGAGGGGCGGAGAGGGAAATAGATTTCCTGTGAAGACTTTGCTCAACTGTTGCTAAGGAAAAAGAATATTGGATTTTCCCCCCACCCCCGGCTCTTCTCTGACCATTTGTCATACAAATGGTAAAACTTAGTTCAGAAAGGCAGACACGCCATTTGCAAATATGTTGGACACAATCTAGAGAAAGTAGCATGTAAGGCTACATGTGTGAATGTGGATGTGAGTGCTCTTTATTTTATTTTTATTTTGTTTTAAAAAAAGATTTTTATTAAGTTTTTCAAAAGTTATATAAAAACAAAACAAGACAGTAATAAAAAACAGACAAAGAAAACAAGACAAAAGAAAAAACAAGTATAATTTCATTCCCTTTTTTTCTTATAACTTACTTTCCCGACTTCCCCATACCTCCCCTCTCTGTATTCCAATTTCTATTTTATTAATTCAGCAAATCCTTTCCCTTAATTTCGTTTAGTTTTTAACCCTTCTTTTCTTACCACTTATCCAATCCGGCTGGAAACCACATAGTTTCTAAACCCACGTCATTCTAACATTCATTAATTTTGCAATATTTCTTGAGATAGTCCTTAAATTTCTTCCAATCTTCTTCCGCTGTCTCTCTCCCCTGGTCTCGGATTCTGCCAGTCATTTCTGCCAGTCCCATATAGTCTATCACCTTCATCTGCCATTCTTCCAAGGTGGGTAGATCTTGTGTCTTCCAATACTTTGCGATGAGTATTCTTGCTGCTGTTGTAGCATACATAAAGAATGTTCTATCCTCCTTTGGCACCGTTTGGCCGACAATACCCAAGAGAAAGGCCTCTGGTTTCTTCAGAAAGGTATATTTAAATACCTTTTTCAATTCATTATATATCATTTCCCAGAACGCTTTAATCTTAGGGCACGTCCACCAAAGGTGGAAAAAAGTACCTTCATTTTCTTTACATTTCCAACATTTATTATCAGGCAAGTGGTAAATTTTTGCAAGCTTGACTGGGATCATGTACCACCTGTAAATCATTTTCATAATATTTTCTCTTAGGGCATTACATGCCGTAAATTTCATACCGGTGGTCCACAACTTTTCCCAGTCAGCAAACATAATGTTATGACCAATGTCTTGTGCCCACTTAATCATAGCTGATTTCACTGTTTCATCCTGCGTATTCCATTTCAACAGCAAATTATACATTTTTGACAAATTTTTAGTATTGGATTCTAACAATTCTGTTTCCAATTGTGAGTGCTCTTTATTTTAGGTACAGTGGTACCTTGGGTTAAGTACTTAATTCGCTCTGGAGGTCCGTACTTAACCTGAAGCTGTTCTTAACCTGAAGCACCACTTTAGCTAATGGGGCCTCCTGCTGCTGCCGTGCCACCAGAGCACTATTTCTGTTCTCATCCTGAAGCAAAGTTCTTAACCTGAAGCACCATTTCTGGGTTAGTGGAGTCTGTAACCTGAAGTGTATGTAACCTGAAGCATATGTAACCCGAGGTACCACTGTATTCGGCCAAGGCAGCCGTGGGAGAGAAATGCAGCTGGTCAGTGTATCAAGGTCAGTGCTTGGATAAAGAAATCACAGCGGCAGTGCAAATCCGTGCCCCACAGACAGGACAGGATGTTACCCTGGGTATAGAGAAGAAATGATAAAAGAGGAAACAGAACTGTTTGTTGTTGCACAGTTTTATCAGTCTATGGAACCTAAGTTCTCCAGTGGCATATTAAACAACAAAGAACAAAACATAAAATAAAAAAATTGTCCAGTAGCACCTTATAGACCAACTAAGTTTGTTCTGGGTATAAGCTTTCGTGTGCATGCACACTTCTTCAAATACACTGAAGCAGAAGTCACCAGACCCTTATATATAGTGGGAGGGTGGCGTGGGGTGGGGTATTTCTCAGAAGGGTAGTAGGAGATGGGTGATTGGCTCAACAGGTAAACCTGTTGACATATGTTAACGACTGTTAACGACTGCAATTAGTCCTGCAGGAAAAAGCAAGGGAGGGATAGTACGGACCATGGACCAGAGCATGCCATGCACTCCTGTCTTCCACTGCAGGTTCAAGCAGTCTGGAACCAATGCCTAAGCAACCACTCACATGCTGTAATCAATAAAGTTGAGGCCAAAATTTAATGCCAAAAACCTTAAACTAAAATCTGTGTCTATTGTGTATTTATTTGGAGGTGGTTTGGGCAGTGGCGTAGCGTGGGGGGTTCAGGGAGGGCCGGCCGCACCGGGCGCAACATCTGGGTGTTAGGGTTAGGGGGCGCAAATCCACGGGTTAGGGGGTGCAAATCCACGGGTTAGGGGGTGCAAATTACTTGCCTTGCCCCGGGTGCTGACAACCCATGCTACGCCACTGGGTTTGGGGGGTCTTCACATGCAACTGTGGGAACAGGATAGATGAAACCACTGGCTTGATTCAGCAAGTTCTTATGTTCTTCCTTAAAGGGTGGTGGTGGGGTACAAAGAACCCACCATCCAAATTGGAAGGGACACAGGGGCTTCTTATTCTTACTTTATTCTTACTATTCATTTTATTTTCATACCACTTTATATATTTAAGAAAAAATCTCAAAGTGGTTGACAACCTACATTAAAACATCCAGTAAAACAATCCAGAATAAAACATTACCGAAGAAAGTCAGATATTAAGTAACCATTGAAAGCAACGTAATTTACTGGAAGCTAAAGTATTATTGTAGAGATTTCAAAATAAATAAATAATTACAAAGGAGGTCAATAATTACAAGAACACACATTTAATGCAGGAAACTTAACCATTTATTTTATCTTAAATGTTTCCTAAAGAACACATTACTAAAGGAAGTCAAATATAAAACACACATTGAAAACAGCATAATTAGCAAGAGGATAAAATATTATCAGCAGCATAGAACATATCAGCTGCTGTTGCTTCCAGTTCTGCCAGTGGTGGCTCTTGAGGGCTGTGGAAGCTCAGGCTGGACTAAGAGACAGCAAAGATGGTCTAATGTGCATGCAATATGCAAAAATGATTCAAATCTGCATTTTTTAAAAATGTGATTTTGCAGTTAAATTATACCATGTATATGCAATTTTAGTGGGGAAATGGTTGTGTGAACTAGAGGTTTGGTGTTGTAAGCCTTACAGTAAGCAAATCAGCGTACGCATCAAACAGAGCTCTGTTTAAATGTTCATGGGAAATGGATGACTAGATAAACAGAATGCATTTATGCCAGTGGTACTTGCTGTATTCATTCAGTGGTTGCTGAGAGGGAATGCAGAAAAGAAATACTCAGGCTTGAATAAATGTTAGCAGCAGCAAAACTTATAGTGAGGAGATACAAGATGAAAGGGAAACCTCATGAATAAATAATCCCCACAATTGCATCCGCTCGGTGTGATAGCTGTTCTATAATAATAATTATAATTATAATAAGTAATCTAACTTAATCGACAAATAGCTCTATCAGAAAATGGCTGTGAGTTTTACTGGTTGGGAGATGCACTCCCCAAAGAATGTGGGGCCAGTAGAAATCTAGAAATTTTCCTCTGAAGGAAAATAAGCTTCATTTGTGTACTTCCTCACAAGGAAATCCCACGAAATTCAATGAGATTTCTCCAAAGTAAACATGCCTAGGATTGGGCTGGACATTTCTGTGGCTTTCGAAGGCTTGGAGTGGGGTGCGCCAGAGAGAAAAGTAGTTGAATGCCCGTGGGGAGAGGGTTCACTTGAGCATGGAACTGTGACTTTCCTACATGGAAGGTGGGAAAGTGTTTGATTTTGTTCCAGATGTGAGCCATTCCTGGCACTTTCGTGTTTTACGGGATGTTCCTTGACACTAACCACCTCTTGTATCATTGTGTTTGATTCGAGGTGGGTCAGGGGAATTAGGTTCTAGAGAGCCAGTGTGGTGTAGTGGTTAAGAGCGGTAGATTCGTAATCTGGGGAACCGGGTTCGCGTCTCCGCTCCTCCACATGCAGCTGCTGGGTGACCTTCTTTGAAGTCTCTCAGCCCCACTCACCTCACAGAGTGTTTGTTGTGGGGGAGGAAGGGAAAGGAGAATGTTAGCCGCTTTGAGACTCCTTCGGATATCAAATCCAAACTCTTCTTCTTCTGTCCAGGACAGGTGAGAATGGAAGTGGGACTGATGGCAGGTACAGAGAGATATTGTGATGGCCTGGGATTCGGACTTGGAGGCTGAACCTGAGGAATCCCAGCCTGCACAGGATTCCCTGCCTCCACAACCAGCTGAGCCGGGGCTAGGGCTTGAGCCTGAAGGGTCCTCACCTGTGCTGGATCCTCAGGTGAAGGCACCAGCTGAGTCTGCTCTGGCTCATGAGCTGGTGGAGAACCCATTGCCTGCAGGTGCTCCACTCTCAGCCCCGTCAGGGGAAGCTGAGGTTGCCTCTGGGTCCGGTAACTTCCAGCCTCTCCTGAGCTGCAGAAGCTTAGGGCAGAGAGGCGAAGGGAACTTAGGTCCCCCAGGAGGAGTGCTCGTCTCCAGGCCAGGAGAGGCGAGTCACCTGTGGACTGGGACAGCCCTATGCCTCGGGGCAGATAAAAGCCAGCCAGCCCCAGTCCCAAGTTGCGGGAGCAACATTGTTGGTATCCAACAATGACTTCACCTGACTCCCTGCCTTGGACCCAGCTTCAGCTTTGACGGACTGCCTCCATACTGCACCCTGGACCATGGACTGGACTTGGACCTTGCCTCTTGATTAACCCCCAGGACCAGCACAGATATGGAGGTGGGCAGAGGTAAAGAGAGAGAAGGAAGACGGCTAGTTCTTTCAGGGCTCTTCATCTCTCTCGCGCCCCCCTGTATTTCAGAAACTGGGGGTGATGGTCAGCCAACCCCATTGTTTGGTGGTGGTGTTAAATGCCAGGTCTGCCCAGAATAAAACATCTATCATCCAGTCTGATTGATGAAGGGGCTCTGTGAATAGCAGAGACCAGGGAAGGTAAAATGGATAGCCAAGCTATGTCTGCTTGTTTGTATGGTACAATGACATTCCAGGTTAGAGGAGTCAGGTGAGAATGGGTTCTGCCATTGTCCAGGAAAATTCCACCCCCTCACCAGACAACCAATCAGCATGGTGTAGTGGTTAAGAGGGGTGGACTCGTAATCTGGTGAACCGGGTTTGTGTCTCCGCTCCTCCACATGCAGCTGCTGGGTGACCTTGGGCCAGTCACACTTCTCTGAAGTCTCTCAGCCCCACTCACCTCACAGAGTGTTTGTTGTGGGGAAGGAAGGGAAAGGAGATTTTTAGCTGCTTTGAGACTCCTTAGGGTAGTGATAAAGTGGGATATCAAATCCAAACTCTTCTTCTTCATTGATTTCAGGGGTGGTGCTGGGCCAGAAAGACAGAAAGGGAGTGTTGTTTATGTATTGTTCATCTTGCTGCATTCCAAACTAAAAATTTTCCCCAGGACACTCCCATTGCAGCCATCTAAGAGAGAGGTTGAAGACTGTAGGTATGTTTTTAAAAATACATTTGTGGTTCTCAATTTCCCCACCCCCCACCCCAGGAAATGAAAAATATTCACATTTTCATTAATATTCTTTGGTATTATTTCCTGAACTTGTGAAACCCTGTGAGGAAATGTAAGAAACAAAGGCTGAGCCCTTTGAAAACCTTCTTCTGAAATGCTAGTAAGAATATATTTCCGATATGCAGCTAATTTGAAAACACAAACTGAGCAATACAGCAGACCTGACTTCAAAGTTCATTTCCCTATAAAATATTAAGTCGGATAGCTTTGAAGTATACATTTTTTTCTGCAAGATTTTGATATTCTAAGATGCTCAGAAGCCTACTAAATTAAAACGACAAGTTTTTTTCATGTAAAATATTAATGATCCAGTAACTTGCAATAAAATATCGAAGTCTGCAACAATAGAAACATGGCATTTTTGTACCGTGCACTATTCAACTCAGAATAGGATTGGATGGTATTTGCCTGTTTCTGGTTTGTGTCGGTTCCACATGTGTTCATAAGTATCCTGCTTCTATCTTAAACTGTGATATATATATATTTTTCTTTAAAAGAGGGGAGGGGACCAGTGGAATAGAATTTACACATGTAGGAATGGCCACCAACTTAGATGGCTTTATCATGAGTTGGACAAAATCATGGGACATAAATTTTCAAGAAGAAGAAGAGGAGGAGTTTGGATTTGATATCCCGCCTTTCACTCCCCTTCAGGAGTCTCAAAGTGGCTAACATTCTCCTTTCCCTTCCTCCCCCACAACAAACACTCTGTGAGGTGAGTGGGGCTGAGAGACTTCAGAGAAGTGTGACTAGCCCAAGGTCACCCAGCAGCTGCATGTGGAGGAGCGGGGATGCGAACCCGGTTCCCCAGATTATGAGACTACTGCTCTTAACCACTACACCACACTGGCTCTGATGGTCATTTTACCTGTAGTATCAAGAGACAGTGTGTTTCTGAATTCAAGTTGCTGGTGATCTGAGTGAGCTTTATACCACACTCATGTCTTGTCTGTGAGCTTCCCATTGACATCTGGTTGGCCACTGAGAGTCCTTTGGTGTGATCCAGCTATATAGTACTACTGTGAGATTTCTGATCATTTAACCGGTCATGTCAGAAAAAATGCCCTACCTAGATCTCTACCCTCTTCCCAACTCCCACCTGCTGCAGCCTTGAAACAGAGTGATGCCTGAGATATATATGGAGTGGTGCCTGAGATGTATATATCTCATCTCAGAATGATGTGGAATTAGCACACTCTTATTTGCAATTATTATTCTAAAATGGTTCCAAAGACCATAGGGCACCTATTACAAAGCCATTACATGCTATGAGATGATGGGAAGCTATTTCAATGCAAATCTGTGGTGACCTTGTGACGATGACATAATGATGCGATTACAAAAGGAAGATATAAACCGAAAGCACATCTTGAGTGCACATATGTATCCCACGAGAATAAAAAATATGTTTCTTTTATTCTCTGTCACAAGATGATTTATTAGAGAGGCACTACAGCACAGGGGGGGAAAGAGAACACTTTTCCATTTTAAAGAGGACACAAGTTTTGAAATCGAGTTGCGGAAAGACAGGAGGATTGTCAAGAACAGATGAGCACTCCACTGTGGACAGCAGCGCAGAAGTGACATTTTGATTAAGCAAGCTGTGGAGAGAGGCTATCGTGAAAAGAATGTTCTACATTTATATATGCAGCATGCAAAAACCCAAAATGTTCTCCTAAGAGACTGGATCAAGCTGTACGTGGAATGTGAATTGTAGAAATGGTGTTTTCCAAACTAACCTCTCCATTGTAATAGGGATGTGTAGAACGGCCCTGAGGGATTGTTTTTGCCTTGGGAATTTTGCCTTAGTTACAACATACTTAGCAACTTGGTTGCCCTCTCAACAAATGGGATCATCTTAGTAGATGGTCCTGGTTGCGGGCAGGCTCTCAACCAGGTTCCTCCCACCCTGGCGTGGGTGGAGCTATCGCCCTCATGCCAGGGTGGCACCACAATCACCCAGGGCTATTGCCCAATGGAAGTGAGAGCTGGACCATAAAGAAGGCTGATCGCCGAAGAATTGATGCTTTTGAATTATGGTGCTGGAGGAGACTCTTGAGAGTCCCATGGACTGCAAGAAGATCAAATGTATCCATTCTGAAGGAAATCAGCCCAGAGTGCTCACTGGAAGGACAGATCCTGAAGCTGAGGCTCCAATGCTTTGGCCACCTCATGAGAAGAGAAGACTCCTGGAAAAGACCCTGATGTTGGGAAAGATGGAGGGCACAAGGAGAAGGGGACGACAGAGGACGAGATGGTTGGACAGTGTTCTCAAAGCTACAAACATGAGTCTGACCAAACTACAAGAGGCAGTGGAAGACAGAAGTGCCTGGCGTGCTCTGGTCCATGGGGTCACGAAGAGTCAGACACGACTAAATGACTAAACAACAACAATTGCCCAATCATGTCAAAGGGTGATAGTGGGGAAAACTATAAAAGCGGCAGCGTGACGTGTGCTTGGCTCCTGCTTCGCGCTGTCAAACACCTGCCCACCCTCCCTTTGATTTAGATCCTTTGGCCTTGCTTTCGACTTTGTATCCAGGGCAGCTGTTTACCAGCTCCATCTGGTACGTAGGCTGAGACCCTATCTGCCTGCGGACTGTCTTGCCAGAGTGGTACATGCTCTGGTTATCTCCCGCTTGGACTACTGCAATGCGCTCTACGTGGGGCTACCTTTGAAGGTGACCCGGAAACTACAACTAATCCAGAATGCGGCAGCTAGACTGGTGACTGGGAGCGGCCGCCGAGACCATATAACACCGGTCTTGAAAGACCTACATTGGCTCCCAGTACGTTTCCGAGCACAATTCAAAGTGTTGGTGCTGACCTTTAAAGCCCTAAATGGCCTCGGTCCAGTATATCTGAAGGAGCGTCTCCTCCCCCATCGTTCTGCCCGGACACTGAGGTCCAGCTCCGAGGGCCTTCTGGCGGTTCCCTCCCTGCGAGAGGCCAAGTTGCAGGGAACCAGGCAGAGGGCCTTCTCGGTGGTGGCGCCCGCCCTGTGGAATGCCCTCCCACCGGATGTCAAGGCGATGGACAACTACCTGACATTCAGAAGACATCTGAAGGCAGCCCTGTTCAGGGAAGTTTTTAATATGTGACATTTTAGTGTATTTTTCATTTCTGTTGGAAGCCGCCCAGAGTGGCTGGGGAAACCCAGCCAGATGGGCGGGGTACAAATAATAAATTATTATTATTATTATTATTTGGTTGGTTGCCCAGCTTGAGTCGGGGGCCGGGTAGGAATTTTCCCAGTTAGCAAATTGGCCCGTGCCAATTTGCTTTCCCAGTTAGCAAATTGGCACGGGCCACTTGGTTTTTACTTACCCCCTCAACAATCGTCACAACTTTTAAGGTGGCGGTTAGGCATTGGCTCATTGAAATGTGGGGGAGGGGAGGTGCGGCCATCTCCTGCCCCTCCATTTCAAGGGTATTCCATTAAAGGAAGCCGGGGCCTGGTTCCTGTCTGAAGTCCGCTTGAAGGGTGAGGGCCATGCCAGGCCTCTGGGAACACCAGGAGAGATGCAGGCATGTTTCCCCAAAGCAATTTCCCTTTGGGTGGTTTACCCTTACAGACTTCCTGCAAAGCAGGCAGGAGTCAGATATAGTCTTGCCAATGCCTAAGCCAATACCACTCTCATTCCTGCAATCAATAAAGTTGTGACCAAATTTTTGCCCCAAAACCTTAAACAAAATATCTGTGTCTGTGTGAATTTATTTACCCTAATGGGGGGTCAGCTTGAGGGTCTTGCCACATAATTAGCAATTTGATGGGAAGCCTCAAGAGGGATGGGCAACATGTGGTTCCATCCACCCCAGCCAACATGTCCAGTGATCAGGTGTCAGGCCTGGGCAGAAGAGCAATGGTGGAGACGGCCTCCCCAGCCTGAACCTTCCAGAGAAGAGGAAGACAGTATAGATTTACAACAGTGGTTTGTGGGAGGTCAAAGCTCAGAGGGAGATGAGGGGGAAAGCTGGGAAATAATGGGAGAGGAGGAGAAGGCAGAGCCGGAGCAGCTGGCTGACACGTTATCACTAGAAAGCATTCCAGACACATCCCCCTTCTCCCAGAGCCCGGCGAGCATTGAAAGTAGGAGAGCAAAGGGCTCAGAGACAGGTGGCCCTAAGCGACAACTGTAAGGTAGGTGGTGCTGTTGATGAATGAGGAAGTGGAAGAGAAGGGGGGTGGAGATTTTCTTGGAACAACACCATTACTCCAAGAGGCTGCAAGTTTAAGCCTCTCTCATTGAATATTGAATAAACAACATTGGTAAGAACTTTCCTTGTCTTATCCATTCCTGGCAACCTGCCATGGGGTGTGTGGACCCTCTGAAGTCTGACATCTCTGCAATTCTATCATTCTATGTTGTTGTACAACAACTCCTTCATTCCTGATCTGTACTGAGTGAAGCTAATAATAATAATAATAATAATAATAATAATAATAATAATAATAATTTTATTTATACCCCACCCTCCCCAACCAAGGCCGGGCTCAGGGCGGCTAACAACCAATAATAAAAACAAGCTGATTGAAATACAACTTAAAAAACAAGGTTAAATACAACATTAAAGCATTAAAATGATGGGAGTTGGAAACCAGAAAAATCTGGAGGGCTACAGATTCTCCATTCCTGTATTTCAGAGCTCGTATATCTGGATGAATAATGTGCTGGAAAGCTCCAATATGTACACTACTGGCCCAGAGCATCATAATTTTTCATGTCTGATTATCAAATTTATGGAAATAGCATTTTTGTGATTTAATAAGTCAGTTATAGGTTGTTCATTTCACAGTTAGTTGCTTGAAACTCAATCAATAGCTAATAAAAAAAATCTAGCCTGTTTATGGTAGTGTACAGATATCCTGGAAAATGCATTAAGTATTTGGAGGTTTATTACATTGGCTATTAATTGGCACATAATGAGTCAGAGCAATTCACGGGAAACTTAATATAAGGGAATAAACTAATCAGTTATTAAATCACAAATACAGGGAGACAGAATATTACTTTCAATTACGCTACACAATACTGATTCCTGTTGTTTTGTACCTTAATGACTTTGATGGATACCGCAGGAGTTATAATTGCAAGCTTTTTCTTGCCAAAGGATAAAGCAAGTCAGCGCTGCTAAAATGAAACAACAGCTTTTATAGCTGGAATAGCACGGCACTGTATAATCAGCCTGTTGGGCATTTAAACAGTGTGGAATATCACAGTCTGATACATAGTGTAGGCATTATAAATCCATTTATGTAAGCAAAAAACAAACGACAGGCAGCTGTATCTGCAGTTCATTTATTTTATTTTATTTTGCATTGCTGAATTTTAAAACACAATAAAGCACCACGGGAGATATCACAAGAAAATAACATATTTAAACCCCTGGAGGGCAAATATAAAAGTATTTAAACAATCATTTTTAGGCCACAGGAAAAGAAATGTGTGTTAAATGGAAATCATAGTAATAAATCACCACCATCCCAAACTAAAAACTGTCCCCAAATCAGCATGCTGCAGACTGAATAACTGAAAATGTGTAACTGAGCAGGGGAAAACTTAGATCTAACCATAAATATTATGCAGAAATAGGTGGTAGATTTCTAGTCTGTATCACTTCAAGCTGCAGGTGAGGGAGGTCATATTTTTGAATTTTCCTCAGCTTTAAAAAAAAGGTTTTCTTCTATTTTGTTACCTAGTGCATCAGAGGGGCGTTTGGGATGTTAGGGGAGGGGTAGTATATCTGGTGGAGAACTCGTTGTGCTCCTTTGGGTCCACCTTTGTGTTAGAATTCCTGCTCTGTGATTGCAGTCATAGGATTGTTGTCTATCACATGACGGTATATGTTTTGACTCCACAGAGTGGGAAGTGACGGAGACAGGATGTTTGTGTTACTGTGTTCCGTGAAGTGGGACTATTGTCCTTTGTTCTTTTTCTCTTTGCTGTCTGATGCTAGAGAGAAAGGGAGCCATGTGGCAGTGTGTGTTTATATGCAAATAAAGTTGATTAGCCAAAATGCTGAGTTGCTGAGGTCTGTCACGCAAGGTGCGCAAACTCTGTGGATCCCTAAATGTACAATGTCAGTTGCTGTGATGTTCGGGCAGAAGAAAGCTTTTGAAGCTCCTGAATGATCAACCAGGAGGGATGGAACATGCCAGTCTCTTCCAGGGTCCTACTTGAGTGTAGGCTGAGCTGATACTTTGGTCCTCAACCTAGACTCAGCTCTCACTTGTGGCTCCTAGAAGTCCATTCACCTTTTACCTGGTGTATGGCATTGCAACCAGTCAGCTGAGCCACAACAATTTTCTGGTGTAGGGAGAGGTATGTTGCCTTCCTCCCCCCCCCCCCGTCACGGCCAGTCCCATCATCTGTGCTGGAGACAGCCCCAGCCAATCTGCTGCCAGGGAGGGTGTGGCCACAGGCCATTTGTGGTGATTAGGCATTGGGTAAGCCTTTGTTTGGTTGGAGGGGTGGTTGTAGCCTTCACCTGCCCCTCCTCACTAATGGTTAAAGGGATCCAGGGATCCTGTTAAAGGGATCCGGGGTGTGAATATTGTCTGAAGCCTGGGCGTGGGCTAGGGCCATGTCACAACCCCTACGACAGGGATCAGCAAACCTTTTCAGCAGGGGGCCGGTCCACTGTCCCTCAGACCTTGTGAGGGGCTGAACTATATTTTGGGAAAAAAATATGAACAAATTCCTATGCCCCACAAATAACCCAAAGATGCAATTTAAATAAAAGCACACATTCTACTCATGTAAAAACACCAGGCAGGCCCCACAAATAACCCAGAGATGCATTTTAAATAAAAGGACACATTCTACTCATGTAAAAACACGCTGATTCCTGGACCGTCCGCGGGCCGTATTTAGAAAGCGATTGGGCCGGATCTGGCCTGCGGACCTTAGTTTGCCTACCCATGCCCTACGAGGAACCCTCGGGGTGGTGTTACTATCTGATGTAAGTTACAGGGCACCCCCTATCGGAACTCGTGGACTCCCTGCAGATGGGCAGAAGTCAAGAATATAGTGTCATCTGGGATATTATTTATATTATTTATACCCCACCCATCTGGGAGGCCCAGCCAGATGGGCGGGGTATAAATAATAAATTATTATTATTATTATTATTATTATTATTATTATTATTATTATGAACGAGCCAGCTCCCAGGAAAGGTTTGCAGCCAGCTTCCAGGGAAGGATTAACTGCCAGGCAGGGCAAGCATCGGCTGGTGCCAACTCCACCGCACCTTGGAATGCAGGTTGCCAAGGGAACAATCTCCAGCACTAGCAGGATCTCAGCCAGGTCTCTCAGGGGGAGGGAAAAGAGAAGATTGACGGTCTGTAGTCTCAGGAAGAAGTTGGAGGGAATCCAAAGAGCCCATGGAATTGTCACTGTGGCAAGGTGTATGACAGGAAACAGAATCAGAATTGTAAGGGTCATAGGTCCCGTTTATGTTGGCGTAAGAGGAAGGACTCCTTAGAAGGTTCATCATGATTAATGAGACTAACGGCATGTTAGAACTGTCCGGAGAACAGCAATAAATTTTGCAATAAATCTTCCTTTTTAAATAACCACATGCTGCATTATCAAGTTGGAAACTAGGACTCCTGACATATAGCCTGGCTTCACCCCAGTGTCTAAGCCAAACTGCTCACATGTGTAACCAATAAAGCTGTGGCCTATTTGAACCCATAAACCAAAATACTCTGTGTCGGTGTGTTTTATTGTTCTCCTGGCAACTTTGTGGCTCGTGTGCTTTGTCATGCAAGCTGTCAGCAATCAACAGCGGCCACATCCCAGGAATGACTCTGACAAGCCAGCTGAAACAGGTGGTGGTGGTTCATGGGTCTCAAACGCTCAGTAAGTTAGGGATTTCCCCTGCGTGCAAATACAGGTTTCGGCAGATTGAGTGGGCGAGACCAATAGTGGGTCCCACAGTTAAGAAGCCGGTTTCTGCATGTGCTGTAGAGGTAAGTGAGGGGCAGATGGGGCTCATCAACCTGGGAAGGTAGCTCATCTGGGAGGAGGACCCTAAACCTCTGCTGCTTTGTAGGATATGTTCGGGGAGAGAAAAGGCTAAGAATTAACCCCTATACAAATCCAGAGTGGACTCCCTAAAACAATTGGATGGAACCTTGTACCTTGGATGGAACCTTGGATGGAACCTTGGATGGAACCTTGGATGGAACCTTGGATGAAACCTTGGATGGAACCTTCTGGCGAGTCCTGCAGCCAAGCTGGTGCCAAATGTATTGCTCTGCTTTCCTTTGGACCACATCAGCAATGGGGGGAGGTTCTTGTCATTTGGGCAGCCCAGGACCTCCATACACAATGCCCAGGTTTGCGGGGAGGTCACTTTGGTTTTGCTAACACAGTGGTTTGGCTTCACCTGCAGAGATGCTCTCTGTTGTCTCTCAAGACAGACAGATGCCATCTCTGTGTGTGCAGAATCAACAGCACTAATTATGACTGGACAATTCTAGTGGACAACTCTAGGGAGGCTGTTCAGTAGTTGTGATGCTATTTAAACATGAGCGGCTGCTTAAAATCTAC
This sequence comes from Podarcis melisellensis, assembly GCF_964234715.1. Lineage (NCBI taxonomy): Eukaryota > Metazoa > Chordata > Lepidosauria > Squamata > Lacertidae > Podarcis > Podarcis melisellensis. Next base: position 81,653,831 of record NC_138538.1, on the reverse strand, counting down.
TACTATGTACAGATCTGCTTTTAAACATTTCTCCCAGTACGTTTCCGGGCACAATTCAAAGTGATGGTGCTGACCTTTAAAGCCCCCAATCACCTCGGCCCAGTATACCTGAAGGAGCATCTCCACCTCCATCATTCAGTCCGGACACTGAGATCCAGCGCCAAGGGCCTTCTGGCGGTTCCCTCACTGCGAGAAGCCAAGTTACAGGGAACTAAGCAGAGGGCCTTCTTGGTAGTGGCACCCGACCTGTGGAACACCTTCCCATCAGATGTCAAAGACTTTTAGAAGACATCTGAAGGCAGCCCTGTTTAGGGAAGCTTTTAATGTTTGATGTTTTGTTGTGTTTTTAAATATTCTGTTAGAAGCCACCCAAAGTGGCTGGGGAAACCCAGCCACATGGGCAGGGTATAAATAAACATATTATTATTATTATTATTATTATTATTATTATTATTATTATTAAACAGACCTGGATTATGGTGCTAGCTTTTGCCTGTATCATAACAGCAATGCTTTCAAAGATAGAAGGGGAAGGGGGGGACTGCTTTTAGAGTATTATTATGTTACCATCAAGAGATGTATACATTTTATGAACTAAATAACCACAAAGTAGAATCCACTGTGTGCTCTTACATGTGCTGGAGGACTTTTGATCCAATGGATACCATATAATTCTTGCCAGACCTCTTTTCCCTCTGCAGTTCTTCCATTAATGGTGGTGTCTTGGATAAAAAAAAAACCCTTCACAAGTGCAGTGGATTTCACACCCAAAAATCAGACTTTTGCTTTTTTGGGAATGTCGTGTATTTTTCGCGTTGTAGATATTGTTATTCATTTTGCAATGTTACATATTTGCACGCAGTGATTTTTCTGCTTCAAAGAAATCTGTTGTGTATCATTCCTGAATGGAGGACAAAAATGGAGGCTTAATTTAAGTAGCTGTTGCCTCACAGTGTGTTAATTTTAAGGCATCCTGTTGTGACGGTGATCAATGTGGAACAGTCTATTCTCATTATTTAGAATACACACTCATCAGCAGCTGTGCTTAAAAAGAGATTTTCTACTAGCATATTATTGTCCATAATGAGTTACTCAATGGGAGCTCTGCTATCTTCCTGGCAGAACTTGTTACTGGCAAACAAAATATCAACACCAATCTCCAACTGCCAGGTCCCATAATCTAGCAATGCTTGGTTTTGTGGTTGCCTTTATTTATATGAAGGGGGAAATGAAGCAGTATTTTATAAGTGGGTTGTTGTTGTTTTGCAACCTTAGTCCCATTTTTGTATCTCTTTGGTGCATTTTTGTAAATGCATTTTTGTATCTCTTTGGTGGAGTTGGAGAAAGTGTAATTCAATTCAAAAAAGTGTGAATTTTGGAACATAGCTGTGTTTTGGTTCACATATTGCTTCTAAAAGTGTGAATTAGGTAGGTAAACCAAATTTCTCTCTCTCTCTCTCTCCCCCCCCCCCGTCTCCTAGATTGAAAGGGGATAAGAAGAAGCACCTGTCAACCATTAAAATGAAGCTCAGGTATTCATTTAAAATAAAACTCTCCCTCATGAGAAAGCTTTTCTCAATCACGATTCTCATGAGGTCAACAAAGCATTTGGTTATGCTCTGGCCTATTAGAACCATCAGCAAATACAAGTCAGATGTAATTTGGAAATTCAGAACCGTGAGATTATTTTTGTCAGTTGAGGTGCTTGTTCTTGTTATCTGCGGTTTAATCAGAACAGCTCAATATTAAGTGAGATTAAAACCTGAAAAACTTTAGACTAGCTAGAGAATGGCTCTGTCGGGTCTATGGATGAAACTTCCATTGACAAAATTTAAAATGAGCAAAATTTAAAATTCAGCGTTTGCTACCACATGTACATAGCAGGTGTAAAGAGTGGGTGGATAAATTGTCTGTGGGGCATGAAAGAACCCTTTCCCTGTCCACCACTTTGCCCCACATGCCTCAATTATCAGACACATTTTGGACAAATGGAATAAACCCTTAACTACTCCTTTTTTCCCCTACCATAGCTCTCCTATGTATGAACCCATGTTCCCTTCTTTCGGCTGTCTAAAGGGCTAGTTATATTGTCTGGATAATCCTGGATGATTAGCCAAAAATCATGCACAACATCTTCCTTATCCATTCACATCAACTCTTTGAATCCATATAGCTTTTGAAATATGTGTGTTTTCAATTGGCGCCAGGTCCTCTTCCTCTAACAGGTTTTCAGGATATTAAGGATAGTAGCAGCAAGTAGGGCCAACTCCCAAGGAGAATGTCAAGTAATAGTAGAAGTAATAATAACAACAACAACATAATAATAATAATAAAATGAAATACCCCCATCACACTATTTTCTGCCCATGCCCTGCACTTTACACTTCTATTTGAACTCTGCACCACTCAACAAATCCTAATTCAAAAGTACAGCTATGCAAAGAGGTCCTTCCCACACATCTCTGGGCATATCATTCAAAATTTTGGAATCTGGACTGCCAGCTTTTCAGCTCCTGTTGTGAAGGGTTCCCTGCCCTCATGTCACTATGAGAGCAATTCTAGGCAATGATTGCCTTTTTGCTCACCGTTGCTCTCCTTTACAGGAAAAAATAGAGATACTTGAAGAGCAGTCCTACCTTACCAATGGTGGTGTCTCAAATTTCAGCAGCGGCCTGTGTGATGGCAAATTTCAGCGCCCCCACCTCTCACCTCCTATTTTGCATCATAGTTGTGGCGGTGTGAGGAGAGATAGATAAACTTTATTCGCATTAGCCAACGGCCACAGCAACATAAAACAAGCAATATATACAATTAAATTGACAACAATGGGTAAAAAGGACTATCAAATGACCAAGATTATCATTCAGATAGTAGCCCTTAATCTCATTGCACCCTCGATAAACCTAGCAACCTTTGCTGTTGTCTGATCATTTTGATCTCATAAAAGAAAGAACAATATGGCCGCAGATGGGCGGCCTGGGATGGTAAGTAAGAGTGGGGTGATGATCTCATTCCTCAGATCTTTATAAAGGGGACAGCACAGGAGAACATGAGCCACTGTTTCCAGATGCCATCTCCACAGGGGCAGAGGCGGTGTGAGGATAAAAAGACTAAAACATTTAGCAAACTTAAAATGCTACTACAAAAAGTAGGGTGGTGCAGAAGGAGGTTCAGATGAAAATTCAAGTGTACAGAGCCTGTTTATAGACTGTACCCTACTACTTGCACTCCTCACCTAGCGAAGCCTATCCCAGGCAGGTAAAAAGGTAAAGGTAAAGGACCCCTGGATGGTTAAGTCCAGTCCAAGGCGACTATGGGGTTGTGGCGCTCATCTCGCTTCAGGCCGAGGGAGCCTGAGTTTTCTGGGTCATGTGGCCAGCATGACTAAACCACTTCTGGCACAACGGAACATCATTATGGAAACCAGAGCGCATGGAAACGCTGTTTACCTTCCCGCCACAGCAGTACCTATTTATCTACTTGCATTGTTGTGCTTTCAGATGCTAGGTTGGTAGGAGCTGGGACAGAGCAACAGGAGCTCACCCCGTCGTGGGGATTCGAACCACTGACCTTCTGATGGGCAAGCCCAAGAAGCTCAGTAGCCACCCGCTGTACAGGAGGCCTACATTAGTGATGGTAATCTGAAAAGGAATCTATGAACACAGTGTTACTAAATGTCCAGTGATCCAGTTTAATATGTGGAATCTCCATATTTTCATGTACAGTGGTACCTCAGGTTAAGAACTTAATTCGTTCCGGAGGTCTGTTCTTAACCTGAAAATGTTCCTAACCTGAAGCACCACTTTAGCCTAATGAGGCCTTCCACTGCCGCCGCGCTGCTGCTGCGCGATTTCTGTTCTCATCCTGAAGCAAAGTTCTTAACCTGAGGTACTATTTCTGGGTTAGCGGAGTCTGTAACCTAAAGTGTCTGTAACCTGAAGCATTTGTAACCCAAGGTACCACTGTATTCCTAATTTCTGGTTGTCTTGCTGGAATACTCACAGCCTCTGGATTAGTTTTAGCCAACTTGAAGCCCACTATATGTAATTGGACTCAAAAGCCAATCAGCCCCAGCCAGCATGGCTAAATAGTCAAGACTCAGGAGGGTTAGAATTTGTAGCAACTTTTGGAAGGCAACAGGTAGATGGAAATGATGTCTGTCTCAGTTCTCCCCCCTCCCAGCAACAGAATTCATTAAGATTATAAAACATTAATCATATATAAAGGTAAAGGGACCCCTTGACCACTAGGTCCAGTCATGGCCAACTCTGGGGTTGTGGCGCTCATCTCGCTTTATTGGCCGAGGGATCTTCCGGGTCATGTGGCCAGCATGACTAAGCCACTTCTGGCGAACCAGAGCAGCACACGGGAACGCCGTTTACCTTCCTGCCAGAGTGGTACCTATTTATCTACTTGCACTTTGACATGCTTTCGAACTGCTATGTTGGCAGGAGCAGGAATCGAGCAACGGGAGCTCACCCCGTCGCGGGGATTCGAACCGCCAACCTTTTGATCAGCAAGCCCTAGGCTCTGTGATTTAACCCACAGCACCACCCGCGTCCCATTAATCATATATAGATAGCATGTAATGGCAATAAGCGAGCTCTCTTGCTATCTCTTTGATTCCGCTGTTTGTGACATTTCCCCACTGGTTTGCCCAGGATTCTGCCTGCCAAGAAAAAAGTGGCAGTGAGGTTGCTGTTCTTTGCCCTCTCTTTTGGTGCTGCAGTTTTCTGTGGAGTGTTGGTTAATTAATTAAATCAATTTCCCATAGCTTGCAGGAGATGAGCATGCTACTCATTTGCTTTCTTCTGCAATGGAATAACTATTGAGAATTGTTTTTTAAAAAATAATAATCCTGAAACTGTTTATGGGCTAAAGAAGAATTAATATTATTGCAATTGTTCTGCGAAACATGGTGGGATCAGCTTCATTACCAGCTTCGTAATTGCACCCAAGACCCTTTGTGTAGAGATGTTTTCACGGTGGGGCAGTTTCCATTGTTATGGATTTATTAATTTATTCCTCGGTTTATTTTCAGGGCAAAGCACTAAACCTATTGAACCATAAGCCTTAGGTGAATAGATTGCTTTCTGCTTGCGGTATTTACTGCTCGAGTAAATTAGGTGTACATAATAACCAGCTGTCGACCTCCAGATGCAATGCAGCCAAGCTGCATAAATTTCCTTCCTCCCTGACATGATGACTTCCCCTTGCGAAGAACTTGGTGGGCTGCTATAAATAACATCCTGCTGCGTATCCTAATTTCACGTCTGCTTTGTTTTTATTTTATATTTTTAATCATTCAACAAAAAAACCTATTTTAGAAACAGAAGGTGACTGGGCTGAATGTGTCTATGATATGCTTTCCAAGGTTTCCAGATGTATTCAGCTGGGAATGTGGTATCTGAAGTGCACTGAGATATCTCAAGAAAAAGGGCAGTGAGAAGCTTCAATATGAGCAGGTAGTTCTCTCTGTCCAGTCTTCCGTTCAGTTTCACAACAGCTAGGTATGAAAATATTACCCTGTCTTATACTCAGCCAGAACACTGGTCCATCAAGTCCAATAAGGTCTGTTCCATTGGTCTTCAACTTAGCTACTGATCTAGGAAGGTTCCCAACATCAGTGCCACCATATAATAAATAGCTATAAGTTAAAATGTTGGTCTCTGTATACATACCTGGGTTAAAGGTGGTTCCTGGGTTTGAAAAAGCTGAATAATGCTCTTCAAAATCTCAGGCAGAATTTTCAGCTCTGCTTACCTAAGACCCTTTTCTCTGGAGATGTTGGGAATTGAACCAGTGCCTTTTACAAGCAAGATGTGTTCTATTGCTGAGCTATGTTGCCTTTCTACTGGGAAGTGAAGCTCACAAGGTAAAAGGTATAGGACCCTTGGATGGTTAAGTCCAGTCAAAGGCGACTATGGGGTGCAGTGCTTATCTCGCTTCCAGGCAGAGGGAGCTGGCGTTTGTCCGCAGACAGCTTTCCAGGTCATGTGGCTAGCAAGACTAAACCACTTCTGGTGCATCACAACACCATGACAGAAATCAGAGCTCACTGAAATACTGTTTACCTTCCCGCTGCAGAGGTACCTATTTATCTACTTGCACTGGTATGCTTTCACAGTGCTAGGTTGGCAGAAACTAGGACAGAGCAATGGAAGCTCACCCCGTTGCAAGGACTCGAACGGCTAACATTCCAATCAGAGACCCAAGAGGCTCAGTGGTTTAGACCACAGTGCCACCCACTCATAAGCAGAGTATGAAAGCAACAGCCCACTCCACAGTTTGCTTCCAGCTCCCAAGGAGGAAACCCACCACTGACAATGGGGTTGCCACTTAGCTATCATATCTAGGCACAGAGCCACTCCAACCATTAGGCAGAGTGAGGCCATTACCTCAGGTGGCATAATTCCTCCAGGAGGCATGACCACAGGTGTCCTGTCCTACCAACTCTGCCAGAAGTGCTGGTTAGGCATTCTCAAAGTAAAGGAAGGATTGAACTCTGATTAATAAGAATACACACAGAGGCTTGAACCAGCAAGACTCTGGGAAGGGTGTGTATAATAATCTCTGCCCCTCTACCCCTCGGCCCAGGTCGTTTTATTCACAAAAGAACTTTTTACAGAGTGTTCGTAAGAACCAATCAGATTTCTTCTGAGCATTTCAACAAACCCCATGTGGGGACAAAGTTAAACTACCAAAACTAATTAAGCACACATATTTCTGGGGTAAACAAAACAGAACTACAAAGGAGTGCATTTGGCAACCCCTGAGGTCATAAACAAGCAATATACATGTTCATGAGGATGGCCAGGAAGACAGCGATCATTATCACCTTCAGGTGAGAACTGTTTCCTGGCCCTAAGATTAACATCCCAGGATAAACATATCAGAAAAGCTACATCAAAGAACCTGCCCACTGTTTGATGACCCAGGATGCCTGCCTGGCGAAGCAACTGGCAGTGTTTGGTCAAGAAAGAGAAATGGAACAGGGATGCAAAGGTGTGGATTGATCAAGAATCATATCAAAATAGTTTAAACCCAGTCAGCGCAATGCTTTCATTGCTGACACAGATGGCTTACTCTATATTTGTTGTAATTCCTCATAGCAATCCCACCTGATCACTACATGCTGGTTTTGGGCAAGATCGTGCCAATTTGGGGAGAGATCTCACCTGAAATAGTACAACATCTCACAGTATCTCATGATCTCTGCCTTGGAGGAGAAGAAAAGGCTAAGGAGTAAATCCTACACAAATCTGGAGCTGAATCCCTTAGACAGTTAGATTGTGCCTTGTATGCCACCTTCCAGCAACTCCTGCAGCCAAGCCGGTGCCAAATATATTGCTCTGCTTTCCTTTGGATCACATCAGCGAGGCCTAGAACGGGGATCTCCATACACACTTCCCAGGCTTGCACCAGGTCTCCTCATTCCTTAGCTTCACTCCGAGAGGCACACTCCAGTGTCTCTGGAGACAGATGGGTGCCAACAATATCTGTGCAGCATAAACATTTGTAGGCAGGAGACTTTTCTGCATATACAGTGGAACCTCAGTTTTCGAATGTAATCCATTCTGGAAGACCATTTGGCTTCCGAAATGTTCAAAAAAATGAGGATCAATGAGCTGGCTGCAAAGTCAATGGGGGGGGGATGAAAAACGTGCCTTGGAAGCCGTTCGACTTCTGAAAAATGTTTGAAAATGGAAGCAATTACTTATAGGTTTTCAGCGTTTGGGTTGCAAATTGTTCGGCTTCCAAGACACTTGAAAACCAAGGTTCCACTGTACTTAAAAGACCTGACCATTAGGTCCAGTCGTGACCGACTCGGGTTGCGGTGCTCATCTCGCTTTATTGGCCAAGGGAGCCAGTGTTCAGCTTCCGGGTCATGTGGCCAGCATAACTGAGCCGCTTCTGGCGAACCAGAGCAGTGCACGGAACCGCCGCTTACCTTCCCGCTGGAGCGGTACCTATTTACCTACTTGCACTTGACGTGCTTTCGAACAGCTAGGCTGGCAAGAGCAGGGACCAAGCAACGAGAGCTCACCCTGTCACGGGGATTCAAGCCTCCAACCTTCTGATCGGCAAGTCCTAGGCTCTGTGGTTTAACCCACAGTGCCACCCGCGTCCCTCCACTGTACTTAGATGCACAGTAACTTCCCTGGGATCTGGAACCCTGAATGATCAGGGTTCCTGAACTGCTGAACTGCTTGCTGTATAGACCAGATACTATCATTAATCATCCTGTGATCTTCAGATGAAGGGTGGTATATAAATTTAATAAATGAATAAATAAAAAATACCCCATGGCTTGCCATTTCATATGAAGTAGTGCTATATGGTTGTTATACGACACACACTTTACCTGGGAGTAAGGCTGCACTGAAAGCAATCAGACTTACTTTGGAGTAAGCGGGTCTAGGATTGCACTGATAACTATGACACTTAATAGCTCTGCCGAAAGTATGTTAACATCTTGCTCTTCGTTTCCTGCCTGGGATAGATAGAGTATTGCAGAGTAAATTATAGCAATATTAAATTGCAAGGGTTGCCAATCAATATGATATTAAATAGCGCTGCCAGATGCTATGCTAAATGGCATTATTTCATTTTTATTTTTAGCTTATGCCTTCCTTAAAATTGCAAATGATTTCATAAAGCTGGGGTCTAGTAAACAACCAGGGAAGGTCTGTGGCTCAGTAGCAACGGTCGTACTTTTCATGGAAAAGGTTCCAGGTTGAATCCATGGCATCTCCAGTTGGAAGAGACCTCACCTGAACCCTTGGAAAACAGCTGCCAATTAGTGTAGATAATACTGGATAAATGGTCCGACTCTGTATAAAGCAATTTCCTATGTCCCTACGTCATAGAGCTGGTGTATTAGTAACCCTTTTGTTAATATATTGTATAAACCAAACTTTTTAAAAAATAAATAAATGTGCATATCCTTGCCTTAGATATGAAGCAGATGATTTAAGGAAAAGCTGGAAGTCTTTGTGATACATTTATTAGATTATTCCTTCCTTGATCATGAGCATTACTGTATGTTGCATTAAATACATAACTTGCAGCTTCATTTCTGTGTCATTTTCTTTAATACTAAGTATTTGCAGGTGTGGTTTTCACCAGAAGTGTATTACAAAGGGAGGGGGGTATCTTTCTTTTTCCTAGTTGTGATCCCAATGAAAATTGTTCTCAACAATATGGGGCTTCTGTTTACCCCAGCTTTTGTGGTGTGTGTGTGTGTGTGTGTGAATGTGTCATCAAGTGACATTTATTAATTAGGAGTGGATAACTGCTCTGTGCTGGAGCTGAATAACTAGGCGACTGTACCCTTTTCTAAGCTGAGCAATGATGTCAACTTGTGCCCACAGTTAGATACGAGCCCCCACAAAGCCTCATGTCACTCTGTTGTCCTGTTTTTCTGTACACTCTATTATCCTGGACACCATATCCCTATGTTTGTCGATGTTTCTCTACTCTTGGGTCCATGGGCTTCCTGAGAAATGAAGCTGTCTAAATGCGGCTTTTGGTTTATCTCTAGCCAGGATCACCCTCGACCCACTAATTGCTCATGGATTGCAGATATGTTCAGGGAGATTCGGTGTACAAACACACACATTATTTATCTGGGTCACAGTTTCTGCTTATAGAACAATAGAGAGAAACGTGTTGCAAGGATTCCAGAACAAGGAAATGCCTTATTATAGATAAGTCGGACACGTTTTGGCACAGTTGTGCTTATCAAGGGCTTAGCTGTGAGAAACAATACAACAGTTGCTCAACTATCCATTTAAAAACATTGGAACCTTTAAGAAATGCACTCATATGTTATAAAAAAAGGCTTTTTTCAGATGGAACTTACCAACAAGGAACCTCTTTAAACTGAAACCAGCCATATCTTATAACCCATATAGACATACTCTCAATTTCTTTGCAAATTTGATCAAGAAACCTCTGTTACAGAAGAACGTGCATGATAAAAGCTTCCAAGAGGCCCTCTTTGTATTTCCATTCTGGTAGCAAATGCAGAAACTGACATGTCTGCAGCAGTAGATTTGGGTGTCCAAATCTTGCAGAGCTGGACCTCCAGCTGTCGAACTGGGCATCTGTTGAATTGTAACATAAATAGATAGATCATTTCAGAGGCTAATTCTGTGTATTCTGGAGCTAGAGCACTGACTTGACCCATTAGGGTCAATGTAATTATGTAAATTTAGTAGGGCATTATTAGTTGCATAAATATTAGCTGTATAATTATTAGGACAAAATGAACTTTCTGAAACCTTGTTGATAAGGTACTTGGTTGGTTCAAATTCTGTCCTGTTGGTTAATACAGCTTCTGTAGATTTCAAGTATGTAGATTCCAGGTGACTTTTAACATTTGGAAGTCATAATAGTCCTTAATTAGATTGTCCAGGTGCTATTATTAAAGCAAACCCTTGCCATCCAGATTACAGTCTGTGCATAAAACACCATTCAACTCTATTTAATTTTTTCTATCAGTATAGGGCAGGCAGATCATAACATAAACATAAATTCTTTATTGGTTCCAGGACTGGTCATTCCCATCATTTGTGTATTTTGCAAGAATCCTATTACTCTTCATACACAGTTTTTTGTTGACTCAAGCTCAGTGGTGGATTGATGATTAACCTATTGATGTTTATAGATCCAGCCGCACATTCACCCCTCAGTAGTTCATTTTCCATCCCACCATGTCTCCAATTCAGAGAAGCACAACAGGAATGTATAAATAGGCACTTGGCTTATCATTTTAGGTAAGCTTTCCACTATAAACAGGCATGCCAGTTGTGTTGGGAGACAGTCCCAAGCACAATTAATTTACAGTTAGACTGCCAAATGTAGCTTGAAGGCCTGCCAGTGGTTCTTTTTGCCAAAATTAAATAGTTCACAAGCACCAGGGATGGGAGCCAGAAGTCGTCAAGAAACAAGTAATGTAAACGTACAACTCTGATTTGTCTGTGGAGATTTTGAGCTGCACATATGCTTCACAGGGGTGAGGAGGAGAGATCTGTTTAGTTTCCATTTCAATGCAAACCTACCACATTCACAGGGACGCGGGTGGCGCTGTGGGTTAAACCCCAGAGCCTAGGACTTGCCGATCAGAAGGTCGGTGGATCGAATCCCTGCGACGGGGTGAGCTCCCATTGCTTGGTCCCTGCTCCTGCCAACCTAGCAGTTTGAAAGCACGTCAAAGTGCAAGTAGATAAATAGATACCGCTCCGGCGGGAAGGTAAACAGCATTTCTGTGCGCTGCTCTAGTTTGCCAGAAGCGGCTTAGTCATGCTGGCCACATGACCCAGAAGCTCCCTCAGCCAATAAAGCGAGATGAGCGCCACAACCCCAGAGTCGGCCACGCCTGGACCTAATGGCCAGGGGTCCCTTTACCTTTACCTTTACCACATTCACACTTCGCGAACCAAGATGTGAACTGAAATGCAGCTGCCCTTTGTAGTGCACACTTTCCTGGAACTTGCAGTGCAGCTCTCCAACAAAAAATGCATTGAGCAGTGGTTCCCAATTAGCTAATGCCCTCCGGAGGACCTTAAGACAACATTTTGGAGGTCCCAAGTCACAAGGTGGTTAGAATGGTCTCAACTAGGGCCAGGACCTTTTCAGTACTGGCCCCAACTTGGTGGAACGCTCTGTCACAAGAGACTAGGGCCCTGAGGGACTTGACATCTTTCTGCAGGGCCTGCAAGACAGAGCTGTGCTGCCTGGCCTTTGGTTTGGGTTCGGTCTGACCCTTATGTTCCCCTCCTCTTATGGTTTTGATCTATGGGCTATTATTAAAATGAGGCTGCATTTTAAATTGTATTTTTAACCTGTATTTTTCCCCCTATTATGTTTTTATTGTAATTTTACTGGTGTTAGCCACCCTGAGCCTGGCTCTGGCCAGGGAGGGTGGGGTATAATTATTAGTATTATTATTATTATTATTATTATTATTATTATTATTATTATTATTATTATTTTCCAAAAGCCAGGCCATGGACCCCCTACTTTTGAAAATTTTGATCTCTCTAAGTTTTTATTATGTGAATGGTGCCAAGGACCCCTTGGGTGGGTTACACAGACCCCCTAGGGTCTGTGGACCACCAATTGGAAATTGGAGAAATCTGTGAAAATAACACAGAATAGTAGTAGTAAGGAACGGCAGCAGGTCCCAGGAAGTGTGTAGAAACTGGCCCACAGTATAAGAGTCAGATTTCCATTCATTGCTATGTTCTCTTTTTCCTCTAGCCATGCCCATCGTATGTGGTCTTATGACAGTTGCCCAGAAGGGAATTTAGCCTGAAAATTGGTACCACACAGCTGCTGCAGTGAGTTTGAGTGGTGGGTTAGCTAAAAATGTGAGCTCAGATACCTGCTTTATTTAGAATCTCTCCTCTGCCACAAATTCCCTAGATGGTATTAAAGGTAAAGGTAAAGGGACCCCTGACCATTAGGTCCAGTCGTGGCCGACTCTGGGGTTGCGGTGCTCCTCTCGCTTTATTGGCCGAGGGAGCCGGCGTACAGCTTCCGGTTCATGTGGCCAGCATGACTAAGCCGCTTTTGGCGAACCAGAGCAGCACACGGAAATGCCATTTACCTTCCTGCCGGAGCGGTACCTATTTATCTACTTGCACTTTGACATGCTTTCGAACTGCTAGGTTGGCAGGAGCAGGGACCGAACAATGGAAGCTCATCATGGGGATTTGAACTGCCGGCCTTCTGATCGGCAAGTCCTAGGCTCTGTGGTTTAACCCACAGCGCCACCCGCGTCCACAATGGTATTAGGCAAGTCATAATTACTCAGACTCAGCCCCTCATCTGCAGTATACAGAAAACACTGACCTACTTTGCAGGGTTATGGTAAGAATTACTGAGATAATAAATGTGAAGTGATGCATTCCTATCTTATGTACATAGTATGCATTATTATTACGCTTACTATTAATTTATTACTCACCCTCTAAACCAGCCTTTCTCAGCCTGTGGGTCCCCAGATGTTGTTGAACTACAACTCCCATCACCCCTAGCTAGCAAGGGCAGAGCTCAGGGATGATGGGAGTTGTAGTCCAACAACATCTGGGGACCCACAGGTTGAAAACCGCTGCAACCATCATCTCAAGACGATTTGCTCGTTGCAAGTATTGCAAGTCAGATAGAACACTATTTTAACAGCTAACATTTGACAAATAAGCACCAATTTCTACATCACAAGTTGATTAAGGCTACAGGTATACTTGAGAGGAAATCCCATTGGACTTCCTGAGATTTTTTGAAGTAAACCATGCATTGAATTGGGATGGAAAAGGCTTTCTTTTGGAGTAAGCATAAGAAAAGGAAGGAAGGAAGGAAGGAAGGAAGGAAGGAAGGAAGGAAGGAAGGAAGGAAGGAAGGAAGGAAGGAAGGAAGGAAGGAAGGAAGGTGCTTCTTTAACTGGCCTACCACTCTGAAGTTTGCAATCCCTTTTTCCTTCTCCTATAGGTATTTGAATTGGCTGCCCACCCCTGAACAATACAGATTATGTCAGATCATTAAATCATTCCAGCTGCTGCTCTGGAGATCACATGAGTAGGTATTTGACCGACAGGATAATTTCAAGCCATTATTTGTAGCCCTATTAACAAGCTAGAAAACGGGAGATGCGGGTTGATAATTGGTCTCTGCCCACTGCAAACTGTTGAAATTAATTTGGCTGCAGGCTGAGAGCTAAAAGCAAACCAATACATTAAAGTGGCTGGATCCATACTGCATTGTGTTAATATGCACTAAGGGAGACTATTCTTCTCGGTTTTCCATTTACGACTACCAAGCTTGTTTCCCTTGTTGTCTGCTCAGTCATAAATCATGCATAACTCCAATGAAGTTGCACTGATAAAACAGCTTAGACGGGAACACCGAATAACGAAATTACCAGGAACTTGTAATAAAAACAATCAAAACCTGATTCCTTTCTAGTTTGTATTTGTGTAATCATTGCAGATCTGCCAACTCACAGCTACGTGGGTCTGATCTGCTATGTTACTTCTGTTGACTTTCACAAACCTGTAAAAGCAATAAGCCTCATTAAAGGCTCTCTGTAGGAATCTTTTTAGGAACTATGGCTTCCTCTGTCTTTTCAGTTTGGGGTTGCAGGTTTATAGCTTGGAATTCTCAACCAGGGGAAAGGAGGCAGTAACAGTGCAGACTGCTGCCCCCTCCAGCAAAATTCATAGATCCAGCACTGTTAAGAAGAACTCTATGAAGTAACTTGGACTACTGCAATGCTACCTTTGGGGCTACCTTTGAAGGTGACCTGGAAACTACAACTAATCCAGAATGTGGCAGCTAGACTGGGAGTGACTGGGAGTGGCTGCTGAGACCATATAACACGGTCCTTAAAGACCTACATTGGCTCCCAGTACGTTTCCGAGCACAATTCAAAGTGTTGGTGCTGACCTTTAAAGCCCTAAACAGCCTTAGCCCAGTATACCTGAAGGAGCGTCTCCACCCCTATTGTTCAGCCCGGGCACTGAGGCCCAGCTCCGAGGGCCTTCTGGTGGTTCCCTCACTGCGAGAAATGAAGCGATAGGGAACCAGGCAGAGGGCTGTCTCGGTAGTGGTGCCCACCTTGCGGAACACCCTCCCATCAGATGTCAAGGAAATAAACAACTACCTGACTTTTATAAAACATCTGAAGGCAGCCCTGTTTAGGGAAGTTTTTAACATTTGATGTTTTATTCTGTTTTTAATATTCTGTTGGGAGCTGCCTAGAGTGGCTGGGGAAACCCAGACACATGGGCAGGGTAATAATAATAATAATAATAACAATAAAAATAATAATAATTAAAACCACCTAATATATAATCAAAATAAAAACAACCCGATAATGCTCCCCCCGAAAAACCCCCACCACATTTTAAAAGGGCATAGGATGTCAATCAAACCAACCTTGTTAACAAAGGAACGTTTTTGCCTGGCGCCTAAAGATGTATAATGAAGATGCCAGGTAAACTTCCCTGGGGAGAGCATTCCACTGATGGGCAGCCACTGTACAGAAGGCCCTGCTGTGCTGTTGCCACCCTTCAGACCTCTTGAGGGCCTCAGAAGATGATATTGGGGTCTGGATAGGTTCATATGGAAAGAAGTGGTCCTTGAGGTATTGTGGTCCTAAGCACTTGTGGAGGAAGAGGAGTGTGGGAGGAGCGCAATGCCCCCGGCAGCGCAGTCCTGGTGTGGTGCTATCGCGACTGCTGCCCCGCTCATGCTGGGTGCCCATCCTCTCCAGGTGGTGTGCCCTGCCCCCAGGACAGTGTCATGCCCCTGCAGGTGGCACACCCCGCCCCCGGCATGCACGCTAGCCCCGCCCCCACCTGTTCTCCGCCCCCCCGTGCCGGAGCATGAAGCTCCGCCCCTGGTCCTGAACCTGAAGTTTGGGTCAATTTTTTCACCCATCTAGAGAACATTCAAAATATTAATTTACAAATTCTGAATCTATACCAGAATAAACATGGGTGTATGCTCCCTTGAATTTACAATTTGGCTCTGGAAACATTTCCAAATGAATGAAATTGCATGCTTTTTGGGGGAAGAAAAAAAGGCAATCCAACCAAAGGACAGAATATGTGATGATAGGAGCATTTTGCTTCACTTTTCTTGGTTCTACAGAGCAGAGGTCCTTCAGCTATGTGCATTAACGATTCTGTATTGGAACTCTATTTCAAAGTTATTTCCAATAAAACATGGCTTAAAAAAAAAGTGAGGGGGGGGGGAGAACTGGGTGTGCCCGTGGTGACACGGAATCCTTTTACATGATTAGTGTAAATCCACCCTTAAGAGAAAGCTTACTGCACACACCACATAAATCCTGGAATTACTATTACATTTGTTGTAAAGGGGCCTTGGAGCTTCAGAAATCTGGCATTAGCACAATGTGTTTTCCATTACAATGACAAGTACATGGTGGAACACAAATCCCACTTGAGAGTCTAAGCTGTTTGAAGGGCTTTAGTGTCAGCCACTCATTTCAAGAAGGTTGGATTAAGCAATGAGAAAAGATGCTCCCTTTGCAGCATTATAGTTAGTACGTTAATGCACAGCTGTCTGTCACGACTTGGCTAAAATTGAAGGGCCACCGTTTGTCATCTCAGATGACATTCATAAACATTTCTCATTATAATGAAGTGGTGGTTTTACCGCTTTTTAAAAAAATGCATCACTTCAGCATGAAATTGTTGCTATGTTTTAATATATGGCATTTTTCCCTAATAAAGCTTCAATTAAGAAACACAGCACAAACTAAAGTTTCTTCCATTCCACATTTAAGCAAACCTTTATAGGTATATGGAAATTTTATTCATCCGAATGAGGAGTAATTTGTCAAAAGAAGCAATGCCACATCAAAGGACTGTTGAGAATTTTTGGTTTCTGTTAGTCAAAATTGCCACAATGAAAGGAGCAAGTTTGCAGAGTTCTCGTAAATTCTTTCCTCCTGAGGGGAAATTTATCTGAATTGGACAGAAATTAGGAATGTCTGGTTGAAGTAGTAGTACAGGCTTCCTCAACCTTGGCCCTCCAGATGTTTTTGGCCTACAACTCCCATGATCCCTAGCTAGCAGGACCAGTGGCCAGGGATGATGGGAATTGTAGTCTCAAAACATATGGAGGGCCAAGGTTGAGGAAGCCTGTAGTAGTATTTCAACAGGAACTATTATATAGCACTTTTCATTTCAACAAGAAATACTGATGTGGAATAAAGCTATGCTGCCCACTATCACTAGGTTGTGGACCTTTCCTTCTATCAGAGCTAAACCATAAGCTGAACAATATAACTCAACACGATGGCCAATAACAATAGCACTAAACACTATTTCTAGACTAATACAAATGATCAAAAATTACAACCAAAGTCTCTAAATCTTCTTCACCAGTTGTGGTAGAATAATTCAAAAGTTCAATACAGTGGTACCTCGGGTTAAGAACTTAATTCGTTCTGGAGGTCCGTTCTTAACCTGAAACTGCTCTTAACCTGAAGCACCACTTTAGCTAATGGGGCCTCCCACCGCTGCCGCACCATTTCTGTTCTCATCCTGAAGCAAAGTTCTTAACCTGAGGTACTATTTCTGGGTTAGCGGAATCTGTAACCTGAAGCGTCTGTCACCTTAAGTGTCTGTAACCTGAGGTACCACTGTATATACATAATCTGTCACCAAATATCGCCAGAACAGAGTTTCCAGATAACCAATATAGACATAGAATATAGACATAGAATCATAGAGTTGGAAGAGACCACAAGGGCCATCGAGTCCAACCCCCTGCCAAGCAGGAAACACCATCAGAGCACTCCTGACATATGGTTTGAATATGTTTCATTCAATGCTTCATCAGCCAATCTAGATCAATTCTTCATCAGCCAGACTTGTAAGAATTAATATGAGAAGGATGCAGTTCAATTTCTTAACAAGCCAATCTTACATGTAAGTAAATGTAAACGCTGTAGAAAATATGCTCTGGATCAGTGCTCAGATGATACTGTAGTCACTGAACTAAACTGAGCTAAACCATAGGCAGTGGTCTGAGATGAGCCAGGAATCAGCAGCTGAATCAGAGTTGAGGAACTAAACCAAAAGTCAAGACCAAAGAACAAACAAGGAGGCAGAACTGAAGATCAACCAAATAGAGTTGTTATATGAACACACCAAAGCTTAGGAAGACCATGTTCTTAGGCAAGGCTTAACTAGAACAGTTAGCCCTTTTATACTTCTTCCTTTCCAATAGAATCTAATAATCACCCTGAGATGCCCTTACCAGGGCCATAGGATTGCACACACATCTGGAAGTATGTCCCATAAGACTCAAGGAGCTTTTCTTTGCTTAGCTCATTGAGTATTATAGGACATAGTCCCAGGTGTATGTGTGATCCTGTGGCCCTGGTAAGAAAAGCCAGGTACTCTATTCCACATGTGGTGGCTGTGTAAAGAAATTAAGGTGTTCTGGGAGGATACCCATTTGGAATTGGAAAAAAAAAATGTTAAAAATATCCTTTAATAAAAAACCAGAAGCTTTCATTTTTGGAATTACAGACTCAGACATTCCCAAAAGTGTAAGAGAGTTTTTTCTATATGCTACAGTCGCAGCAAGGGTGCTGATTGTGGCAAATTGGAAGAGTGACAAAGTTCCATCAAGACTAGAATGGATATAAAAACTGGCCGAATATGTGGAATTAGACAGCTTGTCAGAAAAAAACAAAAACCAAAACAGGTATTTATCTCAAGATGGGAAGTCTTCAAAATCTATCTGAAAAATAACAATTGTAGTTTAAAGTCCATCACAGCGTTCAAATAATTTCAGTAGTAGTTTTAAGTATGATGTAAAATTTAAGATTGACTAACGATTATTAAGCTTTAATATAACTTGTTATGTCATGGCACAGTGCAACTGATGAGAAATTGAACTAAGGAGTAGATGGGAAGTTGGGTCTATAGAAAAAGACCATTATTATTTAAAGGTTTCGAGAGTATAAAGGTAAAGGTAAAGATACCCTTGCCCATACGGGCCAGTCGTACCGATTCTAGGGTTGCACGCTCATCTCGCTCAAGAGGCCGGGGGCCAGCGCCATCCGAAGACACTTCTGGGTCATGTGGCCAGCATGATGAAGCTGCAACTGGCGAGCCAGCACCAGCGCAGCACACGGAAACGCCGTTTACCTTCCCGCTATAAAGCGGTACCTATTTATCTACTTGCACTTAGGGGTGCTTTCGAACTGCTAGGTGTGCAGGAGCTGGGACCGAATGACGGGAGCTCACCCCACTGCGGGGATTTGAACCGCCGACCTTACGATCAGCAAGTCCTAGGCACTGAGGTTTTACCCACAGCGCCACCCGTATCCCTTTCGAGAGTATAAGCTGATGTATTAATTATATTTTTTTGCTTTATGTTGATGGATATTTGTTGTTGTTTTTCCTTTTTTCCTTGTTGGTATGTCAAAGTGGAAAAGAAAGCAAGAAAGCAAGAAAGCAAGAAAGCAAGAAAGCAAGAAAGAAAGAAAGAAAGAAAGAAAGAAAGAAAGAAAGAAAGAAAGAAAGAAAGAGAGAGACTGAATGAGCTTACTTGCTTGCTTCTAATACGGGATAGTTTTGAACTTTCTTAATATGATGCTCTCATGGCCAATAAATGCATTCCTGTGAACATTAGAGACCAGCAAAGGACCACTAGCATCTATGTACATTTTTAGAAACCCTTTGCACTGAACTTCAAATTATTATTAATAATAATAATACCCAACCCATCTGGCTGGGTTTTCCCAGCCACGCTGGGCGGCTTCCTAAATAATATTAATAACACGATAAAACATCAAACATTAAAAACTTCCCTAAACAGGGCTGCTAAGAGCAGGGAGACAGAAGTCGGAGGGAGATTGAAAACTACAAATCAAGGAAAAGAAAGGGCAAAATGCAGGCTACTTCCCTTGTCCCTTGACTACTCTCATTTATAGCTGGAGACAAATGGGGCCATTTTCTAGATGGGAGGATAATTAGGTTGACGGTGTTTCGAATTACCCCTGTCTCCTAGATGCATTTTCAAAGGAAGAACAGGTATCAAGCAAGTTTGTGGGTTGTTTTTTTTTTTTTTTTTAACATCCGGAAAAGAAAGACATTTACCCTACCACACAGCCGACTGACTGTCCATGAGAATCCTCCCTGTTCTCTTTCATGGGCAGTGGAATTGACAGCTCTTATCGCAGAGTGTTTAACACCAATAAAATAGGGGTTGCGTGATGACAACGCAATTCATTATATTTCCCTGAGGGACGTATAATGTCAGATTCCCCACTTCCCCAGGGTGTCTGAGACTTGCAAAACTGTGGCTGAGACACGCATTAGCATTTCCTTTTACTCCTTTGTTCTCAACTTTATAGATATTGATGGAATGGTAATTAGGAGTCAGAGAGAAAGAGGGATCTAAGTCGGATCAAACGATTTTCCTTCGGTTAATGGCTTCATTTTGAATGCCAGTGCCCAATATGACAGCACGCTTGAACCCCTTTTAAACCTCTACCTCCACGGAAAATTGATAGAACAATGCTTTATAAATGATGTAAACACCAAATTAATTCAATTAACCAACCAGGAGCAGAGTGGATGCCAGCCTTAAAACTCTGCAGTGGAGGAGATATCTCGCCACACGGTAGCATTTTCGAGAAGACCCCATTTCTCCTATGCTGTTCTGGCTTGTTACAGTGATTAAGGTCATCCGCATTCTGCCAAATACAGCCTACCCATTCATTAAATGCCAGCTTCAGCTTTTTAGACTTGCATTCCATTCAAGTTTGGCACTGGGAACTTCAGAGTAAGGTTCAGTGTCAGGGCTGCAGCCGCTTTGTAATTCCCAAATATTTATAAAATTGGAACTGCATTTATTTAAAGATTTTCATTAACATATCAAAAGATACCCAAATGGGGTAAAGAAAGAAAGAAAGAAAGAAAGAAAGAAAGAAAGAAAGAAAGAAAGAAAGAAGACAGTAGACAATAAAATAGCCTTAAAAACAATTCTGAAACATCCCAGTCACAATAGTGGAATCTAGGGGATGGCTAACATGGGACTTGTCTACATTAGTCAGTTTATAATGTTATAAATGTTATACAGATGATGCTGTAGAGTTGAAATCAAAAGTCAATAATAATTTCCATTGTGAGCTTTTATCATGTTTTTAATAGGGTTTTTTAATAGCCGTGTAGATCCAGCCATGCCTTGGATGAAGGGCCACATTGTATAGCGGTCAACTTTTTGTGGGCCACAATGTGAAAGGCGGGGAGTTATGGCCATTTTTAGATTCCTCATTACAGTCAACTGTGATGAAACAGAGATCAGATTTTTTTTTTAAATAATTTTTATTAACTGGCCAATCACATCAAGTTAAATCACATCACATAAATTCCGAATTACTAAGCCAAATTTTGAATTTTGTTGGGGGGACCCATATTTCAAGATCCAAAGGGGAATTCTGATCATCATCTTCTTGCTGCTGCGTTAATGTCCAAATCAGTCCAAACAGAGTTCATAATTCTATCCCATCTTATCTTGCTGTTTCCACATCACATCTTGTTCATATATTTTCTCTTTTTTCTTTATGATCTCTTCTGATAGTCTCCTTAAGCCGATAAACACCAATAGTAATAATAATCCTGTGTGAATTTTTCGTTCTTCCAATCCTCAAATCAAGATGGTTTCCATATATCATCTCCATCATAGATAACATCGCTCTTTCCATCATAATCTTGCAAAACTGTCGCTCTTAAGTCCCACTGAGGAGTTTAATCCACAATATATAAACAGCTTTGTTTCTCTCTTTCTCCTCCCAGACTCAAGACCTCCGACAGAACTTCCCAATATGGCGACGGCATTTTTGACTGCGTCATTCCAAAGCTCTTATACATTCCACGCTCTTCTTAAAACATGCTTTGGTTCGAAAGTTTATCTCCACACAGCCTTAAATCCACAGCTTAAGTCCTTAAAACAACATTTCTGACTCATAAGGGGAGGGGATTCTTGTTTAATCACATAGGAAAAGAAAGGAAAGTTTTTTCCCCTCCCCCATCAGTCATTTGTAGTACCGTGTCTTGGCATATCTTCTCATGTTTTATTCTCATCTTGTTTTATCAGAGATCTCTTCTGTTAGCAGTCTTTACTCCCCCTTCTTCCTTGAAATATGTGCATTCACCTCATCCAAATTGTTTCTTTTGAAGTTCTTGCAGCTAGTGGCGCGAATCAGGGATGGCATCCAGGAGTGCCGAAATCCCACAGGAGGGCTTTGTGCCTAGTGCCCCCATCCCCACAAATTCGGGGGTGGTATAGGGCACAGCAGGCAAGGGCCGTCCCCCCCACCATCCTGGGAGGGTTAGGGAGGCTAATTACCCCCATCATAGCCTCCAAATTACCTCGTGTGGGTTGGAGAGATGTTATTGTCAGCCATCTTCCGATGCGCCCCCTAGTGGCCCCCCCAGAGATCAGATTTTTGACCCAAATAATTAAGCAAATCAGAATGACATAATGTAGCTCTGACACATATCAGGATGGTTCCAAATGCTGCAGATCTGATCTGAATCGTGCAGTAACTGCACCCCTCGTATAAGATAGCTTCCTGTGTTTTAAAATATCATTCCATCTCAAACTAGGGAGGCGCGGCAGTGAGGCAAAATGCCTTTTGAGTTGACACCTCAAGCTGTCACTGTCTAGTCCATCACATGACTGAAAATTAGTTCTGGTCACTGGGATTTCTGTTTTTGATCATTATTTTATCCTTTGCACAGCCTCTTAGAACCTAACAGACCTAGGTGGCTCTCCAAGATCCATTCCTGCCTCTGTGGTGTTCTATTTTCCTGACAATGACAGCTGGGTCTCATTTTCTTCACTTGTTTTCTAACTCATCATTAGATTCCCAGGCTATGTTGGCCAAAATAGATGTGAAGCTCACAGGACTTAAGGTCCATATAACCAAACCTAAGAAAAATAGACCAAGTTTCCATCTTAAATTGACCTTTAAAAGCTAAGGACCTATGCAAACGTTAACATTATCTCTATTCACACCAGTCACAAGTCCATCCAATGGCTGGAGTGTGTGGAGAATAGTATCACGTTGAGGTAACCATGCTCCCAACATTGTCATTAAACTTTCTGTAATATTAAAAAAGTACAAGTATGGAAAACATACAGTGTAAATTCCCATCCCTGCAGTAAATAAATAAATCCAGGCGTACATATTTAGTTCCCCAAAAAGGTAAGTTCGCGGACTGAATTTGGGATAGTTGTGATTATTGAGCATCGTTGTCTCTTCTGATCTAAAGAAGCTGTTTCAGAGAGAGCCATCAGCCCCTGCTCCTGATGTCCATTCACTGAAAATGTCTGTGGGTTTTTACACATCCTAATCTAAAATGAGCCTTTGTAGACTAGGCTACTTTGGATATGGTAGAGGTAAAGGACTCCTGGACGGTTAAGTCCAGTCCAAGGCGACTATGGGGTTGCAGCGCTCATCTCGCTTTCAGGCCAAGGGAGCCAGCGTTTGTCCACAGACAGCTTTCCGGGTCATGTGGCCAGCATGACTAAACTACTTTGGGCTCAACGGGACACCATAATGGAAACCAGACTGCACAGAAACACTGTTTACCTTTCCGCCGCAGTGGTACCTATTTTTCTACTTGCACTGGTGTGCTTTTGAACTGCTAGGTTGGCAGGATCTGGGACAGAGCAACGGGAGCTCACCCTGTTGCGGTGATTCACCTCTTGGGCTTGCTGACTGGAAGGTCGACGGTTCGAATCCCTATGACAGGGTGAGCTCCTGTTGCTCTGTCCCAGCTCCTGCCAACCTAGCAGTTTGAAAGCATGCCGGTGCAAAGGGTCCTTTACCTTTCACCTTTTTACTTTAGATATACACATAAATAGCCTTCTCTGTCTTCCACCCAGCTGAGCAGAGTCATTATGAGAGTTCAAATACATATCCTAGTTTTGCAAAAACACTTGAGGTGATTGCATGGCCAGGGAGTGTGGCTGAGGAGGGGGTGGGGGTGTTATTTATTGTGGTATTGCTTCAACTCACTGATCTTCCTTATTAAAAAAAAAACGGAGGGGAGAAACACACAATAAAACCTCTTCATTTTTTTAAAAAAAATGCTCTGGGAGCAGAGATTTCCGACCTTTGTTCATCTCAGAGGAGCTATGTAATCCTCCTCTGACACCGCAAAAAACAACTATGAAATGAAGTACATTTATTTTAATTTGCTACCTCCTACTCCAAAGTTATCAATTAAAGCAAGTGGTAAAGTGAAAGGACCTGTGGTTGACGTGTTGCTCCAGAGAGCAAAAGTCTCTCCTGTGGTGTACTGACTGTTAAATAAATGATGCACTTAAAAGTTAACCTTTCTTTTAAATTGAAAGAATGGTTTCTACTCAATGCTCTATGATTTATTTATGGCTTCCCGAAGCCCCTAATGTCATCTCACCTCACTAACGTCTGCTAAGGTAATGCATCTAACAGCACAATTGCTTTTATTAGAAGCACTGCAGAGTCTTCTAAGGTCAGAAATGTCTTGGTGTTTCAGGGGGCCGAGAGACACCCAACCAGGACATTTCTAGAGTTGACCCTGAAATTTCATGCGCAACAAAAATTTCAAGCAAAACTGGAGGTCCCAGCCTTTGGTGAAATATCTGTGAGGATTTCTGCGGGAAAGCCCAAAGATTTGGTAAGAACTGTGACATTTTTCAAGGGAGGTATGAATCTGGGTATCTGGAAGTACGATATATTGTTTGGATTGGATTTTGGATTTGATATCCCACTTTATCACTACCCTAAGGAGTCTCAAAGCGGCTAACATTCTCCTTTCCCTTTCTCCCTCACAACAAACACTCTGTGAGGTGAGTGGGGCTGAGAGACTTCAGAGAAGTGTGACTAGCCCAAGGTCACCCAGCCTGTGGAGGAGCAGGGAATCAAACCCGGTTCACCAGATTATTAGTCCACAGCTCTTAACCACTACACCACACTGTGTTTTGTGTATTATGTGATATCCACATGCTTTTATGCCCTGTTTGCAATGTCCATATCATTCCAGACTCTCATTCTGGTGTCACTCACCATGCAGTCACATGCATTAATTTTTCTATTCAGTAATTTGCAACTTATTCCATAAATCCCTAATCCCAATTTTTTCATCATTCCTATCATATTTTGGAAAGCTGTTTGCCTTTTCTCTCTGTGTTTGGACACTCCTTAAGATATTATAATTTTTGTGTGGAGATACCTTAGGGAAGGCACAAGGTTTTGTTTTTGTTTGGATATGATGGGGTACCATTTTGAATCAAAAGGGTGGCATATAGCTTTAAAAATAGCACTGGTATTTTACTTCCTTAGAATTCCCAAGTAGTGTTGGGTATGAGGCTGCTAGCAGGTCATATAAATAGGTTGTGATTATTATTATTATTATTATTATTATTATTATTATTATTATTATTTCAATTTATATAACACCCTTTATCAAAATATTTTAGGACGGTGTGCAGCATTAGAAACGCATTACAAAACATCAATAAAGTAAACATAATAAAAACATACTGCAGAATGAAGAACTGTTAGTTTGCTTTCATATTCTTCAATGTTCTCGCTACCTAAAGCAGGAAGTCTCTTCAAATTTAAATTGTCCATATATGAGCTAGGTCATGAGTTCATTATTTTGGCATTTTGGGTTGGTGGATGCCTGTCTAGTTCTTCTTTTATTAATATATGAAGTAAAGTCATGCCAGATAAGTTTACTGCTATCATTCCTGATGTTTCATGTACCACATCTCACTAGTGGAGGCAGAAGCCAGGCTGGGGGGGGGGGGGAGGGGAGAGAGGCAGTAATTTGCCAACAACTTCTGCCAGTGTAAATCTTCCAGCAAAGTAAATAAGGTTTCAATTTGTTGTGGATTCTATTATATTTAAAGAGTTGGGAGTGGGTGAGTGAACCCCCCCCCCATGAGCACAATTCTTTTTCCTAGATGGAAAATTGTTCCACTCATGGTTTGGTTGTCTTGGTTGCCACCAAAGATGTAAAAGTACTGAATTTTAGCTACAGTCCTGCAGAATATACATGTCAAATTCAATTAGACTTAACTACTGAATAGACATATAAGATTGTCCTTTGGACGATGGATGGTTGCTAACGGATGGAGGTTGAATCCTGACAAGACAGAAGTACTGTTCTTGGGGGACAGAGCGAGGGCTGGTGTGGAGGACTCCCTGGTCCTGAATGGGGTAACTGTGCCCCTGAAGGACCAGGTGCACAGCCTGGGAGTTATTTTGAACTCACAGCTGTCCATGGAGGCGCAGGTCAATTCTGTCTCCAGGGCAGCTGTTTACCAACTCCATCTGGTACGCAGGCTGAGACCCTACCTGCCTGCAGACTGTCTTGCCAGAGTGGTGCATGTTCCAGTTATCTCCCACTTGGACTACTCCAATGCACTCTACGTGGAGCTACCTTTGAACGTGACTGGGAAACTGCAATTAATCCAGAATGCAGCAGCTAGACTGGTGACTGGGAGTGGCCACCGAGACCATATAACACCAGTCCTGAAAGATCTTCATTGGCTCCCAGTACGTTTCCGAGCACAATTCAAAGTGTTGGTGCTGACCTTTAAAGCCCTAAATGGCCTTGGTCCTGTATACCTGAAGGAGCATCTCCAACCCCATCGTCCAGCTCGGACACTGAGGTCCAGCGCCGAGGGCCTTCTGGCGGTTCCCTCACTGCGAGAAGTGAGGTTACAGGGGACCAGGCAGAGAGTCTTCTCAGTAGTGGCGCCTGCCCTGTGAAATGCCCTCCCATCAGATGTCAAGGCAATAAGCAACTATTTTATTTTTAAAAGACAACTGAAGGCGGCCCTGTTTAGGGAAGTTTTTAATGTTTGATGCTGTATTGTTTTTAATATTTGGTTGGAAGCTGCCCATTGTGGCTGGGGAAACCCAGCCAGATGGGCGGGGTATAAATAATAAATTATTGTTATTATATTACCTCCATTTCATTACAGCGTGTGTGTGTGCGTGCGCGTGCGTGCGTGCGTGCGTGTGTTTAAAGTACTCACCACACACACTCAATTTTGAATTCAGCACACTTATGAAATTCCATATGTGAGAGTGGTTCAGCTTCCTAGATGAAATGATTCTCCCTTCTCCTTACCCACAAGCTGTTATGGAGGTTCTTCTGTACCCCCTAGAGTCAATTTCGGGCAGTGTTTTTTCTCTGGAAGAATAGGTGCCGGTATTCACCATGATGTTACAGTAAGTGTCACACTTTTTAACAACAGCAGCAGCAGCAGCAAAAAAGAGGTCCCCGTACTGCGTACACTTGAGTACCCCCTGAAAAAAGCACTGATTTTGGGGGTACTGGAGGGAGTCACATTAAGCTTGTGGAGGTCGTTGAGCAAAGGGTTGCACTAGCAGAGCTCTTTAGGCAAAGCACAAAATTTGGAAGTCCTTTGTCATTCAAAATATTGAATCCTGGAATGCTACCAAGTTTCTAATTTGTGTGAAATTCTCTCTCCCCCCCCAAAAAACCCAATAAATACTGGATCATTCTGAAGAGTGCTGGTTTCACAGAAGCTGAAGGAGACTCCTGCTATTTTTGTACACGACATAGCAGACTGCTAATTGCTTTTCTGTCTAAAAGGATAATACAATGTTGCAAGTAATTCTGAGAAATTTATTTCCTAATTCATCTCACACTTTTACACATACTCTCTCACACACATTTTTAAGGCAAATTCTTTTCTATCATCTTTCTCAGGCTTTGCTGAAAGCCCTCTTCTCCCTCTCTCTACTTCTTGGTTCAGTATCAGTTAAAGTAAGTGAAAATCACTCGAGGGTAATGATTATCAATGCTTAAATTTAACAACATCTATTGTGAAGAGAGTTAGGCAGTGCATTTAAATAAGGCAAGCTGCGTTTTGCTTTTTGGCTGTCTTATGGAAAGAGATAGACATATGGTGATAGTTCTTGAGGTATTATTTTTGGAAGGAAGAATCCTAGTCCATTCCTTGCGTGATATCTAGGATAAAATTATGATGCATATTCTTCTGTTTCAGTTCTATAACCAAGTCAGTTGAAGCACAGAAAAAAATTCCCCCAAAAATGTATGTTTGCCTAAACTGTATGCAACCTTATAGACTTAGAAATGAAAAATAACTTTATCTGATTGAAACTGCCAAGAGAATTTAGCAAGATGGCATGCAATTACCAGATAAGAAGGAAACTAAAACTAAAAACAACCCAAACACATTTGCAACCGATAACATATTTTGACTGATTGCTCTCGTTTCAAGTGCCGCAGAAGCTGGGTAGCTACTGCTGTCAGCAAAGTAGGAAGACTGCACATTGATACAAATGAAATTCTCGGTGCAAATAAACGTCTGCAAAGTCTGATGAGTGGTATTTACATTTTCAACAGCCCCATTGTCATTAAATCAAAGCTCGCATTTTACTGGCCATCCATCCCACTTGATGGCAGTAACTGAGCATTTCATGAAGTGAGTGGTGAAATATGGCAAATCAGTCTGGCTTTCCCCCCGAGTTTTGCACAAGCACAAGATTCAGTATCAAAATGAGGAAATGGGGGAAGGACATTGGGGGAAGAATGGTTTGTTGTTGTTTAGTTGTTTAGTCGTGTCCGACTCTTCGTGACCCCCTGGACCAGAGCACACCAGGCACTCCTGTCTTCCACAGCCTCCCACAGTTTAGTCAAACTCATGCTGGTAGCTTCGAGAACACTGTCCAACCATCTCGTCCTCTGTCGTCCCCTTCTCCTTGTGCCCTCCATCTTTCCCAACATCAGGGTCTTTTCCAGGGAGTCTTCTCTTCTGATGAGGTGGCCAAAGTATTGGAGCCTCAGCTTCATGATCTGTCCTTCCAGTGAGCACTCAGGGTTGATTTCCTTCAGAATGGATAGGTTTGATCTTCTTGCAGTCCATGGGGCTCTCAAGAGTCTCCTCCAGCACCATAATTCAAAGAATGGTAAAGCTCACCATTACTCTAGGGAAGGAATAGGAAATCTCAGGCTGGGTGTGTGTGTGTGGCAAATGCAACTCTTCGTACCTCTCTGTGTGGCCTTTGAATCTCTCCCTGGGCTACACACAGCCACACCTCTCCATTGACACCCTCTGTGAGTGTTTTTGCCTGGCTGGAATAACTCCGGAACTCTGATAATGCTTTTTGCTCTCCCAGATAGTAGGAAAGGGGGGATGTGTGAGTGTGAAGTGTGAAGAATTACACAGGGGCATAGTAAGGGGGGTGCGAGGGATGTGGGCCACCCCAAGTGTTATCCTGAAACGGGTGACATTTGGCGCGGCCCCCTCGCCCGCAACTCCCCCAAGCCCAGCGAGCAGCAAAGCGGTGAGTGGTGAAGCAGCTGCTGCGGCTCTCCCCCTCCCCGTTGGCTCACTGTAGGCTTTGGAGTCACGCAGGGGGGTGTTGAATGCCACCACCTTCAACCTGAAGAGGAGTGACATTAGGCACCCCCCCCCCGTGCCAAGATCAGCTCCTGGGGAGGATCGCGCAGCTGCACCAAGATAGGCCCTAGCTCCGCCACTGGAATTACAAAGGTAACATCCGCATTTATTGCTCTGCTCACTTTTGTTTCTGTTCCCATCCCATACTGACACACGGCTTTTGGAAGGCTGTCCTTTTGGATATGTGGTTCAGTGGCAGGGCGGAGAGCAGGTGTGGGCATGACTGGTGTGGAATGTCGCCAGCAAGGGAGGGCAGCCACGATGGCACCCCACCGGGATCATGGTGCCCAGGGCAGTGTGCTCCCCCTGCCCCCCTCTTCCTCCGCCAGTGCTGTGGTCCTCTAGTGATGTGGTAAGAGCTATAGGCTCAAACCTAGACACAGATCCTTCCCCCCCCCCCCACTTCAGCACTAGGCTCCTAGTCAAAGAAGAGAACTGTAGACCTTCCAAGCCAAGAAGGTCTCCAAGCTTGGTGTTGAACATCTAGTGAATCCAGAAGGCCTATGATGTCCCACCTGCATGTGACGGCCTTTCAAGTCTGGATAACTCATCACAACGCTAAACCATATGGTGATCATTTTGTGCCACCTTCCTACCTGTTTCTCTGATGCATCTACAGGTGCAATTATTTTCTATGGGCAGGCATTTGAAATGTCTCCAGGAACTGAGAGCTCTACTACATTAATATATTGGTCTAAGTGCCTGGTAGCAACATGAGGTCCTCATGGAACTTCATACACGTTACCTCAAAAAATCCTTCCCACAACTTTGTAGAAGTTGGTAAGTATTATTCCCATGTAAAACAGGTGGGGATCAGCATTTGAGGATGAGAGAACAGTGAGTTCTTAGCTGGGGTGAGATGTGAACTGTGGATGTCATGGTTTTACAGCACACTCTTATTCTTTACACAACCATCACTATTAGGCTTTATGGGAATCTGTTCCATATTAGTGACTTTAGCACATTGTTTTATATAATGAGAATGAAGTGTCATCCAGAAAGTGATTGGAAATTAGCATTTGTAGTTATGACTCGTTCCTGTGTTTTTCTTTTTAAAATCACATTTGTGCCTCATTGATCTGAGGCAGGGGTAGGCAACCTAAGGTCCATGCCTTCTAAATCCAGCCCACGGATGGTCCAGGAATCAGCGTGTTTTTGCATGAGTAGAATGTGTGCTTTTATTTAAAATGCATCTCTGGGTTATTTGTGGGGCTTGCCTGGTGTTTTTTTCATGAGTAGAATGTGTGCTTTTATTTAAAAGGCATCTCTGGGTTATTTGTGGGGCATAGGAATTTGTTCCTTTTTTTTCCTTTTCAAAATATAGTCCAGCCCACCACAAGGTCCGAGGGACAGTAGGCCCACGGCTGAAAAAGGTTGCTGACCCCTGATCTGAGGCCTGTATCCTTCTCACAAAGCAGAGAACTGAGAATCTCTTCATGCAAACATGTGCAAACAGATTTTGTTAGCTCAGAAAAAGAACATTTGGTGAGGCTGGAGTGGGAAGAACATTGGAGCTGTTTTCTTTTCTCTTAGTGTCACAAAGGGGATAGGAGAAATCATTACTAAATTGGCCAACACTTTCCCCATATAAAATAAATGAGTTGTAAAAATGACTCTGGTAGTTGTCCGGCTGTAAAAAAGAGAGGCGTCCAACCAAGCGTGTATAAACACAATGATACATATCACCTTAGAGGAAAATGCATCAGCAAACGATTCTCTCTTTGTTCAATTCCTCAGGTTGGCATTGCAAAATAAACAGCAGCCTCCCTCTTGCTCTCTCTGATTTACCTCAAGGCGTCCCAAATGGAAGATTTTTCTGTGTGCCCGTCCAATTATAAAACTCTTGGTCATTCACTCTCCTCAACTCCATATGCTATTTTTAGAGGGAGCAAAGTAAAGATCAAAGGAGGGATACAGACTCAGTTCTACATCAAAGGCTGTCATTCTGAAGAAAATTTGCTCTCACCGCTACAGCCTGTTCTCAAAGTCTGCAAACCCAAGTCTCCTATGCTGCACACTGCAATTACTTTTTCACCTAAAGCTATATGGGGGGGGGGGGAGAGTGTGTGCCAAGGGTTGCACTGCTATTTTAATTAAGAGCTGCTGTCAAAATCCAGAACAGTACTTAGCCACCTAATGAAACCAAGCTTACAACTAATTTGTGATGTTGGCAAAGTTCAGAAATCCTTGGGTATGAACTTTGGTAACTTACGATGCCTGCCTTCAGTATGAGGTGAGCCTTATGGCCTCTGAGTTCCTGTCCAGCTTGGATATTAACCTAGGGAAAAATTATCCCTCTCAATCAGCCATCTACCTGGCTGCTGTTGCTATGGCAGCTGTGACTGGGACGGAGAGAAGTAGATCTCTCTCAATATCTCTCTCCTCCTCCTCCCTCCTATCTGGGACATGGAACAGGATCAATATATGTGATGGGAAGGGCAAAAAGTTCCCACCATTACCACTTAGGAAAAAGAGGCAGAATTAATAATAATAATATTTTTTATTTATACCCCGCCCTCCCTAGCCAAGGCCGGACTCAGGGCGGCTAACAAGCAATAATAAAAACAAGTTGAATGAATACAACTTAAAAACAAGATTAAAATACAACATTAAACTATTGAAACATTAAAATATTAAAATGCAGCCTCATCACAGGAGGAGAAAGGAAAAAGAAAAAAGAAAGAGGGGGAGGGAATCAAATTGGCTCCAAGCCAAAGGCCAGGTGGAACAACTCTGTCTTACAGGCCCTGCGGAATGAAATCAGATCCTGCAGGGCCCTGGTCTCATGAGGCAGAGCATTCCACCAGGCCGGAGCCAGAGTTGAAAAGGCCCTGGCTCTGGTTGAAGCCAAGGAATTAAGGAAGAGAACTATCCCTTTTAGGCATTCCCTGTATCCCAATGCACAAGGGCAATAAGTTGGGATTGCTGCCTCCATTGAACTCCCAGTGGCCAGGCTCCACAGTCACTCCATGCATTGCGACTAAACATTTGCAGCAGGGCACCTGCTCTGTGCATGCAGGTTTCCATCATGTCCACTCATGGTTCTAAAAATCAAGGTTGGCACCACATGTGCAAAACAGGTTTCCCCTTGTAGACGTTCAACCCCAGCAACTGGGGAGGCAACAAGCTCTTCCAAGTGGGCAATGCGTCTGAGAGAATATTAAAAAGGGCTGCTTTGCTGTGCAGCTTTTGTTTGCTACAGATGACAAATAGTGCCAAATAGGGAAGTTTCAGTCGGCAGAAGACAAGACTCACTGCGAGAGTGAAAGGGCAATTCCTGAATATTTGCACAAGCACACAAACCATTGCATTTTTTCAGAGGATTGGCTCGTGTCATTCCCCCCTCCCCCCCTGAACTTCATAATAAACAGACTGTTGGTGTCCTTGAGGAATAATCATATGTAATCTGATATATAGCCAGATGTCCCTGTCCTGTATTGTTCAGATCCCTATTGATGGTATTCATAGGTATACAGGTCAGTGTTTGATGTCACAGCAGTGTTTAATTCTATATCAGGATTTGGTCCTACCACATAACAGAAATACCATAACCATACTGCCAGTACTATTTTTCTAGAAAAAAAACAGTGCAAACTATTTTTCTAGAAAAATAGGTGCCAGAACTCACCATGAACCTCTCCGTTTTTTTCTTATAATGACAATGGCACCCACCTGTGAGGTGCCGGAACTGAGTTCCGGCAAGTTCTGGCTGAAAAACAAAACAAAAAACCTGGGTACCACACTATGTGCAGGCTAAGACACCCAACAAATGCTTAGACAATATGATCAGCCAGAAAAGAAATTAGTGCATGCCGGCCACTATAATACAGAGTGATCATCCTGTAAGCCATATGTAAACAACCTGGTGCCCTCTAGAGTGTATGTTGTTAGACTATAGCTCCCATCATCCCCAATCATTGGCCGTGCTAGCTGGGGCTGATGGGAGTCAGAGTCCAATGGTATCCAAAGAGCGTTACGTTGGCTAACCCTGCAGTCAACTCTTTAATTGTCACATATGAAAGCTCCTGCCAACCTAGCAGTTCTAAAGCATGTCAAAGTGCTAGTAGATAAATAGGTACTACTCTGGCAGGAAGGTAAATGGTGTTTCCGTGAGCTGCTCTGGTTCGCCAGAAGTGACTTAGTCATGCTGGCCACATAACCCGGAAGCTGTACGCTGGCTCCCTCAGCCAATAAAGCGAGATGAGCGCCGCAACCCCAGAGTCATCCACGACTGGACCTAATGGCCAGGGGTCCCATTACCTTTACCTATGAAAGCTCCCTAACTCTGGAGGAGACCTCTTCCATATTCTGGCAACATAGACCAAGTGCTTCCTGTGTTGATAAACCTATAGAAAAAGGTAATGAGAAGTGTAAATGTGGAGGGAGACTCTGTTTAAAAGGGAGTAAGGATCTGGCTTAAAATGCTTTCATATTCCTTTTGGTTCCTCTGTGTCGCACCATAAACACTGTATGGTACCACTGTACAGTATGACATGCCCTCCGCGTCATTTCTGAGTTTCTTGTGACTCATCATCCTTTAAAGTACAAGTGGCTTGTCTGAATTATTTAGTCCTCAGCATTACAGATTCCTCTGATTTATTTTAGATGCCGTTAATGTCTTAATACAGAGTAAAAGTTTCATGATTTCATGTTTTATTTAGGGTATCCTTGTTGGCAGGGGATATTAGACTGAAGCCACTTCTGGTTCTCTCCTGTCAGCACAGCTGACAGTCATGACAGGACAAGAGGCAATCCAGATGTTTCTAAAATTGGTGAACATGATGCTGAGGGACCCTGCCATTGGCTCATTGCCCCCAAATTCCCCACCTTCTGAGATTCAGGAACCTTGTGATATCCCTACTCATTTCAGAAATAAGGATACTGTACCCCAGCAGGCAAAGAACTTTCTCGTGTGTCCATCTGTCTTCTTCACTTCCAACTTCTGCTGCCTCGAGGCAGTCATCAAAACTACCTATTTCTTTCTTTCTTTAGTTCTGTAGATGTTTAGTTAGCCAAAGGCCTAGGAGTAGAGGAATGTTCTTACCTGGCAACTAAAGATATGTAACGAAGGTGTCAGGCGAGCCTTCCTGGGGAGAGAATTCCACAAATGGGGAGCCAATGTGGAAAAGGGTGATACCCTCCAGACCACTTGCGGGGGAAACACCAGACCCTCCATCAGGGATTTCCCTGATTTAGAGAGCCACCCCAATTTCGGATTTGATCCAAGAATGTGCCACTTTTCTTTAGGATATCCCTATTTTCATTGGTGAATTGTGGGAGGGTATGGAGTTTTTTACCCAAGCTGTCTGAAGGCAATCCTGTATAGGGAAGTTTTTTTCTCCAAATGTTTAATGCTTTTTAATGTTTTTATATATGCTGGAAGCTGCTGAGAGTGGCTGTGGAAACCCATTAAGATGTGTGGGTATAAATAGTAAAATTATCATTATGGGATGGGATGTCTCTATTTCCATCAAAGAAATGTTAGAGGGTATGAGGCACAAGAAGAAGGGCCTCAGATGCTGATCACAGGGTCCAGGTTGGTTCCTGTGAGGAGAAGTGATCCTTGAGGTATTGCAATCCTGAGCCATTTAAGGTCAATGTTGAATTATGGACCCTCCAAGTGTCTCTATTTTCCAGGGACAGTCATGGATTTACAGAAGGCATCCCAGCTTCTGATTTGATCCTGGAACATCCCACTTTTCCTTAGGACATCCTTATTTCCACCAGAGAAATGTTTGAGGTTATGGAGTTATGCAACCCCTGAGCCAAGGAGATAAGTAACTGTACAGCCCTTGGAAGACATCTGAAGGCAGTTCTGTACAGGGAAGGTTTTTCTTAATGTTTAATGTTTTATTATGTTGTTATATATGTTGGAAGCCACCGAGAATGGCTGGGACAAACCTGACAGATGGGTGGGATATACAGTAAATAGTAAAATTATTATTATTATTATTATTATTATTATTGAATAGGATGTCCCTATTTTCATCAAAGAAATGTTGGAGGGTATGCATTGAATTAGAGGGACGTGGGTGGTGCTGTGGGTAAAACCTCAGTGCCTAGGACTTGCCGAACGCATGGTCGGCGGTTCGAATCCCCACGGCGGGGTGCGCTCCCGTCGTTCAGTCCCAGCGCCTGGCAACCTAGCAGTTCGAAAGCACCCCCAGGCACAAGTAGATAAATAGGGACCGCTTACCAGCGGGAAGGTAAACGGCATTCTGTGTGCTGCGCTGGCTCGCCAGATGCAGCTTGTCACGCTGGCCACGTGACCCAGAAGTGTCTGCAGACAGTGCTGGCTCCCGGCCTATAGAGTGAGATGAGTGCACAACCCTAGAGTCTGGCAAGACTGGCCAGTACGGGCAGGGGTACCTTTACCTTTACCTTTATGCATTGAATTGGGCCTAGAAACAACTAACTGGCAGCCTGTACAGTCAGGCCAGGATTGGCGTTATATTCTCCAACCAGTTATCACAGTAGCATCTTGGCCACAGAATTCTGCATCAACTGAAATTTCTGAACCATCTTCAGAGGCGATCCCACATATAATGCATTGCATTAATCCAACCTATGTGCTCTCTCTTTAATCCAGATATAAGGAAAGAACAAAGTGATCTGTAGCCACAGGGTTACAAGGTTGAACCCATGTTTTCAAAGGCCATACCTACAAGGTTGGAAGTAAGGGTGGAGGAGAAATTTGATTCAGGTCGCAATAATAGGCAAGCCTACCTAATTTGCTCACTCCAAAACAATACACATATTCAGAGGCCTCTCATGCTCTCAGGACAGTATCTTAGATCTCTTATTCAAGGGGCAGCTGCTTTAATCAATACCCCTTTTTAGGAAATTAGAAGCCTCGCGAACTGGGAGCTGGTGTGGTATAGTGCCTAAAAATCTAGGTATGGTCTTTGAAAACATGGGTTCAAATGCCTGCTCTATGAAGAAATTCACCGGGGATCCTCAGGGAAAATCATTCTCTCTGCTTGAAGAATTACCTGACAGGGCTTTTGTGAGGGCAAAGCCCCATTCTCTGAACTCATTGGAGAAAAAGTGGGGAAACGAAACGAAACCGTGAAGATAAATTGCGGCAGATTTTACAGCAGACAAATGTAATATGATCCCCATTAATATGAATGAAATGTGTAATGTACCACATCTTGCAATGAATGTGATCCTGGGGGGGGGGGGCGGAGGAGAGAATACTTTGGTGAAAAGCACATCATTCACTGAAGCTAAACATACCCAGAGGGTTGCCCACTTTTTTGCTGAAAATCAGAGGGTCAACTTCCCAATTAAATCCTACATACGCCCTTGCAACAAAATCCTCATGTACAAAGATTTCCAGAGAACTCTGCTTCTAGCAAAGATCATGGCTTTCTAATGAGAACAGAATTCATAAAAATGAGATTTGGGAGGAAAGATCCTTGTTTGAAAAAAACTGTCTTCTCGGGATCTCAGTTAACCTCTGTAGAAGCCACTTGGTACATTGTTCAAAGATTGAATGCTTATTTATTTATTGGAGCTATTTATATGCTGCTTCACCACTGGAGTTTGTAAGTAGTCACTAGTCATTTGTTTAGCAGGGGAAAATGATTAAGATATCTATGTGTAAGAAAGCAATGCTTATTTTCCACATGCAAGGAATATTTACAGGAACATCAAAATATCCTACTCTCTGCAGTGTAGATGGGGCACAGAACAGTAAGACTCATAACATGTGATTCTTCTGATAGTGTAGCTGAGCCTTTGTGTGATTACAGAATCAGTCTGGAAATGACTTCTGTATGATAAAGTTACTTGTAATGAATGTGGTTATATATATAAAAAAAAAAACCTTCATATTGAAAAGATTCAACAAAACATCCAATTCTTCCCCTAGTGCTTCATCTATTAGATGTCAAATTATAGAAGGAAACATGAATTGGAACATAGAATGAGGAGTATAATTGCTGTGATATAGTCTTTAGACGTTGAAGAGGATAATTTTGAAGAATGTGAGGTTTATGAAATGTGTAATTTCTAGAAGAATACCTTACAGCTGCTGCTTTGAACTACAGTTTGGAAATAGTCTTCCGTGGAAAATAGCACAGCAGAATTCTCTTCTTATTCATGATTTTCAAACATTTGATCCACTAATTTTAAACACTAGGATTAACTATGAATGGTCCTTTAAGTACTGAATCTAAATGATAAATAACTAATTTCGTTGCAAGGATTCTCTGTAATTGTTGGATAATTTCTGGGTGGTTTTGTGTGTGTGTGTTTAAAAAAAATAAATCCTGGAAAAGCATATCTAATTGCATACAGTGCATCTGATCCAGATCTCTGAGTATTAGTTTGGGGTTGCTCCTCACCTTATGATTGTCACTGGAGGCAATGAGCATCCTTCAGCTACGCCAGCTGAGATGCTTCCTGGATGGAGATAGCTTAGCCACAATGACACACTTATTGGTAACTTCTAAGTTGGACTATTTCAGTGCAGTCCATATGGGGCTGCCCTTGAAGTTAAGAAGCTGCTACAAAACACAACAGCTAAGCCACTCTGGAACTGTGTATCACGTCGTCATCTTCTTCTTCTTTGGTGATCACTTGTAGCCAAGTAAGATTGTCTTCCATAAACACGGTTTTAACAATGAGTCCGTAAGTGACTGTGGAGGCCAATTCTGGATCCACACGTCCTTCCACAATGGGTTTCCGGGTGGTAGCTGATCACGGTGTGGATTTGCAAAGCATGCATTCCTCCTAGCATGTTTCTCCCTTGTGTACTGAGTTCGAGTGTCTTCAAAGCCCATGGTTCTGCAACTGGAGTACTCGCAGGCCAGTCTTTCCCAGTTGTCAGTGTTTATACTACATTTTTCAAGATTTGCCGTGAGACAGTCTTTAAACCTCTTTTGTTGACCACCAGCATTCCACTTTCCATTTTTAAGTTTGGAATAGAGTAGTTGCTTTGGAAGACGATAATCAGGCATCCACACAACATGACCAGTCCAACGAAGTTGATGTTGAAGAATCATTGTTTCAACACTGGTGATCTTTGCTTCTTCCAGTACGCTGATATTAGTTTGCCTGTCTTCCCAAGTGATGTGTAAAAAATTTTGGAGACACCATTGATGGAATCTTTCTAGGAGTTGGAGATGGCGTTTATAAGTGGTCCATGTTTCACAAGCATATAGTAAGGTTAGTAGTACAATAGCTTTGTAAACAAGCATTTTGGTTTCCCTGCACTTCAGTCAGGAGAAAGAGCTCAGGCGATGCTGGATTTCAGCATCAATGTTGGCCCTTGTGGAAAGATATAACACACATTGTAAAAAAAATTGTACTGGATGCCTGTTTCTTCTTACACAGAGCCATGTTGAAGTGGGACTGGTAGCAGGGAGGTCCAGTGCCATTGGCGAGCCAGAATGAGCTGAGATCACATTTCCAGGAGGTTAGAGATTCACTCATAATGGCAGTTTATACCTCCATTTTTACTTTAGGTGAACTCTGGTGGTACTCTGCACTTCCTTAACACCGTGTATGTGTTCTTTTTTCTCCATAGTTTTTAATCTGAATTTTAAAATTCCCCTCCTCCCCAAAGGTTCAGCCTCAATTTTTTAAGAGAGCAGTGCATGCAGAGGTTGCATGAATTAAACATCTGCAAAAGGAATCCCGGCTTCAACGTGACTTTAGCGGTTCCTTACATGGATGCTTTTCCATTATTGTTGTTTATGTGTGTGCTGTGCATACATTATTAGTGATCTGGGTAGATGTCAGTGCAGAATGATAATAAGGTGATAAACCTTGCATCACCCTGCATTCTATTATCATTACTACCCTGCAGGCATTTCATCTTTTTAAAGAAATTAAAGAGGGGAGGGGAGTGCAGTTTTCAAAGAACATGGCGAGATCCGTTCAGAAAAGAAATAAGGGCTTATTTTGTTTAATGCACAATGTCACACAGCTTTCCAATATACCAGAAATATCTCTTCTGGAGAGAAGAGTTTTAACGCTTGGCAACAGTTGCCTTCAGTTTTTGTAAAACTGAAATTTTTTTTGTAAAACTGAAAATTTTGCATTGATCCTCATGCCTAGGGCTGGATAAGAACCTAAGAATCTAAGAAGAGCTTTGCTGGATTGGACCAAAGGCCCTTACAATGCAGCATCGCATTCTCACAGGGGCCATCCAGAAGCCCACAAGAAGGACTTGAGTGTCGTCTCCCCACTTGTGATTCTCAGGAACTGGTAGAGGCATTCGAAGGTAGAGCATCAGTATCACGATGAGTAGCTCTTGATAGATCCATCCTCCAGCAATTTGCCTAATCCTCCTATTAGAAATGCTCCCCTGGGTTGGGTAACATGCCTCCAATTTGGGAAGAGCAAAGATCATAATAATTCCCTCATAAGTGGAGGAATAAACACTGAAGGGAACATTCGCTACCCACTCTTTCAAACTTCTTTGACAGTATGTGAAACAAGAATTTTGACGCATTCCCTTATATATTTTATTGTATGGCTAATTAGAGGGGAATCTGGTCCTGTATGAAATCAATGGGGACTTTAGCATGCTAAATGAATGCCAAATACTTTAATTAATGGGATTTCCTAGCAATAAGTCACCCCAGTGATATTCATGGATGATGTTGAGTCTGCCAAGGTGCAACTTAACTGAAGCTCCTGATTATAGCCAGATCAAAAGATCACTGCATAGGGTTTCCAGGCAATTTCAAGTGAGATTTCTACTGAGGTTGCCTGTTGCCTTGTGGGACATCTTTAGGGGGAAGAAAAGGCTAAGGAGTAAACCCTATGCTAATCTAGAGTAGAGTCCCTAAGGCTGTTGGGCGCATCTTGTACTACTACTACTACTAATAATAATTTATTATTTGTACCCCACCCATCTGGCTGGGTTTCTCCAGCCACTCTGGGCAGCTTCCAAGAAAGATTAAAAATGCATTAAAATGTCACACATTAAAAACTTCCCTGAACAGGGCTGCCTTCAGATGTCTTCTAAATGTCAAGTAGTTGTTTATCTCTTTGACATCTGGTGGGAGGCTGTTCCACAGGGCGGGCACCACTACTGAGAAGGCCCGCTGCCTGGTTCCCTGTAGCTTTGCTTCTCGCAATGAGGGAACCACCAGAAGACCCTCAGCGCTGGACCTCAGCATTCAGGCAGAACGATGCGGGTGGAGACGCTCCTTCAGGTATACTGGCAACTTCTGCAGCCCAGCTGGCACCAAATGTATTGCCCTGCTTTCCTTTGGACCACATCAGTGAGGCTGAGAGGCGAGTCTAGTCGTCTGGGCAGCCCAGGACTTCCATACACACTGCCCAGGCTTCCACCCCAGAGAGGCCACTTCAGTGCTGCTAATGTTGCAGAAACAATGCGGGAGGCAACAGTTACAAGTTACCAGTCTTTGAAGACATACCAGGTGCTGTGATTCTACATGCGCTGTGAGAGCCAGTGTGGTGTAATGGTTAAGAGCAGTGGACTCGTAATCTGGTGAACCAGGTTCAATTCCCCAGTCCTCCACATGCAGCTGCTGGGTGACCTTGGGCTAGTCACGCTTCTCTGAAGTCTCTCAGCCTCACTCACCTCACAGAGTTTTTGTTGTGAGGGAGGAAGGGAAAGGAGAATGTTAGCCGCTTTGAGACTCCTTAGGGTAGTGATAAAGCGGGATATCAAATCCAAACTACTACTACTACTACTACTACTACTACTACTACTACTACTACTATTCTTCTTCTTCTTCTTCTTCTTCTTCTTCTTCTTCTTCTTCTTCTTCTTCTTCTTCTTCTTCTTCTTCTTCCAGCAGTTTGACTCGCCAGAGATGTATGTTAATGGCAAGTGAAAGAGCTCTACTGCGTAATGTCTGAAAGACATGAGATGAAAATCGTTTTCTTGACGTCTCATCGTTGGCTAAGGTAACAATTCTGGTGTTTTTTTGGTCTGACCATTAAACATGGTGAATTTTCAGGACCCACATGGACCCTCTTCGTGCAATTAACATGTGAAGTGAGTAAGAGTGATTCTCCACATTGCAACCTGGCAACCCAATACTGGATTAAATAGTTCAAGGGTGACAGCTTAAAAATCAGGGTTGCGCTGCAAGGCCAGTAGCCATAGCAGCATCAGCAAATTATTTTTCTGTCCCTTCGCCAAAAGTTTACCAAACTGTAATTAAAAACAACACAAGCAAATAACCTTATGAATCTCTTCTTCCAGATGTCCAATTAGGAAGCATCATCTTCCCTAATTAACACTGGTAATTGCACCCAGATTGGGAAGCTAGCATCATTTTATTCTTTAGGCGAGGCAGAAACTTGGCTACTGCCTAATTAACTGCCCTCCGGGATATTTTTGTCCTATTTGAGAAGCCATTCTGTTTGTACAGATGAACCACCAGATATCAGGAAGTAGCCATTAGCTGAGAAGCTGCCAATTGGGCTACTGAAGAGAGAAGACATTCCTTAGGGAACTTCATGTGATACATTTGGTCTTTCAATATACTGTGAATGATATGAGAGGTATTCCAAATCCAGAGGCTATTCTTCTAAAGAAACAAGAACAACAGTGCTACGATCCCTGTAGTTGTTTGCTAACTGGATCTAGATAGCCAGATTGGGAATTACATATTATTTTGGATATCTTTTTGTTTCAGTTCAGAAATTTATTTTTCTAGCCAAAGGCCATTACAAACATGTAGTTATAGTATTAATAAAACAATACAGAATGTAGATCCATAATATAATCCATGATGTAAGAGAGAGAAGTTACCTGAGACACTAACAAACTCAAATCCAGCTTGATTGAACCTTAAAATCACCATAACAAACTATATAATTTTATCTAACACATTTTCCTGAATTATTATTATTATTATTTGCAACCAGTGCATTAGAGGGCTACTCTGATTGCAAAGTTCCCTCAGCCTGAAAGCGAAATGAGTGCCACAACCCCATAGTCCCCTTTGACTGGACTTAACCGTCTAGGCATCTTTTACCTTTACATTTTTTACTGAACTAAATAGCTTAAGGGCAGCATCTTAAAAAACAAATTTGTGCTGCAAGGGCAGTAGCCATAGCAGCTTCAGCAAATTATTTTTCTGTCCCTTTGCCAAAAGTTTACCAAACTGTAATTAAAAACAACACAAGCAAATAACCTTATGAAACTCTTCCTCCAGATGTTCAATTAGGAAGTATCATCCTCCCTAATTAACACTGGTAATTGCACCCAGATTGAGAGGATAGCATCATTTTATTCTTTAGGTGAGGCAGGAACCTGACTACTGCCTAATTAACTGCCCTCCAAGATCTCTTCTTCCTCTTCTGTGTCATTCTGTTTGTACAGATGAACCACCAGATATCAGGAAGTAGCCATCAGCTGAGAAGCTGCCAACTGGGCTCCTCAAGTGAGTGGATATTCCTTAGCGAACTTGGTGTGATATATTTGGTCTTTCAGTATATTGTGAATGATATGGTTGGTATTCTAAATCCAGAGGCTGTTGCACATTCTTCTAAAGAAACAAGAATGTCAGTGATAAAATATCCACAGTTGTTTGCAAACTGGATCTAGAAACCCAAAGCAGGAATTATATTATTTTGGATTTTTTGTGGTTGTTTTTTTAAATAGCTATGGCAATTTGCATTTCTGTATTTTGAAAGCCATACTCTAAACTAATTCCTTAATAAATGGTACTACGGTATGTGCTTCTGAAGCCAAACCAAACTTTCAAAATACTTGCACTTGTATGGTTCGTATCTATTCAAATGGTAATTTTGTGCAAAGCTGAATACCTTTCTCCCCAGGAACATGAAGTAAAAGTAAAGGTGCTATCCTAACTTCACTTACCTAGGAGTGATGCTTATTGAATACAATAGACTTTCTTCTGAGTAGATCTTCTTAAGAATGTACTGTAACATGTGGCGTATATGATCTATTACAACTTTGGAA
The DNA here is from genome assembly GCF_964234715.1 of Podarcis melisellensis. Classification (NCBI taxonomy): domain Eukaryota; kingdom Metazoa; phylum Chordata; class Lepidosauria; order Squamata; family Lacertidae; genus Podarcis; species Podarcis melisellensis. The sequence goes on along the minus strand of NC_138538.1, from coordinate 81,610,891 downwards.
CCGTCTGAACCTTCGAAGTGCTTTCGCCTGTTGCACAGCTTAGCAGAGTATAGCAGAGTACCGCAGCGATTGTTGAGCAACTCTTAAGCTTGCCCAGGCAGGACGACGTTCAGGAACAAAAACTCCTTATTAGTAACTTGATACTTGTTTTATTATTTACAGCAGCAAAAATACAAGTCTACCTACAAGTTTCTATTTACAACTCGACTTCTTCACTCTCAGCAACTCCCCAGCAGTAACCCCACCACACTAACACTCCTCAACACCAGGGTTATAGGTCATGCCCATATAAGGGACCTCAGCCAATCACTGGCCTGTTGCTGGGTCTCCTTATCTCTAGGCAGATTCCTTTCATGCTCTGTCTTCCCAGGTTCCTGTGGAGACACTAATTGCTAACGTGCCAAGCTGCACTGAGTACATGGATTTCAACATGATCCACATAAGAGGGCTTTATGTGTGCAGGTGTGCCGACTCTATAGGGCCAAGGTGTCATTGGCTCCCTCAGTATCTGTTGGCAAGGAACCGTACCCCCTCAATGTTGAGGAGACCAAGCTCAGAGCTGGGAACAGAATGGGCTCCTACTAAGTGTGAGAGCAGAGGAGTCACCAGCGATTGAAGATTCACTGCTCTGTGATCCACACTTGGACTCCTGCCAATGATGCAATGTTGTGCGTGCATCGCTTGCTGTGTATATGATGTCACGCATGCACAACATGTTATGGATGCATGGTGTCATACACACAGGACACACTTTAGATACATGATGTCACACACACAACACACACTGGGCCCCTTTAATCTTGGACGCAAGATGGCGCCTCTGTATGTGTGTCTTCACATTGGATGCCTATGTTGCAAAAAAAAAAAGTAGTATAAACACCAACAACTGGGAAATACTGACCTGCGAGCGCTCTAGTTGGAGAACATCCTTTACCAAAAGTGTCATGGGCTTTGAAGATGCTCAGACTCATGACGCAAGGAGAAACGTGCTAAGAGGAAGGCACGCTTGGCAAACCCTCACCATGATCAACTCCCGCCTGGAAACCTATGTGTCCAGTGTGGAAGGATGTGTGGATCCAGAACTGGCCTCTACATCACTTACAGACTCACTGTTAAAGCCATGTTCACCACAAGTGAACAAAGAAGATGATTATAGCCAAGTGCCTGGTTGCGTCCCTACCAAGTGAAGATATCATTACTTGGGTATGAACAATACCAAAAGGGGAGGGGGAGAATAAATATGTGGGCATTGAAATTTCATGAACCAAACAAGCTAGTATGTAACTATTTCATTACTATATAATACATTTCCTTGCTCCTTCTAATGCCTTATTTACTCTGTATGTTTGGGTTCCTTTGTTATAACTTTGCTAATAATGCAACACACTCGTGTATTCTGTACTTTGTTCATACAGACAGCATAATTGTAGCATTATTTTACAATCCCTTTCATCTACGGTTTCTTCACAATTGCATGGAGATTTATGTCCTGATGAAGAATGCTGGGAAAGCAGATTTGTTTAATTATAGATTGTTGGAAATTCCAGTGAGAAAGCGACTTACTTCAAGTACCGTTATGCTAATTGTGATCTTTGTGACTTGGGGGACTGCTATATATGGAACAGCCTTCCAAATGTGTCTTTGCCTGAATGACTTCCTTGATGAAATATAGATGAAGAAAACTACTTTGTGCAATCTGTCTCCTTCCATAAATATGAACAAGTTTGCCTGAATGCAGCAGGAACATTCAAAGAACTCCTAAAAACCTGTTTCACTATAGAGAAGCCTAAATTGCGAAAGCAAACACCAGAACTTGCAGTAGGAGGGGGCTGAATCATAGTTGGGAAAATTGTCCATGATCTAATTTTTGCCCCCATGCTGCCATTTTGTTTTCATTAATGTAGGTCAGAGGTGCGCAATGTGGTTCTCTCCAGATGTTGTTGGAGGGCATCAGTGCCAGTAATTATGGCCACTGGACAGCTGTAATTGGAGCTGAAGTTCAACAACATCTGGAAAGCACCAAATTAGCTACCCCTGATGCAGGTGATGGGGATAAAAATATATAACTCAGTGTACAAAAACCTGAGCTCTCTGGAGAAAAGAAAGGATACTCATGTGATTAATAATAATAATACAAGTACAGTGGTACCTCAGGTTAAGTACAGTCTTCAAACAAAAACATCTTGGAGGTCCCAGGCCACAGAGAGGTTAGGCTGGCCTCAATCAGAACCAGGGCTTTTTCGGCTGTAGCTCCGATCTGGTGGAACGCTCTGTCACAAGAGACTAGGGTCCTGTGAGACTTGACATCTTTCCGCAGGGCCTGCAAGACAGAGCTGCTCCAGCAGGCCTTTGGCCAGGGCACAGCCTGACTCCCTCCTTTGGCAATCCTCACAGAACTTCTAGCCCAATGGTTGCCATTAATTTGATTGGAATTAATTTGATAATGGAATGACTTTAGAATGTTTTATCGTTTTACTGTTGTTAGCCACTCTGGGCCCGATTTCGGCTGGGGAGGGCGGGATATAAATAAAAATTATTGTTGTTGTTGTTGTTGTTGTTATTAATTCATTCCAGAGGTTCGTACTTAACCTGAAACTGTTCTTAACCTGAAGCACCACTTTAGGTAATGGGGCCTCTTGCTGCTGCTGCGCCGCCAGAGCACGATTTCTGTTCTCATCCTGAAGCAAAGTTCTTAACCTGAAGCACTATTTCTGGATTAGCAGAGTCTGTAACCTGAACCGTATGTAACCTGAAGTGTATGTAACCTGAGGTACCACTGTAATAAACAAGGCACCATGATACAGGGAGAGAGAGAAAAGGGATGGAGAGTCTGTTGCCCTCCAGATGTTGCTGAAGTACACCATTCCTGATCATTGGCCTTTCTGGCTGAGTCCAGTAAAATATGGGGAGCCCACTCTTGCCCTAGGACCACAACACAGATTGCATCCCATTGAATTTGCTCTTGCAGTCCTGTGGGATATGTGTGTCAAATGCCGACCTTTGAATTATGCAGTTGTTCAGCTTGCCACAGAAATGTTTTCCCTTGAAATGCGAAGCAATGAAGAACATGACTGGCTTTGGTAACCCTTTGCTAATGGATGTGGACAAGGAGCTTGTTTTGTGAACTAGAGCAGACATAGCAGCATGAAGCTGCTTCAGCAGTGCTCAGTCTACATATGCAAGACTCAAACAGTATGAATTATGCAAGGAACAGCACAACAAAATCCCCACCATCTCATTGGCTGCAAGAGCTGAGGCCTGCAGCTCTTGTATAGATATATGCACACAAATTAAAAGCAATTTGCAATTTCACAACCAGAAATCCTGCAGTCAAATGAGATGTTGAACTCGAAAACCTAAGAGAAAAATGTGTTGTTCTAAATAAATAAATATGATGGGGACTAATTCATCTCAAAATCTCTGTTTTAGTACAGCAATGATTTTTTTCATTGAAGGTGGAATTCAATGGCAATATGAGGTTCCAACAAATTGAAAATAAAAATACATGTACTTAATTTTTTATTTGCTACCTTTTTGTGGGAATGTTGGAGAGGGGCATGTGTTTAACCTATTCACATGCCTGCAAAATTTCTTTTGCAGCTCACGACAAAGGTTTTTCTTCTGGATGGTTCATGTGCATCTTTACCCTCACAAATGCAAACCCGGAATCCCATGAAAGCAAAAACACCTTGATGTGGGGATGAACTGGAAAAGTGGGGATGTGCTCAACACTCCCATGACTGCACTGCTGAATGTATTCTTTCCCCTGGAACCATCTAGGTTTTAATGCATTTGTATGTCATGTGTCATTTAGACCTGAGAGGATGTGACCTCTACTCTAGGAAACATAGTCTTTTGTAGCATCCTTGTGGTAACCTGCTATGAGACAAAAGTGCTTTTGTTGTTGTTTAGTTGTTTAGTCGTGTCCGACTCTTTGTGACCCCATGGACCAGAGCACGCCAGGCACTCCTGTCTTCCACTGCCTCCCGCAGTTTGGTCAAACTCATGCTGGTAGCTTTGAGAACACTGTCCAACCATCTCATCCTCTGCCGTGACCTTCTCCTTGTGCCCTCCATCTTTCCCAACATCAGGGTCTTTTCCAGGGAGTCTTCTCTTCTCATGAGGTGGCCAAAGTATTGGAGTATCAGCTTCAGGATCTGTCCTTCCAGTGAGCACTCAGGGCTGATTTCCTTAAGAATGGATACGTTTGATCTTCTTGCAGTCCATGGGACTCTCAAGAGTCTCCTCCAGCACCACAATGCAAAGCATCAATTCTTCGGTGATCAGCCTTCTTTATGGTCCAGCTCTCACTTCCATACATCACTACTGGGAAAACCATGGCTTTAACTATACGGACCTTTGTCGACAAGGTGATGTCTCTGCTTTACTGTCTATTAATTTCCACTCATACCACCCAAAAAGCCTACTGGACCCAGAAAAATTCCTACTAACTTTCTCGAAATCAACAAAGCTAACTGGAGAGGCCATTTTGGAGAAGTAGATTTGGGTGTTTTCTGAGGGTGCCACTGCAGAAAACACCCCAGTCATGGTTGCCAACCAAAGGTTCATTCCAAAATTGGGAGAGGTGCAAAATTTGAAAGAAAACCACCTTCAAATTCCCATAATCCAGGAGGCGCAAGCCAGCTCACACCAGAATTCCCAGGTAAATTCCTCAAGCATCCTTACCCTTGACCAAACCATCTTAATCCCGTTTCTTTGATGAATCTCCTTCCTGTCTTTGCTTTCCCTGCATCCAATATTTTCACATCTCTTTCACTTTGGTTGGCACCAGAATTTTCCAGATCCAATAAACACATCACAACCTTTTAGACTGCCATATTCTGTGGGGGGGGGCACCCTCACAACTGTCTATAAAAGTTTAGCACAAGAAGGGTATTTGAAGTGAAATCACTGCAACTTCCCAGATTGCTGACTGAATCATTCCTTTGTCTCGCTGCTGGTATAATTTATGGCTTTTAAGCATCATTAGTCAACTTTTTGATTTCACATGGCTTCCAGTAGTTTTTTCAGGTATGGCAAGTTTAATGGTGCCTTCATTATAATTGTGTGGGGCTGAATGTCAATTACTACTTGATCAATACAAAATTTTGCTTCAGTCATCTATTTCTGTCTGCCTGTTTGTTTAGGTTTACTTCTAAGGGACATTTTACTTTAGTGTCTACTTGTATTACAAAAAAGAATTTTCTTTGAAAATCTCTTGCCACAATCCAGAGAAGGGCCAGTATCTCTGGATGGATGTAAAATCATGTGTGCCAATTAGGAATGGATCAGGCCCATGCAGGGGGGTGGGGAGCTGGATACACTTTCCCTGGGCCTCAGAGGACTTAGCTGGCTTGTGGGGGGGGGGCACCAAGGGCCTGCTCAACATAGGCTGTGATACTAAAAACAAGACTCCCATCCTGGGCTTCAGTCAAACTGCATGAGCCTGGAATGGATATATCATTCTATTCATAGTCCACAACAGATTCACATGTACTCCTTCATTAAGTCTGCTCCATCTCATTTTTGCAAAATTCAGTGATTTTCTTTTTAAGCATGAAAATTAGCATTTGGGGGTATGCATTTTACCTTAAGATTTTTGCACCCAGATATACATTTTGCACACATCTTTGTATACCTTTGGAGCTTGCAACTGTACTGCAAAATTCCGAGAGGTTTTAAAATGGCATTGTAGTGAATATTGCAACCCTAACCTTGTCTGCTAGGAAGTAAGTCCAATTAAATTCAATAGGGCATTCTCCCAAGTGGGTTAGGACTGTAGCATTGGTCTTACAAGTTCAACTCAGACTGGTTTCCTCAAAAATGGGGGCTGAAGAAAATCCTTGAGCATTTCTAGTTTCAGTGGGTACAACACAAGCAGTTCTGCCCCTCTCTCTAGCTGCCAAGGCTGTACATATAGAACCATCTCAGAAGATCATGCCTAGCAGTTGTCCAGAGCAGCAATAAAGTGATGGGGCAGTAATAGATGTAGCCTTGACCCAGAAAATTTTCTATCTTTCTAAGGAGGCTCTGAGTGCACAACCAATTCAGGGTGACTAATTAGAAGACTCCTTTTACTTGAAAGAAAGTTCACTGGGAATCTGAAGTTTGAAGCTGAGCATGGCAGGAGGTGGGGTAGCTGAAAACAACCTTCCCATGATGTTGCTTTGGATGCTATTTAATTCATACAGATTCTGAACGTACCATTAAAAAAATCTACAAATTTATAATTAAAGTAATATTTCCAAAACTGGAGATGGCCACCACTCTGATGCCATCAGCACTGAAGTTTGGCAAATGCAGATATAGATATATAGTGGTACCCAAGTACTTAATTCGTTCTGGAGGTCCGTTCTTAACCTGAAATTGTTCTTAACCTGAAGCACCACTTTAGCTAATGGGGCCTCCTACTGCCGCCGCACCGCTGAAGCATGATTTCTGTTCTCATCATGAAGCAAAGTTCTTAACCTGAAGCACTATTTCTGGGTTAGCGGAGTCTGTAACCTGAAGCGTATGTAACCCGCTGTACCACTGTATATATATACCACTGTATATATATGTACCACTGTATATATATATATATATCCACCTGCTGCATCCCACCTTCAATAATTTCAGCATTCCAGTGGCATAGGATATGTAATTTGATCAAAAACTTCCAAGACGTAATACTAATGTGCCTGGATATATAGATGGAACATTTATACTAAAGTATCTAAGCATCCAGACTCCATTTATAACTGCGGTGTGGGCATGCTTAATTTCCTGTGCCTGATTCTCATCTGTCACAGACAGGGAGCGCATTTGTGTATACTGTCTAGACAGTGTTTCCCTCTTGGGATTCTCAATTTAAATGCTAATAAGCTTTGTTACCTGATGGGGTTATGATTACTCAGCTCCAGTGCCCGATGCCATTCATAACTTTCTCAGCTCTAATTGGCTCGTGGACCTGAAGGCGTGGAGATTTGATCTTGTTACCACAATGGGGCATTTCGTTTTCCAAAGAGGTGGATCTGACATATCTCTCCTGTCTTGCATCTCCCCACCCCCCTCTGGTTTCTTCCTGATGCCGACATAAGGGGCACTTGGCAGGTCTGAAGCTTTGGCTGTGAATTTGCAGGTTCACATAGGTGTGAACTGGGAGTCTGTGAAACAAATTAGACTCGGGACTTTTGGAGCTTGCTAATTTGAGCTAATTCAAGTATACCCGAGCAGCAAAGCAAGGCACCTGAGCAATCCTTTACTCTGCTTTTATGCCACATCTTTCTGCTTCTTCTGAATGAAAAAGAACATTGTCGGAACACGAGAGGAAAGTCTGCCGGTTCCTGCTGCAAACTGCTGCAGTTCAACACTTTGTATGAACACCAAACTGCGATTTTAAAATAGATTTTAAAAGCTCAGCACAGCCGTTTCTACTCACGTAGACCTAGTAAGCGAGGTAGTTTGCAAACGGCTAGAAGTGCTCCTTGGCACCAGTACACTTAAGCAACACAAAATCTTCCACTGTCTCCCTCTTTACATGTCTTCCTTTCTTCTTTGTTTATTTCCCAGAGGGAGGCTGTTTCTTTTTCTATGATGCATCTTCTTCAGACTGAGAAGTATTGGCATCATTTTCAAATTTCCCGTTCAAGTAGCTTATCCTTAGGCTGCCTTTTCTTTGGTTTATTTGAAAATAAGATAAAATTCTGGATGTTGTGGTGTATATGTGTTGTGAGTGAGCAATGGTAGTCGTGAAAGGGAAAGATGATAGATTTGGTGAATGTGGGAAATATACGAAGAAGATCTATGTAGAGAGTCAGTCAAAGAAGATGCCATGGCCTCCTTCACCTGGACCTTCACCTCCCAAGACTATTGACTGGCAATTGCCCAGTGAGAAGGATTGCAAAAGAGAGATGGAGGTAGGTGAAGATCGAATCTGAGTCCATTCCAATTGAACTATCCCTCACCATCTCCCAGGGTCAGCAGTCGCCAGTGTAGACTACAGTAACATTCATCTGGCCTCTCAAAAACTTCACCACACTTACCAGGAGGGAGAGAGGTCTGTATTAATGTCTGACCTTAGTTGGAACAGAGCTCTAACTCTGAGTACATGGCTTCTGTTGGCTATGTGTCATGGACTGAGCCATGGAGCACCTCCAACATTTTTTCTGATAAAAATGGGGACAGCCCATTCCATCATGATAATTTTACTGTTCATACCCTACACATCTACCGATGGAAAGAAAATGCTGAAACCCACAACTGCATGTGATCTCCATTCTAGATTAAAATATTTCAAAATACTTCAAGGAGAAAATGACATTACCATGGCAGTCATCTGGAGTTCCTATAGCAAGGGATACACCCTCAAAGGCACAGTACACAGTACTACAAGACTATTTGCATTTGCTGTTTGCTTATTAAGTAGTTTTGTGTTTTTTACATTGTAGTTTTATGTTGTGAACCGTCCTGAGATCTATAGACGAAGGGCGGAATACAAATTTAATAAACAAAAACACGCAACAACATCTTCCTGGTTTGCCCAAGCCACTCTGGGCAGATTCCAACATATATTAAAACATAATAAAACATTAAACTTTTTTTTTTTTAATATCCGTATACAGGATTGCCTTCAGACAGCTCGGGAGTCAAAGAACTCCATACCCTCCAACATTTCTCCAATGAAAATAGGGACATCCTAAGGAAAAGTGGGACATTACGGGATCAAATCAAAAACTGGGATGGCTTCTCTAAATCAGGGACGTCCTTGGAAAATAGGGACACTTGGAGGGACTCCTACTAATAGGGATTCTCCCAAAGACTACAGTTATTACAGTTGGCATCCATCTGTCTCCAGAGACAATGGAGTACACCTCCTCTTCAGGCCACACACCTGAACAGTGTGCATGGAGGTCCTGGGCTAACCAGATGAACAAGACTCCCTTCTCGGCCTTGCTGAAGTGGTTCAAAGGAAAGTAGAGCAATACATTTGTCACCAGCTTGGTTGCAGGAGTTGCTGGAAGGAGGTGTCAAAAGCGCCATCTAACCATCTTAGGGACTGCACTCCTGATTTCTGTTGGTTTTACTCCCTAGCCATTTCTTCTCCTGAAGATACGCCACAAGGCAGTGGGCTAACAGATTGAGGTTGAATCCTGACAAGACAGAAGTACTGTTTTGGGGGGACAGGAGACAGGCAGGTGTGGAGGACTCCCTGGTACTGAATGGGTTAACTGTGCCCCTGAAGGACCAGGTGCGCAGCCTGGAAGTCATTCTGGCCTCACAGTTGTCCATGGAAGCGCAGGTCAATTCTGTGTCCAGGGCAGCTGTCTACCAGCTCCATCTGGTACACCAGCTGAGACCCTACCTGCCCGCAGACTGTCTAACCAGAGTGGTGCATGCTCTAGTTATCCCTCACTTGGACTACTGCAATGCGCTCTACGTGGGGCTACCTTTGAAGGTGATCCAGAAACTACAACTAATCCAGAATGCAGCAGCTAGACTGGTGACTGGGAGCAGCTGCCGAGACCATATAACACCGGTCCTGAAAGATCATCATTGGCTCCCAGTATGTTTCCAAGCACAATTCAAAATGATGGTGCTGATATTTAAAGCACTAAACAGCCTCAGTCCTGTATACCTGAAGGAGCGTCTCCACCCCCATCATTCAGCCCGGACACTGAGGTCCAGTGCCAAGGACTTTCTGGCAGTTCCCTCACTGCGAGAAGCCAGGTTACAGGGAACCAGGCAGAGGGCCTTCTTGGTAGTGGCACCCGCCCTGTGGAATGCCCTCCCACCAGATGTCAAAGAGAAAAACAACTACCAGACTTTAAGAAGACATTTAATGTTTAATAGACTATTGTTGGAAGCCGCCCAGAGTTGCTGGGTAAACCCAGCCAGATGGGTGGGGTATAAATAATAAATTATTATTATTATTATTATTAACAGTAATTATGAATTGGTAAATCAGGGCATGTTTCAACTATGCATGTTCATCACTTGATGACTGCAGCATCACGTGAGAATGCACAGGTGTGGATGCAACCTCATGCTCATTGCATGGCAAACACAATGTTTTTTCAGTTGAGTTAATTTCCCCATTCAGTTGCCAGTCATAAAAAGGCAGTAACCATGCAAAGAAATCACGTCATGAGGAAATGAACCTTCGGCCAAAAAGCATAGTCTGTGATGCCTCTTCCTTAACACCCCTTCCCTAATGCCCTGTTTTCTCTTAGCACATATGTATAAAGCGTAGCCCTTGTAGTTTTGATGCTCATGTTTGGAAGTTTCTCAATTTTCAGGAACAAGTTAAACAACCCATGATCATTTCCACCCTCGATTTTTGCTGCCCGTCATTCCTCTTTCCATTAAGCGCAGGATGTTTTCCATTAGGAAAATGGCAAGCTGTGAGCTCAAACAGCCCAGCTAAGTCACCAAGAAAAATATAAGGATCAATGTTAAATATGAACTGATTTCTAATAGCTTTGCCTTCAAAATGTTAGTTATATCACAACTCATTTACTTGAAGTACAACTCTTCCTAGTTTTGCCTACATCTGAATTTATTCATGAAATTATTTCTATTTTTCATTTTAAAAAGACTAATAATGCAATGAATGATAATAATATGTTGCCCCTCATTGCTTTGTTCTGTAACCTATGCATGTTTACTTGGAAGTGAGTTTTGCTATGTTTCATGGGACTTCCTCCCTAGTATGTGCTTTCTGTGTATATAAATTCAATGAAGAAGAAGAAGAAGAAATAAAAAAGCGAACATAAAGCAGCATGCATAGTTATGAAACATTATTCAAGGGAAGCCATTGCATCTAGTGGTCTGCTCCACAAGAACATTTTAAAAGCTTGTTAAATTTAATTTTGCATTTTGAATACCTGCAACTACCTGCAAGCTTCCAAAGAAAGCTGACAATCATATTAAGCAGAGCATTTGTATGCAACAGTGTTTTCAACACTGTAAACACTGTGGGAAAGGAGGAGGGAGATGTGAAGGAAAGCCATCCATTTTATTAAAGGAATGAATTGTCAGTGGAGAGCAACTTATAGGACCACATCTTAGCAAAATGACAGCGGTCCTTCTGCAAAGCACAGTGTTGTTGATGAGAGGGCCCCGGAGACCATTGGTGCCACCTCCTACTTAATAAAGTTGGTAGAAAAAATCAAGTTACTTTAAAGCAACTGTCACGGCCACCCAGGTCTGGTCCCAGCTCACAAGAGACCTCACTCCGTTGCAGCTTATTTACAGGAAAAGTTTATTGAAGATTTCTGCTTCTCATACAGTTCAGCATTGTGGCCGTACGTCTGCCACGTTAGACCGCTGAAGTCCCCTCTGACTCCTCCCCTCTTCCGCACCAACTTAATAGCCTGGCTCTAGACCACCTCTTCCTCTCCTTTCTTTTCCGCAGGGTCTTCCTGCCCCCCTGGGTTCCCTCTCTCCGTGACTCGCCTGAGGCTGAATCCTCTGCCGCCTCTTCCCCCCTCTTTCTGGCTTTAGGGCCGGGCTCCTCCCCTGAGCTCTCTCCACTTCCGCGCGCCTCTACGTTTGAACTTGGCGCGCGTACGTTGCTGCTGACCTTTCTTTCGACCGCTACACCACCCCCTGCTCTGCTCTCCACCCTTTCCGGCTGAACACCCTGCTCCAACCCCCTCTCTCTGTTCTCTCCTAATCCTGCTCCCTCCGAGAGGCTGACGACTCCACCCCCTTTACTCCGTTCCGGCTGAGACGTCTCTTGCTTCCTCTGTCTTCCACTGGGCTCCTCTCCGCTTCTCCCTTCTCCTCCCCTTTGCTTGATTAAGGTAACCCCCTTTTGAGAATCCTCTGACTCGCTGCTCAGACTCGTGGATTCCCTCAGAATTCCGTCATCTTCTTCCTCATCCTTCTGCCCCTCCTCCCACTCGCTCTCCGTCTCCTCTGTCATCTCCTCCTCTCTCCCAGAAACCCTGACATCCATCCCCCCCTCGAAGCCCCCCCTTCCCCCCTCCCGCTCGCCGGGGACCGGTTGTGGAAACTGCGGCTCTTCGGGGGTAGGCTCAGGATACAGGTCGTCTACGTCAATGTTCTCTGCTGGCAGTTCTGTGTAAGTGTATTCGAAGTCGGGTTCTTCCCCCAAATGCTTCTCAGTCTCTGCTTCCATCGCTACTTCCTCCGGTGCTGCCCGCCAAGGACCTATCAGCCACCTCTTACGCCATTCCTCCTCTGGCTGCTCCTCCCACCAATAAGGGGTTTCCGTGTCCACCCCCGAGCACGATCCCCTGGGCGGGCTTGATTCTGGTGTTCTTTCCTCGGGGGAAGAGAAACCCCTGAACGTGCTATCTGACAATGTGGGTGTGAAAAGCCAGTCATCAAAGTACTCAGCTGGCATGGGTCTATGTGGGAAAAGTGCATGGAACTCTTCTTTCAAAAGGGGTTCGTCTAACTCGTAGCCTGGCACCCAACTATTAGCAGCGGCTGGTGTGCCCTCCCTGGCGAGAAAATATTCAACTCCCTCCTCCCCCCATCTCGAGTCCAGTATCTCTGTGACCTCGTTAAGAGGTTCTGGTCTTGGCGATGCCCCCCTCTCAGGCGCCCTCCTACGTGGCTCTGGGGGTGCTCCTGACTCTTGAAACCTGTGTGGGGTTTTGTAGGGAGTGAGCACCGACCTATGAAAGACCGGGTGCACCCTGGAACCTTCCGGAAGGGCTATACGAAAAGCCACCGGATTGATCTTAGCCTCAACTTGATATGGCCCTAGCTGCCTGTGTCCTAACTTCTTCTTGGCCAATGACCTGGCCGGCATCGCGTGGGCTGCTAACCACACCCAGTCCCCAACCTGGATGTCCTCTCCCGCCCTCCTGTGCTTATCGGCCTGCACCTTATACGCCTGTTTTGCCAGCTCCAAATGTCTCCGCAGCTCCTCGTGCACCTCTTGCAACTCCGCTGCAAACTGGTCGGCATCTTGAGGCCCCCCTCCTCCTGGTGCCGCAAATCTCGGGAAGGTTCTGGGATGACGGCCATTGTTCGCGAAGAAAGGCGTCACCCCGGTGGAAGCGTGTTTCGTGTTGTTGTAGGCGAATTCAGCCATCGGCAGATAGTCCACCCACGCCGCAGGTCGCTGGTTGGCGTAGCACCGCAGGTACTGCTGCATGATCGCGTTGACCCTCTCCGCTTGACCGTTGGTTTGTGGATGCCTCGCCGATGTCAGGTTGATTTTGACGTGCAAGATGCCCAGAAGCTTTCGCCAGAAAGTGGAAACAAACTGGCGCCCCCTGTCGGACAAGACGGACTGCGGAAGTCCATGCACTCTGAAGACGTGATCGATGAAGAGCTTTGCGGTCTGTTCTGCCGTCGCCACCTTGGCACAAGGGATGAAGTGCGCCATCTTGGTGAACAAGTCCACCACCACTAACACCGCCGTCTTACCTCTGGAGCTGGGCAGGTCTGTAACAAAGTCCAACGCTACCCTCTCCCATGGTTGCTGCGGTGTCTCCAGCGGTTCTAGCAATCCCGCCTGCTTCTGGTGCACTGGTTTGGACCTCTGGCAGATATCACACCTGGCGACGTAGTCCGCCACCTCTCCTCTCATCTGGGGCCACCAAAAGTCTCTAGCCACCAACTCCATCGTCTTTTCTTTGCCGAAATGGCCTGCACTAGGGGCGTCATGCAACTGTTGCAGAACCTTGGCTCGAAGATCGTCGGTGGGCACGTAAAGGGCACCCTTACGAGTCAAAAGTCCATCTTGTAATTGAAACTCATCGTTGTGTCGCGACCCTCCGCGTAGCTCCTCCATCTTAGACTGTGCAAACTGATCCCTTTGCAACGCGCGTCGCACCGCGTCCAGGTCGACTGCGATGGTAGCGCACGTCCACGCCTGCGGTGCGAAAATGTGCTTTGCTGCGATTGGAGCTGCTTCCTCCAAGTATTGCGGCTTTCGGGACAGCGCGTCTGCAATAACATTGGAGTCTCCTGGGATGTATTCTATTTTGAAGTCGAAGTCCGCAAAGAACTCCGCCCAGCGCATGTGTCGCTGGGTCTGCAACTTAGCCGTCCGCCAATACTCTAAGTTCTTGTGATCCGTGCGGACCTGCACCGTGTGCTTGGCTCCTATTAAGAAGTGTCGCCACGCTTTGAAAGCTGCATGAATGGCCAACAACTCCCTGTCCCATATGGTATAATTGCGCTCCGTCTTGCTGAGCTTCCGGGAGTAGAACGCACCCGGTCGCCAGTTGCCTTGTGAATCCTCTTGCAAAAGAACGGCCCCAACCGCTCTATCCGACGCATCGGTCTCTACCCGCATGGGTCTGCCGGGATTCACGTGGAGCAGCTGCTCTTCGGAGGCGAAAAGACCCTTAAGCGTCCGGAAGGACCGCTCCGCTTGTTCGGTCCAGACGAACTTCTTCTTCTTGGAACTGAGGGTGTCAGTGATCGCCGCCGTCGCGTTCGCAAAACCTTTAATAAACTTGCGGTAAAAATTGGCAAAGCCGATGAACCTCTGGACCTCTTTCCGATTTCGAGGGCTTTTCCAGTCCAACAGCGCTTGAACCTTAGCCCTGTCCATGGCCAGTCCCTCGTCGGACAACTTGTAGCCAAGGAAATCAACCTCTCTGACATCAAACTGGCACTTTTCCAACTTGGCGTACAGCCTGTGTTCCTTCAGCCTCTGCAGGACCTCCCTCACGTCCTTATCGTGATCCTCCGGCGATTCCGAGAAAATCAGGATATCGTCGAGAAAGCAGACACACTTTTTGTAGAGGAGACCTGCTAGCACGTGGTGCATAAATGCTTGAAAAACGTGGCTGCCATTTTGGAGGCCGAAAGGCATGACTCTGTATTCGTATGTGCCCAGAGGGGTGAACATGGCGGTCTTCCACTCATCTCCTTTCCGGATGCGGATGAGATTGTAAGCTCCACGTAGGTCCAGCTTGGTGAAAATCTTGCCCCTCCTGACGGTCGCTAAAAGGTCGTCAATCTTGGGCATGGGGAAAGCTTTGGGCTTAGTCAAGCTGTTGATGAACCTGTAATCCACTATAAGCCTTTTTTGGGGCGTGTCCTTCTTCTTCACAAAGAAAACAGGGCTGCCTCCCGCTGCTTTAGATTCCTGGATGAAACCGCGCTTGAGGTTATGGTCTATGAACTCCCGAAGCTCTTGCATTTCGTCCTCCGACATGGAGTACAGCTTGGCAGCAGGCAATTGCGCCCCTGGCACTAAATCAATCGCGCAGTCGTAAGGTCTATGAGGCGGCAACTTGTCAGCTTCCTTCTCACAGAAAACCTCCAAGAAGTCCTGGTACTTGTGAGGCACTGTTTGCACCATACTCAGATGCAATGGCTGCTCAGCTTCTCCTCCCTGATCGGTCTGAAAGCAATGCTGAGCACAATACGATGAACAAAAGTTGATCTGCCTCTGGTACCACGCAACCGCGGGACTGTGCCTCTCCAGCCAACTCATGCCTAACACGATGGGTGTGTCCGATAAGTGGGTGACATTGAAACTAATAAGCTCTCGATGGTTGCCAATCTGCATCATCATGGGAGGGGTTTGCTGCACCACTTGCCCCCCCAGCAACTTCCTGCCGTCCACCGTGACCACGTTCAGAGGCGTCGTTGCAGGCAGGAGCGCCATGTTGTGCTGCTTAACGAACTGCAGTCCCATGAAGTCGGCGTTGCTTCCCGAATCGATCGTTATTGGAACCTCGAGGAGTCTCCCATCAGGCAACTGGAGTGTTGCTGTGAGCAGAACTGCCGGTTTGGGAGGCAAAGGGTCCACGCTCTGCAGTGATGCTGGGGGCTTGTCTACAGATCCGCCTGGCTGAGCCCCAGTAGCTCTGCTTCCAGCCAGGCACTGTCGTTTCCCTGAAGCTGCTCCCCTGGTTGCACCTCTGCTGTTACAGTTGCCAGCGCTGCAGTGTGCTTCTGGAGCCTCTGGGGGCACTCTTTCGCCATATGGTGCGCACTGTCACAGATGTAACACTTCCTGGTTCCTCTAGGAGGCTTCGCTTTGGCTGCACCAGGGACAGGGCTCTGGGATGGCTTCTGAGCCCTAGCACCACCAATCTCCATTGGCTCCTCTCTGTCCTTCCCCATTGGCGAGGGGTGCGCACGGCTGAAGTCCCTGTGCCCAAAAGGGAGAGTCCTTGCTTGCGCACGCGCTTGGGGCCCGTCCTCCTCATGCCACGGACGCCCCTCATGTCGAATTCCAAGAGCTAAAGCCCGTTGCACCACGTCTTCTAGGGTCTGGGGTCTGTCCCCCCTAGCGATCTCATCCTTGATGGGGGGGCTCAATCCCTCCCAAAAAAGATCTCTGACCGGTTTACTGTCCTTTGGCCAATCTAAGGCGGTGAGCAATGCAAAAAATTTAGAGTGGTATTGGCGCACAGTCGCTTTCCCCTGCCTCAGCCCGTGCATTTGACGGCGCGCAATGTCCACATCCACAGAGGATTGAAAACAAGAATCCATCGCTTTGATGAACGCAGTTGAATCGCGACGGGCCGGTCCATCTTCGCGCCACAAATTGCGTAGCCAAGCCCTGGCCTCCCCATGCAGGTGCGAAACAATGAACCCCACTCTCTCCTCCTCATCTTTAAAATCGTGACGGAGTAAGTGCAGTGCATATACAACGTCCGCTCTGAAATTGGGATAGTCTTGCAAGTTGCCATTAAAATGCGGAACTAGGGCACCCCCCCTCCGTCCAAGCGCAATGCCCTCCGCTCTGGATCCTGGGGCCCCCGCCTTGTCCGCGCGCTCCCACCTTGCCTGCAAATCCTGGCACGTCTTCTCCAAGTCGTCATTCTTCTTCTGCGAAGCAATGACTGCCGATGTGAGAGCGGTAACCTGATTCCGCAATGCAACCAGCTGCTCCTCAGCGCTCATGGCTGCTCCCGTTCGTGAGCTTCGCAAAAAAAAATTTTTGCTTTCAGAGAGGGGACTTACTGTCGCGGCCACCCAGGTCTGGTCCCAGCTCACAAGAGACCTCACTCCGTTGCAGCTTATTTACAGGAAAAGTTTATTGAAGATTTCTGCTTCTCATACAGTTCAGCATTGTGGCCGTACGTCTGCCACGTTAGACCGCTGAAGTCCCCTCTGACTCCTCCCCTCTTCCGCACCAACTTAATAGCCTGGCTCTAGACCACCTCTTCCTCTCCTTTCTTTTCCGCAGGGTCTTCCTGCCCCCCTGGGTTCCCTCTCTCCGTGACTCGCCTGAGGCTGAATCCTCTGCCGCCTCTTCCCCCCTCTTTCTGGCTTTAGGGCCGGGCTCCTCCCCTGAGCTCTCTCCACTTCCGCGCGCCTCTACGTTTGAACTTGGCGCGCGTACGTTGCTGCTGACCTTTCTTTCGACCGCTACACCACCCCCTGCTCTGCTCTCCACCCTTTCCGGCTGAACACCCTGCTCCAACCCCCTCTCTCTGTTCTCTCCTAATCCTGCTCCCTCCGAGAGGCTGACGACTCCACCCCCTTTACTC
Organism: Podarcis melisellensis; assembly: GCF_964234715.1. Classification (NCBI taxonomy): domain Eukaryota; kingdom Metazoa; phylum Chordata; class Lepidosauria; order Squamata; family Lacertidae; genus Podarcis; species Podarcis melisellensis. The sequence goes on along the minus strand of NC_138538.1, from coordinate 81,593,465 downwards.
CGTTCCGGCTGAGACGTCTCTTGCTTCCTCTGTCTTCCACTGGGCTCCTCTCCGCTTCTCCCTTCTCCTCCCCTTTGCTTGATTAAGGTAACCCCCTTTTGAGAATCCTCTGACTCGCTGCTCAGACTCGTGGATTCCCTCAGAATTCCGTCATCTTCTTCCTCATCCTTCTGCCCCTCCTCCCACTCGCTCTCCGTCTCCTCTGTCATCTCCTCCTCTCTCCCAGAAACCCTGACAGCAACTTTGATTTTTAACTAGAATTTTTTTAAAGTGCAGGCATTCTCCCACCTTACCCAGAATTCTTTGGTCTGAGGAAGAACCCTCAAGGCAGAGGAGGGGGAAGGAAATGCAGAGACAGAATGATAACTGTTAGATCAATCCATCAACCTCTGATGGATGATTCAGAAGGATTGGGTCCGGCATCACTTTGGCTACATGTGTGTGTCAGTATCCCTCCTCAGCAGAGTTACATCTCAAGGCAGCTCCTTCCTTGGAAGCGTCTTTGGGGTTGAAGGTACACAGCAGGCAATAAACACTCATGGACGCCATAAAGATTCAGTCAAGTGCAGAGGTATACTTGACAGACAAAAAAGCATATTGGTATCAGACATACAGACATCAGATATACAGACATCAGATATACAGACATTCACCACTGTCATGGTCAAGGCATGCTTAGAGTCCAACAGGAGTCCAAGACTCACTCTCTCCTTCTCTCACCGCAAGACACAAGCAAGAGATTCACAAGAAGTTACAACAAGTTTACACAGAGACATTGTTATCAGTACTTCTGACACACTGCGCATGTCCAAAGAACAGTTCCCACAGAAAATGTCCTTGCATAGACAAAACAATCTCAACCTTCTGCTGTTTCTTGAAACTTCTTGTGCTTCTGGAACAAATGATTCTGAGAGAGAGAGAGAGAGAGAGAGAGAGAGAGAGAGAGAGAGAGAGAGAGAGAGAGAGAATATCCAGAAGATAACAACACAAAGGCAGTGGCAAAATGATAACAAGTAGCGAGAGAAGGAGCTGAAAGAAGAGGAGTGCTGAGTGGCACTGTGTCCTCCCTCAGGTGGCACAATGTCTTGCACCAACCCTGTCCTATCCCCCCCTAAATTTATCCAACCTACGCCCCTGTAGCCTTCAGAAGACAATATTCCAGGTGGTTGTTACAAAAGGTAAGGGGGAAGATTTCCTCAGTCCTTTCCCCATAATTTGAGTACTGGAAACACCAGCGTAACATTGAAATAGACCTTTAAAACACATCTGCAATGTAAAATGAGCAAGCTAGATTGGGGGGTCCATGAGATTCCTTAAAACAGTGAGAATCTTTGAAATGATTGGTACCATTGGCTAAAATAAAAAGTGAAGTGATCCAGCAGACTGTTTTTACACTCAGATTTCCCCCAGCTCTGCTTTTAGAAACTATTCTGTTGTTGTTGTTGTTTAGTCGTTTAGTCATGTCCGACTCTTTGTGACCCCATGGACCAGAGCATGCCAGGCACTCCTGTCTTCCACTGCCTCCCGCAGTTTGGTCAGACTCATGCTGGTAGCTTTGAAAACACTGTCCAACCATCTCGTCCTCTGTCGTCCCCTTCTCCTTGTGCCCTCCATCTTTCCCAACATCAGGGTCTTTTCCAGGGAGTCTTCTCTTCTCATGAGGTGGCCAAAGTACTGGAGCCTCAGCTTCACGATCTGTCCTTCCAGTGAGCACTCAGGGTTGATTTCCTTCAGAATGGAGAGGTTTGATCTTCTTGCAGTCCATGGGACTCTCAAGAGTCTCCTCCAGCACCATAATTCAAAAGCATCAATTCTTCGGCGATCAGCCTTCTTTATGGTCCAGCTTTCACTTCCATATATCACTACTGGGAAAACCATAGCTTTTACTATAAGGACCTTTGTTGGCAAGGTGATGTCTCTACTTTTTAAGATGCTGTCTAGGTTTGTCATTGCTTTTCTCCCAAGAAGCAGGCGTCTTTTAACTATCCTAGCATTTCACTATTTTAATAGTTGCAAACCAACTCTGCAATAAGCCAGCTCCAAGGAGTGAGGCAGTCACATATCACTTCCCCTGCCAGCTCCTAAAATGCCTTGGACCTGCCCTCATGTGGTGTGCTTGCACGCACACAGACACAAATGTGTGTGTGCACGCACACACAGCAATTAAGCCAGTCATTGTCACTTCTTAGTTAATGGCAAGTGGCACAAAAAAAGCCTGATTGTTGCTGTTACACCTCACTAGAGGTCTGAGCGGTCCCTACTCTCCCCTTTTTTGCATTAAGCAGGCGATAGTGTTGCTATCGCAGTCCCTGGGTTGGCATTGCAGCACTTCAGTGGCTCTTTCCAAGGCTAATGAAGCTTGAGTATATTCAGAGCAGCCCAAATGGAAGTCCCAGGACTGCATTTACAACACTTATGCAATACAAATTGTTAACAAGGAGGATTTGGTTTAGGTTTATCAGCAGCCCCTTTGCTGCTCAGGGATAGCACTTCAGCAATTCTGGTTGCCAGAGAGGAGGAAAATGTGTTGCTTCTAAATTGCGCTCTGCAGACAACTTTTACGGAGAGAGAGAAAAAAGAAACATTAAATGCCTGAGAGCAAAGAAGAGCCTTGTGACACCTTAAATGCAGGGAACATTTCAGACGTTCACTCCATTTCAGATCCAGTATAAAAAACGGGAAAGCTAATGTTAGCCGGTAGAAGCTGTTGTGGTGCCTGTACCATCAGTGGTTGCAAACAGAGTCTTTGGGGCATCATGTTGATTGGGGGAATGGCAAGGGAAGAAATAATAATAATAATAATAATAATAATAATAATAATAATAATAATAATAATAATAATAATAATTTATTACTTATATCCCACCCATCTGGCTGGGCCTCCCCAGATACTCTGGGCAGCTTCCAACAGAATATTAAAAACACAATAAAATATCAAACATTAAAAACTTCCCTAAACAGGGCTGCTCTCAGATGTCTTCTAAAAGTCAGATACAGTGGTACCTCGGGTTAAGTACTTAATTCATTCCAGAGGTCTGTTCTTAACCTGAAGCACCTCTTTAGCTAATGGGGCCTCCTGCTGCCGCCGTACTGCCGGAGCAGGATTTCTGTTCTCATCCTGAAGCAAAGTTCTTAACCCGAGGTACTATTTCTGGGTTAGCAGAGTCTGTAACCTGAAGCATATGTAACCTGGAGCGTATGTAACCCGAGGTACCACTGTAGTTGTTTATTTTCCTGACATCTGGTGGGAGGCCGTTCCACAGGGCGGGCGCCACTACCGAGAAGGCCCTCTGCCTGGTTCCCTGATCATTCATGTTCAGTTACAGTTTGTGAGCACTACTGCTTGAATTGCTAGGAGCAGAATCTGAAGGTGGACAGCATAACTTGAATCCACCGGTCAACAAGACAAGTGTAATAAACAGCGGCTATCCTTCAGAGGTGGGGAAAGTGTGGCCTTCCAAAAGCTTATGGACTCCAGTTCCCATCAGCCCAAGCTAGCATGGCCAATGATGAAGGATGATGGAAGTAATTGCCTCCAATTCTAAGGGCACCCAGACTCTTTGGGCACCCCAAATATTTGAGGGCTGCCCCCCAAATTACCTATGCTACGCCACCCGAGCCACATGAGAGTGCAGGTAAAGTGCCCAATTGGCCACCCACCCTCCCTCCCTCCCAGGGCACCCTCCATCCTTTCCTCCTCTCCAGTGGCCTCAGCTTGGACCTGGTGCCCACGAGCCCCCTGCCCAGGAGGGGACTTTGCCAGCAATATCTGCTGGCCTCCAGGTGGGGAGAGGAGGGAGTGGTGTTCAGGCTCAGCCTGCTGTTGTCTCCCAGTGAGCCACTCAGCTCAGCCTCTCAGCCTCAGCCTGGGCAATGTCATCTCCCATGCCCAGAGCCCAGCTGCCCAAGTCTGAGAAGTATTGGGCGAAGGAGGAAGGTGGCACAGCGTCCGCCAGGCTGGGGGGGGATCACTCTGGGCTGTGCTTGCTTGGCTCCAGCCTCTGTCCATCTGTCCATCCTTCCTGAGACCTCCTGGCATGTGGCAGGATGGTGAGCCCTCCCAATATTTTATTCAAGATGGTGCCACTGATGGGAGTTGTCAGCAGGGCTGTTGCCAACTAGCCAACTGCCTAGGGTGCAGATTTCAGAAGGACACAGAGCTGGTCTTTGCGGAGTACAGTTTTATACAAATTTGTTTTTGTTACATAGTTCTGGGCTTTTCATTTTTGCCTACAAGGTATCTGTTTTTGAAAAGAGAAGTTAGTGGGGGGGATGAAAGTATTTAGCCTTGCCTAGGGCACAAAACAAGAGACACGGGTAGCGCTGTGGGTTAAACCAGAGAGCCTAGGACTTGCCGATCGGAAGGTCAGCGGTTCAAATCCCTGCAACGGGGTGAGCTCCCGTTGCTCAGTCCCTGCTCCTGCCAACCTAGCAGTTCAAAAGCATGAAGTCCAAGTAGATAAATAGGCACCGCTCCAGCGGGAAGGTAAACAGCGTTTCCGTGCGCTGCTCTGGTTTGCCAGAAGTGGCTTAGTCATGCTGGCCACATGACCTGTAAGCTGTACGCCGGCTCCCTCGGCCAATAAAGCGAGATGAGCGCCGCAACCCCAGAGTCGGTCATGACTGGACCTAATGGTCAGGGGTCCCTTTACCTTTACTATGGCACAAAACAGTCTGGCACCAGCACTGATTGTCGGCGGGCAACAACTGAAGGGGGACAGATTCCCCACTCCTGCTGTCATTGGATGCCGCTGCAGTCTGGATTGGCATTGTGAGGGACAGGAAGTGCAAAGAGGGTCTCCTTCATGTTGTTGATTGTCAGGTGTGCAACAAATGCAGACAGATTTAATGCCATGCTTTGTTTGGCCCCGAGATAAATTAACAATGGGAATGGCAACTACTCTCTGCTTGCATCTGAGACTGCCAGATTGGGGGTGAGTCACAACTCATCCCTGTGGTTATGGATAGATACCCCAGGCATGAGAGTTTAAGATACATTCAAAAGTGGTTGAATGTTGGAGGGATGTGATTTTCTGAGATTAAAGTTCAGTTTTATACAACCTCCTACTTCAAAAGTCTGAAGGACATAGCATAGCCAGGGGGCTGAGCTAAACCAGCAGCCCATCACTACCAATCTGACAGACTGAGGCGCAAGCACGAGGGTGTTTTGTTTTGTTTTCACCTCACTGGCTGCAACAAATTTGAGGAATGAAAAATAAAGCAAAAAAAAAAAACTTCCCAGGCCTGCATCTTGAGCAGTTAAGGGCATCCTGTGCCTGGGAAGCTCATTTTAAAAAGGAATTTGTTCTGGTGTGCTCACCCCTTCCGAAAAGAACTTCCGGCTCCTACTGACTCCAATAATTATTTTGACAGGGACTAGTTTCTTCCTCATCCCTTCTTTGAACCACCACACAAACTTACCTGAGCAGCAATTCAAACCTTCTCTGTTCTCAGCCAGCAGGACTTTATGGAGCAGTGGGACCACTGACAAATTATCAGCACATTGTGGCCAGGGTACAAGATGGATGGCAGGCAGTAATATTAATGTACCAGCCTAGAGCTGGTGAAGCAATTGGGCCAGTGCCATCTTACAGTGGCAATGCCATCTTACAGTGACTTGGTCTCCTTTGCCCCTGGAATCCCCATTTTGGAGACTTCAGCTGGTTGCGTGTTCAGACCCAGAGACCTCCCCCCTAAATAAATCCACACTTGATTCAAATTTTAGTTTTGGGTTTTGGCAGAATTTAGGCCATAACTTTATTGATTACAGAAGGTGAGTGGTTGCATAGGCTGTGGTTTGACTAGCTCACTGAACCCTTGCAGGCAGCGTTGACCCAGGGCACCAGCATAGGTCAGCCAAAGGTGAATACCTAGGTAGGCAAAAAAGCCGGGAATAGACTATGTTCACCACCCATATGCCCCCCTGGACTCAGGCACGTGCACAACCCCCTCTCAGGGGTTGACCAAACCATCAAGTCCCTGGGTTCTTTTAATGGAATACCCTTCAAGAAGAAGAAGAGGAGTAGTTTGGATTTGATATTCCACTTTATCACTACCCGAAGGAGTCTCAAAGTGGCTAACATTCTTCTTTCCCTTCCTCCCCCACAACAAACACTCTGTGAAGTGAGTGGGGCTGAGAGACTTCAAAGAAGTGTGACTAGCCCAAGCTGCATGTGGAGGAGCGGAGAAGCGAACCTGGTTCACCAGATTACGAGTCTATCGTTCTTAACCACTACATCACACTGGCTCTCCCATCCCTATCACCTGAACCAGAGCCTATCCACAACCTTACAAGTTGTGACGATTTGCTACGTGGCAGGCGAAACCCAAATGGCACCAGACAATGAGCCAAGTGGGGAAAATTCCTGCCATGCCCCTGTCCCAATGACAGACGACACACAACGGAATAGCAAGGTCAAGTGCACAATGCCCTAAAAGTAGGGAGAGGTGGGCAGGTGTTCCAAATGCACGTGCCGAAAGAGGACGCGCTGGGTCACATGCATGGGTATAAATAGGTCCCTTGAACCGTTTGGACTGCGTCCCATTGTCCAGATGGAACCCAGCAACGAGGGACCTACCAATCAGGTGTTGTGGCTGACCAATCCAACCCACCCACAACACAGGAGGTCGGTCTCCAGGTCTCACCGCAACATGTGCCCTCTTTTAGGGAAGACACAATCTCCAGAAGTACTCTTGGCTACCTGCATAGTCAGTGAATGGAAACAGGATGGATCCCACCATTGAAGTGGTACAAAGATCAATATTAGATGGGAGAGCTAGGCAAAGGGACTCCTTACAACTCCCATACCTCCCAGTCCAAGTTGGGTGGGTGTAGGGGGTGGTTGGGTTGCACTTTTTCTTGAGTAACAGTCAGGGTTGTGTTTTTTTTATTGCTCTCTCCCATCCCAATGATTCAGCGAGCTACCATCTGTGTACTGATGGCAATTATGTCATTTCAAGACTGGATTATTTATGCCTGTTACACAGATTTTGCAGGGCTTGTTAACCTTTATTTTTGCAACCGAGCCTGAAATTGGTATCTTGTACACAATTTTCAGTGAAGTCATAGTGAAAATGGTGGCAAATTGACATTTCAAGGATTCCTGTTTCTTTTTCTGTCATTAATTTGTATTTATTTATTTCTTTTTTAAGCAGCAACATTGTACTCTCTGACACACCTCCTGTAATGGGAAACAATATTTTTTTATGGTGTAGCCCATTAGTTTTTCAGCTGACGAAACATGCTTGTAACCTGAGCCACTCAGGGTCAAACTAAATGTCATGTTAAATACGTAGTGTGCTGGTTCTTTTCTTTTAACTTAAAAAGTAAAAGCAGAAACATTCTGGATTGGGGTGGGGCCACAGCAAGTGGAGAGGTGTGGATTAAGCCTTCCCCACTGTCGTCCCTCACCTCAAATCACTGCTGCACACCAAATAGCAAAAAGCAAAAGAGAAAGAAACTCTGGTTGGCAAAGCTTTAAACAGGTGTAAGTCAGAGCTTGGTCATTAAGGAAAGAATGTGGGTAATGGCCCATTTGAGAATGCCCAGTCTCAGATCCCACCAACAATTTCAGAAGGGCATGTTCCCATCAATTTTCAGCCCATAGCTGTCAACTTACAGAATTGAAAATAAGGGACCAGCAGCCTCCAAAATAAGGGATCAGCAGTCAAAATAAGGGATTTTCCAAACACAGGTATGTTCAACTTCTGAGCCCCTCTGAGCCAAAGGCAGGAAGCCCAGCCAGCAGCCAAACGAAGCCTCAAGCAGTGGTTCCCACAGCGCAGCAACCCAACAAAGGGGATGCAGCAAGGAAAACTACCGTCACCTCTCCGCTGTGAAGCGCTGAGCAAAGGCGAGTCCCCAGGCAACGTGGCCTATTTGATTGGCACAAGGCATGCAAGCGCCACCCCCAGTTATTCTTAGACTCCTTATTGGGTGAGCAATGCAGCCAAGCAACACAGTTGTAGCCTCCCTCCTCCCTGGCCAGCAGGGAGGGAGGGAGAGGAGCTGCTTCCTTTGAAACCCAGGAAATTTAAGGGACATCATCAATAAGGGTCAGCAGCGGGACACGGCGCTGGGATAAGGGACTTTCCCGCCAAATAAGGGACGGTTGACAGCTATATTTCAACCATTCCTGAATGTCTCTGCCTCCAAATAAAATAGATTAGAATAGATCCTGAGAACTACAAGTTTCAAGGTGCCTCCACCAACTCTGGGTGATTCCTATAAGAGTTCAGCCCTGTCCAGAACTGGAATCTGAAGTCACAAGAGGAGCAGGAAACAAGCACATCAATGGGAACCCACAATCCTGAGAGTGAAATGGCTTCCCTGGTTGTCTAGTGTCGTAGAAAACAAACCAAATGACAGGAAAATGTGCATTAAAATCTGACACACAGCATAAATTGCTTTTCTTAGTGTTTTGTGCTATAAAGAAGAGATGATATACCCCGGAGAAGTACAAAAGGAGAACGAATAGCCCTCATTGTTCATGCCTTAAGGATCACAGAACCAGCAAGTAAAGATGTAGAAAATTCTGCTGAATAGCATGATATTTTAGTGGTCATGCTGGCTTAAAAAATAGTGATAAATATAAAATACTGCCTTCCCTGACACAGGAGTTCTTTTAAATGCAGCAGAGGAAGCAGAACACCTTTCATATAAATAAGTGCCAATTCTTTAAAAAGTCCCCCCTTAGGTCTGAAAAAAAATTTTTTGTCTCTGTCTCCCTTACACACATTTATGAACAATTCCGTACATATACTATGCGTCTAGGTTGCCTACACTTCAAGAAAGAACTATGGTAGCAATTTCAATAGTGGATATAATGTTATTCCCAAATTTGCTATTTTCTATCCTTCTTCTTTTTTATGGTTGCAAAGGTATGGAGTGAAAAGGTAAAAATGCACCAGGATACTTAAACGATCTTTTTCTTTGCCTCACAACTTTAGTGAATAGATTAAATAGAAGAGCTGAAAAGAGCCCGACTTGGCTTTCCCAAACAACCGCACTTGTGGTCAAACCTTTTGAAAGTTGGCCTTTCCATTTCAAAGCATGTTTGCCCAACTTAGTTAAATGTTACATCTGACCACAGGTCCCCCTGTAGCTTTCACAGTTCTCCCTTTGCCAACCATACTGCATCATGCGACCCTGATAACTAGGTTATGTGAATCTCTTTTTCCTGGTATATTCAAAACAAAAAAAAATTCCTTCCAGTAGCACCTTAAAGACTAACTAAGTTAGTTCTTGGTATGAGCTTTCGTGTGCATGCACACTTCTTCAGATACACTGAAACAGAAGTTACCAGACCCTTCTATATAGTGAGAAGGTGGGGAGGGGTATTACTCAGAAAGGTGGTGGGAATGGGTGATTGGCAGATAGCTGTGATGAGCCTGTTGACGACTCTCCTCCCACCACCCTATCTGCCAATCACCCATTCCCACCACCCTTCTGAGTAATACCCCTCCCCACCTTCTCACTATATAGAAGGGTCTGGTAACTTCTGTTTCAGTGTACCTGAAGAAGTGTGCATGCACACGAAAGCTCATACCAAGAACTAACTTAGTTGGTCTTTAAGGTGCTACTGGAAGGATTTTTTTTTGTTTTGACTATGGCAGACCAACACGGCTACCTATCTGTTCCTGGTATATTGTATCTCATGCTATCTGGGGGAAAGGAGTGGAGGAGGTAGTGCCTTATCGCAAAAGGCAAACTGCAACGTGTGCATGTACACTCATGCTCACAAAAGCATACCTGCTCAATCGAGACATGTTCAATGGAAATACACTCGCGTCAACCACTGTTGGCTCAGAAATCAATCAAAATCTCGTCACAAGAAAACATCCTATGAAATAAGTTGCAACGCTAATATGAGGTTGCTGGCTTGCAACTTCATTCTCCCCACTCCCCACTGTTTCCTTTATGTCTTATTTGTTGTCCAAGGCGTCGATATCTCTGCATGCACTTTTTCAGCTATTGTAATTTAGGTTTCTTTATCCTGAGGCCCTGATAGGTGTCTGAGAGCAATGATAACCCAATGTGGGGATGCAGCAGGCATAATGTGAGGAGCTGGCAGTTCTTTCAGTTTGGAGAGGGTCAGGGAATAAAGTAAAACCGAGAGTGGTTTGCTGTATTGCAATTTATTTTGAAAAGCTTTGAATGTGTTAGATGAAAACTTATATTTTATATTACCATAGCAAGCAGGGCCATCTTTAGCATATGTGGTGCCAGGGTGCAAAAAACTTCTTTTTTAGGGGGAGAGAGGAGAGCAGAGGTTTGGGAGGGAAGCTGCATATGGATGGTGGATGCGCAACTCTCTCCCATGCCACTGTGGGAGGAGAGCAACCCCCATAAAGGCTTGGGAGGAAAGCTGTGCAGGAGGGCAGAGTTGGCTGGCTGCCTCAGCACCCGCAGTGGAAAAGCCTGCAGTGCTCCGACGGGCTCTGCTCCGCTCAGCAGCAGCTGTTGGCTGGCCTAGCTCTCCAATCCCCAGACTCCAAATCTCAGCCCCAGACTCTCAGCCTGGCACCCCTGAGAGCCCGGTGCCAGGGTGCCCCGCACCCCTAGGGCCTATGGGTAAGCTGGCCCTGATAGCAAGGGTAGGTGGTTATAGGGATGAGATCCCAGACTATGCCTTCATTGAAAGTTTTTTTTTAAAAAAAACAACAAACCACAACTTTGATTTAAACAACAACAACACAACAACTGCAGGCTTTTTCAGTTTCTAGCTTGAATCATTTTTTTTTTTTCAGTGATCTTATTGTGTACCTAAACAATACCCGAGCCTTTAGCACCTTCTGTGTCCTTAATTCTCATAAAATTCAGCTGGCTAAAGTTTTGTTTCTTGAATTGCTTTTAGACCAAGTATCTGAGATAAGGTATATCGAAGAATGCCAAGAACTTTATCCCTGTTAAAATTGGCCAATAGTACTTGTATTCAGGTATAAATGATGTTTTAAGAACATCATTAGCACCACACATTCGGATTTCTGAAGGCTTTCTGGAAAGCGCATGTAGAAGCTGGCAGATATGTGGATTTGTCTTCTTCCATCTAATTATCAACTGGAAGGCTGTTCCAAACACTACACATCTTCCCTTTAGCTGTAGAATGTTTATGGAATGTTTTATGCAAGTAGGTTAAGCAAACATGCAGTAATTGCTTGATTGCTTTCTACAGCTCTGTTTATTCCTCAGAGTAATACCAGCCACTAATCTTGTTATCACACCAAAAGAGCAAGTGAAACAAGATTACATCCATTGTCTCGTCCTAACTCTGGCATAGGCTATTGGCAGGAAGTGTCTAAGTGTGCCAAAGATGAATGTGAAAGAATGTACTGCACTGCTTTTTATGAAATATATGGATAATTTGTCTTTTCAAAGAAATAGAACGTTACAGGCGCTTGGATATTTCGGAGTATGACTGTTTGTTTCACTTCAGCTGCTTCTTGAGAAAGATGGATAGATCTGACATTGTTTTAAAGCACTAGAAATTGCTTGCAAATGCATGACTAGCTAAGCAAAGTGGCTGTTTTATTAGAAATATGGAGCCGGGTTTTCATCGCAGACACTTTTAACAGTGAAAACTGAAAGAACATCATTGGTCGTTGGAGCCATTCTGGATTTATGTTCCCACCCCTCCTGCCTTCTTTCTTGACTTATTTTTACACCAGAACATCCAACATTTTCCATTGTGCCCTGAATCCCCTCTATATTCACATCGCTCTGTTTTCTAATAGGCACAACAGGAGCAGGGCTGAAACAAGTGTTCATATGTGTTTGATATTTGACCCACTTCCCAGTTTTGTGACTCAAATATTTCAGAAATTGGGGATTCAGCATTTGTGATGCTGTACCTCAAAACTGTAAATCTTTTAGGAATGCCGACATCTATGGATTGCTTTCTTGGCATTAAATATGCTTTTTTGGATTTACTGGGGGACTTCAGTCGAAAGTTTTGACTGACTTGCTGGAGTAGCACACCAAAAGCCTGCAATTCATACAAGAATTGTACCGCTCTGGAGGTGGTGTCAATCATGCTGAGAATAGAAATCACCATCCCCAAACACCAATGATCACTCCAGTTCCTGAGCCAATGAGTCCCTCCACCCTCTGTAAAGGGAATTGGGGTTGCTCGTGCGTAAGTAGCCGCTGCTCTAGGCAACGTTGTTTGGCTAAACTCTTCCCTGGCTGGACAGCCCTTTCTCCGCGGCTGTGTCAGTCACTGGCAGAATCCGTCAGTGGGCGTTTCCTGAACTTCTTCCAGCATAAAAGCTCTTTGACACCAAGTCTCCGCCTAGCCTCCCTGCACGGAAGTTTTCTGCGCAGAGTGGGTGTGGCCAGTGGAGGTCCTGGGCTCTCCCTGCTGGTCTCTGTGGAAGAGTCTTGGAGCCATCTCTCCGAAGTCCTTCCCTGCTCCCCTTTCTTCCTGGTGTCACGCTGATTTCCTTCCTCAGAGGAAGTGTTCCCTCGCTCCCTACTGGGCCCTTCTCCTGCATCGCTGGGGAGCCTTACCTCCACTCCTGGCTCCGATGGCAGTTCCCTGACACCCTCCATCTCCAGTTATAGTGCTGAGGGATTTCTGGAAGTAGCTTAATACTGTAATAACATCTTAGGCCCAATTGCCACATTTCTTCATTATTTTTTTGCATTTAAATCCTGCTTTACTTCTGATGTGGAACCCAATGTGGTATCCATGTGCTTCCCAAGCAGTCAGCCATCCATCCAGGTACGGACCAGCCCCAAATCTGCTTAGCTTCAACAAGGTGGTGACTTATGAGCCTTCAAATCACCACTTTGATGACTCCAGATGAAAAGGGATCCCGCTGTTGGATTCTTCTGTTGTTGAAGGGGAGCAGGTGGTGCTGTGGTCTAAACCATGGAGCATAGCTGTCAACCGTCCCTTATTTGGCGGGAAAGTCCCTTATCCCAGCGCTGTGCCCCACTGCTGTCCCTTATTGATGATGTCCCTTAAATTTCCTGGGTTTCAAAGGAAGCAGCTCCTCTCCCTCCCTTCCTGCCGGCCAGGGAAGAGGGAGGCTCCAATTGTGTTGCTTTGCTGCGTTGCTCACCCAATAAGGAGTCTAAGAACGACTGGGGGAATGGAGCTTGCATGCCTTGTGCCGATCAAGTCGGCCACGTTGCCTGGGGACTCGCCTTTGCTCAGCACTTCCCAGCGGAGAGGTGACAGTGGTTTTCCTTGCTGCATCCTCTTTGCCGGGTTGCTGCGCTGTGGGAACCACCGCTTGAGGCTTCGTTTGGCTGCTGGCTGGGCTTTCTGCCTTTGGCTTGGAGGGGCTCAGAAGTTGAACATACCTGTGCTTGGAAAATCCCTTATTTTGGCTGCTGATCCCTTATTTTGGAGGCTGCTGGTCTCTTATTTTTAAATCTGTAAGCTATGCCACGGAGCCACTTGGGCTTGCTAATCGGAAGGTTGGTGGTTCAAATCCACACGACAGGGTGAGCTCCCCTTGCTCGGTCCCAGCTCCTGCCAACCTAGCACTTTGAAAGCACGCCAGTGCTAGTAGATAAATAGATACCACTGTGGCGGGAAGGTAAACGACATTTCCCTGTGCTCTGTTTTTTGTCACGGTGTTCCATTGTGCCAGAAGCGCTTTAGTCCTGCTGGCCACATGACCCAGAAAGCTGTCTGTGGACAAACACCGGCTCCCTCAGCCTGAAAGCAAGATGAGCGCTGCTACCCCATAGACACTTTTGACTGGACTTAACCGTCCAGGGGTCCTTTACCTTTACCTACCAAACTTTTGTTGAGTACAGTAAAGAATGGAACATTGGGAAGCAACTACTAAGCTTCTAACAGATGCCTCACATGCTGCTGGGGTGCATGCTAGAGTGTCTCCCTTGAACTGCTGTCCCTGCAGCATTCCACTTCCTTACAACGTTCTACTTCCAGAAAGCTATGCTTGGATGTGGAGATGACAGAGGGGAGCTGAACCCTGCAGCTCTCCTGCAGATCCATCCTGACAGCTTCTCTGCTGAAGGCTGTCCAGCCTCAGTGACTCGCAGAATGCACAGGATGTTACATGTTGTTGAGCAATGAGCCTAGCAGGCAGAGAGAGAGAGACTCCTGGAGCTCACCATAGTAGAAGATTACAGGGGAGGAGCCCTGACTCACAGAGCTAGAGAGCTGCACTCCAGTTCAAGCAACTCCTTTATACAGTGGTGCCTCGGGTTACAAACGCTTCAGGTTATATACTCCGCTAACCCAGAAATAGTACCTCGGGTTAAGAACTTTGCTTCAGGATGAGAACAGAAACTGCGCGGTGGCAGCTCGGCAGCAGAGGGAGGCCCCATTAGCTAAAGTGGTGCTTCAGGTTAAGAACGGACCTCCGGAACGAATTAAATACATATCCAGAAGTACCACTGTACAGGGTTTGGGGGTTTTTTATGAGCCTCCTTGTAGTTTCCCCCCAATTTTGTAACCTGGTACCTCAGGTTACAAATGCTTCAGATTGCAAACACTTCAGGTTACAAACTCCGCTAACCCGGAAGTAGTACCTCGGGTTATGAACTTTGCCCCAGGATGAGAGCGGAAATCTTGCACCAGCGGTGTGGCAGCAGTGGGAGGCCCCAGGTTAAGAACGGACCTCTGGGACAAATTAAGCTCGTAACCAGAGGTACCACTGTAAAGAAAATGGTGAGCTTTGCTTCTTCCAGTACACTGGCATTAGTTTGCCTGTCTTCCCAAGTGATGTGTAAAGTTTTTTTGGAGGCACCGTTGATGGAATCTTTCGAGGAGTTGGAGATGGCGTTTATAAGTGGTCCATGTTTCACAAGTGTACAGGGCACACCACCATGCTGTCCTCTACTGTCTGGAATTATAAAGTCAAAATTTTGTGTGAAACTTATGCTTGAATTAAAGATCAATCTTCTCCCAGACTTGCCTGCTTGCTTTCAAAAGTGGCAAATGCGGTGGGGCAGAACTGTGGAGCTGCGCCCCCCAAACCAGTGTCACTTCTACTTACCTGGGATTACAGTCCCATTAATGCACCTTATTTGTTATTTTATTTGTGTAAGAAGACTGGCTGACAGAAGGCTACTTTGCTCACAATTACTTTCCGCAGTAGTAGGCTGTCAATCTTCCCCGCCTTTGCCTTTTGTCACTTTCCCATCATGGTTATGAATCCTGCAGAGTCCTTAAGTGCCTTTTTTGCAGACTGAAATTGTTCTGTTGGTTAATTTCATCTCATTCTCAAAACATTGATCAAACTAATTTTGGGAAAGAATAGAAAGTCAATTTTCAAATCAAAAACGGAAGTAGGAGGTGCATTTGATCAATTGTCCTATACATTAGACGAACGAGTTCCAACATGAGGGTTTAATCATTTGTGAAATTCAGTTTCTCATCCAGTTTGAGCCTTTCTTTTGACAAACTCCATTTGAACCTCACTTTTATTTCTTTGTAAAGAAATAATGGAATTATGTTTGTCAAAACTATTTAGTGTTGCCAAAAGTCATTTCATGAGTTTCTCGTGTTAGCATCTGTCAATAAGATTAAGTGCCTTGGGTTAGTTCTAAAAAACCCACGCACATGCACATCTATAAATAGGTGTCCCTGAGTGTATGTGTATTTGTGAGAATTTCTAACAGTCCAGCGCATCATATTCTAGAGTTGGGATTGGAACCTGCGGCTCTCATAACATTATTGGACTAAAGCTAAGGATGGGGGAGGGACGCGGGTGGCACCGTGGGTTAAACCACAGAGCCTAGGACTTGCCGATCAGAAGGTCAGTGGTTCGAATCTCCGCGACGGGGTGAGCTCCCATTGCTCGGTCCCAGCTCCTGCCAACCTAGGAGTTCGAAAGCACATCAAAGTGCAAGTAGATAAATAAGTACCACTCCAGCAGCAAGGTAAACGGCGTTTCTGTGTGCTGCTCTGGTTTGCCAGAAGTGGCTTAGTCGTGCTGGCCACATGACCCGGAAGCTGTACGCCGGCTCCCTCGGCCAATAAAATGAGATGAGCGCCGCAACCCCAGAGTCGGCCACAACTGGACCTAATAGTCAGGGGTCCCTTTACCTTTAAGGATGGGGGAGAAATTCAATTCAGTTCACTTTTAGATTTGAAGGAGCACCTACAAAGCTAGGCTGAAGAACCTGTAGTCTCTGTTGTCTTAAAGCCATACCTGTTAACAAACAGCAATAGGACACTTCCTGCATATTAGTGCCATTTGATGTTTCAGGAAGAAAAATCTGCTTTATGTGCAATGGCTTGCAAAATAGCATAGCGCACCGCATGAAAAATGCAATGAAAAATACATTTTGGCTACCGGAGGCTTAGCATTTCTAGATTCACATACAAACCAAATATACAATGCTATCTTCGCTTATCTGGGAGTAAATCCCATTGAACTCAGTGGGACTTACTTCTGAGTAGACAAGCAAGGGATTGCACCGTAAGGATTTTGTTTTTGTTGCAGGTCATTCTGCCTGAATGATCTCATCCCTTCATGCTCATGTGAGGAGAAAGCTGTAGCCCCTTGCAGCGTCTATTCATTCATGTGTAACGCAGCGTGGAAATCTTACAGTCAGCATTTTAGTAGTGCGGGCCAGATACTCTTCTGAATCAAAATTAGCCATTAAATCTGATTCGGCAGAATAGGTTTTCCCCCTTTACTCCTGTGAAGAATTTCACTATATAGAGGAATTAACGATGGGGTTCGGCTCTCCCCTCACTCCCTCTATGAATCTTTCACAAAACTAGTGGTGGTAGCAATTTCATGCGCTAAGTACAGCCACAAACATAACGAATGCAGATAAATATTTTAGTGGTGATCAGAACCACTTATAAAGGAAATAAATGGTATATTTTGCCACTTGAGCTTTCAATAACTTCAGGAATGGCTAAACTTACTGCTGATACTTGCTGGCCATGTACCTGCAGAGCAGCTGGCATGAGCCAAATTGTGTGTGTGTGTTCTGAGAAAGAGTTGGAGGAGCTATCTCCACAATTAAGGCTTTTAATGTTCCTTGAACATCTTTATTGCCCCCTTTGGTAATTATGCAAGGATTATGTTTGTGTATACATAGCCACAATATTTATTAGAATGCTTCCTGCTCCTTTGCAAAATTATTCTGACAGCATAAAAATGACATCCATTTTTCCCTCCAAAGGAAACATACACAATTTACACTACTCTCTCTCTCTTTATCATCTCATTGCTGTTAGTTTATGCACATACATATACAATAGGTTTGGACTGAAGTTTTCCCACCTCCCCCTTTGTTCTGCATTCCCTCTCCCTGGCAGGATGCTGTCAGCGGCTCCCAGCTGTTTGCCCAGAAAAGTATAAAGACAAGGAAAGGTTTCTTGCCATCCTTTTTTATTTCAATATTTACAGAGAGAGGCTATAGAACCCAGCCTCTTGGATAATGGTGTTGTCCCAAGTGAATCTCCATCCCTCGTTTCTCCCACTTCTTCATTCGTCACTTCTACGGGTGCTGCTACGCAGTGGTGTATGAAGGGGGGCGGAGAGGGCAGTTCGCCCTGGGTGCCACCCAGGGGGGTGACAAGATGGGCACTTCCTCCTCCCAGCGCTGGAGCAGTGAAGGGCACGTGCGCAGTCAGTATGGGCATCGTTCGTGGCATCTGTACGGGCTGCCACTCATACACAGCATCCATACGAGCGTCTATATGGACTGCTGCTCAAACAGCATCCATACAGGTTGCCGTGTGTGCACAGTCCGATCGGGCTGATAGGCGGTTTGCCCTGGGTGATGGAGAGGGTTCCTTCACCACTGCTGCCATGTGTTCACTGTCTTTGAGCTCTTTGCTCTCCTACTTTTAAGGCTTGCTGGGTTCTGGGAGATGGAGGGTCTGGGATGCTTTCTAATGACACCGTGTCCGCAAGCTTCTGGAAAGCTCAGGATGGGGCGACAGTCTCCACCATTCCTCCTCTGGCCAGTCCCTGACACTCCCTAGAAAATGGAGTCTTCAGTATTTCTCTGAGAATCATGTGGCAAGGGAAGCTGCAACAGGAAGAGGGATTGCCCACGCCCAGTCATAGGCAGTAGTGACTGCAGAACACCATTGTATCTAATACACAAATGGATACACAGTGGACTTCCAGATGTTGCTATATTTTGACTCGCATCATCCCTGGCCACTGGCCATTCTGTTTGTGACTTCTGGGAGCTGGAATCCAACAACATCTGGAAAGCCACAGGTTCCCCATCCCAAATCTAAGGGGATAGTTTTCCACATCTGCCTTAGCAACTTTTCTAATGACAGTTTATACTAGAACTGTGCACAAATGTGTGTATAAAATTATCCACCCTATTTCTTGGGGAGGAGGCGCAAGAAGATCCATTTCATCAAATTTCTCCAGGGGGAGGAGAAATACTCAGGGTTGGCCTCACCATTAACGATGACAATAGCTTCTCTCCTCCGCTTCCCCAGTTGGGTTTTGTTCGTTTGCTGCAAATGGCAGCAAGTACTTCTGCAGCCTGGCTACCATTTTTGTTGTTGTTTAGTTCTTTAGTCGTGTCCGACTCTTCGTGACTCCATGGACCAGAGCACGCCAGGCACTTCTATCTTCCACTGCCTCCCGCAGTTTGGTCAAAGTCATGCTGGTAGCTTCGAGAACACTATCCAACCATCTCGTCCTCTGTCGTCCCCTTCTCCTTGTGCCCTCCATCTTTCCCAACATCAGGGTCTTTTCCAGGGAGTCTTCTCTTCTCATGAGGTGGCCAAAGTATTGGAGTCTCAGCTTCACGATCTGTCCTTCCAGTGAGCACTCAGGACTGATTTCCTTCAGAATGGAGAGGTTTGATCTTCTTGCAGTCCATGGGACCCTCAAGAGTCTCATCCAGCACCATAATTCAACAGCATCAATTCTTTGGCGATCAGCCATTTTTATGATCCAGCTTTTACTTACATACATAATTGTAAAACGCCAGGCAAATAGGAGGGGACATAGTTTTGTGAAGGGATGTTGGGTCTGTGAGGACAAGTATGGATGGTTTCAGTCTGAATCTCTATGGCAGGCATAGGCAAGCTCAGCCCTCCAGATGTTTTGGGATTACAACTCCCATGACCCCTAGTTAACAGGACCAGTGGTCAGGGATGATGGGAATTGTAGTCCCAAAACATCTGGAGGGCTGGGTTTGCCTATGCCTGCTCTAAGGCAATCCTATATCCGAGGCTCCATCTGCATTGTTCTTGCATACATAAAGTAGAGAGAAGGTCTTTGAGTGTATGTAGAACTTGTTACCTAGTTAAGATAAAATTCACATTCAGTGTTCTACCTGTTTTTGCCTCTCATCCCACCCACAACTAGAATTTCACACCCACACCCACGAAGGCTGCCCCGTAACTGAAAAAGGTTTAACCACCCCCTGTTCTATATAATACACAGTACAACATTGGTCGGCGACAAGATTGTGTTGTAATACAGAGTTACTGGCTCACACTTGTGTTCCCTTACAGGAACCTACCAGCTCCTTGACATTCCTTTGTGCTTTGGTTTGCAAGTTGATGGATGTTTATCGAGTCTCTTCTAGACTCCATACATGACTTTTCAGTAGTTTTTAGCATGCCAAGTGTAGGAAGTCCTCTACTGGAGATATCAAGGATTGAGTTTGAGACCTTCTGCATGCAAAGCAGGGAATTTTACCACCAAGCAATGGGCTTTGGGTAGCTGCCAGACCACCAATGTACCCACAAGCCTACATTTATGCATCTCTATGTGCTTGTGAGGTATATATCACCCCCAGAAAAGCAACAAAAGTAACTTTGTATTTTCCTGAAGAATATTTTCTCCATCCACCCGGCCAGTTGTGCTAATAAGCCTGTATGATGCATGCAAGTATGCATGAAGGAAAAGATAGCGACTCCCGAGTCTTTTAAAAGCAACAGAATGCTCCTTGCCATTCTCTATTGTTCAGATAATTCACAAATGGCAACAGGCCTCCTGGCTCATCCTAACGTGCATTCTTTCCGCTGATTTAGTAGCTATTTCCTTTTCCTTTTACAACTGGAAATCTCAATTGACTCTTATGAATTTCTTTTGCCCTCGGCATACGCGTCTCCCCCAAAATCCCATAAGCTCTAATTATTTCCTTTTGTTGTTTCTATATTTTCACGTGGAATTGCTTCTCATACGGCTGTAATAATGGCATTGTACCTTCAGCTGCAAGATTACAGTGCTCTGCTTCCTCCCTGGACTGGGCAATTGGCACTTAAAGGTGTTTATTGTCAAGGAAAATTCTGTGATGGATGCAAGCGCTGAGACCCAAAGGACAAGAGATTTTTGCTAGGAGAGCCTAATGCCTTCTTCAAAAATGCTCCAGGAACTCCACTGTACTTTGATCATCATTATTTATATCACAGGGTGTTTTCTTTACCCAGCCTTGACAAACCTTTCATTATTATTTATTGTCAGTAATTTATCGAAGCATTCCAGGAGTGCGTTTTAAGATGATGGAATGAGCAATTCTGCTAAGCCATAATTAGACAAAATTGTTGCACAGATCATAGTGTTTTGAAACATGTAGTAAGTCTTTTTGTCATGGAGGATCAAACTGGTGCATTGCCAATAGCAGTGCTAGCAAGAAAACCAAGTATTGCAAAGGTTAAAATGCATTATCTTTTCTTTGTAAAGCATTTTAGGCATATGGCTTTAATATTGTTGCATAATATGTATATATTTATTCGAAAACTTCGGCAGAATTCTAATTCCCCAAATGTAAATGAGAGGAAAATGAGCCTCACGAAAGGCCAACTCAAATAAACTTAGGGCATGATACAAGCACACACCCAATTTTGTTCCCAGAAAGTAATTGGTACAGTGGTACCCCGGGTTAAGTACTTAATTTGTTCCGGAGGTCCGTTCTTAACCTGAAACTGTTCTTAACCTGAAACACCACTTTAGCTAATGGGGCCTCCTGCTGCTGCCGTGCCGCCGGAGCCTGATTTCTGTTCTTATCCTGAAGCAAAGTTCTTAACCTGAAGCACTACTTCTGGGTTAGTGGAGTGTGTAACCTGAAGTGTATGTAACCTGAAGCGTATGTAACCTGAGATACCACTGTATAAGTCACAATAGACTCCCTTCCCTCTCTCCATTGCTAGGCACACATGAAGACCACAACATATTGATCATTACTTACAATGGCAAGCCTATGTGCAACTCCCATATGAGCCCAGAGCATGACTTGCTTGTTGGTTGGATTCCTGGATAAGAACTGCCAGTATGACTATATGGGAGGTGCTCAATGCTTTTCTGTTGTGAGCAATGACCTGCAGAACATTGGCAAGCTGAAGGAGAGGAAGGCTCTATTGTCAATACACTCTTACATATCCCCCACTGGGTGTGGTAATCCAGTCAGGGAAAAAGGGAGGCAGAGTATGTTTAGGGCACCTTTTCTAGCCCCTCCCCCTTTTCAGGGTGAGCAGAGTGGATCCTAAAAAGGGCTGCTCAGTCATGGATACAGCTGCTGAGCTGCTCAACTGCCTCGTTCTTTGAGTCAGAATGACTGAATCTGTATCCACCGCCCATGTGCTGGTTCGTGACTAGGGGCTTCCAGATTTCACGGTCCTGTCCCCATCACCATTTGCCGATCGCCATGGGACTTTGGGGTTTTGGGTAGGGCTTTTGGAAGATGCCTGTGCATGAATTTGTTTTATGTGCGTAGATCAGTGCACATTGATCAACACACAGTCTTCGCAGTAGGGCTCTGTTCTGATGGCATGAGTAGTCATGACAAACTGGTAGATCCTAACTGCTGCAGCCTTCCTCCGCCTTCACAGCCATTGTAACATACCATTTGTTATCATCTACTTGTTCTACCCTTGAGGACTTCTTAAATCATTCTTTGTCTAGTTCCTTCTCTTTGACCTTACCACCTTGGGTGACCCTGCTGGGAGTATGAGATTCCCGATGGCTTCACCCACAAGGGTCACAGGAACGTGCAAGCCCACTCACCACAACAAGGTGATGATCCAGTGAGTGAGACTCTCACATATACCGTGAGTATGAACCATGTTCATATTTTTTTTCTAATACGTTATGGCATGATGACTAACTATCACAGCCACCCAGTAAACAACATCAATGTCAAATGCATGACCACATCCTATAATACCCAATAACCATCTCAGCTTGCTAAGACAGCAGTTCTAAGGCAGGAGTAGGAGTGGTAAGAGAATGACCAAAGGGATCATCATCAGGGTAACACTGAGGGCATAGGAGTCTCCCATTGGAAATAATTAGAGGAAAATCAACTAGGATAACAGCAGTGCTGGTGAAGTTTAATCTCCATTGGGAGGGAGATTTCAGGACTGGGAGGGCAATAGATCTTTTGAATACAACCCTTCCCCCAGTTCTCCTCCATTAGGTTAAAAAATGGTAAAGGACCCCTGGACAGTTAAGTCCAGTCAAAGGCGACTATGGGGTTGCAGCGCTCATCTCGCTTTCAGGCTGAGGGAGCTGGCTTTTATCCACAGACAGTTTTCTGGGTCATGTGGCCAGTATGATTAAACCGCTACTGGTGCACAGAAGACCATGACGAGTGCCAGAGTGCACAGAAACGCTGTTTACCTTCCTGCCGCAGCAGTACCTATTTATCTACTTGCACTGGCATGCTTTCAAACTGCTAGGTTGGCAGGAGCTAGGACAGAGCCATGGGAGCTCACTCCATCGCAGGGACCTTTGAACCACCGACCTTCTGATCAGCAAGCCCAAGAGGCTCAGTGGTTTAGACCACAGCGCCACCCGCATCCCTTCTCCTTCATTATGTACCTTCAGCAATGTCCCCTTTCATCCCTACCAGTAATGGAGCTCTGATGTCAGGAAAGAGAAAGCCATGGAAGTTTCTGAAGTGGTAAGGAAGGGAAATCTGATGTCGGCTATCATTCTCTGAGATGAGTCTCCACACCTACAGGCGCAGAAGCAATGCTTTCCATGGCCCCAAGGAACTAAATGATGTCACTGTAAGTCTGCAATAGCATGAGGAATTTGTTCAAGTGTGTGTATATGTGTGTATGCTTGAATGTGTGTGTGTTTTTGATGCATAGTGGCAAGCCCCCCCCCCACATGTATGCTCAAGATTTTGACACTGACAAGGTAGTGAAATCCTGCATATCTTTTGATCATGCAATCAATTTCCCCGGTCAGTCTTGCTATGCCTGCATTGAAAGGTCACAGTTGCTATAGCTATAATAATTGTTAAGGACAAGTTTCAGGGTTCTTTTTCTGATATAATTTAATCCCCGTTGGGTGGCTTTGGAAATGTCTCCCTAAGTTCTCTGAAAGCTTGTTTGCTGCTAGAGCAATCCAATTTTTCTTCTGTACAAATAAACTTGGTGCACTTGCTGTGATTCTTGTTCTCGCTTTGAAATGTTTTACAACCACCATTAGTCCAGCAGCCAGCTGTCATGACGGATGTCGATATTTCTTCTTCAGACAGATCATATTCTACAGTCTCTAAATTTGTGATTTTATCGATCACCTGTCGAGTGAAAATCCCCTTAATTCACTGGGACAAACAGGCAACGGAACGAATGTTGGGAAAGGACCGTCCAAGCACAACATGAATGTACAGGGCAAAACTCTTATTTTTAATCCTTTGATTTACCGGCCTAGCAATCCTATATATGTCAACTCAGGAGTATGTTTCATTAAGTTTAATGAGACTTATTCCCAGGTACGCAGGTGCTGGATTGCAGCATTAGATACACAGCCCAACATATCCCAAGGGCTCTTGGTGGTAACAGGTTTTGCAGAATGGAAAACGACCTCTCTTCTCGGGAAATTGCACGCTCGGACAATAAATCTTTTCAGGCGCTTTCTCATCTTTGTTGCTTTTCTTTTGTCACATCTTTGTATTGGGCCAATACAGAAAAATAGCAGTGTTCCCTTTTTCAAAGCATGCTATGGAAGGAAGTAAACTAGGATAACTCTAACTAGCAAGGAAGAAGCTTGTCTATATGAACTAACAGGCCAAACATTTGAATCCTTACTTGAAAATAAGTCAAAAGAAGTTCAGTGAAATTTACAGTGCAATCCTATGATTATCCAGTGCTTGGGGGGTGGTACGTAGGGGTATTCATACCCCTAAACATTTTGTGAATCTTTGTACTTTTGTCCATTTACTGTATTTATTTCCCCCGATTTGAACTATAAAATGGTGATTTTCTTGAGTCAAAATGAGAGTACCCCTAAGCATTAAAAAAAAAGGCAGTGTGAATATCTATGCAGAAATAACTCCCCCGTGGTTCTTCCTTCAAGGTAATGGGTGTAGGATTGCAGTGTTGCTTCTTTCCAGGAAGTAAACCATCCTGAACACAATGGCATACCCTCCAACATTTCTCTGATGACTCCATAGACTCCGTGATTTCACACATCCAGCTGCCAATAATCAAATGTACGGTTTTCAAGTTGCATATACAAACCAGCTCTAAGTTGCAGCTAGACAGTGAGTGTTGCTCATCTAGGCCACAATCTTAGCCCCACTTGCCTGGGAGTAAGCCCCACTGAATTAAATGGAACTTGCATCAGACACAGTAGAAATGAACATGCATATAAGTAGATGGAGATGAGCAGATGATTAAAAAGCAAGTGTACCATGTAACGAGAACAAATTGCACACAACATATAACTAGGATATCTTGCCGTGGCAACATAACCCTGAGTCCTACCATAGTTCAGAGCATGACTTTTGCATAATAATAATAATAATAATAATTTATTATTTATACCCCGCCCATCTGGCTGGGCCTCCCCAGCCACTCTGGGCGGCTTCCATAAAAACCAAAAATGCAGTAAAATGTCACACGTTAAAAACTTCCCTGAACAAGGTTGCCTTAAGATGTCTCCTGAATGTCAGGTAGTTGTTTATCGCTTTGACATCTGCTGGAAGGGCGTTCCACAGGGTGGGCACCACTACCGAGAAGGTCCTCTGCCTGGTTCCCTGTAGTTTTGCTTCTCGCAATGAGGGAACTGCCAGAAGGCCCTCAGCGCTGGACCTCAGCGTCCGGGCAGAATGATGGGGGTGGAGACGCTCCTTCAGGTATACTGGACCGAGGCCGTTTAGGGCTTTAAAGGTCAGCACCAACACTTTGAATTGTGCTCGGAAACATACTGGGAGCCAATGTAGGTATTTCAAGACCGGTGTTATATGGTCTCGGCGGCCACTCCCAGTCACCAGTCTAGCTGCCGCATTCTGGATTAGTTGTAGTTTCCGAGTCACCTTCAAAGGTAGCCCCACGTAGAGTGCATTGCAGTAGTCCAAGCGGGAGATAACCAGAGCATGCACCACTCTGGCGAGACAGTCCGCAGGCAGATAGGGTCTCAGCCTATGTACCAGATGGAGCTGGTAAACAGCTGCCCTGGACACAGATTTGACCTGTGCCTCCATGGACAGCTGTGAGTCCAAAATGACTCCCAGGCTGCGCACCTGGTCCTTCAGGGGCACAGTTACCCCATTCAGGACCAGGGAATCCTCCACACCTGCCCGCCTCCTGTCCCCCACTAACAGTACTTCTGTCTTGTCAGGATTCAACCTCAATCTGTTAGCCGCCATCCATCCTCCAACCGCCTCCAGACACTCACACAGGACCTTCACTGCCCTCACTGGTTCTGATTTAAAAGAGAGGTAGAACTGGGTATCATCTGCATACTGATGAACACCCAGCCCAAACCTCCTGATGATCTCTCCCAGCGGCTGCATGTAAATGTTGAAAAGCATGGGGGAGAGGACAGAACCCTGAGGCACCCCACAAGTGAGAGCCCAGGGGTCTGAACACTCATCCCCCCCCCCACTTTCTGAACACGGCCCAGAAGGAAGCAGCGGAACCACTGTAGGACAGTGCCCCCAGCTCCCAGCCCCTCAAGACGGTCCAGAAGGATGTTATGGTCGATGGTATCAAAGGCCGCTGAGAGATCCAGCAGAACTAGGAAACAGCTCTCACCTTTGTCCCTAGCCCGCCGGAGATCATCAACCAGTGCGACCAAGGCAGTTTCAGTCCCATGATGAGGCCTGAATCCCGACTGGAAGGGATCCAAATGGTGGGTGGACTGGAAATATATTGAATAGCTGAGGATGACAAATTTGTCATTCTCTAAGATTAAAGACCTGAGGGGAAGGAACTATAAACACTGATCTGGTCCTGTATGTTTTGGGGTAGTTTTTAGCAAGATTGTAGACTGCATACTTCAGTAAAATAAAGCAGAGGTGACCAAATTTATAAAGAACCTAAGCTAGATGTGGCAATTGTCATGTGGTGAGCCTTGGCATGTAAGCAGTGGTGTGGGTTTTCTCAAAAATTCTGAATAGGAACATTTTTTGAAATATTAGGGTAATTGGCATCAAAATATTGTTTCATTTTGCACCGGAAGATTTTCTGTGGCTCTAAGAGAAATGCTTATTTTACTTGCATCTAATAAACAAAGCTAAAAACTTTGAAACTCCTATACTTGCCAATTATTTTTTTGCTATTGGCATCCATTCAATATTACTGATGAACTTATGAAATGGAAAGCTTTCAGCAGAAGAAAAAATAATAATCACTGGGAAATTTTCTGCTTTGAAAAAATTGTCACTTCATGGCATCACTCCACAGCACTGCATGCAAGATTTTAAGTAAGGAAACAAATATTCAATATGGAGAAGCCTTAACCAGATCGTGTACCATGTAATGGGGACAGGGACTTTAACTTTGCACCTGCAAGCAATTGGAATTGGGCAGTCCTGGATTTGCGATTTGTAATGGAAAGAAAGTTTGCATGTTGGTCTATCACATGACAAATACTACACTTTGACTTCACTCACCCTGTTTGTGGATCCTTATGTTTTAATTTTCATTCTGAATCTCATCACTGACTCCAATTACTATAAGTCCTTATTCAATCCATAGTTCAATTTTTTACTACAAGTTTTCTGTCAAACCTAATAATAAATGCAGCTGTTCACAATAATTTTTCAAATACATTATATACTTCCTCCATTATTTATTAAAGTTTGATTCTTCTTGACTCCTAATTATTCCTGTCAGTTTTGCCAATTCAGCATAATTCATTAATGTTATCTGCCACTCTTCCTTAATCAGAACTATATTTTCTTTCCATCTCTGAGCTAACAATATTCGGACAGCTGTGGCTGCATACATAAACAATTTATTCTGATCCTTCAGGATCTCTGCACCTATAATTCCTAAAAGAAAAGCTTCTGCTTTCTTAGAAAAGGTTATTTCCCACATTTTTTCCACAACTCGTTATATATCATTTCCCAGAAAGCTTTTATCACCTTACATGACCACCACATATGATAAAATGTGCCTTTTACATTTACCTCTTTACATTTCCAGCACATATTAGAGTTTGAGTGATATATTTTAGCTAATTTAAGGTAAAGGTAAAGGGACCCCTGACCATTAGGTCCAGTCGTGACCGACTCTGGGGTTGCGGTGCTCATCTCGCTTTATTGGCAGAGGGAGCCAGCGTACAGCTTCTGGGTCATGTGGCCAGCATGACTAAGCCACTTCTGGCGAACCAGAGCAGCGCACCGAAACGCCGTTTACCTTCCCACCAGAGTTGTACCTATTTATCTACTTGCACTTTGACGTGCTTTCAAACTGCTAGGTTGGCAGGAGCAGGGACCGAGCAACGGGAGCTCACCCCGTCGCAGGGATTCGAACCGCCGACCTTCTGATCGGCAAGTCCTAGGCTCTGTGGTTTAACCCACAGCGCCACCTGCATCCCATTTAGCTAATTTACTAGGAGTTAAATACCAACAGCACATCATTTTCATATAGTTTTCTTTCAAAGTATAACATGCTGTAAATTTCAGATCTATAGTCCATAGTCTCTCCCATACTGCTTACAGTATATCCAAAATCCCTCGCCCAGTGTCTCATCACTGATTTGACCTGTTTGTCTTTTGTTTGCCAATCCAATAGAAGTTTATACATTTTGGAAATCGATTTGTTTGAATTTTCTAGCAACTCCTTTTCAAATTGGGAGGTTTTATTTGAAAAAAAACTTTTCTTTTTTATCTAACCAAAATACTTCATTAAGTCTGTGAACCCAGTGCATCTCTGGCTCTGAGATGAAGGAGCGTGCCAGAGGTGTACTGTCTTTCCTCTGTTATTCTGAGCCCAGAAGGTACTTCAAGTGCAGGTGTAGAGCAAAGCTATGTGCCTCTGCTTTCCTCCTCTTGCTCAGAGCTACAGATGAAAAGTGGAGGCATGCTGGCTTGCCCTTGTCAGCCACCAAGGTAGAACAAGCCTCTGTTTCCTGCACTGTTGGATGAAGACCAGTGGGAATTTTGTTGCCTCCTCTGGATAACTGTCTTGAACAAGCAACAAGTTTTCGTTTTCATTGCATGTGCAAAAAGGAAGAAAGCAAATTAACTGTGCAAGGAACTGAAGAATGAAACAGATGGGGCATGCATTGCACAACAAATATTAGGCTTCAGTCCTATAAACACTCACCTGAGAGTTAAGTACCATTAAACTCCCATAATCAACACTTCCAGGCAGTGCTTTTTTTCTGGGGAGGGGATGCAGGGGTACGCATACCCCTAAACATTTTGTGAATCTAAGTTAGGCCTCATTGAGGGGCAGTATCTCAATATGAATAGGAAAATGAGAGTATCCCCAGACATTTTTTTAGGAGGGGGGAAGCACTGTTTCTAAGTAGACATGCATAGGGCTACAGTTATTGTCTTTATATCGCTTAGAAAGATTTTACAATGGAAAGCAATGCTAAATTAAGGAAACTGCACATGCAAATAATTTTGGAAGCATATCTGTATTTACAAAGACATATCCCAAACATGGAATGCCAGTATTTGGGAAATGTTTGGGAAAGAAAAAATCATGAGGGGAAAGTGGGGGAAAGGTTTTATCAATCCCTAGATTAAATCATATTCAGGCATCACATAGGACAAAGGGTACCAAAACGTGTGTGTGTGTGTTTGCAATAACTACAGACCCCAGCTAACTCTTCTTGTTGATTTGTAGAAAATCTCTTGATTAAATTTTTGAGCCATCTGCTGCCGAATTGTTCCGTGCAAAAATGTCAGCAGAAAGAAAGTGCAGGGCTGTCAAACGTAGCTGTGGAAATGCTGATTTTTGGCACGCCTGTGCAGGAAGGGATGTGTTCAGCATTAAAGTGGTCATCATCCTCTATAGAAAGCAAATAAATATTTTTGCTTACTCTTTCCTGAAATGACATGGGAATCATTAAAGCATTAAATTAAATTTACATATTTTCATCACAGTTTGCAATCTCAAATCAAGCGGCAGTGAGGAAAATACAGCTGGGATGAAGTCTAACATGTCTTCATGGAAGTTTATACTGAGTTGTCGGCATTATCATATGCCTCACACTATTAACTGCATGGTAGTGGCTCTGCTCATTTTCTTCTCCAGTGTGCCTTCCTTTGCCAGATGTCTCTATCTCTTGCTTGTCCTTGTCCCTTCATTTGACTGGAACCCTTCCCCATTTCATAAGCTGCCTTATGACAAATGAGAGCTTTGGCCCACCCTAAAGGATCTTCATTGGCTCCCAGTACATTTCCAAACACAATTCAAAGTGTTGGTGTGGACCTTTAAAGTCTTAAATGGCCTCAGCCCTGTATACCTGGAAGAGTGTCTCCACCTCCATCATTCCACTGAGGTCCAGCTGTGAGGGCCTTCTGACAGTTCCCTCACTGTGAGACATGAAGCTACAGGGAACCAGGCAGAGGATCTTCTTGTTGGTGGTGCCTGCCTTCCTTCTCATCAGATGTCAAACAACTAAACAACTAATTGACTTTTAGAAGACATCTGAAGGCAGCCCTATTCAGGGAAGTTTTTAATGGCTGATGTTGTATTGTGGTAGTGGTGGTGGTTGGGAGCCACCCAGAGTGGCTTAGGTAACCCAGTCAGATAGGCAGCATTTAATATCATCATCATCAACAACAACAACAACATTACTTAACCATCCAGGGGTCCTTTACCTTTAGCTCTACCTCCTCATCATCTAGTTCAGTATTGTCTTAATTGACTGGCAGCAGCTCTTCAGAATCTCAGGCAGGGTTGTCTCCCACCCTTGCTTTGTGATGCTGAGGATTGAATCCACATGCTCTGCCACTGAGCTACAACCCTTCCCCATCCTTTTTGGAGGATCCCATGCATCCTTGGATCAGCTCTTTCTACCTTAGGCCCCTGCCCATCTCCTTTTTGAAGTTCTAGTTACTCTTCACATCTTTCTGGGATGTGAACAGCTCAACCAGTCGCAGGCAAAGGTCTTTTGCTTGCCCTTGCCCCTCTGTGATAGTAGGTTACCTCAGCCACTGCCATAAAAAATTCTTATTCCATTCTCCAACAAACACAGGCTGGACTTTCAATAGCTAAAACGCTCGGCTGATCATTTCTGTTAGAACCTGCTCAAATCACAGGCACTCTGCTCTCCTGAGTCTCACCAACAGCCTTCCACCCATCACTTACAACCCACCCATGTTATGACTAATGCTGAAATATTCGCAGATATTAAATTCAATGAGCAAACAGCTGATAGTAAGCATGTGTGGAAAGGATGCAGAGCGCAACCAACCAGGCAAAGTGTTATGGACTCTTGCTTCCAGTAGCAACAAGCAACTACTTTACCCAAGTTCCACCATGCTTGAGTAAACAGAAACAAAACGTGTAACTTTTGCAAGAGATATCCACACACCTTTTCTTCTCTATATGGCCTGACAAAGTAGACCTTCATGAACCCATTTCTGGAGGTTCGGCAGGTGGTGGTGAGGAGATGTTTTCTGCTGTATCTGAACATAGAGAGATTTTACTGCATTTCGCATTAGCTGGCACATCAGAGGTATCAAACATGAGAACATAAGAAGCACTTGAGGGAATGTTCAGGGTGGCAGGAGAAGATATATTGTTTATTAATATCCTCCCTAACATGCGCTAGCAAGTTCCTTTATGTAGCAGAGTTACATTCTCCTTTTACATGCACAGCAGATAGCTGGTTGCAGGCTCGTGTGAGCGTCTCACTATTATACAACTCAATCTGTCTCAGATTGAATTGTACGTTCCTGGTAAATTCCCTTGAACACCTCTTAAAAGAATAAAGATACCACAATCTTATTAAAAGTCAATACAAGAAGCTTACTCACATCAGTTCACAGTTGGATTCCTGAAGGCAGACTTAGTTACAAATATGTACATGTGAATCTACCCCATATGGGGAAATAATCCCAGTGCTTCTGCTAGCTGAGAGCATATGGGGGAATGATCCCAGTGCTTCTGCTAGCTAGCAGAGCAGTCCTTGCTAAAAGCTGGTCAAACGAAAAAGGAAGTCAAAAAAGAGAAGTGTGCTGCGTGACTTGTCCTTTTGATACTTGGAAAGGTTAGGTCATACCCAACTTCTAGCACATGCAAAAGGAAGGATTCTCCAGCCAGGAGAAACAGGAAGTTTTGACTGGCTGCACCAAACATTCCCTCGCATGTCTTCTATCTAGTCCTGTTCTTCCAGTGGCCAACCGGATGTGAATGGAAAGCAGGGCCTGAGTGCAGCTGAGCTTTCCTCTCAGATTTCTGAAGGCAAAACACTGTGTTCTAGTCTTCATAGTTGCCCACCCTTGCTATTTGCATCAATTTAAAATTATTGGGTTTCCAACTTTATTTGTGTCATTGAATCAGTATGGGGGAATTATACCCAGCACAGTGGGACAAAGGGGTAAAAAAAAAGATGGCACTGGTATTATTTTCTATATCCGTGAATGGAGCCAAAACCTAAAGGTAACATCAAATAAATAAATCCATGAAGTCATCAAGGTGCCAGCAAAGGTAGTCTTCCATTTTTCACACACAATGCATTAAAGTTTCCAGTTGTCCAAACAAGCATAAACTAAAATCATAATTTACAATTAGGTCTGGCATGCCTGGTGAAATCCAAGGCGACTTATCTTTTAAGCAGTCACAATTCTACCTCTCTTTGACATTTAATCAAGTACAAAATAAGTTTATTGCTCGGTATGCTACAGCCCCACAAAACAGTGTCCCTTAATCAACTAGGAAAACCGTCTCTGTAGGAAGAGATGAGAGAAGAATATTGTGAATGCTTTCTGGTAATAGAAATGGGGACGTTTTTCAGGGTGGGTAGGGAGGTAATGGTTGGTGTTGAGCCACCAAGAAAGCTGAAAATACCTTCAGACCAAAAGCACTTATTATCATATTCCACCGAATGCTGTGAGATTTTTTTCCTTATAGATAAGCAGATAAAGTTACCAACATATTTCACTTAAGGAAAAATATTTAGGTGAATTTGGGAGGTCTTCCCCAGTAAAATAAGAGCCAGTAAATAAAATAAGACCCAGTAAAATAAGACCCAGTAAAGTAAGAGCCAGTGTGGTGTAGTGGTTAAGTGTGGTGAACTCATAATCTGGTGAACCGGGTTCGATTCCCCGCTCCTCCACATGCAGCTAGTCACACTTCTCTGAAGTCTCTCAGCCTCACTCACCTCACAGAATGTTTGTTGTGAGGGAGGGAGGGAAAGGAGATTGTTAGCCGCATTGAGACTCCTTAAAGGGTAGTGAAAGGTGGGATATCAAGTCCAAACTATTCTTCTTCTTCTTCTTCTTCTTCTTCTTCTTCTTCTTCTTCTTCTTCTTCTTCTTCTTCTTCTTCTTCTTCAATATTTTGAGGGATGCAAACAAAAAACAAAAAAACCTTGACAGATGTGCCAGCAAGTGTCTCATTTTTCTTTTAAAAAATGTCTCTAACTAACTCCCAGTTTTGTTTTGTTTTTAATGAAAATTGGCTATGCAAGGCAGCTACAGAAAGCGGATAAATAGCAGCAGGCAGAGCAACTCATCATTTTTCCTTCAAGGCCATTTTGCTTCTCAAAATGCATCCCTCCACCCGCAGCTGCTTTTCCACCCACTGGGAGAGAAACAGCTTGAACAGTTTAAAAGAGGAGAGAGCAGCCTTCTGCCCTGTTCCTCTACTCTTGATCACAGCCCCCGTGACTTTCTTTCATTTTTTAAAATACTAATAAATAGATAAGAACATAGTAATTTAAGAAGAGCCTGCTGGATCAGCCCAATGGTCCATTTAGTCCACCATCCTGTTCTTGCTGTGTCCAAACAGATGCCTGTGGGAAACCCACAAAAAGGATTTGAGCACAAGAACACTCTGGAAACTGGCATTCAGAGTCATTACTGCCTCCAACTGTGGAGGCAAAACATGGCTGTCATGGCTAAAAGCCACCAATAGTGTTCTCCTCCATGAATTTGTCCAATCATCTTTTAAATCCACCCAAGTTGGAGGCCATCACTAGCAGTGAGATCCACAATTCAGCTTTGCGCTGCATGAAGAATTCATTTTGTAGCCTTATTAGACTTTACCGATTGGTGGGCTCTGCGTTGCTCCCGGACGGGAGGAAGGAAGTCAAATGACACCGAGGGTTGGTTCAGAGAAAGAGTTCTTTATTTATGCTCTCCGGAGCAGCAGAAAGGCACTTGTGTGGTCAGTCCACAGCAAGTCCAAAGAAATGAGAAATTTCATGCAGTATATATATCTTCCAGGCACCCTCTCCCCCCTCCCACAGGAATCCAGCCACGTCAGCTTATACACACAGGTTGACATCACAGATGTTCCTGCTTCGGTACTCTTAAAAGGGCTTTCCTTCCTGTATTCCTGACCATAAAAGGGTATTCCTGTTCCTATATTTTTATCTTGGAACAAGAGGTCACCAACTCCAAGAACATACTCTGGCGCTGTTCCCAGACTAGGTCTGTGCGTCAGAGTGTGGTCAGGACGTAAGATAAGACCTAGACATGTCATCCCTACTCCACTGGGACAGCCAAGGTCATCCGTTGCCGTGACTGATAAAGGAGAGAGCTTTGTTTATACAGCTGTGTTCTTGTTATGCATTTGCTCAACAGCTCAAGTTTATGCATTTTAGAAATGCTTTCTTAGAGAAAGAAGAAAGGGGGGGGGATTGGGTCCTGTTTCAAACTGACTGCACAGAGACCCATTCCTTCAATTTCTTTTATCTGCCCTGAATCTTCCAACACTCAGTGTGGTGTAGTGGTTAAGAGCGGTAGACTTGTAATCTGGTGAACCAGGTTCGCTTCCCTGCTCCTCCACATGCAGTTGGTGGGTGGCCTTGGCTAGTCACACTTCTCTGAAGTCTCTCAGCCTCACACAGCTCACAGAGGGTTTGTTACGGGGGAGGAAGGGAAAGGAGAATGTTAGCCGCTTTGAGACTCCTTAGGGTAGTCATAAAGCGGGATATCAGATCCAAACTGCTCCTCCTCCTCCTCAGCTTTATTGGGTGTCCACAATTTCAAGTGCTATGTGAGAGGGAGAAAAACTTCTCTCCATTCACTCTCTATGCCACACGTAATGTTGCAACCTTCTCTCATGTTACCTCTTACTCACCTTCCTTCTAAACAAAGAAGTCCCGAATGCTGGAACTTTGAGTGTCTTCACAATGTAAATCACCGCTTTGCTTCCAAGACTCAAGGTTTCTCAGGCAGAATTTCAACTACAGTGGTACCTTGTATTATGTAATAATAATAATAATAATAATAATAATAATAATAATAATTTATTTATATTCGGCCCCCTTCCCAGCTGAAGCCAGGCTCAGAGTGGCTAACAACAATAAAAGTAACACAGCATTCTAAAATCAATTCATTCTAAAATCAATTCAAAATCAAATTAATGGCAACCATTGGGCTAGAGTTCTATGAGGATTACAGAAGGAGGGGGTCAGACTGTGCCTTGGCCAAAGGCCTGGTGGAACAGCTCTGTCTTGCAGGCCCTGTGGAAAGATGTCAAGTCCCACAGGGCCCTAGTCTCTTGTGACAGAGCGTTCCACCAGATCGGGGCCACGGCCGAAAAGGCTTGGCTCTGGTTGAGGCCAGCCTAACCTCCCTGTGGCCCAGGACTTCCAAGATGTTTTTGTTTGAAGACCATAAGGTCCTCCATGGGACATACCAGGAGAAGCGGTCCCGTAGGTATGAGGGTCCTAGGCCATATAGGGGCCATTCCAGAGGTCCATTTGTAACTGGAAACTGCTCGTAACATGAGGCACACTTTCGCTAATGGCGCCTCCTGCTGCTGCCGCGCTCCTGGAGTGCAATTTCCACTCGCATTTGCAACAAGGGGCATCTACTTCCAGGTTAGCAGAGCATGTAACCCGAAGCATTCGTAAGGAGGACGGTACGTAACACTCGGTACCACTGTATTCTTGTACATAGGGAGTTCTCAGAGGGCTATAGCTGTTATTGATTTCAGATGTGGCTATAGATGTGTCTTGATTTCAGAACTTCAGAAAAACTCCATCTCTGTCACATGAAATCCAACCAACAAAGAGCTGTTGCATGATTTACAAAAATTTGGGCTACACACAGTTCTGCTTCTGGGAAGAACTGGCAAGTCTTCCTCTGCAGAGCAATTTCTCTGTCTCACAGACCTTAATGTAAGTTAAATCTATGAATCTTATTCCCCATGATATTCTGAAAGGTGAAAGAAAAGTGCAAATCACTTGTTCTACTTCCATAATAAAACTGGGTGCTCCCGTTTTGTCACTGCAATAACTTTACTATGATGAATATACTACATTCTATGGGCTTTAATTCTCATGCTGCTGAACAGAGAAAACACAGTTAAGGATAAAGAGCTTAGCAGAGAGTTACAAACATTCAGATATATATATTTACTATTCCACAAACTCAAGTCAACACTACAAACACATCATAATAATGTATTGGTAGTGTTGATTTTATTTTATGGAATATTAAAGATCTACTTGTACATTTGCTGATCATTTTATCCTTAACTTTCTTTTCTCTATGGTTGATTTTTTTAGGAGAGCACAATTTCCCCCCTTAAGTTGTCTACGGCTGCTGAAACCATTTGCACCAGGTTCATAGTTTAGGGCTCAATAGCAGAGTCACGGTTTTAAAATATTCATTGTGACGCCCTCTGTCAGCTGGATGGGGTTAAGAGGCCTGCAAGCCACTGAACTCAGTGAGGCAAGGCCCCCATCTGTAAGATGCAAATAATTCCATTTCCTTATCTGTTCCTGGAGAGATAGGGGCTGGGAAGCTGTGATCTTCCAGGTGTTGTTGGACTATACAGTAACTCCTACAATCCCTGGCAATTGACCAAGCTTGCTGGGACTAAGAGGAATTGAAGTCTAAAAGCATCTGGAGGACTACAGGGTGCTCATCTTATGCTATGGAGAAAAGATTAATCTTCTCAGTAAAATTTACTCCATAAAACTGAAGCCCTAGAGCTGCAAAAACCATAGAAGAAGGAGAGTGATTATTACCTTAAGTGGTTTGGGAAGGGATTGGTGAGGAAATAAATATATTTCCCTTTCAAGATAGATCACAGACCCTCCAAGTGTCCCTATTTTCCAGGGACAGTCCTGGATTTACAGAAGCCATCCCGGTTTCTGATTTGATCCCCTATTTTCATCAGAGAAATGTTGGAGGATATGAAGTTATCCAACCCCCGAGCCAAAGAAGACATCTGAAGGTAGCCTGTATAAGGAAGTTCTTTAATGTTTTTTCATGCTTTTATATATGTTGGATGTTGCCCA
Source organism: Podarcis melisellensis (assembly GCF_964234715.1). Lineage (NCBI taxonomy): Eukaryota > Metazoa > Chordata > Lepidosauria > Squamata > Lacertidae > Podarcis > Podarcis melisellensis. The sequence goes on along the minus strand of NC_138538.1, from coordinate 81,556,910 downwards.
GAGTGCCTGGGGAAACCCAATCAGATGGGTGGGTTACAAATAATAAAATTCTTATTCTTATTCTTATTATTCTATATGGTGTCCCTATTTTCATTGGAGAAATGATGGAAGATCATGGGATGGAGAGATATTTATTTCATTTATACCCCACCTTGGTGTTGGTGCTGAACTTTAAAGCCCTAAATGGCCTCAGCCCTGAAGGAGTGTCTCCACCCCCATCGTTCTGCCCGGACACTGGGGTTCAGCTCCGAGGGCCTTCTGGTGGTTCCCTCAATGTGAGAAGTGATGTTACATGGAACCAGGCAGAGGGCCCTCCCACCCTATGGAAAGCTCTCCCACCCTATGGAAAGCCCTCCCACCCTATGGAAAGCCCTCCCACCAGATGTCAAGGAAATAAGCAACCATCTGACTTTTAGAAGACATTTGTAGGCAGCCCTGTTTAGGGAAGTTTTTAATGTTTAATGTTGTGTTGTATTTTTAATATCCTGTTGGAAGCTGCCCAGAATAGCTGGGGAGACCCAGCCAGATGGGTGGGGTATAAGTAATAAGTTGTTGTTGTTGTTGTTGTTGTTGTTGTTGTTGTTGTTTCATAGAGCTCAAGGCCAGAGGTGGACTTTGGTCTTTGAAATTTCACTGGCACCCTGTGTGAGGCCAAAATCCCACTACCACCACTTCTTGCCTTCCATTCTGCTCAATTCACTACACCATAGTTGCCCAGTGTGGCAAAACCGGTCATGCAGCCCTAAATCCATCTCTGTTCTCCCACACCCCTCATCCCCACAACAATCTTGCAAAGAATGCTAAGAAATGCTAGGATGTGAACTGGTGACTGGCCCAGGGTCAGCCAGTGGGTTTTTATTGGTCTCCCCATAGTCACTACACAAGTTCTCAACCTCTCTATCACACAAAGGATAACCATAATGATAACCTATATCCAACTTCATGCTACCCAACTATCCTGGTTTGAGCCACATCATTCCGGTGCCACGCAGCTGTGGCCACTTCCGCCCCTTTCTCTGCTGCTCCTCAGCATGCTCTTCACTGCCACCAAGCCAGAGACCAGTGACAAAGCGTGTTCTCCTTCATAGAGAGCACGTGTTGCAGTGGGGTCTGACAGGCCACCCCTCTGTTGCTGGACTGGTTAGTATGGATGACCATCCGCAGTGATTAGGCGGTTGGGTTACTGGGCAAATTTTGGTGTTGCCATTTAGGGGGACGGACCAAAGGTTATAAAATCAAGTCACGCAGCACTGACTGGGCTCTTTTGCTGCATGCATCGGATCAACCGCCCACCCTCCCTAATCTAGGGCTATTGCCTTGACCTTGCTATGCCTGTCATGAGGTCATCTGCTTTTGGGGCAGGGGCCTGGTAGGAATTTTGTCCATTTGGCTGATTGGCTGGTGCCATTTGGTTTTTGCCTACTGCGTAGCAAATCATCACAACTTGTAAGGTTGCGGTTAGGCATTGGTTAAAAATTTGGTTGGTGGAGGGGTAAGGATTGGCGCTGCCTGCCCCTCCAATGCTGCTGCTGCAAGGGAATTTCATTAAAGGAAGCCAGAGGATTGTCATTTTTTCGTCCATACCCCTGAATGGGGCTTAGGGCTATGCAAGCGCCCGGGAGCATGGGGGGGTGAGGGTCTGGTGCTCTCCCCAATATTGTTTTCCCTTAGTGGCTTTCGCTGGAATCCGGAAGTCAGTTCTGTCCCCGGACGTGGGGACAGATAGTCATAACCAGTGCCTAAGCAACCACTCACATTTATGTATTTTAATTATGTTGTGGCCAAAATTATGCCAAAAACCTAAAACAAAAATTATGTGTGAATTGTGTATTTAGGGGTGGCTTGGGGACCTCAACATGCAACCAGGAATCACTGCCACCACCTCAGCAGGATCAGCAGGAGCCACCAGCTGAAGTCTGTGGTGCAGGGGCCAGAGCTGGCCAGGGCTGAGGTGAGGAAGTCAAATACTACCTGAATATTAAAACACACATCTTTTGGTTCTGGGAGCATGGCACCAAAAGACACAATTTTCATTAGCAGAATGTTGGAGGATATACAACAGAACACTGAAGAAGAACAGGTCAAGGCCTTTGCACTTGAGGTTAATATTCTCCTAAGCTTCTAAATTTCTGAATATGTTGCCTCTCTTTGGTTTAATGTGATTTTCATGTGTAAAAACATCTGGTTCTGTTGCTCTTGATGCTAAACCTGTAATCTCCCTTTCAGACAGCTTGAGATCATGAGCATTGTCCTTGAGAGCAGCTGATGTTCGTTGGACTGTAAAGCTGAAATTACCTGGAGCAGAAGGTATTTTTAAACACATGTTATTCCAAGGTAGGCAGCTTCTCGCAGCATGAATCTTTTACTCACTGCTGCGCTCAGCAGTTCCCTTCCCTTCCTGGAAGGCACCAGGGCACAGAACATCACCTCAATGCACTGTATGTTTGTGTGTGTTTAGAAGCTAACTGTTACGAGCTATCCCCTCAATATTATTAAAGTGGCTGTGTTTTGACAGCAAAGAAGTGGTATGACCATAATAGGAAAGGACAAAAGAGATGGAATTTAAGAGCTAACAAAAGCATTTTCAGTGCAGTCCTGTGTATATGTATTCAGATGCACCTCTTATTGCACACACAAGTGGCACTGTGGTCTAAACCGCTGAGACTCTTGGGCTTGCCAGTCAAAGGGTTGGTGGTTCGAATCCCCGGACATGGTGAGCTCCCATTGCTCTGTCCCAGCTCTTGCCAACCTAGCAGTTCGAAAGCATGACAGTGCAAGCAGATAAATAGGTACCACTGCGGCAGGAAGGTAAACGGCATTTCCGTGCGCTCTGGTTTCTGTCACAGTGTCCAGAAGCGGTTTAGTCATGCTGGCCACATGACCCAGAAAGCTGTCTGTGGACAAACACCGGCTACCTGAAAGTGAGATGAGCGCCGCAACCCCATAGTCGCCTTTGACTATCTTATTGAATTCAGAAGCAGTGTGCTAGATGGGACAGAGCCAGCGACAGTATGCTCTGTTTTGTTGCTTGGGACAAACAAGAATGTGCCACCCTGCGCCTGTAGAATCCTGCCAAATACCATTCTGCCATCCCACAACTCTCCCATACCTGTATTGCATGGCAGCGCCCATGAGGCACCTGTGAATTGTTGACAGCGGTGCCAACTTCTGGCAAGATCTCAGCAAGATCTCGTAAGATTTTGGCGAGTTCTCATGTGATTTAAGCAAGATCACACCAGATCTCACCAGAAACCAGCACAGCTGGCAGCACTGCTTCTCTGTTGATGTCTGGTGGGGCACACACGGGGCAAAACCTCTTTGGCTTCCACACCCCACCACATGGACAGGCTAGCCCTGGGCGGAGCCACTCTTCTTACTTGCCAGCAGGTGAGTTGCTGTTGCTTGCCAGGAGGGAGAGGGGAAGGAGGGAGGTCAGCACAGTGCAAACGCACTGACAGAGCCAATCTGCTGCTGCTGCTGCCTGTGCATTTGTGCTGCGTCAGCCTCCCAGCAGCCTCCACCTCCACCCTTCTGGTAAATAATGGCAACTCAGCTGCCAGGAAGGTAGCTTCACCCAACTCAGAGAGCTACTTCTGATTTAATTCAATGGAACTTGCATCCAGTTAAGTGTGTATGAAATAGCAGCCTTTGCCCCCCCCCCCAGTTATCTTTTTTTTAAAAGCCATAGAGGCTTTTTCTAAAATAAAATAAAATAATGGATTTCATTTTATTCAGAGAAAATGACACACGCCTAATAAACTGTGTTTTAATTCTCTTTATAAACACAGGCACACATACAAATATATCCTGTACATATAACACACATATTTAAGAGTCCCATGGACTGCAAGAAGATCAAACCTATCCATTCTGAAGGAAATCAGCCCTGAGTGCTCACTGGAAGCACAGATTCTGAAGCTGAGGCTCCAATACTTTGGCTACCTCATGAGAAGAGAAGACTCCCTGGAAAAAAAATTCTGATGCTGGGAAAGATTGAGGGCACAAGGAGAAGGGGATGACAGAGGACGAGATGGTTGGACAGTGTTCTCGAAGCTACCAGCATGAGTTTGACCAAACCATGGGAGGCAGTGGAAGACAGGAGTGCCTGGCGTGCTCTGGTCCATGGGGTCACGAAGAGTCGGACATGACTAAATGACTAAACAACAACTATAACTTATTATATGTTAGTATTGTCAAGGAGGGGGTCGCTTCCCCAAGTCCTCCCTCCAACCTACTAATGAATCATATGCAAAAGGGTTATCAGGCTTTATTGGCTGCTTCTATGGCACCAGCTACCAAACATCAAACAGGAAGTCTAAAACACGATGTGTTCTCTCCTTCCCCCCAGGCAGGATAACTCGAAAATGTATAGGTGCTGGGGAATGCTGGGAGCCAGCCAGTCCCATCACATGCTCCCACTTTGGGGACTAATTGTTACCCCCTGCCTGAGGGTCCCACTCAGCAATACTTGCTCACAGGATTACTACTTCACAAAAAAAATATAAGTTATTCTAATTAAGTAAAAGACCTACGGAAAGTATACATCAGCATTGGCTTCTACCTTTCTTCTTCTTTTGCAATTTTACCATTTATTGTGAAACAACGCCTCAGAATGACACTTCCGATTAATCGCTTTATTGATGCTCGTGAAAACTTAGAGCTGGACAAAAGCTATACCTTACTTAGAAGTAAATATGCACCCTCAGAGGGTTTCCCATGTGCCATAATGTTTATATCAAATGCTGACTATGCAAATTCATTATTTAGTGGCCATGAGGATATTTAATACGTGCAGAATGTGTTTCATTGAAACACATTTGCTAGTTAATCACCTTTGTTTCAGTGGGACTCATTTTCAAGTTAATGCTCATATGATTGCCACTCCAAGTGTGGTACAACAATCTGAAAGACCGGACGTCAAAAAGCACTACACGATGGAACTGTAAGCTCAACAATGCCTGAATGTCTTAACCTGGTACAAAACTGAAAACAAATTTGGTGCCAGGGGAATGCATTCTGTAAGTGGGGCAGCAGCATTGTGAGGGCTCAGTCAAACATCCATCATCATAGATGCTACCACAATCAATAAATTATATGGATTGACACTGAGGAGGAATATGAAGTACTGTGTCCAAATTCTATGACTAGGGAGGATTAAGCCTCATATCCTATTTCAGGTTTTAAAAATACTAACATGTTATTAAAGAACTTTCCAATATGAAGTGCAAAGTGAGGTCTGTCCCATAACCTTAGGGCTTCCTTCTCATGGGGCCATTAGGGTCTAGACTATGGTTACCAGACGTCCCCGTTTCCCAGGGACAGTCCCCAGATTTACAAATCTGTCCCCGGACAAAATCTGTCCCCAGATTTCATTTAATGTCCCTGGATTTTTATTTTAAGTGTTGTAGATTTATTAGTAGGGAATGAATGTTACGTGATTGGTTCAATGGCACAAGGCACATCATATGGGGACTTCCGGCGAGGCAAAATTGTGGGTGTCGCGGCAGTGAGCAGCTCCTGAAGCCAGCCAGAGCCAACTGCGCTACCACTGCCACTGCCACTGCTGAGGGGGAACCAGGGATGCCCAGTGTGTCAACTGGGGCGACTGCTGACTCCTCCTCCCACAACCCAAATCGAGCCGGGGGCAAGAGCGCCTGGCCACCCAGCCAACGGCCCAGCGGCACTTCGGGGCCAGTTAAACCCCCAGAGCTGACACAGTGAGGAGGAGTGGAGGAGAAGGAAGAGAGAGAAAGAGGAAGAAGAAAAAGAGGTGAGCCCTGACCTTGCCGCACCTCTGCCACCAAGGAAGAGAGGTAGGAGGGCACCAGGAGGGCAAGGACATGTGGCTGAGCCCAGTCCTGACCTGAGCCTGCTCCATGGCAGCAAGTGCTCCAAGAGAGCAGGCTGAGGCCCAGAAGAAGGCCGTGTGACAGAGGAGACCACAGAAGAGATTACTTCTTTATTTTTTAAAAATAATTAATATTATTTTTTTAAAAAATCCCTCTTTTCAAAAAAAAGAAGAAGTGTCCCCAGATTCTTTGACAAAAATCTGGTAACCTTAATCTAGACTGCATTCAATTTCTCATTGGAACCTGATTCTGATCCCTAATTTAGACAGAAAAATAATTATTGAACTGTAGGGTTAAATACCTAAGGTTTATAAACTGTGAATTGGAGTCCCCTTTTTGGGACCTGTTATCTGCACTGCAGCAAAAAAATATTTAAGTTTGAGGTAGCAGAGGGAAAGCAGTTTGCTCAGATGTTGGGCTATTTACTTGTAGTAAATATTATCAAAGCAAAGTACATATTTCCTAATTTACATTGACTGTAGTGCACGACAATTAGGCATGTTTAAGTTCTATTAAATGAAAGTGTGTTGTAACAGGGGATTGGATTGTGGACAGAGGAGATTATGAGATAAACAATGACAGAAAAATACAGCCAACAGTAACTTTCCAAAATGTCTTGTTAAAATAAAAGCCGAAAGCTGTCAGGGGAGACTTTTGCTTTAAAAACTGTGCTCCCCCCCCCCCCCAAGAAAACAACAGAGCATAGCCTCTTAAAATGTCTTAAGGAAGAGCTTGCTCTTTTATCATCACTAACTACCTCCAGAACACTCCGATGTAGCAAAGAAAATTAACTATGACCCTTCCTAAAATACCACAGGCAATGAACCTTGTTAAAACCCTCTTTCAAAAACCCAGTTCAGCCTTGCCCCTCCATAAAACCATCACAGGTAGTTTTATATACCACTTTCACAAAACCACATAGAGGGAAATGACCTCTTAAAAAACCCCAGAGCGCTAAATTACCCCTTTAAAATATTGTTTTTGGGTATCACCTTTGCCAGTTCTCAATAATGTTTCTTGGGAATCAGCACTGAGACTTTCCAACCTACTCTTTTTTTTTATATCGTGTAAAATTGGCATGCTTCTCAGACTGGATTTCTAAGCATGCGAGCTTGGAAAAAGCTCCATCAAAGTCAGCAAAACTCACCATCAGTCTTCACTTTACCTACTTTCTGTGGAGACCACTTGGAAAAAGAAATCTGTTTGTGATGGCTTATATTTCGGTCAGCTGCTTTACATCCTATGGTCTAACCGAATGTTCACAATAAACAACTATTTTTTTAGAAGACATCTGAAGGCAACCCTGTTTAGGGCAGCTTTTAATGTTTGATGTTTTATCGTATTTTTAATATTCTATTGAGAGAAGCCCTGAGCGGCTGGGGAGATCCGGCCAGGTGGGTGGGTTATAAGTAATAATAATAACAACAACAGCAACATATGGCACTTACCTATGTTCTAGTCTGTGCAAGCTTCAGATGTAGCCTGTTTTGTTTTTGAATTAATCTGTGATTTTTTTTTAAAAAAAGAAGCAAACATTTGCATTTATATAATTATCGAAGTATGTTTCACTAGGAGCTGTGCCCCTGCTTGCTCTGCTCACCCCCTCCCCACCCCCACCCCCCCATATTAAGCTCCTAGGCCCAGACCCCTTCTCTGCAACTCAGCCACAGCTCCTTGCAAAGCATTTATTGTGTCCCATCCTAACCACTTATCTGCTGCTGCAGAAACCTCATACACTTCAAGTCATAGCTAAGATAAACTATAAAGATTTCTCCCCCCACATGAAATTTGCTATATAAGTTATAGCGCATTATCTACAAAAATGTTACACTCCGCTCATTCTCGAGAAATGAACAGATGAGAATCTGTGGCCTTCTCTCTCCCCCCGCCATCTCTGAATACAAGCATAAAGCATAACCAGCCATGCATCTCAATCTGTAAATACAAACATTTCATCTCTGTATCTGCTTTTAAAAAGGGAGGGGGGGTTCCGTTGCATCTGTCTTGCGTTGGGTATGCTGCTCTCAGCTGAATACTCTCCACTCCCCTCCAATCAATTTGTCTTTGAAAGAAGCTAAAACATTGCCCACAAAAAGCAAGCTCTCCTCTATATTGTCATCTATAAAATATGACTTTCATTGATAAAGTCAGCGAGCATATTATCAGCTATCAAAGAAGAGATTTAAAACTTCTGCCTAAAGACAAAAATCCAAAGACTGCAGATAAAAGCAAATGCTTCAAGTTTATCTCCTGCAGAAAAATATGGCAATCTTATTTATCTTTTGGATGAATAGAGGTTTATAAATCCACAACTGGATTACACACACACACACACAGAGAGAGAGAGAGAGAGAGAGAGAGAGAGAGAGAGAGAGAGAGAGAGAGAGAGCTGTTCCCCGTCCCCTGCTCCCAGTATTGCTTAAGCCATTTCTCATCTTTTCCAGTAGAAAAAATGGACAATCTAGCCTTATATCAAACTTATATATTTATTCACTATGGGGAGACATATTTTGCTAGAGATGTGAATAATAAAATTACAAGAGTCTTGCTAGACTAAGTCCATCTAGTTCAGCACTGTGTTTTCAGCAGATCAGGTCCTCCCTTAAAGAGGGCACGTATTGCGGTGAGACCTGGACAACCGACCTCCTGTGTTGTGGGTGGGTTCAATTGGTGAGCCACAACACCCGATTGGTAGGTCCCCCGAAGCTGGGTACAATCTGGCCAATGGGATGCACTCCAAATGTTTTGAGGGACCTATTTATGCCCATACACATGACCCAGAGCTTCCTCTTTTGGCGTGTGCATTCGGAACACCCGCCCACCTCTCCCTACTTTTAGGCCTTGTTGTGGTTGACCTTGCTATGCTGCCGTGTGTCGTCTGTCATTGGGACAGGGGCACGGTAGGATTTTCCCCACTTGGCTGATTGGCTGTTGCCATTTGGGTTTTGACTGCCGCGTAGCAAATCGTCACAACTTGTAAGGTTGTGGATAGGCTCTGGTTCAGGTGGTAGGGATGGGAGAACGCTCTCGCCATCCCTATGTGAAGATTATTCCATTAAAGGAATCCAGGGACTCAATGGTTTGGTCAACCCCTGAGAGGGGGTTGTGCCCGTGCCTGAGTCCAGGGGGACATTTGGGTGGCAGAGTTAGCCCGTTCCTGGCTTTCCGCTTATCCAGGTGTTCACCCTTGGCTGACCTATGCTGGAACCCTGGGTCAGCACTACCTAGTCAAACCAGAGCTTATGCAACCACTCGCTTTCTGTAATCAATAAAGTTGTGGCCTAAATTCTGCCAAAAAGCAAAACTAAAATTTGAGTCATTTGTGAATTTATTGGGGGGGGGGGGAGGTTTCTGGGTCTGAACATGCAATTGCCCACAAAATGCATCTCGAAAGCTTCAGGAAGTGCATGAAGGCAATAATCCCATGAGGTTCTTGGTATCTGGCATTAAGAGATACAACTGCTGAGGCCCAGTATCATGGGTAGGCAAAGATGGGCACCCAATGAGGCCCACATGCCAGCAAGGTGCCCACCAAACTTTCCAGAGCCAGTGTGGTGTAGTGGTTAAGAGCGGTAGTCTCATAATCTGGGGAACCGGGTTCATGTCTCCGCTCCTCCACATGCAGCTGCTGGGTGACCTTGGGCCAGTCACACTTCTTTGAAGTCTCTCAGCCCCACTCACCTCACAGAGTGTTTGTTGTGGGGGAGGAAGGGAAAGGAGAATGTTAGCCGCTTTGGGACTCCTTAAAGTGAGTAAAAGGCGGGATATCAAATGCAAACTCTTCTTCTTCTTCTTCTTCAGAGCAGCTTCTCCAACCGTGAATGGTCAGATATTGGGCTACAACTCCCATCAGCCCCAGCCAGCATGCCCAGTGTTCGAGGATGATGGGAATTGTAGTCCAACTCCAATTGAGCCAGGAAGGAGGATGGGCGCTTACCCAATTTCGGGGTGAGTTGCAGTTGCTGCCCGCCGTAACAGCTCTGGCATGCCCCACAGCCCAGCGCCATTTTTCTGGGGCCATTTTTCTGTTCTTCCCAGCCGCCGTGGAGGCTCATGGGTCCTCACCAGACCCTCCATTCAATCCAGCCAATCCACAGCAGCCTGGGGGAGGGTGTGACTTGGGAAACAGACCTGGGGGATGCAGTCTTCACTCAGGTCTGCTCCCGAGGCCTATATTCTCCGCAGCTCAGTTGGCCAGTAGAATGCTATTGAGTGGGCCTTGGAGAAACCAAGGGGAACTTGCCAAGACATCCCACAATCCCCTTCGGTAAGCCCTGATGCTGCCTTTCTGCACCATTTTAAAAATCAAAAACTTGCAAGCATTTCTTTCTTTAGCTCCCCCGACTTAAAATGAAGAACTGGGGGGGAGGGTCTGCTTTTAATTACAGGCAAATACAATCCATGAATAACATTTGATGCTCAAGCCAGTACAATTCTTCAAATGGAATGTTCTAAAAGTGTCTTAAAATGATAGTACACAGACTTGAGAAAAAATTAGATGGCATACTGTGAATCTTTAAAGTTTTCAGTAGCTGTCACATTTTCAATCTGTTTCTTCTAATGCAGTGGTCTAAAAGTTATTGAGGACCCATATTTGTTGGCACTGTTGCAGCCTAATGATTTCAGATAAACTGTTTCCTTTCCGGTGCATACAGTGAATTCCCTTTTTCATTTCTGTTTTCATTCACCAATTGGTTTGTTTTTAAAGCAGCAGTTTTTATGTTTAGATTTATTATAAATCCAAACAAACTTTATCAGCCAATAAAGGTAACAAGACCGTCTCTTCCTGTTTGGATTAAGTATTACAACCAGTGACATTCCCTTATTCTCAGCCTATTTTAAATTGAGATAGGGATTTATCAAACTTCTAGACTGGAGAAGGGAAAGGGGTATCTTAACTGTGCAATATTGTGTGTGAGAGAGACACACAATAATGATGATCCTACGCTTTTGAATGGTAAACAATACACCGTTAAGGCAAATGTGTACACAGCATGGAGAAACACTGATTCCAAAACTTAAAGTTTTCCTTGTTACAATTTTATACACATTTTTATCAATAATATACTGAACATGTGGAGTAAGTACAGTGGTACCTTGGTTCTCAAACTTAATCCGTTCTGGAAGTCCGTTCCAAAACCAAAGCGTTCCAAAACCAAGGCACACTTTCCCAAAGAAAGTAATGCAAAAGAGATTAATCCGTTCCAGACTTCTAAAAACAACCCATAATACAGCAATTTAACATGAATTTTACTATCTAACAATACCATTGCATATAATGAAAGCAATAATCAATGTACTGTACTATAAAATAAATAAGACAGTATTGTAGATGATAAAAATAAAAATTATTTTTTCTTCTTCCCTGCACTGATGCTAGTCATTGTTTGGATGGGGGGCTTTTATCCATTTCCGCAGTCACACAATCAATCAATCAATCAGTAGATGAACTGGGTTCCCCACTGTCACAAAAACAAATTAACCAAAAAAAGCCTCAAAAATATAAAATTCATAATAAATAGCAAAAACAAAAGCGCCAAACTGAATCCATTCTGGAAATCTGTTTGACTTCCGACATGTTCAAAAACCAGGCTCCCCAGAAACAATAGCTGACAGCCGCATCGGATATGTGGATTCCGAAAAACGTTCAAAAACCAGAACACTTACTTCCAGGTTTTCAGTGTTTGGGAACCAAGGTGTTTGAAAACCAAGGCGTCTGAGAACCAAGGTACCACTGTATTTTGGAAGGTAGAAAAAAAATGTGAAAACAATTTGATATTTATTTATTTATTGCTAAAAATAGCAAAACTTAGCAAAGCTGCTAAGACATCCCCAGAGAACCAGAGTAATTTTAACATTTTGGAAGCATTAATACAATCCTGTCTCGGCCCTTTAAATAATAGCCCCAAGTAAACAGTATCAAACCAAGCTGAGCAATGCATGGAAATATCCTGAAGAAACATTTATGATGTTCAGATTGTCAGTTGTTAGGCAGACAAAGCAACATTAAAATAACATTTAATGTTCATAGTGGGGAGAATTACTCTGTGGCTCAGGCCCGGAAGAACATTTCATAAACTAAGAGCGTTACAAGGTTTGATTCCCACAGATTCCCTGATAATGTTTCTAAAACCATGCTGTGACTCTGATATTTTGTTAAACTTTGGAGAGAGAAGAAATGATTTATTAAATGGAATATTGTATTTTCAGCTATTCCTATATGCTTTCAGTGTATCTGTAGGGCACATTTTTTGAGTAATTCATATCCATTCTTCTCCTTCAGGATTTTGTCATGCAGGTTTTATGATTTCAAATAAAATTGCCCTCTGAGACACAGTTCTTTGTGGATCAGCGAGGAAAGGGAATTGAATCAGCTACTTCTTTTTGCAGATCACCGTGGAAAGAAACATTACCTTTGATCTTCAAGCCAGACCTTACTTCTTGGTATTTTTAAACAAATCCTTCAATAAGCTAATTTTAATTTGCAATGTGTCCTGAAAATGCTATTGGGTTTTGTTCTCAAAAATGGGTGGTTCACACACCCAGACTCATTGCTAGATTTCTTACCACTTGGTTATTAATGTCAGATGGTGCACAGATGAAAAAGTGAATCAAATTCACTGGAACATATTGTGTGTGTGGTGTGACACTGGGTGTTAAATTCGGTCTGATCTATAATGCTTCATTCACACATGCAAGTCACCACTTGATGATGCGTGGAATGATGAAAGTGGATGTGGCAGTCATAACAATGTGAAGCTGATAATAATAATAAAATATAATAATAATAATAATAATAATAATAATAATAATAATAATAATAATATTTACATGCTGTCCATCTAACTCGGTATCCAATATATGGAACTGGTCAAGGCCACACAGTAAGTCACACATGATTGGAATGGTATGGGAGCAACTACTATGATCAGTGCTTTTTGGGGGAGGGGACTCAGGGGTACACATACCCCCCTAAACATTTTGGGAATATAACAGGAGAAGAAACTATTTTGGGGGGGGGGATTTCTTCCCTAGCACAGTGAATCGTCAGTTCCGTTGCTCCCCTGATGGCAGCCTAAATTTCCTTATCTGATGTTTCCTGAGTCTCAGATGGAAGCAAGTTTTATTGTGTTAGTGCACACAACCTCATGCCCATGTGGAAGTTACTGTGAGCTGTCAGCTATGTAATATGAGGTAATGTATGTTCTTTGTACTTTTCTCCATTTACTGTCTTTATTTCCCCTGATTTGAACTATAAAATGGTGATTTTCTTGAGTCAAAATGAGAGTACAGTGGTACCTCGTGTTACAGACGCTTCAGGTTACACACTCCGCTAACCCAGAAATAGTACCTCGGGTTAAGAACTTTACTTCAGGGTGAGAACAGAAATCACATGGCGGCAGCGGGAGGCCCTATTAGCTAAAGTGGTACCTCAGGTTAAGGACAGTTTCAGGTTAAGAACGGACCTCCAGAACGCATTAAGTTCTTAACCCGAGGTACCACGGTACCCCCTAAACATTTTTTTTTGGGGGGGAGCACTGACTATGATAATACATGTAAAGAGAACCCAAAGGGTTTAGCTGCATTGGCATGTTCCTGTTCTTGATTTCCTCACACCAGCATAGCAACAAGAAACGGATCACAGGGTAACAGTTCCTTAAGTGCTCTGGTAACTTTCAATGCAAGCCCAAAATTCCAGAGGTTTGATTAAATCCAAGTCTCCAAAGCCTAACAGAATAACAATGGTTTTCCTAACATGCTTAATTCAGAACGAGGCTGTTCATTATTCAATACAGCATAGTATCCCGCTGCTGCCAAGGGCAGAAAAAAATAAATCCATTTTTTTTCCTGTGGAAAACTGCACAAACTCCACATCCTTCAATATGAACCTGCCCATAACTTATTATTGCTTTTGTAGGCCCTGGTCTTTGTCACACCACCTAAAGAGATTTGGTAGGCGAGAATTTACAGCCAGGCCTTTTCTGTGGCTGCATCCTGGTTGTGGAATTCCCACCTGAAAGAAGTTCAACCATATTCCTAATGGTTTCTGGGCAGCCAACAGAAACACCTAATTTCATCTGTTGCTCAATTATTAAGATGTGTCTTATAATGCTACTCAAGATTTCATTGCTCTGCTCACTTCACTCTTAAACTCTGCAACCACAAAATTAAAAGACGCCTGCTTTTTGGGAGAAAAGCAATGACAAACCTAGACAGCATCTTAAAAAGCAGAGACATCACCTTGCCGACAAAGGTTCGTATAGTTAAAGCTATGGTTTTCCCAGTAGTGATGTATGGAAGTGAGAGCTGGACCATAAAGAAGGCTGATTGCCGAAGAATTGATGCTTTTGAATTCTGGTGCTGGAGGAGACTCTTGAGAGTCCCATGGACTGCAAGAAGATCAAACCTATCCATTCTTAAGGAAATCAGCCCTGAGTGCTCACTGGAAGGACAGATCGTGAAGCTGAGGCTCCAATACTTTGGCCACCTCATGAGAAGAGAAGACTCCCTGAAAATGACCCTGATGTTGGGAAAGATGGAGGGCAAAAGGAGAAGGGGACGACCGAGGACGAGATAGTGTTCTCGAAGCTACCAGCATGAGTTTGACCAAACTGTGGGAGGCAGTGGAAGACAGGAGTGCCTGGCGTGCTCTGGTCCATGGGGTCACGAAGAGTCGGACACAACTAAACGACTAAACAACAACAACAACAACATAAAGATTTAATTTGATGCCACTGGTTCTGAGTATACTGGAGGTCTTTAAAAATAAAAAGGAATGCAGTACATACACATCAGACGCCAGTGGCGTCAGATGATTTTGTGTCTTAGGGCTATTTTGTCCACATTGAGGTCTGCATTCTGTCCTCCATGCACGCATATACAAAGGGTGAGAACTTTTAACTGAGCTGCATGACAGCATCTTGCAGACAGATACTGAGGGATTTTTGGCTAGCTGACATAAACAAAATCCAGCATATGCAGCGTGCTTAACTGTACTGTAAAAACAATCCTCCATCTGTGTGCTCTTTCGCTTTTAGCATTCTGCTTATGCTTAGGAAAACAAAGCAAAAAAGCAAATAATTCCCACTAACTGGCTATAGTTGCTAAGCTACGAGAAATATATATTGACCTGACTTTGGTAAATGATTTCTTTTTGCATACATCATTTCCCAAAGTCAGGTCAGTATATTTTTCTCGTAGCTTGTAAAGTGGAAGTCCATAGTGGCCCCATGATTAAAAAAGCACTTAATGTTATTCAATGAAGAAATGTCTTGGCGACTTGATAAGATGAAACCCCATCAGCTTCGTTCATAATGGTTCTTCCACTATCTTTATTTGGATATGTAAACAGGCCTTCTCAAGTGATGTTTATTAAACAGAAGACAGAAATTAATCTATTCATTAATTTACAATGGGGAATGATAGCTGCTTCTCTGTAATAATATGGAATCTGAACAAATACATAGTTTATTTGTGTGTGTAAGTAAATTTATGTGTGAATCTTGGTTTGACGTTAATTGCTAGACACTAATATATTCTATCTGGGTGCTAGAATTTTCTGAAGAATAATGAGAGGACAATCTCATTTTCTGTGTGACTTACATCCATGGGGCACTGGAAACAATGTTTATTTTGATGTACACCACATTTGGCAAGAATAATGCATTAATGTTCAGCATGCAGACTGCACAGGATTTATGGAGTCTTTAATGTTTCATGGCCTTGCTTTTATATCTTCAAGTTCTTCACATGTTGGATCAATCAAGAACATCTGAAAATGTGATGTTCCGGTTTAGGGGAACGCCAAAACCTTTATAGGTGCCCCATTTGATACAGTAAATAAGTCTGTAGTGATAAATGGGTGAGTGAATGTGTCGTTTATGACAAAAAACATGGGTAATTCAGTAGGGGGGGGGGAACCTTATAGATTTGAAAATTTTGCCCAAACAGGAGGATTGGTGCATAATGAACTCAACAATCAAATATTATTATGATTGTGATTGTGTATTTCTAGCACTAAGCCACTCACCTAGAAAAAAATAATAACACAAATGAGAGTTTCCTGGAACATTTTTTCTACCTAAAGCTACATTCTAATGTATCTGGGGGTAGTAAAATTTCTCAAAACAGCCATGTGTGCGTCAGTAGCATGGCACTTAATTCTGTTCCCCTTGATCAGTTTTTGTTTGAAAAAAGCAACAAGACATTTGTTATCCCCATATGTTAATATTAGATGGGACCAAAAAGCAGTCTAGCAGCAAAAATCAAGAGATTTCTTGGGCTATATACATATTTATTGTCACAGGCTCTTTTAGATTCTGAAAAAGAAAACTCTCAGAAAATTTGAATTTATGTAATCAAATCAGTTTTCCTTGGATTTTTTTTTTAACCACAACATGCTATATTGGCTAGGGTAAAGATAAACACAACCAAATGAAAATCACATCCCATGTAATATTAATTTGGTTTTATTGGAACCTTCCCCCCCCCCCCCGTTGATGCTTTTTTGTGTATGGAAAGAAAACCATAAATAGAAATTGGCTGGAAGTATATAAAAGCTTCTAAGTATATAAAAGCTTGTGCTTTTTATCTTTGAGGTGCCACCCCCTCGAAGACTTGCTGGTTGAGGTTGTATCACACTAACCTTGCAATGCCTAAATAAATGTCCCATTTGGTTGACAATTGGAACCTGGATTTTATTGGCCATCTAGGCTGGACCCACATGTTATTGGATATTGAGCCCCAATATTTACCCAACACATTTGCATTCCATCTTTCTTCTGTCGTGGAACCCAAGTTGAGATACATGTAGTTCCCAGGAAGTCTCCCAACCAGACCTGCTTAGATTTAGCAAGGGGGTAGTCTCATATGCCTTCAGACATATGAGGCTTGGACCATATGATTTCAAAAATCTTTCTGTGGTGTTATATTTGCAGTGGCTCATTCACATGCTTAAGTCATTACTTGGTGTTGCATCATAAATGCTCTTGACAG
The DNA here is from genome assembly GCF_964234715.1 of Podarcis melisellensis. Classification (NCBI taxonomy): domain Eukaryota; kingdom Metazoa; phylum Chordata; class Lepidosauria; order Squamata; family Lacertidae; genus Podarcis; species Podarcis melisellensis. The sequence goes on along the minus strand of NC_138538.1, from coordinate 81,540,066 downwards.
GATGGTGGGTGAAGATTGTATTAAAGTTGTTAAGGGATCAATAAAATGTGTTCCCTGTTCTGAATATGTTATATTGTGTTGGGTTTGCATCAATATGTTGGAGACTTGAGTACAGTTTGCAATTGCTACATAGCAGATGGCAATGAGCTATTGAGTTGCTCAAGGTTGGAATATTGCTATACTTTGTTACAAAGGATTGGTGCTCTGGGAAAGAAAGAACCCCAAGCTTTGCCTTTGCGTGTAAAATTTATCTCTGTGTAAAAGAGTGCTGCTCTTAACTTAAGACTTTTAAATGATGTCAATGCACAAAATACATTATTTATGAGCATATATTGGATGGGTGGGAAGAAACAAAATTAAAATTTTAACAACGATAAATATATGGCTCGCAGAGCAGTCAAAGAACCCTCAACAAATAGTTATGTTTTAAGTGACCCCAGCCTACTCCTCCAAGTCTTGGTCTCAGGAACTGCTGTCATAAAAAACAATATTCTGGGAAAGAATGTACTGAAACAATTAGCATAATAAATGTACTAAAGGAAATGTACTGGCTCAGAGCTGCCCTGCTTGGATGCCACTAGCAGTTCATCGACAAAGATAGCCCCCAAATGGCCACGAGGACAGCTGAATGCAGTCGTCACACCTCATAAACAGAAAAGCGAATTAGTCCTGTTTCAAAGTCCCCCCTCCAGCTTTTCAAAATGTCCCCTTTCCTGCAAAAGAAGCTTTGATTTTTCTGCTTAATTTTCTGGACGCAAAGTTTAGAATTCCAGTCAGTGCAGGTTTAGGAGCTTACTTTTTTCCAAATATATTTTATAATTATATTTTTTATTAAGTTTCATTTTTTTAAAAAACAAACAAACAAACAATCAAAACCCAGAGTGGGCTAAAACATACAAGGAATTTTTGAAGGCAGGAAATTCCTCAAAAGAGTTGAGGGGGCTGCATTCAACAATAGTCTTACATGGAGTAGACACATTGAAATTAATGGAGACAAGTTAGTCTATCAACTTCAATGAGTTACTCTGAGTAGGACCAGCATTAAAGACCAGCCATGAGGTCCCCAAATCTGCAAGCTGGCCAAACAATTCTTTTACAGTAAAAATTGCCTGCTTAGGAGAAACGTCTGAGGAATCTTGAAAGGTGGAGGAGTTTCAACAGATCTATCAAAATTGTTCAATACATCCATAATTTAAACCCATCCTGAAGAATGTAAAAATTGATGTGCCTGGTCAGAGCAAGACAAAAGTTGCTATGTTCTCCTGCTGCCTGTTCTTTTCAAGTCTTCTGAGGGAGGAAACACAGAATTAGCAGCTGTTCTAGTTCCTGCCCTGATGCTCCATTAACCCCTGCCTAAACCTTCTCCTGTTGGGCCACAGCAGGGAAGGAACCAAGAGGACCAGTAAGCAGTGAAGTGGGAAATGCAATTGTGGCCTTTCCTCCTGCTGCCTCGGAAAATTGAGAGGTGTAGGCACAGCTTCTGGGCGAGGACCTTGCAAGTGTACTTCAAAGGTCCATGTAACCATAGCTCACTGTTCTCCAAGATCAACCAGCTGGAATAAAAGATATCATTTAACATCTTGCCACTGGTTCCCCATTCTCGCTGCCTCATATCACCCCCTTGTGGAATTATACCCGAAGACAAGAAAGCAGAGACTTTAATTCATGTTGGAGATATATATATATATATATATATATATATATATATATATATATATATATATATATATATATATATGGGCTTCATACCCACAGTTTATGCTGTTATTCCTTGTTGTTGTTGTTTAGTCATTTAGTCGTGTCTGACTCTTCGTGACCCCATGGACCAGAGCACGCCAGGCACTCCTGTCTTCCACTGCCTCCCTCAGTTTGGTCAAACTCATGCTGGTAGCTTCAAGAACACCATCCAACCATCTCATCCTCTGTCGTCCCCTTCTCCTTGTGCCCTCTATCTTTCCCAACATCAGGGTCTTTTCCGGGGAGTCTTCTCTTCTCATGAGGTAGCCAAAGTATTGGAGCATCAGCTTCACGATCTGTCCTTCTAGTGAGCATTCAGGGCTGATTTCCTTCAGAATGGAGAGGTTTGATCTGCTTGCAGTCCATGGGACTCTCAAGAGTCTCCTCTGGCACCATAATTCAAAAGCATCAATTCTTCAGTGATCAGCCTTCTTTATGGTCCATCGCTCACTTCCATACAGCAATACTAGGAAAACCATAGCTTTTACTGTACGTACCTTTGTTGGCAAGGTGATGTTTCTACTTTTTAAGATGCTGTCTAGTTTTGTCATTGTTGTTCCTTACCTTCATATATTTACTTTTCAAACTTTGGAAATCGCCAATGAAAAATAAATTCCATGCGCATAAAAAAGTCTTTAGTGCTCCTGCGTGAAGACATGGCATTAAAAACTGTCTGGCAAATGAGCTTGTGTAGCAGACAGGTTAACAAAACACAGCCTAAATAATTTAGACGGCGCCACCGTTATGCTCAATTTTCTCAATAAAGGCTCACATAAAGAGAGGCATCTCAACTACATGAGAGCAAGGAACTCTTTTTCCCCTTTGAGATCTGCGTTACCTCAGCCAAAATCTGTCAGGGTGGTGTTGCGACAGTGAGTGTGGCCAGAACCCAAAGTTGGTGGATTACAGATTGATGGACCACCTTTCAGCATTGATATAACTCATGTTTCCTTCCAAAGGACCGTAAAAAGATTACATACCAATGATGAGAAGACCAAGCAGTACAGTACATGGCAGGGCAGCAATAAGATAGAAGTCTTAACTTTTTTGCAGAAGTCCGTGACACAGGCAGCAAAATGACCCGCTCTAGGCAGGAAGGTCTGAAATATGAGTACAGCAACGGAATATCTCCCTTATTCTGACTGAACATGGGTTTGGAACTGATCGTGTGGATGACTAGAAGCAGGGAAGGAGAATCTACAGCCCATGAACCAATCTTGGCCCATCAGCGGGTCCAATTTGGTCCCACTAGGCTATTTTCCCCAAACCATGCCCATCTACCCATCAGCTGATGTCACTGGTGATGTCAGCTGATGGATGGAAGACAAGGTCTATTCCTGCTTAGGTTGCATTGGTTTTGTACTGTACTTATTCATCTTAAATGTGAATTGCCTATGGTCTTAGCATTAACAACTACACCATCATCTCATTGGCTACAGCAGTGAGCAGGATTAAACAGGGCATACCTAGGATTTCACTGCTAAGCAGTGCTGTACAGTGGTACCTCAGGTTACATATGCTTCAGGTCACATATGCTTCAGGTTACAGACTCCGCTAACCCAGAAATAGTGCTTCAGGTTAAGAACTTTGCTTCAGGATGACAACAGAAATCGTGCTCCGGCAGCACAGCGGCAGCGGGAGGCCCCATTAGCTAAAGTGGTGCTTCAGGTTAAGTACAGTTTCAGGTTAAGAACGGGCCTCTGGAACGAATTAAGTAATTAACCCCAGGTACCACTGTATCTGCCTATCACCAACACTAGATACGTTTTGGGGAATCTGGGACAAGTGAAGAAACTAGTTACCTACTAATTTCTCCTGCAGTGATATTTTGAGGAGAATTTAGATTTCCTCCTGTGAAGACACATTTGATGAAGCAAAAAGAAATTCCAGTTCAACCGGAGAAATTTTCCACACATGCATATCCCTAGCTAAGGAAGTGCTTAACTCTCTCCCACTCTTATGAGTAAGACTTAAAATGTGCTTAAGTTTGGTTGAATCATTCCCTGTTTCATAGTTCTTTCTATTACAGAGAACATTGAGAATAATGCAAGGAAACAGAGGTTAGAAACAGCAGCGCCACTTCTTATTCATCGCCAAATGCTGTGTGGAATAAAAAATAGCACTTTGTGCATAACTGCTCTTCAAGGTAGAATTCTTATAAAATAAATTATGCATAACTTGATTCCAATGCAGTCTTAGGAACTGATTGTATTTCTCATTGGAGACATGTGTATTCCCCCAAGTTGAGAGAAAATGTGCCGTGCCACTGCAGGTTTTTCTATCAAATATTCAGGGAAAGAATCCTACAGGAGAAAGTAACTACCTAGTCATGTAGCTAGTAGACCGATTTGCATTGGGACGTGGGTGGCGCTGTGGTCTTAAACCACTGAACCTCTTGGGCTTGCTGATCAGAAGGTTGGCAGTTCGAATCCCCACAACGGGGTGAGCTTCCATTGCTCTGTCCCAGCTCCTGTGAACCTAGTACAGTGGTACCTCAGGTTAAGAACTTAATTTGTTCCGGAGGTCCGTTCTTAACCTGAAACTGTTCTTAACCTGAAGCACCACTTTAGCTAATGGGGCCTCCTGCTGCCGCCGTGCCACTGGAGCACGATTTCTATTCTCATCCTGAAGCAATGTTCTTAACCTGAAACACTATTTCTGGGTTAGTGGAGTCTGTAACCTGAAGCGTATGTAACCCAAGGTACCACTGTAGTTTGAAAGCACACCAGGTCAGGTAAATAGGTACCGCTGCGGTGGGAAGGTGAACGGTATTTCCATGCGCTCTGGTTTCCATCACGGTGTCCCATTGTGCCAGAAGTGGTTTAGTCCTGCTGGCCACATGACCCGGAAAGCTATTTGTGGACAAACACTGGCTCCCTCGGTCTGAACGCGAGATGAGTGCCATAACCCTATAGTTGCCTTTGACTGGACTTAACCATCCAGGGGGTCCTTCACCTTACCTTTTTAAGACCAGTTTGCATCTTTCTATCTATAGAAAGGATTGGGACCTGGGAGAACAGGGTTCTAATCCCCACTCAGCTACCAGCCTACCTCACAGGGTTGCTTTAAAGATAAAATTGGGAAGGGGAGAACAATTTGTACCATCTTGAGCTCCGTGGAGAAAAGGTGGGCTATAAACAGGGCTTTTTTCAGCTGAAGTGCGCTGGAGCACAGTTCCAGCACATTTTTCTGGAACCTCCAAATGACAACTCCTGGCTTTGGGACAACAAGCTTCAGTAACTAAATTTTGATTACGGTGGAAATTAAGTTACGATTATGTAATCACTAAAGTTTAGAGTAAGGCTTTTATATTGAGGATCGATGGAAGAGTGAGCTAATAACAAATACCCTAAATCTAAAATACAATTTGGTGAAAATACAAAAACGCAGGAAACAAGGTATTAATTTGCTGTTATTTTTCTTTATTGTAAAGGATGCAGGGGGTGGAGGATGCGGGGAAGTCCAGTGGATCATGAAAAACTGTTTGTAAAATGTGATTTTTCTCTTTTCTGTAATCTTATCTTTTCTTTTTCTGGTAAAGTCGCTTTTGTTGAATTATTGACGATGTATTTGACCTTGGAAAAAAGCAATAAAAAATATTATTAAAAAAAAACAAAAAACAAATGACAACTCCTGGCTTTGAGCCCTGGCAGGAACCAACTCCCAAACCAATGACCCTTCCCCTTCTCCTTCCCCAATTACACATCCCCAACCCTGACAGGGCTGTGGCATTGCTCCTCCCCACAGGCGGAGGCCACTGTGGGTGAAGCCAAGTCCTACACGCTGGATGCTGAGACATCCCTTCTACCTCTTCACTTTGGCCTGTCTAGCAAGAGGAGACAGGAAAGCAGATGGTCCTGGAGGAAGTGAGCAGGGACAGAAAGTACAGGGAAGGGGAAGCCATGCCACAGCATGAGGGGTTCACCACAAGGAGGAGGAGGAGGAGGAAGAAGTAAAAGAGGCAATGGGGTGGCTGAGCAGGGGTGGAGTGGGGAGCCAGTTGGCCAGAGATGGCAGGGGTAGCATGGCCTCCAGCCCAGCCAGAAAATGGGAAGTGTGAATGAGGGAAGGGCTTGTAGGGCATGTGGTGGGGCAGGGGGGGGAGGACAGTGTGGTGGTGAGGGGACAATTCTGGCACGCCTTTTCTAGGGGAAAAATTCTGGATGTAAATACAAATAAATAAATATCACATATTTACAGTGTTATGTATTCAGTGGTCTGTGTTTGCCTGAGCTTGAGCCTAAAACTAAGGAATCTGAGCTCCTGTGTTCTGATTTGATACATGATATCCAATCACAGAACATTTCAGGATTTGAGCCGCTGCCATTGGCCCTTAAACTCTGAGTCATGTTTCACAGCTTGGAAGTTTAGACAGTCAATCACATTGGGAGTGGGAGTGGCCCAGGCCTTCAGAAATGTAGATAAGCAGTTCCTTTGTCCCTGTTGTCCAGTTATGTTAGTTCAGTATAGGGTCTTGCTGTTTTCACTGTGTCTTGCCTTGTGGAAACCCACCCACACTTCATTTACTCTACTTTTTGGTCAAAGGTCTCCAAGGATGTTGGTTCAGAAACAGCAGCAACAGCTAAAATAAAATAAAATAAAAGCAACTTGCACCATTAACCATAGATTAAATAGATCAAAACCATAGATCAAAATTTAATTAGAATAAGACAACAATAAATAAGAATCCTTAAAGCTCAGTCAATTTGATCCCGCAGTGCTTGCTGGTATTTATAGGTAGCACAAAACCAATGCCCACTTTTATTTCTTCCTCTCCACCGTCAGTTACCTGTTTATTCTGTTGTGATTGTGTTGCTGTTCCCTGTTGCTGCTGCCCTTTACTGTTTCCAAAGTTGTACCAAAGTCACCTACTGTTGTTAACGGAAATTGTCCGAGACTTTGAGCCTTCTGTACATTTCTGCTTTGGGCTGCTGCTTGTGTCGTACTGTAGCCTTTGCCAGTGCAGAACAAAGACAACTTTAAACTACAGGTAATGAGAATTTTCTTCCTGCCTTTAGCCAAATCGAAATTGTTGAGAGACGGTGGGGCAACTCATCTAAGCTGCTATTGATTTTCAATAAAATTCACTTTTAATTGAGAAAATTCCCCTGCACACAAACACACACGCTGTTGAGCTTGTCGTAACCTAACTGCAACATGGTAACTTTTGTGGTCATTGTCTGAATTTTAAAGAACTGGTCTGACACATCTTTATTTAAGAGTGAACATGGCTGAAAGAAAACAATTACATTGGACGGGGCCAATGGCAATTGATTTACCTGATCCATCTAAATCTTGTCGTCTTTGTGTGGCTAATTGGATCAACTTGCAATCGCTGCACCTGTTATTCAGCTTAGGCCTGCAGCCTCTGGTCTAATAAATAACGTATTTCTCTGAGGGGGGAGAGGAAGATAGCACTTCCAGCTCTCCCCACGGATTCAACCTGACCTACATTTCAAAATGGTATTGACTGGGAGTCCTATTGTGTTATTTGTTTTATGAGTTGTTCTGTGATTCACATTGTGTGCCGAGGTCCCCAAGCCACCCCCCAAATAACTCACAACGCACACTTAATTTTTGTTTAAGGTTTTTGGCATAATTTTGGCCACAACTTTATTTAAATACAAAACCGTGAGTGGTTGTTTAGGCATTGGTTCAGACTATCTGTCCCCCCGCCTGGGGACAGAACTGACTTCTGGGCACCACCGAAAAACAGTGCAGGGGAAAGCAAGTCGGGGAGAAATGGAGCTGAGACACAGACCCTCAATTCTCATCCGCATGCTCCCCGAAAGCTTGCCGGCCCTAGTCCCATTCCAGGGATTGGACGAAAAGATGGCAAGCCCCAGGATTCCTTTAACGGAATTCCCTTTCCGCAGCAACCATGGAGGGGCAGGCCCAGCCTATCCTAACCCCTCCTCCACCAATTTATAACCAATGCCTAACCGCAACCTTACAAGTTGTGACGATTTGCTGCGCAGTAGGCAAAAACCAAATGGCCCAGCCAATCAGCCAGATGGACAAAATTCCTACCAGGCCCCTACCCCAACGGCAGACGACCCCATGACAGGCATAGCAAGGTCAATGCAACAACCCCTTACTCAAGGGCGGGTGGGCGGGTGATCCGTTGCACGCAGCAAAGAGAAAGCTCCAGGCTGCGTGCCGAGTATTTAAACATTTTACCCCTCCCACCAAGATTGCAACATAACTTTTACCCCAGCAACCCAGTGAACCAATCACTGCCCCAGGCCATCTTTAGAGACCCTGCCTGGTAACAGAGGGGTGGCTCAGCAGACCCCACCGCAACACGTGCTCTCCATGAAGGAGAACACTCTTTGTTGTCATTCACACCTGGATAAAAAAGAAGGAAAGAATATTGCCCAAGGCAGATTCCACAGTCAAAAAATATATGAAACCAGCTCCAACAGAATGCCAAGAGTGGGGGGCTGGCTGGATCCTTGTTTCCTCCACCCATTGCAAGCTGAGGTTGACATCACAGTTGTGGAAGGAGACCCACTTTTGCCCTCATGGAGGATTATGTGATTGTCAGGGCTTACTCTCTGTAAGCCTTGACAATCAGCTTAGCAGCAATTTTCAATCATGAGCTCCACAGCCCTGTGAGGACTGAGCATGAATTGGCAAGCTCAGACTGATGAGTGGGATGAGGAAGAAACAGAAGGATGGTGAATCGCCACCACTGATAATTGTGTGGTGGAAGACTAACAAAGGTAAAGGTAAAGGACCCCTGGACGGTTAAGTCCAGTCAAAGGCGACTATGGGGTTGCGGCGCTCATCTCACTTTCAGGCCAAGGGAGCCAGTGTTTGTCCACAGACAGCTTTCCAGGTCATGTGGCCAGTATGACTAAACCGCTACTGGCGCAACGGAACACCGTGACAGAAGCCAGAGCGCACGGAAACGCTGTTGACCTTCCCGCTGCAGTCTTAAGTACCTATTTATCTACTTACACTGGTGTGCTTTCGAACTGTTGTGTTGGCAGGAACTGGAGCAGAGCACTGGGAGCTCACTCCATCACAGGGATTTGAACCACTGACCTTCTGATTGGCAAGCCCAAGGGGCTCAGTGGTTTAGACCACAGCGCCACCTGTGTCCCCTATTGGAAGACTAGCACTCTGATGTGCACCTAGGACTCAAAGCTATGTTCACTCAGCAAGGTCACTGGATGGTCTTAGGCAACTCACTACTGCTAGACCTAACCTAGGGCTGACATGGAAGGCCTCTTGCTCTATGGTTGAAATTAATGTTGAGAGACCATTCAGTGATCTAGCTACTTTGAATATATGCATGGTTAAGCAAGCTATTAAAAGACTATAATATATATTTGAAGTGGCTTCCTATGGATGCAGAAATCTCTTTAAAGATTCAAATCCTTTAAAAGACTTATTCCTGCCAAAGAGAGATTCAAAGATTTGTTATCAGAAGGGTGGGAAGACGCTTCAACCTTAAGAGCCGAGTTAACAGTTAATGCTGTAAAGGGATTAAGATTCCAGATAGTCGCTGTGTGCTTAGCAATTTCCCACATCATCTGTTTTCCGGAAGCTGTATACCCCTACACCATTTAAGAAGCAGCAAGATAATCTCATGATTCAAAGCAGCAGGTTTTCCATTCTAGGACCATCTTGGGTACTCCAGCACAATGTTTCTGCCAAAATGGCCACCAACGCTTGAACCACCTTAAGCAAGAGATGACATAGTGTGTGCACTAGGCCTTCCATGTTAGCACCTACTCTTTTGAGAGAAAAGAATCATTCAACTGGACCTCCTTGAGACTTGGCTTCATTGAAAGGCTTGGCCTTACTCTGGTGGCTGAGTGGCAGACAGAAGGCCTTCAATGCTCATGTGCTGGGATCTGTTGGGCTGGCTGTTAGTGGTTCTATAATTACCTTCTCTTTGAGCTCAGATAGGCACCAGGACTGATGGCCTCTTGGTGCATATTAAAAATGTATTCATGCTTGCAGTCCTCTGCAAGTGTTTAATTCTGGTAAGTTATCATGATTTTCACTCTGCCCCTGACTATTAGCTGCATGTAACAAATATATAAATTTGGATAGTATGTTTTTTTAAAAGTTGTTGCAAATCTCAAGACAGATGTGGTAGGCAGCATAGAAATGTTTTCATAAACATATTTCCCTCCCCCAAAAAAGAGATGGGTTACAATGAAACACAATAGGGTATCTGGCTACAACATATGCATTGAGTGTGGTGTGACTCAAGTTTGCACAAAACAAAACAACCCCAGAATCAAACAGAAAAGTTTTGCAACTCCCCCCCCCCCCTTAACAGCAACCCCATTAGCTTGTGAGTGCAAAGGTAGGAAACTTTTTTTCTGCACTTTTTCCTGCAGTTGGATTTGCCTGTTTTCTAAAGTTATGCAACAAGCTCCTTATTGCTGTCTTAATTGGAATGCTGTAAGCCCTCTAACCCAAGGGCTATTGGATTGCTTTCTCATGTTTTTTATATTTCCCATGCGGTAACACTCAAGAGTTCTGCACACATTGCTTTGTACACTGCAATTGGGTCAGGCAATCCCAGCAAATGAATAGCTGGGTAGACCTGCCACCCTTTGCTAGATTTCTATGGCTGAAATGTTGCACTTCCAAATGTACGGCACTATAATAGTTTTAGTTACAAATAAACACAAAAAGAGGATATCCAGCAAATTTATTTTTCTTCTAACTCCCTCGTAAGCACAAGCTCATCAATCCTTTCAGGCTGGAGATAAATTGACTGCCAAATTATTGCTGTCAAATGGCAGCAACACCCCCAAATGCCACTTATATTAGCTTTAATGAATAGTTCCTAGCACCATCCCTGAGGCTATAGCTGATACTCTGAATCTGATATAGAAATGGCAACCTACATTCTGAGAGCATAATGTGTGGTTGCCTGCCTCGTTGCTATATCAGAATAAGAGACACGGGAGGAGTTGAGGTGATGTCTATCTTTTAACTTTTGCATGTAATGGTGTTTACTTCTCTCTTTTCAGGGGAAAAGGAGGACAGATTTAATTGCAGATCTGGTCATCGTATATAGGACTATTTAATTTTTTAAAAAAATAATTTTTATTAACTGGCCAATCACATCAAATTAAATCACATCATATAAATTCCAAATCACAAAGCCAAATTTTTAAATTTTGTTGGGGGAACCCATACTTCAGGATCCAAAGGGGGATTCAGATCATCTTCTTATTACTGCGTTAATGTCCAAATCAGTCCCAATCAGTCCAAACAAAGTTCATAATTCTATCCAGTCTTAGCTTGGTGTTGCCACATCATATCTTGTTCATATAATTTCTCTTTTTCCTTTACGATCTCTTCTGTTAATCTCCTTAAGCCGATAGCAAGTATAATATTCCTGTGTGGATTTCTCGTTCCTCCACTAAGTCCAGATGGTTTTCATATATCTCCTTCGTAGATAACATCACTCTTTCCATCGTAAATTTTGGCATTTGTCGCTCTTAAGTCCCACCGAGAAGTTGATTCATGATATGTAAACAACTCTATTTCTCTCTTTCTCCTCCCAGACCCAAGAGCTCCAACAATGCCTCCCAAAATGGCGACGGCATTGTTTTTGACTGCGTCACTCCAAAACTCTTAGCTTTCCAGCTTCATCTTGAAACATTGCTTTGGATCGAAAGTTTATCTTCACACAGCCTTAAATCCACAGCTTAAGTCCTTAATTTCTGACTGATTAGGGGAGGGGATTCTTGTTAAATCACATAGAAAAAGGAAAGGCAGGTTTTTCCCCCTCCCCCTCAGTCATTTGTCATACCGTATCTTGACGTATCTTCTCGTATTTTATTCTTGTCTTGTTATCAGAGAGCTCTTCTGTCAGCAGTCTTTACTCCCCTTTTTTCTTGATGTATGTGCAATTAATCTCGTCCAAATTGTTTCTTTTAAAGATCATTGCAACCAGCGGCGCGAATCAGGGACAGCGTCAAGGAGTGCCGAAAATCCCACAAGAGGGCTTTGTGCTTAGTGCCCCCACCCCCACAAATTCGAGGGTGGTATAGGGCACAGCAGGCAAGGGCCGTCCCCCCCACAATCCTGGTGGGGTTAAGGAGGCTAATTACCCCCATCATAGCCTCCAAATTACCTCGTGTGGGTCGGAGAGATGTTATTGTCAGCCATCTTCCGATGCGCCCCCTAGTGGCCCCCCAGGACTATTTAAAACTGCTTAAAGAGTCTGGTGAATTAACATCTGTGCCTCTAACAGGTGCACCAAGTACTGGGGTCAGGGGTGTCCCCCCCAAAAAAATTAATCAATGAAGGGGCCAGGTCCCCTCAAACTTTTGCAGTGGCTATTACACTTACTGACCCTGAGGTTTACTTTAAAACTACTTTTTATGCAGCACATGATGTGGTCGTTTCTATCAGACCTGAAAAGCACATTTTTTAATGATTTAATGCTGGAGAATTTTACATTGCGGAAACTCTGTTTTGCTTTCCTCTGCTTATGCACCATTTCTCTGCAATCATTTCAATTAGCTGTGAGGGCACTTTGCTTGTGCCAGGGAAACCCAGGCAGTTAGAGAGTGGCGCTGGCAAATTTCTATATGAAAGTGGTCTTGAGGGAAATAGCATAGCAGTTAAAAGAAATTATCCAAAGGAAGTAAATGTGTGGCAATTTATCGAATTAATCTGGAGTGCAAATTGTAGCGGAAAAGCTTGTTTTCAAAGCCAAGGAAGCCACACCAATAAATAAAGGGCTTGTTAAAAGGGAAAAGCTCACATTATGGGATGTAATAAGCAATCATAAAACCTAACACATAACAGACGCCCTGTTTACTTTGATTCTCAATTGGGACCCTCCACGTGAAGGTATCTGGTAGACCAGGAATGCATGTGGCAATTTAAATATATTAATATCTCTCTTGCCTCCCAGTCTCCACATAGCTTTCTTCCGTATTCCCCAATTTCAACTAAGTCATTGCATGATGCAAGGGGAGAGCTAGAAGGTTCCATTGAACAAGCAGAAACCATTCCGTTCCCACAGTGACTTAGCTGGATTCAACCCTCTCTCTGTTGGTGAGCTTATAAGAATGGGTTTTGTATTTTCCCTTGCACCTGCAAACACAATGTATGTCTGGCCTCTATGTGCATGTTTAGGAAACACCTGTATGTATATTCTATGGGGTCCGTAAACTCTCTGATTTATTCGTGATGTTGCAAGATGCATAGGGAAGCAAAAATAAGGACAAAAATGGCTACTTTTCTCTTCCACTAGCTGATGCCTCCACTGGATTCATGAGTGCAACTGAATTCCATCCATTCTATTTGTGTTCATATGAGAACATGCGAGCCCAAGTCTAGCACAGTCTGCTAACGTATGCAGAATATTCACACTCAAAACTCCGTGTGAAACAGCCTGGGTTGATGCTGTTTTATTAAAACTTATCTCCAGTCAAGAAGTAGACATGAATGATGATATGGTTACAAATATTTTTTATAGAACAAATCAAAGTAGAGCCGGTTCATGACGTACCACAGAGGCCTGGGGATCAAGAATAATCAATGCCCCTAGTCGCCCATCCCACGAAAGCATCATGTTTCAGAGATTTCCATCTGCTGTCACTATTAGGAGAGCTGATGATGGTAGCTTTCTTCCCCAAGAGGTACAGTGGGGGGGCCTTCACTGCAATGAAGCTGCCAAACACCACCAACATCATTGCAGCCCCTATCTGTCAGTGGGGACCAACAGAGAGCTACCAGTGGTAGATTTTATGCTGCTTTAGTGATCAACCTTGGGATATTAGGACCACATTCTTCCTTCCCTTTAAATGTGCTAATAAACTTGGTTTCAATGGGCTATTCATAACTTTAGAGAAGTGTGGAGATCTTCTTGCATCCAAGTTTGTTGGTTAATAAAAGCTTGTGCAATTCCTTACACCCCCAAGGAGCTTAGAGAAAGGAAGATATTTCCCCCAGATAAGAGCAGAAAAAAATTCAGAAAGAAGAAAGGCAAAGCTCAGGTTTGTGCACAAGCTGTTAAAAATATGAAAGTCCTGTGCAGCTTTTAAAGCTGCTGGGCTACGTATATCCTTGTTGGACTTTCACTGGGGATTTAATTTGGCCTGGTGAGTTAAAAGCATCAGCCGAGGAGGGGGAAAAATCTTTTCAGGCAGGTTCACAGGTGGAGCTTACAGAGCTATCAATGACATCCAGAGAGCCAGCTAAACCTGGAGGCCATTGACGGGCCATGTCATTCTCCTAAGTAACTGTCACAAATTTGAGAAGGATCCCTCCATGGATTTTGCAGGTTGAACAAAACGAGGCGGGGGGAGAGGAGAGAGAAAATGCCCCCAGGCAAAATCTGGGAGGTTGTCAGAGAAGCTCCTGAAAAATTGAACAAATAAGAGCACAGTATATATAGCCTTCAGGAAGCTGTGCCTGTAAGGATTCACCAACACAAGTTGAGTGTGATTGAAGAAATAAATGGGATTGTTCTCGAAAGTATTACATTTCCTCTTTCCTCATCGGTTCCTTTTATGGAGGAACTAAACAACTGTGAGGGGGGAGGCAGTGAAAGGAAGAGACTGGAGCTAGCTCAGTAATTAAATTGTGGAATGATTACCTTTGTAATTTCTTTTTTGAAAAAATGATTATTATTGTTATTATTGTGTGTGTGTGTGTGTGTGTGTGTGTGTGAGAGAGAGAGAGAGAGAGAGAGAGAGAGAGAGAGAGAGAGAGAGAGTTCATAGCATCAACAGGAGAACAACAAAGAGTTCTGAGGTATGGGGGTACTTTAAAGTGTATTTCTCCCCTACCACTGTCTGGAAACCATTTGGATCCATTAAGTGGCGGGGGCGGACCATCCGAATCGATCCCGCCTCCCTGCAGAGGGGATGGGTCGCAGAGAAGTCCAGTTGCACCAGGAAGTGATCTGACCATGGCCCAGAGTGGCTGGGGAAGCCCAACCAGATGGGGCGGGGTATAAATAATAAATTATTATTATTATTATTATTATTATTATTATTATTATTAATATTATTATTTAGTTTCCCCTCTTTGTTTTGTGAAACTGAATATACTGGGGTTATTTTTGTTTATCAGGGCTTGCAAAAAATGTACATATTGTCAAAACTACATACACAAGTTTGTTTCTTAGAAGAAATTCACACTTAAATGATTTAAGTGATTTAGAACGCTTCTAAAGATTTAAACACACACACACACACACACACACACACACACACACACACAAAAACAGCCCTCAAATTGCTGCAGAAATGTGGAGAATTGAATTTCAGATTGGAAAAATGCAACAAAACTGACAGATCCTTCCATCCCTACTGCTGACCAATTCGCTCTTGTATTGTGCAAATTCACTACAATTTTTATTTCCATCTCAGCTTTTGGAAATCATGTGGTCTTGTTAATTTTGCTGGGTAGGAGCTTTCATGAGTATTACCTCTTAAAAATTACTGGATTTCTAGCATTTAATATGTTTTTTTTAAAAAAAAAAGAAAAAGAAAAGAAAGAAAAAGATGTTGGGGTTTGACTCAGCCACCAACAAACACTTTGAATTCAAAAGAAGAGAATTAACGTAGGATTGCAGCCTTAAACTGCTTTAGGTTTGCCTGGATTGCACCCTTGCTATTAGAGCCATTTGGTCTGACAATAGTGTGTCAGAAATCCAATTGCAGTTGAAGAACTTAAGAAATGGCTGAAATAATTATACCATGAGTGAAGGTAGGTTCCCTGAGGGGAACACAGCCATTGTTAAGTACACACCTAAACCTAATACATTTCAGTATCTAGAAAAGTAAACAGGACATCACATCACATAAACAGAAAAAGTGGGCGCTAATTGCAAGTGCTCAGCAGTGTGCAAGTGCCGTTTGCTTGAGGCAGACAAAAAGATAAATCCTGGCTGTGAGATTCATTTCCTTTCTTCTGAAAAAGGAACTCTTGGCTTCAGCCTTTTAATTAAATCTATAATCCCACTACTACCACCGCTGCAGCCATGTGGTCAATCAATCTGGCTGGCAGAACCAAGGTTCTTGGATGTTCCACCCCATCTCCTTTGCCGACTACCTGCCCCAAAGTTGTCTATCATCTCTCCTTCTCTAGTCACACTTGTCACCATAGGGTTGCTCTTCCTGTGACTTTGATGAAAGCCACATTCAAAGGCAAGGGATGCTGGTGTAGTGGTTAAGAGCAGTAGACTCGTAATCTGCTGAACCGGGTTCACCTCTCCGCTCCTCCACATGCAGCTGCAGGGTGACCTTAGGCTAGTCACACTTCTCTGACGTCTCTCAGCCCCACTCACCTCACAGAGTGTTTGTTGTGGGGGAGGAAGGGAAAGGGGAATGTTAGCCGCTTTGAGACTCCTTCGGGTAGTGATAAAGTGGGATATCTTCTTCTTTTCTTGTGGGACTCCAACTACCATCAGCTTGAGACAAGGTGGCCAACAGTTAGAGTTGACACTGAATGTTCTTTCCAACAACATTTGGAGAACCAGAATTAGAAAATTCTGCTTTAAGGAGTATGAACCTATTGCTTTCATAATCACCAAAGGAAATATACCACTCCAAAATACAGTGGTACCTCTACTCATGAACCTGATCCGTTTCGGGGTGCCATTCACACCCTGAAACGTTCATAAGTAGAGCGCCACTACTGCGTGTGCACAAAGTGCGATAAAGCGCTTCTGTACATGCATGAAGCGCGCAGATCGTGCATGAGCATTGCTGCATTTGCAACCTGAAAATCCACAACATAAAGCAAATACAACCAGAGGTATGAAGAAGAAGAAGAAGAAGAGGAGGAGGAGGAGGAGGAGGAGGAGGAGGAGGAGGCAAGGAGGAGAAGGAGGAGGAGTTTGGATTTGCTATCCTGCTTTATCACTACCCAAAGGAGTCTCAAAGCGGCTAACATACATGACTGTACAGGTTTTGGTATTGGATGTGTGCGCAGCCCTTGTCATGTTCAGTTTTCACACTCATGGAGTCAAATGTCCGCTAGCCATGTGTCTTTTAAATATAACCTGCAAAATGGTCCTTAGGTTAGATTCATAAATTGCGGCTATGTAGAGAACACACGGTGATTGTGCATGATTTTTCCATGTTACAAGGCTTTAGAGCTGTGCAGTTGCCTTCGATGAAGAAGCACAAGTAGAAGAGGATGTGGAAGAAGCTGTTCCCAAGAGTTCTCTGATCTTAGTTTGCTATCTTTCTGTTAACAGCAGGCGTAACAGTGCCTAAAGAGTTTTTGAAGTTGGTGCTTGGTGTGCTGCTTTGATTTCAGAAATATAAGTGATCTTCCTTTCTATTCCTCCTTTTTCTTGTTTCCCAGGTGTTGACAGTTTTAGGCTAGAGACAAGGGAATGTGGCCATCTGGTTCAAAAAGATTCCCTACAGCCATGTTGGGGTGTGTGTGTGCACAATCCGACTCATAACCCATTATATTTGGTGAAAGAGGGTCATTTCTTAGGGGGAATCCATGCTCTTTTCCCCACCAACAACCCACCTCCTGTGATTCCTACTGGACCTTTCCCAAAACTTTAATGACTGATGGCTTGTAGCATCATTACTGCAGTTATCATTCTGAAATTGGGCAGGCTTAATCCCCGAAGAAGGCACAAACATCCCTGCAAATTGCACCCATTCTGGAAAATAATATAGACATTTTCTTTGGGGGGTTTTTATTCTCAAACTTTAAAGGTCCAAGCATTAAAGCCACTGGATGTATCTGCCACAATTTGCTATGCTTACTGCACTCTGGAAGGGCTCTCTTGTCTGTACAGTGGTACCTCGGTTTTTGAGCGTATCTGAAGCCGAACATTTTAGTTTTCGAACTCCAAAAACCTGGAAGTAATTGCTTCCATTTTTGAATGCTTTTTGAAAGTCAAACGGCTCCCGCTGAGGTTTTTTCAATTTTCCCCACTGAAATTGCAGGCTGCCTTTTGCACCTTGGTTTTCGAGCATTACAGAAGTCAAACGGTCTTCCAGAATGGATTACGTTCGAAAACCGAGGGACCACTGTACATCTCACCTACTCTGTCCAAAAAGGAGGGTGGGGGAGGAGAGATTCTAGCCATTTTCAGATCCCCCATTATAGTGAACGAGGAACACAGAGCTTCGTATTATAGAGAACGGCTTAAAACCCAAAGCACAGACTGAAGTAGAGAGAGCACAAAACTGCTGATGAAAATTTTAAGGAAGCACAGAGACCAGGCAAACTCATTCCATTGTGAGCATTACAGCAAAACTGGCATGGAGGATTTTTTGGAGAAGTGGCGTCACTCAAGTTATATGGGAAATGGCTTGTTTTTGATGCTAGAAAGGAGCAGGATAGTTATTAATGTGCCTGTTTCTGGGCTCTATCGAGGCCACAGCTTGGTTGTCAAAGATACATCAGAAGAGATGGGAGATTTTCGGTCTAGCCAAGTCTTGTTTCCTTAGCTTCGGTTACAAACAAACATCTTTGGGTTGTTTTTTTTAAAGGTTTTGTTGTAATTTCTGAAATGTGTGAGCAAATCTGTTCTTGGAAAGGTCACACATGACTAATGACAGGATGGCAAGACAGATGATAGCAGTTTTCAAAATGTAATTAAGATGGGGAGTTTCTCAAGGTCTGTGGTATATTTTGCTGTCCTGGGCCCCCACCTGCCGCCCAACCGAAGCCGATAAACGGAATTGGCCAGTAGCATATCATTCTAATATCATATTAAGAGCTATTTTATGTTGTGGTGTGAATTATTTTCGAGATGTAGAAAGAAATTGCTTTTATTTTGCATTGTGCTGTTAGCATGCTATGCATATTCATGGTGAGACACAAATATCTACGAGGATTTTATGGGGGAAATAATCTGCATCCATCATTTTCTATTGACTATTTTGGTCTCTTTCCAGCTTATCAATAGTTTTAACAAATGGATGCCTTCAGACTGAAACTTCGGGATATATATCCCTCCATCTTTCACTTTAATAATCTACAAGGCAATATGTTTCTACTGAAATCTGTCACAGATGACAATAAAAATTGGCTATACCCTTAAAATGATTGCTTCCATTCATTTTGCTGACTTCCTTTAAGGAAGTCAGTGGATGTGATGCTTTATGTAGAAGAATTAAATGGTCGTGTGTCCCCCCCCCCCAAATATTGGCGCATTTCCTTTCCTCTCTTGTTTAGAATGTCAGTCCTTTGGTAGCAAGTGCATATAGAGAGTTGAAAACTAGCTTTCTTTGTTCTGTCACCCCACCACCGCCATTGGCTGAAATGTTATGATGTCACAGAATGTTTCACACAAACTTTCTAACTGTTGCAGTAATGAAAAACTGTAACTGCTCTGAACAAAGTCAAAGGTTATCTAGATCAGGCTTTGGGTTTGTGAGATCTGCTTCAAATTTTGTTTTTGCTTTTCAGACCTCTAAAATCTAGCAACCAGAACCTAGTGCAAATGACATGAATTAGAATTAAAGAGCATGGTGCTTCTGAGCAACTATTGAGTTCAGGGATTTCTTTTGAGCACCAGAGTTCACAATCCTTTCACACACACACACACACACACACACACCAATTCCAGGTCACTGCAAATTTTCTTCATATGAGTAGTAAAATGTTGGTGTTTGGGGGTCATTTTATTGCTGCTGTTAAACATTTGGGAGTCAGAAATCCTTCATCTACTGCAAATAACCCAGAGATCTATAGCAGCTCCCAATCTACTTTCTGTATTACAGTATATTGTGTTTGCTTGTGGCAGTGAAGCCTCTGAGAGTCACTGCTGAGATTACCAGTGACTAAATGCCATAAAGAGATCACAGGAGGCAGAGAATCTATCAGCCAAACTATGTTTTATGTTGCAGCTTCGTGTACTTTTATTCTTGTAAAAGAAGCTGCGAAGTAGGTAACTTACGTATTTTGGGGTGGTTGCACATTGAAGAGCTCTATCCTTTTTCTCTATGCTACAGTTGCAGCAAGAATACTCATTGCGACGAATTGGAAAAGTGATAAAGTCCTTTCTAGATCAGAGTGGATTCAAAAAATGACCGAATATGCAGAATTAGACCAGTTATCAGAAAGAATAAAAAAAAATCAATGGAAGTATTTGCCACAAAATGGGAAGTCTTTAAAATTTATTTGAAAAATAGCAATGGCAGTTTGAAGTCTGTAGCAGCATTTGAATAACTTCAGTAGGAGTTTTAAATCTGATGTAAAACCTAGGATAGAATAAATAACATTAAAGCCAAAATATGCTATAACATGGCACTGAATAACGGATGAGAAATAGAAGTAAGGAGTAGATGGGAAGTCAGCTACATAGGAAAAAGTCATTTTTATGTTAAATGTATTGTGAGCAATATTCAATGTATTGGTGGTGGTGTTTTGTATTTTTCTGTTCTTCATTCTTTCTTAGTTGTTAGGAAGTGATGGATATCTGTGTATCTTCATATATTTTTTTGTATGTGTTGTATTAAAATGAAATAAAAACTATTTTAAAAAAAGAAAAGAAGAAGAGCTCTAGCCTTACCCCCATGTCATAGCACCAACTGTGATTGCTCCCCCTAAGCTGCTATTAGCAGAGAGAAGAAGAAGAAGAGTTTGGATTTGATATCCCGCCTTTCACTCCCTTTAAGGAGTCTCAAAGCGGCTAACATTCTCCATTCCCTTTGTCCCCCACAATAAACACTCTGTGAGGTGAGTGAGGCTGAGAGACTTCAGAGAAGTGTGACTGGCCCAAGGTCACCCAGCAGCTGCATGTGGAGGAGCGGAGACGCGAACCCGGTTCCCCAGATTACGAGACTACCGCTCTTAACCACTACACCACACTGAGAGAGAGAGAGATTAAAAACTTCCTGCAGGTTCTTCTTTCTTTGGCTGTCACTCTGTCTTCTTCTTCTTCTTCTTTCTTCTTTGGTGGTCACTTGTAGCTGAGTAATAATAATAATAATAATAATAATAATAATAATAATAATAATAATTTATTATTTATACCCCGCCCATCTGGCTGAGTATCCCCAGCCACTCTGGGCGGCTCCCAATCAAGTGTTAAAAACAGTACAGCGTTAAATATTAAAAAGTTCCCTGAACAGGGCTGCCTTCAGATGTCTTTTAAAGATAGGATAGCTGCTTATTTCCTTCTATAAACACGGTTTTCAAAGTCTTCCATAAACACGGTTTTAAAAGTGAGTCCATAAGTGACTGTGGAGGCCTGTTCTGGATCCACACTTCCTTCTACAGTGGGGACATAGGTTCCCGGGCGGGAGTCGATCACGGTGAGGGTTTGCCAAGTGTGCCTTCCTCTTAGCATGTTTCTCCCTTGCGTCCTGAGTGTCTTCAAAGCCTATGATGCCTTTGGAAAAGGCTGTTCTCCAATTGGAGTGCTCACAGGCAAGTGTTTCCCAATTGTTGGTGTTTATACTACATTTTTAAAGATTTGCCTTGAGACAGTCTTTGAACCTCTTTTGTTGACCATTTTTAAGTTTGGAATAGAGTAGTTGCTTTGGAAGATAATAATCAGGCATCCGCACAACACGACCAGTCCAACAAAGTTGATGTTGAAGAATCATTGCTTCAACACTGGTGATCTTTGCTTCTTCCAGTACACTGGCATTAGTTCTCCTGTCTTCCCAAGTGATGTGTAGAAATTTTCAGAGACATCGTTGATGGAATCTATTGAGGAGATGTCAGTCTGTCGTTCATGACTGGCAAACATATTGGAAAGGGAGCACATGGTGTTCCTAGGCTGGAGCATGACAGACCACAGAACTGTCATAAAGTGAAACCTGCACTCCTAATTTTTGATGTTTAGGGTACAAGAACCAAATTACACTAATGCACATGTTGCATAGCACCCAAAAGTGGCAGCATATTATTCTTTGACTGGAACTTTGGCATTACTTACCCAAAAGGTTGATTACCCCCGGTCTAATCTTCACAGAAGGCTATAAAGCTAACCATTTTTTGCATCTTAGCTTTCGAAACCCAGCTCCAGAGAAAGAAAAAACAAACAAACACTAGATCTAATCAATATCTCTGTTTCTCAGAGGCACTGCTTGTTTTTATGGCAAAACATTCTGCCAGGCTCTCTGGTAGCCTGATCTTAGAGATCGCCTTTGAGTGTATCAGAACATGCCGCAATTTCTACCACTGCAGCTCAGCTGTGATTATATTTCAGACAAGTGAAGCAGGCTTTGAAAGCTGCATTGTGCTTCTAAGAAGCCTTCTGTCCCAGTTGCTATTACCAAGGGAAGAGGTGTGTGTTTACACCAGCCTCTGCAGCTCCTGTAGGTATTTTGCAAGGGGGGTGAAAAAGGACTTTTACTTACCTTCTTATCCTCTGACACTACACACTAGTGTGCATGAGCAGACCTAAATAACTCGAAGGCATCTTCCCTCACCTTTTTACTAAATAAAGCTGAATGTTCCTCTTTGCCTGAAATTCTTACCCTTACACAGATGTAAAACCAGAGGTGTTTATATTTTCGATAAAAAATCTTGAAGGGGTGCCTCAGGAATTCAATATCTGTGAATTCTGTGACCTGGTGGTCCCCACTTCTCAGGCTAATGTGCAGACTAGAATTTAGCTACCAAGCCAATTTCATACTTCCTCAAGTGTTGTAATATAGTTCTCAGGAGTGTAAACGTAGCCAAATATGCACACATACACATACAGAGAGAAAGAGCAAAATATTTTAGTGTTCATGCTTATGAATGTAACATGCATATGCACTTAAATAATGGTCCATTCCACCCATTTACAAAGGGAGGGGTGTTGGATCCTGAAGAACAGAAATATTTGTAATTCATCCTAAATAAAATCTTAAATGGTATCCACAAATCTCCACAACATAGGGTGCTCCAAATAGAATTTCTGCCCCTTCTCAGTCAAGATACGTAGGGCCCAAGTCCAGCCAAATTATTTTGGCACCCAAGGCAGAAAATTCTATAAGCATTTTTCCTGCTCTCCAGCCATAAAAATACAGCAACAATAGTAATAAATTATGTATTAATGTTTATTCTTATTTATTTAATTATTATTTATTATTTATTTAAGCAAGAATATGCTGTGCTTCCAGGCCCGTCTTACCCATAGAGGCTAGTGGCGCGGGCGCCAGGGCGCCAAGCTCTGGAGGGTGCAAGGTGAGAGTCCAGGAAACACCAAACGAGCTCGCTGAGTGAGCGAGGGTGCATCAGCTCGGTACTTTCCCTTTTAGCCTGTAGGCACTGAATTCTGCGGGGTTCCAGAGGGTAAAAGGGAAAAAACCTGAGCCAATGCTTGGTGGGAGCAGCACATGTGCCCTTGCTCGCTTGTTCGGCGCAGGCCCGCTCGCTTGGTGTGCTGCCTGCCGTGGCCATCGTGGCATGAAGCATCCAGCTGAGCAGGGAGGTGCTGCGTCCAGCCTCCGCCTCTTCCCTGCCGGATGGGCAGCCCTCCAGCTGCTGCCTGCCTCCTCCAGCCCTGAAAAAGGTCAACAACTCTGGGAAAGTGGAGGGCACCAGAGGGATCTTTGCACCATGGCACCGGATATACTTAAGGTGGCCCTGTGTGCTTCCATGACATCCAAAATGAGATGGTGCAGCTGCCTCACTTTGCCTAAAGGCAAAAAAAAAGAACAACAATTTACTTGCAATGCCTACCAAGTTAAATAAATCAGTTTGAAGTAAATAGGGGCCACTGAAGAATATGCCCATCTCCCATATTTGTATGTTCATGACCATCCTTTTAACTGATTTTGCTGTCTGAGCCCAGCAGGCCAGAGACTAATCTCGAAAACTTGAGGTCTTTCAACAAATATGCACTGGAGGCTCCCTCTTTTTCCTTTGTCCTCATCTTCTCTTCCTCCCTCCAGCACCTTTCCTGGGTGGAAGATATTTAGGACCCAGCATGAAATGTTAAAAGTTGCCACACATCCAGCAGAGAGGAGAATCAATTGCAGCAAATAAGATATATCACGGTTACATTAAGCGCTGTGTTTACTCCATAAATTATTTCCTGTTGTTAGTTAAATATATCATCCAAGACTGCACATCCATCTTCACTGCAATAGTAAAAGGCAAGGAAGTGCTTTGGAGAGAGGACAAGGTATTCAAGATAACAAGAATAAGATGGTGAAGCAGTCTAAGCCCGATAATGGGAATGGAAAGAAAGTGGCCCCCTGCGAGGATATTGTGCTGCACAGTAACAAATATTCTCTTAAAACGTCAGCCATACATTCCTTGTTCCCTCATTGCAACTCTCCAGTAAATATAAGGTTTAGATTCTTCTTCTCATGAGTGGATTATTTTGTTTCTGCTTGAAAAGTTGATGAAGCTGGATGAAAATATGGCTGCTTTAAGTGCTCATTTTGGAATGAATTAGGACCTGTGCTTTTTAACTTGTTTATAAATGACCAAGGGTTAGGAATGAACAGTGAGGTGGCCAGGTATGCTGATGATACTAAATTGTTCAAGGTCATTTAGAGAGACACAGAAAGACAGAGAGATAGAAACAGAGACAGAGACTGGGACAGTGAGGAGCTCGAAAAGGATCTCTCCAAACTGAGTGAATGGCCTCAGTTTGGCAAATTCAATTCAGTGTAAACAAGTGTAAAGCAATGCATGTTGCCAGGGAGATGGGGAACCCTTACTTTCACATATACATTCATGGAAGTCTGAATTTTCTGCGATGGGCCAGGAGCAAGACCTTGAGGTCATATCAAACATCGTGAGGAAGATGTCGTTCCAGTGTGTGACAGTGTTGAAAAAGGCAAAACTGCCAATATCATAATGCCGTTGTACAAATATACGGTGAAACCGCATTTTGAGTACTGTGTAGTTATGGGTACATCACCTCAAAAAGGATATCACTGTCAGGGACTGGACGTCAGAGGAAGAATGGTGGAGACCACCTCCCTCTCCTCCTGAACCTTTCCGAGAAGAGGAAGACAGTATAGAGTTACAATGGTGGTTTGCAGAGGGTCACAACTCAAAGATAGAAGAGGGGCAAAGCTGGGAAATAATGGGAGATGCAGAGCTGGAACAGCTGGCTGACATGTTATCACTAGAGAGCCAACGTGGTGTAGTGGTTAAGAGCAGTGGACTCGTAATCTGGTGAACCGGGTTCGCTTCCCTGCTCCTCCACATGCAGCTGCTGGGTGACCTTGGGCTAGTCACACTTCTCTGAAGTTTCTCCACCTCATTCACCTCACAGAGTATTTGCTGTGGAGGAGGAAGGGAAAGGAGATTGCTAGCCACTTTGAGACTCCTTAAGTGGAGTGAAAGGCGGGATAACAAGTCCAAACTCTCCTTCTTCCTTCTTCCAGAACCTGGTGAGCAATGAAAGTAGGAGAGCAGAGAGCTAAGAGGCAATTGGCCTTAAGTAGCCACCGTAAGGGGTATGGTGCTGTTGACGACTGAGAAAGGAAGGGGGGGGGAGATTACTCGGAGCAACGCCATTACCCCAAGAGGCAGCATTTCTAAGCCTCTCTCTTTGAATATTGAATAAAAGACATTGGTAAGAGCTTCTTGTCTATCCATTACTGGCAGCCTGCCATGGGTGGGGTGGGAGAGATCATATTCCCTGAAGCCTGGCAATCATAGAGTTGAAAAAGGTACAGGCTGGATCTACCTGCCATTGTTGTGTTAACTTTTCTGTGAGGGCCATTTCCCACACCATGTTGTACCATTTCTGGAAATTTGGTCCTTTGGAGTCTTTCCAATGTCTGGCAATTGGCATTCGTTCTGGTGCTAGTATGAAGCTTGGGTTATATTCTATTTGGTGCTATGTAAATATCAGACATCCAGCAAAGTAGCAAGCTATCCACTGCTCCTTCGAAAGCAGACTCAAAGGGCGCAATTCAACTTATCCCTAAGGAGATTGTTTCATCAGCACAAGTATTCCAGCTTGCCATGGGTGCTGTTCTAGGGTTTCTCCTGACCCTGCTGAACAGATATGAGGAAAGAGTGCATGGGATGAGAAAAGGAGCAGAAAGCCCCATTGCACTGGTTTACAGATGTGCAGCAACTGTTTTTTGAATTGTGTGGCTGGAAACCACATCTAGTTTGTGGGTTCCAGGGGAGCTGTTTGGAGCTTCTGTATACCAAAGTAGAACTACATCTTCAGTTTTGGATTATACCCAGTATGCATTTACATAGTGTGGAATCTCCAATCACTTGGTTTTTGCCTACCTCGTAGAAGAGTTTGGATTTGGATTTGATATCCCGCTTTATCACTACCCGAAGGAGTCTCAAAGCGGCTAACAATCTCCTTTCCCTTCCTCCCCAACAACAAACACTCTGTGAGGTGAGTGGAACTGAGAGACTTCAGAGAAGTGTGACTAGCCCAAGGTCACCCAGCAGCTGCATGTGGAGGAGCGGGGAATCGAACCCGGTTCACCAGATTACAAGTCTACCGCTCTTAACCACTACACCACACTGACTCTCATAGCAATCGTCACAACTTTGTAAGGTTTGGCGGTTAGGCATTGGAATAGCAATGTGTGGGGAAGGGGAGGTGCGGCCATCACCTGCCCCCCCATACGTAAGGGTATTCCGTTACAGGAACCTGGGCGTGTGGCTCTTGTCTGAAGCCCGGGGAGGGGCTAGGGCCATGCCACAACCCCAGCGGGAACTCAGGGGAGCTTGAGTTGATCTGCATCGATGGGGCTCCCCCTACTGGTGGTTTATCTTTCCAGACTTCCTGCAAGGCGGGCAGGAGTCAGATATAGTCTGTTGTTCCCAATGCCTAAGCCAATACCGCTCACATTCTGTAACCAATAAAGTTGTGGCCTAAATTTGCCCATTAACATTAACCTAAATTCTGTGTCCTTGTGCCTTTATTCCTGGGGGTGGCTTGGGGGTCTTGAAGTGCAAGATGCATTTCACGCTTGTTGGGTCCCTAACATCAGCCAGCAGTAACCCAGAAGAGAGCCACATTAGGGTGCAAACTATGCACATGAAGGGACTGTTGCATGGATAAAAGCATTTTAAATGAGATGCAGGGATGTGTGGAACCCTGTTCTGGTGAGTGTCCTGCACCATGCATAAATCAGTTCTTCCTTGCCTGGGAAAGAAAGGCAGACTTGCAATTCCTGTCCTTTCCTATTAAATAAGTTAAAAACAGTGCCCAGAAGCAAAGATGCCGATGAAGGGCGGACAAAATAAAGCCTGCTGCATGCTGGAGATTAATGAAATAGGCGAAATTTAATAAATGGGAAGTGCTCCCTTGTTATCAGATAGAAATAAGTTATTGGAATATTACAATAAAACTACGAAGTTGGGGCAAAAACATAAAGAACCTATTATTGCTAGCACCATTTGTTATATGCAGCTGAAAATACCCTAGGAAAATATAAAATATCTGAATGCATAGAAATGACCATACGCAGACAGCACTTTTATTTATTGTGAAGGCTGAGCTGTCATTAGCCCTCCAGATAAAGAGCAAATAATGGATTTGGTTAGCTACACAACAACATCTCTATGAAATATTGCAAGTCCTGGCAATTTGTCTTCCATTTGTAATGTTTTGTTTTACTTAGGAAGAACAGAAAATGAATGTTTAGTAGCAGATGCAGGAATGCTCAAATGCTGTTCTCGCCCTTCTAAAACAATTTTCAATGTTATCCTATTATGTCTACTTGGATGTAAGTTCCATTACATGCAATGGGTAGGACTGCAGACTTTTTTCATTTTGCTTTAGAGAGGTCATCTCACAAACAGAACGGTGAGCAATGCATAGCTTTATCAGCAGTGCTACAAAACTGTTGCAGTGATGTGGTCGAAATGTCACACTTTTATTTTTGCCTGAAATACAAAGCGTCATTGAAGTTCTGTTGGCTTTGCTTGGAACGTTCCCTTTGCGTCTTGATCATCACGATCATCTGGTGATAAGAAAAATAAGGAAGAAGAGATCTGCAACAAAATATTGTGATGTATCGCCTAGCGAATTTTCACCAAAGACGGAGTTCAGTTCACCACAATGGATAGTGGGCCAATTCAGAGTAGTACAGTGGTACCTCGGATTACATACGCTTCAGGTTACATACGCTTCAGGTTACAGACTCCGCTAACCCAGAAATAGTGCTTCAGGTTAAGAACTTTGCTTCAGGATGAGAACAGAAATTGTGCTTCGGCGGCACGGCGGCAGCAGGAGGCCCCATAGGCTAAAGTGGTGCTTCAGGTTAAGAACAGTTTCAGGTTAAGTACGGACCTCCAGAACGAATTAAGTACTTAACCCGAGGTACCACTGTAGAGTGCTTCTGGCCCAGGGGCAGTGAGGCTGCAGGCAGCAGGGGCGAAAAATTGGGAAGATGTAATAACCACAAGACATGAAACAAGCTGCAACTTTATCAAGTTAAGATGTTAGTAGGCTTTGGCATAGGCATGTGAATCAAAGTGGTCTCCATACTGCCTCAGCCCTATCTATTCTGCTGTTTTTTAGAAAATGCTGCAATTTGATGCATTCCCCCCCCAAATGAGCTTCTATCTGAATTAAGAACAAGAATGAGCTAGCTGTGTTTTAAGCCAGTAATGTGTACCCACATGTATCTGTCCTTCATTATGGTCAAATGAAGCAGCCAATGGGCATTTGGAAATAGAAAATACTGGTCTCCCATTGAAGGTTACTGTCCGAATGGCTGCTGTATTTATTTATGAAAGCAAATCCTGGGGGGAACAAACCTCGCATGATTAAATGTCATGTGAAGTCTAAGTCTGTGCTAAGATACCTTACTACAGTTTTAAGCGCAAAAATCATTAGCAAGCAGAGGTGCAAGAAGCACGGGCTTAGCAGATGATAATGTGACTGCTATGCATTGCTAATGGCCTGCTCTTGTGCGAAAAGTTAATTGATTCTGATTAACTCGGCAGCTACTAAAATACTTTTACATTTTGTAAGATTCAGCTGTTGCTTCTTAATCACAGAATCATTTCCTTGGGGTGAGGTGGAAAGACAAAGAGGGAACAAGCCTGCAAAAGTTTGCTGGGTGACTCAGGGCATGCTCACACTGCCCCCAGTTTTTCTGTGCATCACAGATGTCGTGCCCTCCATCGTAGAGGTAAGTGTTGCGGTGAGATCACCTAAACTGCCTCCTGGTTGTTGGGGTGGGACCATTTGGATAGCCAAAACACCCCATTGGGTGCCCCTCGGTTGCTGGGGCAGAAATTTGGCTTTTGGGATGGCTATTGGCTACCGAGGGGCTATTTAAGCTGCTGCACGTCGCGTGGAGCTTCCACTTGATCTCAGTGTACACCGGATCACCCTCCTTCCCTATATTTAGGCCTGTTCTTTGGACCTTGCTGTGCCTGTTTAGGGGTCATCTGTTTTTGAGCAAGGGCATGGTAGGAATTTTGCCATTTGGCTAATTAGCTGGTGCCACTTGGTTTTTGCCTACCATGTAGCAAATCGCCACAACTTTATAGGTTGGTGGTTAGGCATTGGTTCAATGTTTTGCGGAGGGGAAGTGGTTGGCTGTGCCTGCCCCTCCATTGCTGCTGCTAGGGAATTCTGATAAAGGAATCCAGGGCTTCGCCTTGCTTTTGTCTGAACCCTGTCAGGGGGCTAGGGCCATGCCAGAGCCCCTGGAAGCATCTGGGGTGAGCTGTGAGATCGAAGCAGTTCTAGCTCCCCCAGGATGCTTTCCCTTACTGACATATGGTGGTGCCCAGTTGTCAGTCCTGTTCCTGACACAGTACAGGTTCAGGTACTCAGGAACCAATGCCTAAGCAACCACTCACATGCTGTAATCAATAAAGTTGTGGCCAAAATTATTGCCAAAAACCTTAAACTAAAATTCTGTGTCTATTGTGTATTTATTTGGGGGTGGTTTAGGGGGTCTTCACATGCAAACAAACAGTCGAGAGTCTGGCGGCACCTGTTCTCCTGGTCAGTGGAGGCTGATCCATTTGGGTAAATGGGTGCTGTCCCACCAATTTCTTCTTCATTTAGCCAGCCCCTACCTTTCCTGCCCCATAAAGAAGGCTGATCGCCGAAGAATTGATGCTTTTGAATTATGGTGTTGGAGGAGACTCTTGAGAGTCCCATGGACTACAAGAAGATCAAACCTATCCATTCTGAAGGAAATCAGCCCTGAGTGCTCACCGGAAGGACAGATCATGAAGATGAGACTCCAATACTTTGGCCACCTCATGAGAAGAGAAGACTCCCTGGAAAAGACCCTGATGTTGGGAAAGATGGAGGGCACAAGGAGAAGGGGACGACAGAGGACGAGATGGCTACCAGCATGAGTCTGACTAAACTGTGGGAAATGCACTAAGAGGAAGTCATGCTTGGCAAACCCTCACCATGATCAACCCCCGCCTGGAAACCAATGTCCCCACTGTGGAAGAATGTGTGGATCCAGAATTGGCCTCCACAGTCACTTACGGACCCACTATTAAAACCGTGTTTATGGAAGACAATCTTACATAGCTACGAGTGATCGCCAAAGAAGAGGAAGAAGACTGCCTTACAGTTCCCTCCTTAGTCTCAGGTTATTCTTGTAGAATTCAACAGGGAGGAGGATGGAGACAGAACTAGGATTATTTGGCTAAGCCTTCTGTTAGCTCTGGTACCACCTGCTGTTGGGCTCCTTGCCTTCTGCTCTACCAATCCCAAAAGGTACCAGCAGCCACTGCTCCTGGGCAATGCATACACACTAAAAGCAAGTCTGGCCGTGACTTTGTTCTCATCAGCCATGTGAACAGGTGTGAGGCCACTGTACTCTAATCCTAAAGTTTGATAGAATTTTTTTCCTAAAGCAGCCCTTTTGGATTCTAGAATTGGTGCAATATAGTAGTGTCATATATTTCTGTGTCCAAAGCGAATTTAAATCATATTGAGAAGGTCAAACTCTGAGTTGGTTTGCCACAATACTCTCTTAATTGGTCTCTATGCACCAGAAATGTGTGTAACTAAATAATACACCAAAATGGAAGTTTAGAACCGATGGGCATTGAAAATAAATAAATAAATCTGAATCCACACAAAGTCCAGCATAGTTACTATTGCTTATCGCTGCGGAGCACATTACGCCTTAAGAATGCAATGCAGGTTGCTATAGGAAATGTAGGCGCTATTATTGTACCAACATAATAGATTTTCTATTCTTAGAATATTTGCACAGAAAACAAATTAAGTCACTTCGTAGTACAAGATAATAAAAAGTAAAGTATTCCAAAACTGTATTAGAGAACTTGGCTGTTCACAATAATATTTTGTCCTAACTATGCTGAAAAATTATCCTCAGAGGACAGAGCAGAGAGAATGCCTTAGGATAACCCAGATGTGGTGAACCACATCTGGATACCACACAGTGATATTGAAGCTATTCAGGATGTCCCCTGACAGTCTGATTCATGAATAATCCAAGAAAAGTTGGATTGCCAAACCTATTTGTCATCTAACTCTGGATGCTGAAGGAAATTTAGGCCTCAATTCACTGCCAGTGGCATCTTTTCTGCAGCCTTCCTTGCATAGGTCAAATAGCTGCATGGAGCTATCCAGAGCACCATGCTGTACCCAGAGGGGACTAGCAGGTTTGGAGTTCTCAAGGAGCCCAGGTAGACCAAGCCTTAATAATCTCAAATCTTTCAGTGCGATTCCAGATATCCAGATCAACCCACTCTACCCCAAACTGGCAAAAGGGAGGGTTCTAGCTCAGTTGGTTAGAGCGTGGTGTTGATAGCACCAAGGTTGCAGGTTGGATCCCCATATGGGACACTTGCATATTCCTGCATTGTAGCAGGTTGGACTAGAAATTCCTCAGGGTCCCTTCCAACTTTGGAATTCTATTATTCTAAATGGAGCTCCCCAGCAATCCTATAGCTATCAATTATGTATATGATTCACATACTAATCCTTTCTGCTCCCATCGCTTGATTATTTGCTTAATTGTTCACATGTTACACTAAACACAGGTACATGCTTTCTCTACAGTGTTTGTGTGAGAGTATGCACTAGTTGTTTGAATGGCTCAGCTATTGTGTCCATGGCTACTCAGATGGTACATTTGTTGAATGTCATGTGTGAAGAGTACCCCCTTGTGACTGAATGCATGAGCAACTGTCTCCATTGTGACATACAGTGGTACCTCGCAAGACGAAATTAATTCGTTCTGCGAGTTTTTTCGCCTTGCGAATTTTTCATCTTGAGAAGCACAGATTCCCATAGGAATGCATTGAAAATCAAACTTGCAAGACGTTTTCGTCTTGCGAAGCAAGCCCATAGGGAAATTCGTCTTGCGAAGCAACTCAAAAAATGAAAAACTCTTTCGTCTTGTGAGTTTTTTGTCTTACGAGTCATTCGTCTTGCGAGGTACCACTGTATTATCTTGGAGGTGTGCAGTGCTGCAAAGGTTCTGTCTGCGGTTCTTCACTTGGAATGGCTCATTTACATAAGCATGCCATCACTCAAGCCCTCTGCTTACACGTAAATGTTCCAAGTGGCCGGAGAGGACAGGTATGAGTGTGCTAAGCTCTGACCACTTCGAACTTCTGAAGTGGAGCTCCTCCTGTATTCAGTAGCGGAGGAACCCTCGCTGGCACCCGGGGTGGGACACAGAGGGGTGGGGCAAACTGCACACACGCACGACGTCTGTATGGACTGTGCATGTGTGGCATCCTGTACAGAGTGCACATGCGCGATGACCATACAGGCTGCCACACGTGCTCACTCCATATGGGATGCTGCACATATGCAGTCCGTATGGGCTGCCACTCACGCACAATGTGTGTGCCCTAAGCTGCACTACAGCTGGGGGAGGCAGGGGCCATCTTGTCACCCCCCTTCCAGAGTGGCACCCGGGGCAGACCACCCCCTCCACCCCCACTTCGTATGCCCCTGCCTGTACTGCCTTGGGTTTCAGAAACCAGCACAATTCAGGTTCTAAACCATGCAGTAAAAGGTAAAGGTGAAGGACACCTGGACAGTTAAGTCCAGTCAAAAGTGTCTATGGGGTTGCAGCACTCATCTCACTTTCAGGCTGAGGTGTTTGTCCACAGCCAGCCAGTGTTTGTCCACAGACAGCTTTCCAGGTCATGTGGCCAGCAGGACTAAACTGCTTCTGGCACAACAGAAACCGTGATAGAAGCCAGAGTAGATGGAAACACTGTTTACCTTCCCGCCACAGTGGTACCTATTTACAGTGGTACCTCTGGATGTGAATGGGATCCGTTCCGGAGCCCTGTTCGCATCCTGAAGCGAACGCAACCCGCGTCTGCATGTGTACGGGTCGCGATTTGCCACTTCCATGCATCCATGTGACGTCATTTTGAGCATATGCGCATGCACTTCCAGGTCACACGAAAACACTCAACCCGAAGCTACTTCAACCCGAGGTATGACTACGTCTATTTGCACTGGCGTGCTTTTGAACTGCTAGGTTGGCAGGAGCTCGGACAGAGCAACAGGAGCTCACTCCGTTGCAGGGATTAGAACTGCTGACCTTCTGATCAGCAAGCGCAAGAGGCTCAGTGGTTTAGACCACAGCAACTCACTGAGCCTACACAACTGCTTGGAGACTCCCCATTTCAGAAGTTCATCATCCACAAGCTGGAAGGTGATAGGGACAGCTCATTCCTGCTATCTTCCTTAGGTTTAGTTTGTTTTGTCCACCACTCTCCCTGCGCTCATGAAACAATTGCAAAAAGCTACTGTGTCTTCTGTCTTCAAGCAATAAGGAAGCATGTTTGAATGAGACCAGTTCAAGCATTGTAACATGGCACTTTGAATTAGCTGTGATTCCTTGATTGCAGGGGGTTCAACTGGATGATCCTTTGAGTTCATTGGAACTCTACATTTCTATTATTCTATGATAAAGAAGCCTTGACAGCTTGGATCTATGAGCTCCATGGAAGCGTGCTACTAATATTGCTTATTTTTAATACAAAATGTTTGTTTTTTTTAAAAAAAGAAGTAGACTTTCTTTTGTACTGTTTCTGCTCTGCCAGTTTTAAATATCATTTTACTGTGTGTTTGAGATGGTATTCTTTTGTTCTGGGTTTCGGAGTTCTGAGTTGGGAGTTTCAGTCAATAAAAGGCCAGCATGTAAATGCTTTTAAATAAGTAAATAGGTAAATACAGACAAATAAATAAAGTGCTAAACTTCCCAATTAACCTTTAAAATGTACCAGCCATGCATGGTACGGAGTTCACTTTCCAAAGACGTGGAGTATACCCATCTACATCATTTATGAATGGCATATTTGATCCAATGCCATGTTTCCCCCCAGTAAAAGATGCCAATTGTGTATGTTCTCTCTACTTCTCCAGAGACTTTAATGAAAAAGCTGTTTGTTGAAGAGTCTGTTAGTGTTCCTTTTCATAATGCGACTTTCTGAGGAAGATCTGTTGAATATGAAATGAATATGAAATATGAAATGAACTAACATTGATCATAATTACAGCTGTAGGGGGCAAATGAATTGAAATGAGATAACAAAGTTTTCCAATCAGGGTGCCATCTGTATTACAGGCTATATCTACCCAAGACAATCTCCCTCTGCTTTCTATATATATGGTACTCTATATAGAGCTCATCAAAGATCCTCTTCTCTTCCCTTTCTGTTATTGCAAAAATGAGTAGTAAAAAGATAAAGGTAAAGGTACCCCTGCCCGTACGGGCCAGTCTTGACAGACTCTGGGGTTGTGCGCCCATCTCACTTAAGAGGCCAGGGGCCAGCGCTGTCCGGAGACACTTCCGGGTCACGTGGCCAGCGTGACATCGCTGCTCTGACGAGCCAGAGCCGCACACGGAAACGCCGTTTACCTTCCCGCTGGTAAGCGGTCCCTATTTATCTACTTACACCCGGAGGTGCTTTCGAACTGCTAGGTTGGCAGGCGCTGGGACCGAGCAGCGGGAGCGCACCCCGCCGCAGGGATTCGAACCGCCGACCTTTTGATCGGCAAGTCCTAGGCACTGAGGCTTTAACCCACAGCGCCACCTGCGTCCCATAAAAAATGAGTAGTAGAAGCTATTAAAAAGTAAAGGGACCCCTGACCGTTAGGTCCAGTCGCGGATGACTCTGGGGTTGCAGCGCTCATCTTGCTTTATTGGCCGAGGGAGCCGGTGTACATGTGGCCAGCATGACTAAGCCCCTTCTGGTGAACCAGAGCAGTGCATGGAAACGCCGTTTACCTTCCCGCCGGAGCGGTACCTATTTATCTACTTGCACTTTGAGGTGCTTTTGAACTGCTAGGTTGGCAGGAGCAGAGACTGAGCAATGGAAGATCACCCTGTCACGGGGATTTGAACCGCCAAACTTCTGATCAGCAATCCATAGGCTCTGTGGTTTAACCCACAGCGCCACCCACGTCCCTTAGTAGAAGCTATTTTTTTTAAAAAAAAAAATTATTAACAGACTAATCATATCAAATCAAATCACATAAGTTCCGAATTACAGAGCCTAATTTTAAATTTTTGTTGGGTGTACCCATATTTCAAGTTCCGAAAGGGTTCCAATCCTCTTGTTGCTGCTGCTTTAAAAGTCCACAAACCTGTCCAAATAATGTTCAGAATTCTGTCCAATCCTTTCTTGCTGTTTTCCACATCTCTTCTAGTTGTTTTCATATATTTTTCCTTTATCTTTGTGGCCTCCGATTGTCTCCATAAGCGGGTTGAAACAAATTTGTATTCCTGTGTGGATTTTTCCGTTCGTCCAAGTGTCATATTTCAGACAGCTGCTGTATTTCATCGCTTCCATAAAGAAAAACATTCTTGCTGTCTACTCATTCACTTTTCACAGGTCTGTCCCTCTTTCTCAGTCCTCGAGGAGGTTCTACCAGGAATCCAATATGAAAACAAAGCTTCCTCCTCCTGATCATGAATCTTTCGACAGAACCTGTCAAAATGGTGACTCCCTTTTTGTTGCTGCGCCATCAAAAGCCCTTGTTCTTTTTCTCGATCTCACAAGCCAAACTTTTGGTAGTAAATCATTTCCACACAGTTTTTAATCATCCTGCTTAGGTCAGTTATGTGACGGTTCTTTTTGAGGAGGGGTTATTGGTTAATCACATAGAAGAAAAAGAAAAACTTAGTAGAAGCTATTAAAGGTAAAGGGTAAAGGGACCCCTGACCATTAGGTCCAGTCGTGGCCGACTCTGGGGTTGCGGTGCTCATCTCGCTTTATTGGCCGAGGGAGCCGGTGGACAGCTTCCAGGTCATGTGGCCAGCATGACTAAGCCGCTTCTGGTGAACCAGAGCAGTGCATGGAAATGCCATTTACCTTCCCGCTGGAGCGGTACCTATTTATCTACTTGCACTTTGACATGCTTTTGAACTGCTAGGTTGGCAGGAGCAGGGACCAAGCAATGGGAGCTCATCCCATCGCGGGGATTCGAACCGTCGACCTTCTGATTGGCAAGCCCTAGGCTCTGTGTTGTAACCCCCAGTGCCACCCTCGTCCCTTAGTAGAAGCTATTAAGCACCCACAAATGATGGCAAGTTTGGTCTGGTCTGTGAATCACAAGTTGTGGTGGGGTGGGCGAGTCTGCCAATGTTGGTTTCTCTCAGTTTCTCATTTTGCCATTCTTAAATTCGGCTTTCCATATTTCTGTGTCATTTATTGATTTGTTTTAGTAGTTCTCATGAAAATTCGCCCGCAAATTTGTCTCACATGGGGCGGGGAGGCTCTGCCCACCTGCTTGCTCCACTTTGAGATACTTTACTTGCACTATCTGCCCAATCAAGAAAACATCCCATTTTCTCCCATCTATTTTGCACTCATTTCTACCTTCACCCCATGTCTTCTGTGCCCAGCTCCTTTTGCACAGTCTCCCTTGTACAAAGACCACCGCCATGGAAACCTTCTGCATTGTCCTCATGCATTGCAGCTACTAAGCACCATTTTAACCTCCTGCCTAACATGGGTGGCACTGTGGGTTAAACCACAGAGCCTAGGACGTGCCAATCTGAAGGTCGGCAGTTCAAATCCCCGCGACGGTCCCTGCTCCTGCCAACCTAGCAGTTTGAAAGCACGTCAAAGTGCAAGTAGATAAATACTTACTTCCGGCGGGAAGGTAAACGGCGTTTCTGTGTGCTGTTCTGGTTCGCCAGAAGCGGCTTAGTCATGCTGGCCACATGACATGGAAGCTGTACGCCGGCTCCCTTGGCCAATAAAGCGAGATGAGTGCCGCAACCCCAGAGTCGGCCACGACTGGACCTAATGGTCAGGGGTCCCTTTACTAATTATGAACACACCATCCCCTCCTATTCTGCAGCTCTTTTCCTATTCCCATTTCCTCTTTACTGGTGACTTGTGTTTTCATTGATGCTGTGAACTGGTTTTGCATTTCCAACTGAAAAGTGGTTACTACGTTCAAACAAATGATTCTTTTTTTATAAAAAAGCCAGAGTTTTAGCCATTTTATTTAAAATCCCACGCAAGTCACAGAATCACATGCATTACTTTGTGTTTTGTAATTGAATCCCACTTTGCCTCTTTGAAATTTTTGCCCTACAGCCAGAGCCATCTGCTTTCTCATTCTGTCAGGGGAAGATTTATTTTGATACCATTTTTTGAAGTCTCTTAATTTTCTTTGGTGCCCGCATTGTATCAAATTAACGGATAGCGATATCTGATTAGACAGAGGTTTGCAACACTGATCAGTGTCTTTCTGACATGAACAAAAGGTGTAGTTGGGGCCCAATTAGCTTACCACCTGTTAATATTTTTACCAGATCTTGCAGCACTTTGATGATTCTCCCAATCCACTAAATGTGAGAGCAAAGTGTCATATCTGGGAGTATGAATATCACCATGACAGCCAATGCAAAAGTCTCTACAGCTGGATCAGATTTTATGTCTGCTGTTCTGAGCCATGTAATCTAATGCCATTCCCTCTGGAGAAGGAGGGGAACTGTACCTATCATTTCTGGAAGCCCACCTGTGAGCAACTGCCAGTGTGTAGACTCCCAGTACGTTTCCGAGCACAATTCAAAGTGTTGGTGCTGACCTTTAAAGCCCTAAATGGCCTTGGTCCTGTATACCTGAAGGAGCATCTCCACCCCAATCGTTCAGCCGAGGGCCTTCTGGCGGTTCCCTCATTGCGAGAAATAAGGTTACAGGGAACCAGACAGAGGGCCTTCTCAGTAGTGGTGCCCGTCCTGTGGAACACCCTCCCTTCAGATGTGAAGGAAATAAGTAGCTATCCTATTTTTAAAAGACATCTGAAGGCAGCCCTGTTCAGGGAAGTTTTTAATGTTTAACGCTGTATTGTTTTTAATACTTGATTGGGAGCCGCCCAGAGTGGCTGGGGAAACTCAGCCAGATGGGCAGGGTATAAATAATAAATTATTATTATATATTATTATTTTCCCTTCAGTCGGCATGGTCATTAATATTATTTATTGAATTTATATACCACCCTTTATCAAAAGATCCCAGGGCTGTGTACAGCACTGAAAACACATTACAGAACATCAATAATAAAAATGTGAGATGTGGGTGGCACAATGGTCTAAACCACTGAGCCTCTTGGGCTTGCTGATCAGAAGGCTGGCAGTTCAAATCCCCGCAACAGAGTGAGCTCCCGTTGCTCTATCCCAGCTCCTGCCAACCTAGCAGTTTGATAGCATACTAGTGAAAGTAGATAAATAGGTACCACTGCGGCAGGAAGGTAAATGGTGTTTCCGTGCGCTCCAGTTTCCATCACAATGTTCTGTTGCAGCAGAAGCAGTTTAGTCATGCTGGCCACATGACCTGGAAAGCTGTCTGTGGACAAATGCTGGCTCCCTCGGCCTGAAAGTGAGATGAGTGTCGCACCCCATAGTCACCTTTGACTGGACCTAACCTTTAGCTTTTAAAAATAATAATAATAACTTAATAAAAAACATACTGACAGACAGACATGTAGTGATGTAAAGGATGCTTGAACTGTTTGTCTTGACACCTAATGAACAAAAGAGCATTAGAAGTATGTGCCCTTTCCCACAACAGGGAAAGGGGTGTGTGGAAAAAGAACATCAGTGGTATTACACATCCCTCAACTGAATTCTCTCCACGTGGCTTCTAAAAGTGGGGGGTGTTATAACCCCACACCAGTCGTATAGCATGCTAAGGGATAAGACAGTATGTCTCTGATTGCCACCAGCTTAGGATCATAAATGTGGAGAGTGTGGCAGCACTCGGGTCCTTCTGGTGGGCTTCCTATAAGATATCTGATGATGCTGTGATACTAGGTGGGCTTTTGGTCTGCTCTAGCATGGTTCTTCTTCTGTTCCTATGACACCTTCACACAGAGAAAAAACCAGATTCCTGAGCCATAGATGTGTGCACTAGTGATGATGATGACTGCTTCATTTCCTCTTATTCTTGAATTACCCTAATGGGACACAGTGTTTATTGTTTCATTCTTCATTTGCTGGTGTGGGTGGTGGAGGAGGAGACTCTGGGGAGAGTGTCTACAGCAAAATGTTTGTGAATTGAAATTCCTGTTTCCTTCTCGATGCTTTCGTTTCCATTTTCTTGGCTAGTGTTTCAGTTCTTAGTAGAATGCAATTATGGTATGTGCCAAACACATGCACTGACTCCATAGACAATGGAATCCATGTGTGCTGGAATCACGACTGAAGTGTAATTATAGACTTAAATCAAGGGGTGTTAGAGCCACAATGTATATAGCCTAAGCTATAAATGCAACATAAAGTGGAGAGTTTTAAAGAAATCTACAACTATGGGAAAGACACCAGCTTCCTCATTACTCAGCAACACTACCTAGCTCAGTTTTGATTATCTCTCACAATTGTGGCTGAGTTTGAAAAGTGTAATCTGAATGCCGATGAACTTTCAAAAGAGATGGGTTTTCCCAAAAAAGATAAACTGGTCAAGGTTCAGCAGCACCTTATAATTACAAATGCCAGAATAGTAGGGGCGGGTTGATATTTCATTGCAGCACACCTATGTTTGTGCATCAAACATGCATCAAACATCTTAACTGGAGGCTGGGGTCAAAGGAGAGATTGGTCATTGTTTCTAATGGGACACAGTATGACCATGGGGCAGGGGAATTCAGAATCAAGTCAAATGTGTAGCACTCTTTGTGGAGAGTCCCTTGCCCCAGACAGGCCAACGATTAAGTTCACCAAGAAGAAGAGGACATAATTGAAGTTAGTTTTGGAAGACACAGAGTCTGTAGCCTTTCTTTTATCTTTCAGCCTAAACCCCACTCTGCCCCTGAAGTCTTTGCTCACACTTCATCTCCATCTTCCTGCATGGAGTGACACACTCTGAAGGGAGCTTCTACATGCGCTCAGCTGAAGATGCTTAGAAGCTTCCTTGAACTCAGCAAGTCTGCTGACACAAAATACACAGAGATGAGGAGAGGAGGAGGCGAGGCCAAAGTTCATGGAGATGTTGAGGGTGGAGCCAGAACAGAAAGCCATGGCTCTCTGGCACACTTTTTACCCTCATGGTTTTCAGGCTGAACCTCTGAGGTGAGCTCATTAGATGATGTATTCTCACCATTTTGAAACCCTTATCTGGAATGCCCTTTTTTATATCACTATCGGTTTTGATCACCTTCCCATCTCCAGAGTCCTAAAAGCTTTTGAGGGTAACAGTCTTCTTCAGTGACACAGATTTCTCTTTCCTTGGCCTTTGGAAATGAAGTTAGTTGTACCAATACCACAGCTGGGTATACAGTGATCAATATACGTTGCATTCCCTCCCTAACCTTTTTTCATTCTGTCAATGTATCTCAGGCAGGAAAAAGCAAATTAAACAATGACAATAGTAGCTGTGTTAGATCCTCACATGGTCCAAATTTGATTTCATTTTTTTTTCACCTTCAAAAACTTTTTTATTAAAAGAACACTACAAACAGTATGATCTTGGTGGAAAGTTAATATTCCCATGGGGTATAAGGAAGCATTCCCTGGACATTTCTTACTAAAGTCAATTTATTGTAATAGAGTTCAAAAACTAGAAGCGATGTGTGTTCCCTCCAAACGCCAATATTAAAGTTCTCATTAACTCTCGTCTAGAGAGGTGGAATGTTGCTTAAAAAAAAAATAATGAACTCCAAACCTTACAATATTCTTTCATGGCTTTTAGATTCATTTTTTTCTAAATATATTTTTCTGCCTTTTTACAATTCCACACATTTATAATCAATTCTTTCTCTGAAAGCCACTTACACCACTTTCACACACCCCCTCAAATCTGTGACTTCTTAAATGGCAGACACCCTAAAAGGCACATGCCCTTCGAATCAGACTTACGGGGCCAGGGCCAGATTTAGGTTTGATGAGGCCCTAATCTACTGAAGGTAATGGGACCCTTTATATGTCCAGCTGTCCTTTGTCAACAACAAATTGTTGCTGTTTTTGCATTGAATGTTTTAGGAAGCAGGCGGGGCCCATTACTTATATCATAGGAGCCTACAAAGCACAAATCACTGTTGTTGTATGTAGGTTTTATTTTATTTGTTTTTTATCTTGTATTTTGGAAATGTACATCCAGGTGTGTGTTTTTTCCTTTAATTTTTTTTTGGGGGGGACCCAAGAGAGTAGGGCCCTAAGTTATAGCTTGTTTAGCTTATACGTAAATCCGGCACATGAGTGCCCTGCTGTGTCTTCCTCACGTTGCCACCAGCATCCATCTTCCCGGGTACTGGGAAAATACGCTCCCCCACTGGGAACCCCCTCCAAAACAAGAACAACACCCATTTGTGATCTCTGCTTGGGGGTTCAGTCAGGAATCAAGGTCTTGTCCAAAGATATAAGCACAGTACATCTTCTCAAACTTCTCAAGCATTATTCAGTATTTACACAGAAGTGCTAGGTCATCTCATTTTCCCCACATCCATGAAGCAAACAGGGCTCATTATTAATGTTGGGGGGGTTTTATACAACTTGGCCTGCAGAGTGGGTGACAATCTTAATTTTACACTTTCCCCAAGAGCCCTGTGAGGTAGGTCACTGATGTTGAGAGGTAATGAGTTGCCTAAGGCTATCGGGTAATTTCGTGAATGACTATGCACAGATAATATAATCACACTGCGCTTTAATGTATACCTGGGCCTGTGTGAAAATGTGGAGGTTTCAGCATTTATAACAAGAAAATGATAAGCATTAAAGCTAAAATCATTATTCACGGTGAACACTGATAAATTTCACAGATTAATGTTGTGAGGATTCAGATAAGGTAAATGAATGCAGCGAGACCACAGAACGTTAGGTTCTTCAGGCACGGAGGTTGATTATAACTCTGAAATGTGCATAAGTTTAACGGGAAAAGTTTTCACCTCCAAATCTCTTGCCATTCCTCATCCCCATTTTCAGTTTGAACACAAGCAGTAGCTTCCAGGGCTACAGGATGGAATCCTTCTCAGCCCTAACTGGTCCTGTGAGGAACTGAACCTCGGAACCTCCTGAAGGAAACCCATTTTTATATGGCTTGTGCAAATTACTAAGTTCCCATTAAAGCTTGACAAAAAAATTAAATTCGAATGGACTTGAATGAGGAAAGCCAATATCTGTTACATAAAACTGAAAACAGAAACCTGAAATATTAACAGCATAATGGGATGATCTGAAACTACAGATCGTAACACCCTCTAATGCATCTACGGAGATATTGTTTTTGATAACACAACCGACAGGTCCTTGTTTAAACTATTGCCATTATTACATTAAAGGAAGATTTGGTAATGACACCAAACAGTATTTTAAAGCCAACATTTTTGTTTCCCAGCTCTCTCATATAAAATTGTAATCAGTTTCATTCCTGTGGAGCTCATCTCAAGAGCTGCAGGCACTTTTTCTCATCAGAGTTTAAAATGTATTTTGGTGGTCTGCTAAAGAAAAATGCAAAGATAGGAAAAAACAATCCTGCTGATCTAATTATTTCTTGGATTTTTTATTCTCAGAAAGAGGTCAGCTTTTGCATTCTTGCTGGGGAAGGCTGAATACACATCTTTCTGACCATGATGTGTACATATAAATTGGAATAAAATGAGGTTTTTATTATCCTTTCTAGAGTATGAGGGAAGACTTCTAATGTCAGAGAAAGAAGCTGTTTCTGCCAACATGTTTTCCTCATGTTGCTCTTCCTTTACCATACTGTAAAATAATGAAAAATAGGGGTTAAGATCAGTAAGAGCTTGTTGTTGCTATTATACAACCTAATAATTGTTTTAAATGAAGGGATTGGTCTCACAATAGTTTCCCCCCTTGTGGAATGATAATCAATTATTCATGGTTCATACTCCCAGTTTACATCAATGTAAATTATGGAACATAAACTGTAGTGAATTACTACACACAATCAAATTCAATGTTACTCACAGCAGACGAAGGTAACTATAGTGAGAGTAAAGAAAGGAACAGAAGTTCACTGAATGGTACTTAAACAATGCAATTACGTTTGCAAAGAGTATCAAATATGGCTAAAAATGGGAGGTGCTTTTAACATTCACAACACTGAACATAAAAGTATGCAGTTTTGGTTCAATCCTAATCTCACATCATGTTTCGAGGAAGCTATTCACAAGTTCACACAGTGGAATTCACAAAATGCAGTAGCATATGAACTCCAGGTAACCAACACTTGCAGCATAATAAGGATAATGATTAATCTTGCCCTAATGCTGTGAACTCACAGGAAAAGCTCATTCTTCCCCACGCTGTCCAATTGCTGATGCTTCAAATTTCCTTTACAGACTCTCTGTTGCTGTTTATTCAAATCACAACCAAAGTGGTGATAGAAACCATCTTTCACAAGCTGCAATTTCACACCCATGTAATTTCAAAGGAGCATGGAATTGGTGGGGGGGGAGGGTTTTGAATCCCTGACTGAGAAATGTATAGCCTATACCACAATCACTGCAATTGTATCCTTCAAAGTCTGAGCCAATTTCCAAGAATACAGGCATAGCCTTAACATGTTGGGAAACGAGTTTTTGACTTAGTATATAATAAGATGATCTTCTCAGCACTGATAGCTAGTGACATTCAAATATAGTACTCAGCTCTTAGTGTCGAGCTGGGCATTTCTTATGGCTTTCTCTTTTTTACCTGGGTTAACTTATTTTGAGC
This sequence comes from Podarcis melisellensis, assembly GCF_964234715.1. NCBI lineage: Eukaryota > Metazoa > Chordata > Lepidosauria > Squamata > Lacertidae > Podarcis > Podarcis melisellensis. Next base: position 81,496,351 of record NC_138538.1, on the reverse strand, counting down.
TTCACATATATTGGATTCATTTTAACTCCAATAGTCAGGTAGGAAAACCATGTGCTTCTATATATTTATGTTGGTGCTTTCTCCAGTGTTCAGTTCCACAAACGCATCATTATTTGAAAAACAGAGTTCATCTTATCCTTGGAGTTCTCAGCTAGCCAAACAATCTTGGCCATGATAATACAAGATGTGACCGGAAGGTTCAGTAAAGAAATATTCGAATGTACATGCCTTGCAGGTCTTCAAAGTAGGCCTCCTCTGATACAATGCACCATTGACAACATTCATAGAACTGTTGGAAACTTCTGGAGAAGTCCTCTTTTCGTACTGCTTTCAGTTCCCTTGTCACAGCAGCTAGGACTTGTGAAATGTTGGAAAATCTGTGCCCTTTCAGTGCAGATTTCAGTTTTAGAAAAAGAAAGAAACCCAGTGGGGCCAGATTGGGAATATATGGAAGGTGGGACAACTCAGTAACCTCAGTAACGATTTCATGCAGAATATGCAATTTTTCCACCATCATTCAGACGTACAAACGCTTATCCCTCATCAATAGCTCACACGAACTCTGTCGACATTTGCCACCGTTTTGCTCATCGACGGTCTGCCAGACCGAGGGTCATCTTTGATCGTTTGCCGCCCTTCACAAAAACGCTTAAACCGTTCATACACTGGCTTTCGAGTTACACAATTGTGAGCATTTTGTAGGTTTCCAGTGCTGATTGTATGTTCAAATATTTCTTGCTGTCCGATTTCTGTGACCATTCACCAGACTTTCTGGTCACACCTTGTATTCCAAAGGGCTGGCTCACATGTTAGTTTCTTAATGACGTATCAGTTCATTGCTTTTCCCAGATGATTTCTTTTGAGAGTTTGCGGGGACAGAAAATGAAATACTAGCTGGCTATAGGCCAGTAAGGCAAATCCCCATGTCTGGTGATGCTTAGTCATAATGTGCTGCTGAGTCAGCATTTCCACAGCACAGAATGTTAACTCCTTGATATCCACAACACTACAACAGCTTTGGAGTCCAACAATTCTGTAGAACCACAAGATCCCCTCCACTGTTGTAGGGCAAAACTATCTTTTTTCAAGAAGAAACATGTGGATAGCAGCCACAGGGAAGACAGTGGCTGGTCTGCAGAGGCTTAAACCTCTCAGCTCCCTAGCTTGAGTGCCTATATGGTTTTAAAGGTAAAGGGAAAGGGACCATCAGGTCCAGTCACAAACGACTCTGGGGTTGCGATGCTCATCTCACTTTATTGGCTGAGGGAGCCAGCGTAAAGCTTCCGGGTCATGTGGCCAGCATGACTAAGCTGCTTCTGGCGAACCAGAGCAGCACATGGAAACGCCGTTTACCTTCCCGCCGGAGTGGTGCCTATTTATCTATTTGCACTTTGACACACTTTTGAACTGCTAGGTTGGCAGGAGCTGGGACCGAGCAACGGGAGCTCACCCCTTCGCGGGGATTCGAACCGCCGACCTTCTGATCGGCAGGCCCTAGGCTCTGTGGTTTAGACCACAGTGCCACCCGCGTCCCATATGGTTTTACAAACAGCAAATAATAATATTTGCATGTGTAATTTTCATCTAATACTGGATAGCTTTAGCATACCCGGGAATCATAGGAGCCAACTGCTAGGGGCCAAGGTCCTTCATTCCCCCCCCCCCAAGTTGGTGGGCATTGCCAAACAAATGGTCTCTGTGCCCTGTATCTTGTGATCAATTATGTAGGACAGGGCTTACCTTTCCCCCAATATTTTATTCCAGTAGGCATCCCTGCCAGGAATCCAATATTTTTTCTCTCTCTCTCTCTTGTAAGTTGTGCATACTTTTTTGTGCATTCTGCAGTTTCCCTTGGGAGGGGGGAAGCATCATTCTCTCTCCCATATAACTCAGTTCTGAAACAGATTGCCTTCCCCCCCCATGCACTTATTATTTGCAAAATACAAATAAAATAAACAACAGAAATGGATTCACACACCTCCATTGTAACATGTACCTTTGGCTTTGCGTTTGCTGTTTTCAGTGGGAAAGCAAACAGAGGATCATTCCCGCGAATGAGTCTTTGCCAATCAAATTTTATAATTGATAGCACTTAGGTACAATATTAAGTTCTTTCCTCTACACCAGGCAGTGCAGAGAGAAAGAGAGAGCAATAATTGATTTCTTCCCAGCCACTTTTATTCAAGCATAATTCAAACTTGCGTTAACAAGGAGTCTCGGGTTGAGCCGCTCGCTGCATGGAAATAATTCACTTCCCATTATAATGAATATGAGGAAGAATTTTGAGATGAGAAATTGCTTCTCTTTATTTTAATAGATGAATGGCAAGTTTATGACATTAAAACTTTATAAAGCTGTGATATCCTGTTAATTATGGTTTATGGGGCTCTTAAGGATTCCATAATCCCAGCCACAGAACAATATATTTTCCCTTTATTGCAGCATGTATTGTAGTAATGCACAGATCTTACTTATAATGCCACTGTCTGCATTTCCTTAATGACTGCCTGTCTTTCTTACAAGACTTCCTCTGTGCAAAATGCACTTGTTGTTGTTGCTCTTCTTAGGAACAGAGTGACCACTTCGCAAGAAACTGCATTGCCAAGCTCACAAACAGGAAAGAGTTGAGGGTAGTTTTCTCCAGTCTTCATGCTCATTGTATTATTATTAATTTAGTAGCAGTAGTAGCTATATGTGGTTTGTAATTAACTCATTCAATCAGTGCAAGGATTTGTCCTTAGGCAGTGGAACTTCCCCCCTGTCTTCCCCATCACTCCACCCCCCCCCCAAATCTGTACTGAGAGCTTTTAGCAGAGTTTTCTATGCAGATGAATTGATTGCTAAACCACACTGACAATGGTAGCTCTGTGAGGCGAACAGAGGTCTCCTAACAATACTCAGCACCCTTAACAATCTATAGTTCCCAGCATTCTTTGGGGAAAGCTTTGGCTTTTAAAGTGTATAAAAGGTAATGGACCCCCGGGCGGTTAATTCCAATGAAAGGCGACTGTGGGGTTGTGGCGCTCATCTCGCTTTAAGGCTGAGGAAGCCAGCGTTTGTCCACAGACAGCTTTCTGGGTCTTGTGGCCAGCATGACTAAATCACTTCTGGTGCAACGGAACACCGTGGTGGAAACCAGAGTGCACAGAAACACTGTTTACCTTCCCGCTACAGTGGTACCTATTTATCTACTTGCACTGGTGTGTTTTCAAACTGCTAGGTTGGCAGGAGCTGGGACAGAGCAACGAGAGCTCACTCCATCATGGGGATTCAAACAGCCGAACTTCTGATCAGCAAGTCCAAGAGGCTCAGTGGTTTGGACCACAGCGCCACCCACACCCCACCTGTTAAAGTGTATAAGGGTGCTTTAAATGTATGGTGTGTATACTGATTCTTATGAGGCCTTCCAAGTACATTTAAAAACCAGTATTTTACATGAGTCAACCTGATCGGAACTGTTATTGGGCAAATCGAAGAAGGAAGTATTGGATATACCATACCCTCCAACATTTCTCTGATGAAAATAGGGACATCCTATTCTATTTCTATTGTTGTTGTTGTTGTTGCTGCTGCTGCTGTTGTTGTTGTTTTATTTATACCCCGCCCATCTGACTGGGTTGCCCCAGACACCCGGGGCAGCTTCCAACATATATATATAAACATAATAAAACATTAAACATTTAAAAACTTCCCTATACAGGGCTGCCTTCAGGTGTCTTCTAAAGGTTTTATAGTGACTTATCTCACTGACACAACTCCATATCCTTCAACATTTCCTTAGGGACATCCTAAGGAAAAGCAGGCCATTGCAGGATTAAATCAGAAACCGGAACATCTTCTGTAAATCTGGGACTGTCCCTGGAAAATATGGACATTTGGAGGGTCTGGTGGACATTAAAATAAATTATAAAGTGAAGCAGCTTGACTAGGTTTTGAATATGCAATCATTGGTGTGGCAGTGAACAGATGCATTCACGCCAACTTTCCTCTTTTGCAAGTCCCTTGACTTCAATGGAGACTGCTGAGAGCTACCTTGCAGAGGGAACAGGTTTTGTTTATTGGGGGAAATGCTAATACGCTTTGCAGCAATTTGCACTTCTTATGAATAATTAGTAAGGATGGCAACATTTCACCTCAAGATTGTCTTTGTGCAACAGTGTAAATTGGTTGAGTTTGCAATTGGTATGAAACAGATTTAGAAACTCAATTAGCCGGCAATGCTTGCTAGGTAACGGTATCCAGTTGTTCCAACACTTAAATATTTGACACTGGTGCAGTACAAGGGAGGGGGAGAGGGCCAGGAGACAAGATACAAAGAACTGAAAATGCATCAATTTTATCTGGCAGGTTAATCGGCACTCACAAGTTAAAACTTCCAGTGCTAAACTTTGAGAAAAGCAAGTAATTTGGGGTTCCTGTGGCACACAGGTTAATGGTAGGCAAGCCTTGTTGTTGTTGTTTAGTTGTTTAGTCGTGTCTGACTCTTTGTGACCCCATGGACCAGAGCATGCCAGGCACTCCTTCATGACCCCCCATGGACCAGAGCACGCCAGGCACTCCTGTCTTCCACTGCCTCCCGCAGTTTGGTCAAACTCATGCTGGTAGATTCGAGAACACTATCTAACCATCTTGTCCTCTGTCATCCCCTTCTCCTTGTGCCCTCAATCTTTCCCAACATCAGGGCATTTTCCAGGGAGTCTTCTATTCTCATGAGGTGGCCAAAGTTTTGGAGCCTCAGCTTCAGGATCTGTCCTTCCAGTGAGCACTCAGGGCTGATTTCCTTCAGAATGAATAGGTTTGATCTTCTTGCAGTCCATGGGACTCTCAAGAGTCTCCTCCAGCACCATAATTCAAAAGCATCAATTCTTTGGTGATCAGCCTTCTTTATGGTCCAGCTCTCACTTCCATACATCACTACTGGGAAAACCATAGCTTTAACTATATGGACCTTTGTTGATGTTGTTGAGGTGATGTCTCTGCTTTTTAAGTATCAACAAAAATGGTTGTTCTGAGCCCCAGAAACTTTTTTACCTATTGATAAATGGTTAGGGATTTCCTACCATCCGAGTCAGGCTAAATCTGGCTCTACCTCTTTGGGCCCACACTAAAATATTTGGTTACTAAATGAGAAATAGCAACCTTCCTTTCTTTCTAATTCACTGTGGTGAAGTTCACAGCACAAATATTAAATGTGCCCACAACACAAATAGGCAAGATGGGAAAACTAAGGCCCAAAGCTTAATTTACAAACACAAATCTGCAGTGAACCAAACCAAAAACTTAACATTTTGGTTCGGGGCCCTGAAAAGGACTGTTATGGTCTGAGAAGGTGGGTGATGTCCAAACAAGGAAAGAAAGAAGCAAGAGGCTTTTTAAGAGCAAAGATCCTTTATTCAGTAGCAACCGGGTGCAACCTACGCAAAAGTGACAAAAGGTATAAGGAACCCCGCCCAAAGGTAAGTCCAGTATTTTATACAGTCACAATTGTAGATGATCTTATTCATCCCAGGAAGAGTTTGTGTGGATTGGGATGGCATATACACACTGCAACGATGAGTACTCTTCTATGTCATTTCTGTAGGGAGTGTGCATGGCTGCCTCAGTGACTAAAGGGAAGAGATGTTCCTCAACAAGGGCTGCACAAAGTGTTATTGCTGACTGACCATGCAATGGGTGGCAGGCACAGCTGTTCCAAGGAAAGGGAGGGACGTTGAAGAGGAAACCAAATATATCAGACCAGGTTTGCCAATTTACAAGGTAAGGGGGGGGTACATGGATGCAGGGTACAAAACAGAGGTTTGGGTGCATGATACAAGGTGAATCCTATCTACATGAGTAAGGTAATACCCAGAAATCCAGGAAGAGATGGCAAATGATATGGTAATCTGGTTTTTCGAGAATAACAGTAGGGATGAGAGTTTTATCTAACACCTGGATCCAAGGAAATGGATCTGGTCCTCTGGCACTTTAAGAAAGAAGAAAGGGGAGCTGAATGGAAGTGATTAGTTAGGTTGAGGCTAAAAATAACATTTATACTTTGATGGTTATAATAAAGTGGTGCAATTTGAATATATGGGTTCCAATTCTTATTTTCCTTAAAGTAAAGGTAAAGGTACCCCTGACCGTTCGGTCCAGTCGCGAACAACTGTGGGGTTGTGGCGCTCATCTCGCTCTATATGCTGAGGAAGCCGGCGTTTGTCCGCAGATACCTTCTGGGTCATGTGGCCAGCATGACTAAGATGCTTCTGGAGAACCAGAGCAGCACACGGAAACGCCGTTTACCTTCTCGATGGAGCAGCACCTATTTATCTACTTGCACTTTGATGTGCTTTCAAACTGCTAGGTGGGCAGGAGCTGAGACTGAACAACGGGAACTCACTCCGTCGCGTGGATTTGAACCACTGACCTTCTGATTGGCAAGCCCTAGGCTCTGTGGTTTAGACCACAGCGCCACCCACTTCCTGAAAGTACCTAAGATCATTGAGAAGTTGAACAAACACTGATAAGGCACAAGGATACAAAGGGGTCGATTCCATTTGCAAAGATGCCACATGTAACATTTGCATAAGGGCCACAGTAAGGATTCACATTTACAAGTAGTAAAGACACAATTACAAGAAGAAGAAGAAAGATTACCTAGATACAATTATATTTAAAAAATGGATACAATTACAAAAGAATACATGGATACAAACAGAGATAGGGTAAATTGAGGAAACAGGGTAATGGGCAGTGCAAGGAAGAAAGAAAAATGCTTTATTTGACAGAAAGGAAAGAAGGGATTCGAAGGAGGGGAATAATGGAAGAAGTGAATTAAAAGGAGAGCAGACTAGAACGTCAAATTGAAGAAAAGGTTTATATATAACTCTTAGGTCGTCTTCATTTGGTTTATTTGGTCTTGGTTTTCAGCTTTTTAAGCTATTTTTCTACATCAGTAGTAAGACCCTGGACAGTTGTGTGGGACTCAGGTTTAGATTAGATTTATTATTATTATTATTGTAATGTATTATGAAAATTATTGTTAAAATTTTACGTGATGAGCATACATACGTAGCTATGGTTCTACTGAGCCCTCAAGCTGCGATTGGCTGAGATACCTTAATTACATACAGACCTGCCACTCTGCACTATACTTGGAAAACAGTATCATGTTGCTTTAAACAGCCATGGTTCTCCCTTAAGAATCCTGGGAACTGTAGTTTGTTAAGTGTGCTGAGAGGTGATCCTTATTCCCTGCACAGAGCTATAATTCCTAGAGTAGTTTAACAATCAATCCCTCTTCCCAGGGAACACTGGGAATTGTAGCTCTCCAATGAGAATAGGGATCTTCTAACAACTCTCAGCACCCTTAAGAAACTAGAGCTCCCAGGATTATCTGGGAGAATCCATGGTTCTTTGAAGGGGCATGATATTGCTTGAAATGTATTATATAAATAGCACCTTAGCTGTAACAGAAGCAGAGCTTCCATGTGTGATACATATGGTTCAAGTTTAGCTTGACCCATTTTTTGACTCCCTGGGTTGTTCATGAGCTTCTCACTGCTGAGCAAGCCTCTTAATAATAATAAAAACACAGAGCATAGCAATATTGCAACAGCATTCTGCCAATCAAGACTGGTGAATGCAACACCCTTCCACAAAGTTATATAAACATGGTTTTCAGTTTAATAACTTTTCACCTTAGTGAAATTCAAATCCACAAAGACTCCAGTCAATGATATCAATTCCTCATGAATATTGATTTATGTCACCTCGCCTAGAAACATTTCTTTAACAACTAGTTCAATCAAACTCAGAAGAATCTTAGCCAGGTGTCTTCAAAATGTCTGCCCTCCATACAGTAAATACTAAGAAAGCCCTACATTACACTGAAAGTTACTGTCTCAATCCTTTGCATGTTTACTCAGATGGAAATTGCACTGTGTTCAGTGGCCTCAGAGGTGGACAGGTTTTTCAAATTTCAGTGGCACCCTGTGCGAGCACAAAATTTGGCGCCCTGGCCTCTCACCTTTGCTTAAATAGCAAAATTCACTATAGTGCCAGTCCCCACTCAAATAATATAGAAGAGAAGAAACCTTCCTATTCTCCAAGCTGCATGTGGACGTCAATCCTGAATAAAATGCTGCTGCTCTAATTCAAAATGTAATAGTTATTATTTGTTTGTTGCTGAACAATGCAAGCAGGGGTGACCACCCCTAGTAACTGTGTGAACACAATATATTATTATTATTATTATTATTATTATTATTATTATTATTATTATTATTATTATCCTGCCCATCTGCTGGGGCAACCCAACATATATAAAAACATCAAACATTAAAAGCTTCCTGATACATGATGTAACACACACACACACACACTTATAGAGAATTAATCACTTTATACAGAAAACAGGAACAAAAATGTTAATACAATAAACAACGGAAATATCTGAAAATTGCCAGCATCATTATAATTAACAGACACAGAACAAATAGCTACTGGGTCTGGCTTTATCTACAAACAAAATATAATTTCTGTGGTTATTTTATTTATTTAAACCATGAAATATTACTGTATGAAGATCAAAAAGGTTTGTCTACTGAGATAAAACCATATCCAAATTAGTGTTTCCAGATTAGTGACTCTTTTTCCCAACCCACCACACACACACCCTTTAAATGACCTGACACAGGACTCAGTTACATTAGTAAAGAAACAGCAAACTGAATGCACTATAAACATGCAACACCAGAGGGTGCTAGAGAGCAGGAAATTTTAAAACACAGTTTTCCATAGTGATTTTTTTCCTTTTGTTAAAATGATCTGTTTTCTTACTTATTTATAGCGCCCCCCCTCCCGGTGTTTAGATCAACCTACAGTCAATGAGATGGAGTTGGAAACAGCATTTGGCCACTTCTGCTGAACAATGGCGGGCATTCACATGTGGCATTGCAAGCCAGCACTACCCTGTGTGGCCTACAGACCTTGGTGCCCCACATATATGTTGGGTGATTCAGGAAGTTGCAAACCACTGAAAACACTCCCCTTGCTTTCCAACACCACTCTTGACAGCTGTGTTTGACAATTAAAAGGCAAAAGATCACCCAGGTAGCTGATCTACATCTTGACCCAAATCAATACAAGAGTTGAACAAGATCCATAATCATATTTCATGTCTCTTTCAATGTCTCTTAAAAGCAGCTGTGGAGATCCGTGAACAAGAGGACATGGGACAAAGGGTTAACCTCCACCAATAACTCTGTCACACCAACCCAATTTACCTGATTCCTAAATGAAAAAAAAAATGCAGAGGGACTGCTGATTCAGTCACAGACCTCAAACATCTTGTTGAATTTGGCAATTATTATGGTCTATGTTTCTGGTCTGTCTCCAAGCAAAGCGTTAAAATCGTTTCTGAATAAAATTGCTGGGGTTTTTGTGTGTGTGTTTTTTAAAAAAAATGTAGATGTGAAGGTGCTTCTAATTTTCTGTTCCTAATTTTACTCCTATGCTCCAAAATTCTTATTCTTAAAGCTCAACTGATTTTCCCCACAAAAAGCAAATCACATGCACATTTAATCACATAAACTACATAACTGCTGCTGTAATTAGAGCAAGTATTCAATTCTAATTTCCCCCATCTCAGGGATTAATGGGAAAAAACTTTAATTATAATATCCCACAGCCCTGGCATCTAAAATGGCCGGGAATAATGCCCTCTCTCCCATTCACACTACAATTAAATTCTCACTGTAATAGCATATCCTTTATATCTCTCGTTCCATGAAAGCCAAAGATTGGCAATTCAGAACAGCTCTAAATGTTCTCGAGTATGTGTCGCTGTTGCAGCACAATCCTGATAATATTGCAGTTCGTATTATTCATCTTATGATTAGTCCACCGTCACTATGCTTTATCCAATCCTCTAATAAGTCATACAGGTTTTTGTTTGTTTGTTTTACTCTCATTATGAAGCCATGCTTAACTCTCACTGAAACAGCACCCGAAAATGCTTTACTTGCACTCGGTTGGGTTCTGTGTGTCTTCTGTAATAGTTTCAGTTGTAAACCATCACTCTTAAAATTTGGGCATACCTTCCAAATGGTCCTATTTTACAGGGACAGTCCCGGAATTATGAAAGCCATCTTGGCTTTTGATCCTGGAATGCCCCTATTTCCCCTACCAGTGCTGCCACTGCTGAGCTCGGGGAGGAAGATGAGCTAGCACATGGGATCATCTTAATAGATGGTCCTGGTTGTGGGCAGGCCCTCAAACTGGTTCCCCACCACCACCCTGACATGGGTGGAGCAATCACCCTTACGCCAGGGTGGCACCACAATCACTCAGGGCTATTGCCCAATCATTTTGAAGGGTGATTGTGGGGGGAAAGTATAAAAGCAGCAGCGTGACGTGTGCCAAGCTTGTGCTTCGCGCTGCCAAACACCTGCCCACCCTCCCTTTAATTTAAGTGTCCTTTGGCCTTGCTTTGGACTTCGGTTGGTTGCCTGTCTTGAGTCGGGGACTAGGTAGGAACTTTTTCCATTTGGCAAATTGGCACAGGCCACTTGGTTTTTGCCTACCTCTTAGCAATCCTCACAACTTTGTAAAGCTTGGCGTTTAGGCATTGGCTTATTGTTGAATGCGGGAGGGGAGGTCGGCTATCGCGTGCCCCTCCATTTCCAGGGTATTCCGTTAAAGGAATCTGGGGCCTGGATCCTGTCTGAAGTCTGCTTGAGGGGCTAGGGCCATGCCAGGGTTCTGGGAACACCAGGGAGATTCCCCCTGCCTAAGCCAATACTGGTCTCATTCCTGTAATCAATAAAGTTGTGGCCAAATTTTTTTGCCCAAAAACCTTAAACAAATATCTGTGTCTGTGTGAATTTCTTTATTCTAATGGGGTGTCTTGCCATGCAAATGCCCTGAGCAATGGGGATGGCAGCTGTGGTGGCTGTGAGGGAGCACCCCCTTGCCTCTCTATGGCCGCTGCTGCTTTCCTCCTTACTTGGGCAGTGTCAGGGATTGGACTCAAGAGGGTGAGATGGAGTAGGAGTGCTAGATATCACCCCCCCCTTCTGATGCTACAGGAGGGGGGGAAGGCAGCACTGAATTACAGCAGGGCTTTGAGGAGTTTGAGGGAGGTCACAGCTCTGAGAGAGACGAACAGAGAAGCTGGACAGTGTTGGAAGAAGGAGCGGGGAAGCTGTAGAGGGGCAGCCAAATGACACTTGAGAATATTTCTGATCCCCCTCCTCCCAGAATGCGATGTTCATTGAGAGTGGAGGAGCAATGAAATCAGAGACATTTGACCACGAATAACCACTGTAAGAGGGACGCAGGTGGCGCTGTGGGTTAAACCACAGAGCCTAGGACTTGCCGATCAGAAGGTCGGTGGCTCGAATCCCTGTGACAGGGTGAGCTCCCACTGCTCAGTCCCTGCTCCTGCCAACCTAGCAGTTCGAAAGCATGTCAAAGTACCGCTCCAGCGGGAAGGTAAACGGGGTTTCTGTGTGCTGCTCTGGTTCGCCAGAAGCGGCTTTGTCATGCTGGCCACATGGCCCTGAAGTTGTACGCTGGCTTCCTTGGCCAATAAAGCGAGATGAGCACTGCAACCCCAGAGTCGGCCATGACTGGACCTAATGGTGAGGGGTCCCTTTACTTTTTTAACCACTGTAAGGGAAGGTTCTGTTGCTAGGAAGGAGGAGCCCAGTTTGGAGCAATGCCATTGCTAAGGCTCATTGCGTTCTTTTCTCTATTCGGATTGAATAAAACTCATCAAAAAGGACTCTCCTTAGGCACATACCTCCACATGTGGTGGGAGTGTCCCCAAATCCAACTATTTTGGACAACAGCCATACAAGAAATATGTAAAATAACTAAGCAAGTATTAGAATTCCCCCCAGAATTGGCCCTACTAAACATCTTCCAAGACAATAATGCCCATTTACACCACAAAGAACTCATAACCCACCTACTTTCAGCAGCCAGAAACATCATAACCAGACACTGGAGAGACCTGTCAGGAGTAAGCATGGACCAATGGTACGAAATAGTATGGGAAACAGCCTTATTAGAAGAAAAAAAACCTAACCAATAAACTGAAACTGACATGGGGACAAATAGAAGAAGACGCCTTTTCACCCCAGTATGGCTCCCCTTTATCACATACACAGCCCAACAAGAGACAGCCAAACAAGGCTCTCCTTGTTTTCTCTGCTCTTGCTACAACAGGGCGGGGGTGGGGGAGAGGAATACCTTTCTGGAAGCCTTGGCCGAGCCTTGACAGGCAGCTCATAATAGCTGCTGGAGAGCAGGCAAGGAGGAAGAGAGGCTGCCACTACTGAGACCTAACTGCATGTGACGGGCCAGCTCTGAGGGGCAGGCAGAGGGCAGGGCCACCCTGGGCAGCAAGAAATCTTTGGCTTTCATGGAACAGGAATAAAGGGGGAGAAAAGCAGAACAAAAGGTGTCTTAGAAATGCTTTGGGTATATATGTCTAATCTTGCCTCTTTCTAAAATTTATTTATTAGTGTGGGTTTTTTTTTCTTTTTGTAAATGAGTAAAATAAAAGTAAGGGGTTTCTTTCAGGATGGTGGAGGGCATATGTGCTGTGTCCCATTGGTGCAGTGGTGTATTTCCCCTTCTTCTGATAAGAAATATCCTGGGGGGGCAGGGAATTGGGGTTTGAGGAGAGTTTGGGGGGGAGTGACCTCTTATACACACAGGCTCCGTTCAGAAGAGGTTGTGAAGCCCTATATCCACACATTCAGGGCACCCCATTTAGCCATGTCAAACAGGCTACAGTGTGCAAGTAAACTCGAGATATTCAACCCACTCCCCTTCAGCTTGCTAAAACAACATGGTATGTTAAAAAGCCCATTTCACCAATCAATGCGCAGATGAAAGAGACTGCCATCTTGATTGCATTTTTGAGCCTGATGAGGGATTTGATTTCTTTCAGCAGAAAGCCAATTCTTCAAAAACGAGGGAGCAAAAGAAAACTGTGTAGCTGATTGGGCTGTATCAGCTGGAAGGTTGGAAAGGATTGCTGTAATTTGCCACTAATGCGGTGTGATAGCATAAAATGTCTCATTTAACAGGCAGCTTCTGATTAATAAATATAGAGCATTTGTAATCTGACCAGTTTATCCTTTATGTACTTTAGTGGGTAGTTTTTCAGTTTCTCTTGTGAATGGGAGCCAAATGGCAATACATTGAGATAATAGGAGCCAATAAACTGTTAATAACATTGCCCAGAGTTGTTCAATTTGGCTTTCTTTAACCAGTAGATCAATGAGGGCCATTCATTTTTTCGGTATCACATTTTACCTTACAGACAAATGGTTGTGGCCTTGTTCCTGTTTTGTGAATACAATGGTACAATGTTGGTGAAGGCAAAAACACTGGAAATTGTATTATTTTTATTACTGTTATTATTATTATTTTAAAATAATGTTTATTAAATTAACAGTTATACAATAAGAAATAATAAAATAATAACAAAAAGTGATGAGGAAACAGAGGGGGGAGAATACATAGAAATAACACATTGTGGCAGAGTTAAATTAACACAAATAATTTATAAGAAAGTGTCATTCCAAAAGATGGCCGATCTTTCAGTAGATTTCAATAGATTCAGGAATTGTTATGTATTCCTTTCCTAATATTTGTTTGCTTTATCAGCAAAACAGTCTCCTGAGGGTTGTTGTTGTTTTTTTCAGTTGTTTTGTTAATGCTGACTGAATTTCACTTTTCCAAAACTGAGCTATACAGAATTTTGCTGCTGTCAGTAATGTTCCATTGAACGACTCTGAAGGTGCCTGACTCCAGATACGGCAACTGGAAAATTTGTTGAATGTAAATTGAGGAACAATTTGAAAAGTGGTGCTAGACCTGGATATTTAAGAAGGTTTGTTTTGTTTTGTTCGTTTTAAGACAAAGAAGTGGTGTTAATATTTATTCTGCCCTTTCTTCAAGAAGCTCAAGCAGCCTACATGGTTCTATGCATTCTCACTTTATCCTCACAAGAACCATGAGGTAGACTAGGCTGACCCATAGTCAGTGAGATGACTAGGGAATTGATCTGGATTCTACTCTAAACACTACAACAAAGGCCTCCAAGATTAACCTAGCCAACCTGAGGTCCAGCACTGAGAGCCTTCTGGTGGTTCCCTCGCTGTGAGAAGCCAAGTTACAGGGAACCAGGCAGAGGGCCTTCTCGGTAGAGACACCCGCCCTGTGGAACGCCCTCCCACCAGATGTCAAAGAGAACAACAACTACCAGACTTTTAGAAGACATCTGAAGGCAACCCTGTTTAGGGAAGCTTCTAATGTTTGATGTATTACAGTATTTTAATATTTTTTGGAAGCCGCCCAGAGTGGCTGGGGAAGCCCAGCCAGATGGGCGGGGTATAAATAATAAATTATTATTATTATTATTATTATTATTATTATTATTATTATTATTATCAAGTAGTGTGACCTGCCAGGTCTTTTCGAAATTATCTGAACATAAATAAATAGGAGCAGCCAAATAATACATCCAAATTGAAATCCAGCCCGTCAATAATCATTATGCATCATTGGACAGATATTTAAGTCAGAGATCACAGAATGTGAATATTTCAGAGAAAGAAAATTAAAAATATATTGCTTGTAACTTTAATCAAAGGGTCTAATAAGACTTGCTCTCGCCCAACTTGATCTGGGACAAAGTGGTTTGAATCATCATTATCATCATCCCTGAAGTGGTGTCATATGGTGGCCAAAATGGATGCTGAAATTATGGGCAAGTCATTAGGGTGTTGGGTAACTGATAGAGATCCCACCTCTAGCTTTTTTTAAATTCTAAATAGGAAGCAAACATGGAAAGTGCTTTGAAGTATTCTTTGTTGAAAGCAGCGGTTGGGAACCTATGGTCCTGCAGGTACTGATGGACAACTGCCAGGAACCCTGATTATTAGCCATGCTGCTTAGGGGTGATGGGAATTGTAGTCTAACAACATCTGGAGGTTCCCCTTCCCTAGTTTAAAGCCTTTATTTCTTCACTAATACCCATTGAAATTCTGTTTAAAACCATGTTGCAATTTGGTATATATAAATATGTATGAGTATTTTTTTAAAATAATAATTCCAGAAATACTCCTTGCCCGCCCCCCAACATGTTCATACCTTTTAAAGGTTTCCTGGAATAGGAGATGCATTTGTGGGAGGGCTGGATGTTAATTTGTTCTTGGTTTAGCTCAGCTAGCCTCACATCCTTTCCCAGCAGTGATGTATGGAAGTGAGAGCTGGACCATAAAGAAGGCTGATGGCCGAAGAATTGATGCTTTTGAATTATGGTGCTGGAGGAGACTCTTGAGAGTCCCATGGACTGCAAGAAGATCAAACCTATCCATTCTGAAGGAAATCAGCCCTGAGTGCTCACTGGAAGGACAGATCCTGAAGCTGAGGCTCCAATACTTTGGCCACCTCATGAGAAGAGAAGACTCCCTGGAAAAGACCCTGATGTTGGGAAAGATGGAGGGCACAAGGAGAAGGGGACAACAGAGGATGAGATGGTTGGACAGTGTTCTTGAAGCTACCAGCATGAATTTGACTAAACTGCGGGAGGCAGTGGAAGACAGGAGTGCCAGGCGTGCTCTTGTCCATGGGGTCATGAAGAGTCGGACACGACTAAACAACTAAACAACAACAAGCCTCACATCCAGGCTCCTCTGCCGTCTCCTGAGTCACCTCTTTCCCAACGTGTCATTTACCTTGCCTTTTCTGGTCTGAATTTTCCAGGTCATCATAATCCTACCTTAAATGTACTTCTGTTCTCCTCATCCAGCTACGCCATCCATATCCCAGATTTCTACATGGTAGATCTTAATGACTATGACCATGATCCTCTACACACTTTCCTGGGAGTAAATCCCATTAAAATCAATGGGGTGTGCTTTGGAGCTGACGCATAAAGAATTGCACCGTAAGCCATCCATCAGTTATCTTCATTTCACCATGCCGATTTATGTCTGCTTCCAGCCCTTATTACTTTGAAAATCATTTTTTTAAAATCACCGTGCAGCTGGTTGTTCAGCTACAAAAAAGATAAGTAGCTTCCCTTCAAGTATATTCTGTGTACAGAGCAAGCCTGGATATTTACAAGGTGAGGGGCGAATTGCTTTGTATATTTGCTGCCCTCTGTTCCCCTCCTGCATTTCAGATATGCACCATCTATTTGTTATTGCTTTAGAGCAATCTGTTTTAACAAGTGTAGCAGGCAGTGTTCTCCAATTCCACACCACATTGCTTAAATGCAAAATATTTCTCACTGCGGGATCATTTTTGTGGGCTCATGGTGACATCCACTGACAAGTTGGTTATTACAGGCTGAATGATATATTCTTAACAATTTCCCAGCAGAAATAGCAGGCCTCTCGATTTAAGCAGAAAAATGAACTCACCAGCAAGTTTCTCACCATTCTATCATGACAGCCAAAGAAAATCGAGATGGTGAGAAGATATCCAGTGAATATCAAGTTATGCAATATTAAATTGAATTACTTATAGGCTTCAAATGGAGACTTGCTTCATGTTTCTGGAAAACAGGCTGTGGGTGTACTAATAAGAAAAATGTTCTTCTTCATAGGACTTAGCCTGAAATCCATGTAGTAAACTTCATTAAACAGACTGGGGAGTTGCTGCCATATTTACATGTACAGGAACAGGCTATTTATAAGTAATGTTTCTGACACATACAATTCACATGTTCTTTATTGTAATGAATTTTGCCTACGTTTATTCAGCTGGTGGTGGAAAACTGAGAAGTGTTGGCACATAATGCACCCTGAAGCAATCGTGTGAACAAACTTCCATTGAAATTAATGAGGGGAAACACCATTTCCAGCTGAAACAAATCTCTTCTCCCAGATTTGAGCCATTTATCTGTACATCTGTACTCTAGACACTCAAATCCTTGCTGGGTGCGCAACAATATTTGATACTGCTACATAATATGCTGTGATTTCAATATTTGATACTGGACATTTGACTGGATATTATAGCAAAAGTGTAAGGATGCTAGCATTTGACTGCTTTTGATGCATGCCATACAAGAATATTTCATTCCTCATACTATATGACAGACAGCATGCAATGTTGTTTTGTGATAGCTAATGGATTATGAAGTTTTATATTTGATGCCTGATGAAGCAATCAAGAGATGTAAATAAGTCTAGAGCACTTACACTTCTTATGCAGAGCTAAAACACATTCAGAATTTCATTGGTCTTATCCAAATTCATTGGAGTTCTGTTGCAATGCATATAACACTGAACTAGATAGACCAATAGCCTAAATTGGTATAAGACCGTTTTCTATGTCATTGGCAGATCTTGGTCCCCCTTGTTTAAGTAGGTCTTGTGAAGGAGAACTTCCAGGTAGAACATGCCCATCCGTTATTTAGATGAGCTACTTTTCATTCTTCCACATAAATTGTTGCAGCTGATATACAGGTATTGCTCCTCTCCCAGGAAAACATATTTGAAATGTATTCCACATCACAGTTCAGTGCCAGGCTCTTTTGAAATTTATAATGGAAAGTCGCTACAGAGCAACTTGCTATTAGCTAGGGACTCCTTATGTAAGTACCTTTCTGATACGCATTTATGAAGCTTTTTAGAAAGATATCCCTAGACACACCTGTGGATCCTAAAGCAGATTACAATGAAGGCATATTACTTCTGGTTACTTATTAGCATTCTTTACAGTTTTGCTCATTTTTTAAGCATTTGGGATATTTGTCTTACCGCTGACTTGTTTTTTGTAAACCTATTTCATTTCCCCAGATTATAAGAAGTGATTGTGGTTTATCGTTGAGTCTCCCAACTTACTCCAGGAGAAAATTAAATTTGCTCAGATGGCAGTTCCCCTATAATTACCAGCAGAAGCTTAACGCACTTCCTGGTGAAGGGCTGTATATACTGAAATACAGAATTTATAGTTATTGCAGTGTGTACTATTTGGCATGCCATTCATTGTGGGTGAGAGTGCATATAGACAACCATCCTATCTGAAAGCATGGTGTCCCCAGAGCATGGGCTGGCATCATGGTTCAGCATGGTGAGGCCTACATAATAGCAGGAGAGGCCCTGGAGCTGCTTCACTGTTGCAACCTGCTATTCTACCATCTCACCTCACTCTGGTCCAGACAAAAGTGGTAGTAACAAGGAGGAGCAGTAGTTAGCATTGATTGGTTGCTCATCATCTATCTGCCCATAAAGCAAGCAAGTGGGAGCAACAAGGAAGGGCATCAAAACATCACTCATGGAGGGGGTCTTGCCCAAGGGCCCTCAGCATCTTGGAACTGGCACTTCTCGGAGATCATATGTTGTACAAATACTGATCATATGCTGTTTAGGGAAGTTTTTAATGTTTGATATTTTATCATGTTTTTAGTATTCTGTTGGGAGCTGCCCAGAGTTGCTGGGGCAACCCAGACACCATGTATTATGATATAATAATAATAATAATAATAATAATAATAATAATAATAATAATAATAATTTATATCCTGCCCTCCCCAGCTGAAGCCAGGCTCAGAGCAGCTAACAGCAGTAAAATAATACAGCATTCTAAAATCAATTCATTATAAAATCAGTTCAAATCAAATTAATGGCAACCATTGGGCTAGAGTTCTGTGAGGATTACCAAAGGAGGGGGTCAGGCTGTGCCTTGGCCAAAGGCCTAGTGGAACAGCTCTGTCTTGCAGGCCTGCGGAAAGATGTCAAGTCCAGCAGGGCCCTAGTCTCTTGTGACAGAGCATTCCACCAGATCAGAGCCACAGCTGAAAAAGCCCTGGCTCTGGTTGAGGCCAGCCTAACCTCTCTGTGGCCTGGGACCTCCAAGATGTTTTTGTTTGAGGACCTTAAGGTCCTCTGTGGGACATACCAGGAGAGGCGGTCCCGTAGGTATGAGGGTCCTAGGCTGTATATGCCATATGTTTGACACACGCCACATCTTTTTGCAGTCCCACAAGGATAGCAAAAATAGATTAATAAAGTCTCTGCTCAGCTGAAAAGTTGTTCCAGCATCTCACACACATTATGATGAGTGATCATAAGAAAGTGGTGAGGGGGCATTTAAAACAACATTTAGAGCAAGTTTGAGGGCTCCTCTTCTGGGAAAATAATTTCAGCTTCAGGATGGTGTCGGGGGTTTTGGTAACCAGCCCAAAATTGTGGCAGCTGTCCCAGAGGTCACACACACACACACACACACACACACACACCTTATTTTGGAGAGCTGTGAACCTTAATTGGTATGGATCCAAGTTCTGGGAGAAGCTGCTGCCTGAAGACTGCTGGACTCAAGCTGTGTAATGGTAATAACTACAATACTTTAAACTAGCCATGTGAAATTAGGCAGGCAGCCTGCCTAACAGGGCGGCATAATTCAGCACCATGGACAGTTACTGATCTGTCTTCAGTAGCAACCCCAAAGGGGCATTGCAGTAGACCAGTCTCTTTTCCCCCTACATCTCTTTTTCTCCCATATCTCTCTGAACTTCTTGCTCATTTCTCTATCTCTAGCAAGTCTCTGTCTTTCTTTTGCCACCTTTTCTTGACTTCCTTATTGCTTATGCACCGACCTTTCATAGTGAGGTCTCACAGCCGAAAGCACAGTACAAGATAAGATGAAGGTGGAGGTTGTTTTCCTTTGCATATTTTTGGAACAATCCATCAGTTGCTTTGGGAAATGACAGCACAACTCAGATGCCACAATTCATTGCTGGTGTCCCATCAATATGTGTGCTCTGCATTGAATTCCCAACCCAGATTAAAGGCTGCTGTTCAGATGATGAATTATGGTTCAGTTTATGCGTTCAGGTGCTTGTTGATGGATACATGCCTGTATCTGTGGAAATAAATCCCATATTTTAATATAATGATGATAATTATACATACCTGGAGTTAGGATCAGCCACGCCGACTTCCATTCTACCATTTTGTACTGGGAGATTTTGACATAGGGGCACATTCAAACAGGCAACCCCTTCCCATGAGTTTATTCTGAGGTTGTAATAAATGGGGGAGAAATCAGATGTATGACCTTCATGACACATGGCAACAAATGAATGGGTTCACACATTTGGGCATGCTGCACCCTTGTATATGTGGGATTCTGCACTGACAGGCCAATGTGTGAACCAGACCTTGATCAACTGGGGTGCATAGCAAGGTCATTTTTTAGGATGAGCAAGGCCATGCGAATCTAATATTTTCATTTTAATGACATACTGAGAAGCAGAATTTATATTCAGATTACCTGCTAATGGAAATGGAATTACTTAACTAATCTTGGGTTTTCTTGACTATAGGAAAGGAAAGACTGTCAGTCTTCAGGACTTAAAAGTATAATACCTCCCCCGAAAAAAGTATATATACCTGCTCATTTTCTGCCCTCGAAAACTATCTATTTTACCTTGGCAGGCAGCATTTTGAATAAGAACAACATGTGGCATCAACTAGTATAATTATCATGAGATAATTGGGCCTTGGGGAGTAGAAGCATTTGGCTGCAGCATGTACCTTGTAACATCCCACAGTGCAAATTATAATTTCTTCACAATAAAACATGCTATAGGCTGTATATCATTCCCCGGGTAGCCTGAGGTTAACTAAAGGTTTTTGGGACACCATAAGCTATTTCATTCCTTTATTCTCTCAGGGTATCTTTGTATTAAGCCTTATTTGAAAGAAAGAAATGAGATGAGTCTAAAATAAGATTAGCAGATTAAGTAGTTGTGGCTGCAGGAAGTCATCTGTTTTTCTTCTTCTTAAAATCACTTCCACACACACACACACACACACACACACACATATAAATAAAAATTTGCCCTTCACAGCACTGGTAAATGTCTTCCACACTGCTACAGGATGGGGTGTAGAGGGCTTAATCTTCTTTGGCGCCAGGTGTCTGCAATTTCACACAGGTTCAGAATATAGATTTCTAGCCCTTAGTGTTTTGCAATATTAGAAGATATGAAAACAGTCTCTGCAACCAAGTAACATCTTGTAGGCATAGAGGAATTAATAAGCACATAGAATTCCCTTAATGATTTCCCACACTCATTTCAATGGTGGAAAAGCACAGATCTGCAGCCCTCCATTTTGTTACAAGTGGGGTAGTCTGCATGTGCAAATGCAGTCATGTGCGCATCAAAAATGCACTCGGGGCTATGGACTGGGCTGACTTGTTTACAGAGTTCTCTGATCGGCATTAATTTTGCGCATTTCAGCAATAAACCTAGGGGAGCATGGGAAATTATCCTTTACATTAGGGCTTTATGGATCTTGTTCATTTGCAATACGCTCACACTCTGCTATTGCCCTCACACAGCTAGAACTAAAGCCAGAATATTTTTTTTTAGGATCTCAGGGCACCATTTTGTTCAGCTCTTCTGAATGGCATAAAAGTGTGGCATTAAAAGTTCTGCCTTGCTTAAAATAATAAACCTGATATTTTCTCATCCCCTTCCTCTTTTCTCTGCGAATAAAAAGTGAAAAATTGTCTCTAGCAAGGGACCCCGGAAATACCCTTGCAAATAGCAAATTTACAAACAAAACTGTCAAAGAGAGTTTATGGTTTTAATTTCTTTTACCACATCTTCTGGAGTAGAAGAATAACATTTCTTTTCCTCCTGGTTATTGCCCTGCTCTTTTTTAAAAGCACTGATTGTTTTACAATGGTACTGGCAGCATGGGAGAGAAGTTAAATGTATGAAGGACTGGGTCCGTCCCCCCAAAAAAAGGAATACAGTCACAGGTGGGGCTGATAGCATCTTCTTAGTGGCCCATTATGAAAATGCAAACACTTATAAGCTGTTTAGTTGTCTTCTTTAGTTGTCTCCTCAAGCTTGTAACAGTACAGTTTACCTCTACCTCTTGTCTTGAAACCCGAATATCTGGTATTTTTTTTAAAAAAGGTGGCTTCCCCCATGGATGCATGGGGCAGCCATCTTTCCCTCCCATACAATTCCCTCTGAAGGGATTGCACATTATGATGTAGAGTCTCTTCTCAGAAGCATTTTAAAAGGCATTTCTTTACTGCATGGCTGGTCATGGAACTGCCCTATTCAGCTTAAAACATTTCAAAGGTTCAAGAATGGAAGAGGCAGCCCTCAGACCACCTTGTAAGTACTGTTTTGGTGGAAGTTTTTTAAAATAGAAAATATGCCCATTAATAGGATGAGGTGGAGACAGTTTCGGGGAGAGGAGGAACAAAACCAGCTCAGGGCAAATCTACGGTAATCTATCCTGAATCTGAAGGCAGCCCTGTTTAGGAAAGTTTTTAATGTTTGGTGCTTTATTGTATTTTTAATATTTTGTTGGAAGTCACCCAGAGTGACTTGGGAAGCCCAGCCAGATGGATGGGGTATAAAATTGTTGTTGTTGTTGCTGCTGCTGCTGTTATTCATCCCTAGTAACAATGGCTGTAAAAAAGGTAAAGGTAAAAGACCCCTGGATGGTTAAGTCCAGTCAAAGGTAACTATTGGGGTTGAGGCGCTCATCTCACTTTTAGGCCAAGGGAGCTGGCATTTGTCCACAGATGGCTTTCTGGGTCATGTGGCCAACATGACTTAACCACTTTTGGTGCAGTGGAACACTGTGACGGAAGCCAGAGCGCACGGAAACACCGTTTACCTTCCCACCACAGCAATCTACTTGCACTGGCGTGCTTTCAAACTGCTAGGTCAGCAGGAGCTGGGACAGAGCAATGGGAGTTCACCCCGTTGCAGGGATTTGAACTGCCAACCTTCTGATTGGCAAGCCCAAGAGGCTCAGTGGCTGCATACACATTCCAGAATCAGAAGCTGCATGTTTCTCAATAGCAGGTGCTGGGAAATAACCATGGGAAGGGATTTTTGCATGCATAACCTGCTTAACAGACTTCTGGGAACCCATTGGATCCCTCAAGCTCTGAGGGCAGACCATCCTAATAGGTGTCCTGCCTCTGCAGAGGAGGGAAATTCTGAAAGCCTAAATCTCAGCCAGAAGGGATCTAACCATGACAAGGGACTGATGTCAGTATCTCCCACTTTCAAATCACTCTCTTCTTGCCCAGTTGAGAAAACATGGTCCATTATGTGGTGTGCCATATGTGTTGGGCTGGTATACACTCATTCATTACCTCTACATTTTTTTAAAAAAAGAATTTAATAACATTTGATTTGGGCATAATGTCTTCATCACTCAAACAAAGCAAGCGTCAACCACCCAAAGCTAATTGTCCATCATTATGGTTGTGTTTATTACCGAAGAAAATGTTCCTTTCAATGCTTTGCAAAGGTCCCCTGGAATAAGTGTCCCTACGATGTATACAAATCATATCCTTCGCTGAGTAACTTAATGATGCTGAGAAGGTGGTGTCATTTTGACGACCAGCTGATGGGCGATGAAAGACCTGACAAGGGACAAGAACTCCCTCACTAATTATCGAAGAGCTGAGTGACAAGGGCAAGTAAATAATGTTCAATGAGGCTCTAATTTAGCCCTTTATGGTAAAATGGATGGGTAGTCTCCAGACTATTTTAGCTATTGGAGCATTGCTGCTGATTTCATGGAAGGAAATATCAAGTCGTTAAGGGAAATGAAGCTTTCTCTGCAGTGTGTGATAAGCAGTGTCATTTGCTTTCTCTGCAGTGTGTAATAAGAAGAACCCATCAGGATCAGGCCCACAGCTCCTCTAGTTCAGCAA